>NC_138309.1:27230000-27830000 GCF_965601325.2 Salmo salar | reverse complement strand
CAGCTGTCAGTAAGAGTTCCATGATTGAGTCTTTGAATGAAGAGATTGAGATAAAACTGTCCAGTTTGAGTGTTTGTTACAGCTTGTTCCAGTCGCTAGCTGGAGCGAACTGAAAAGACGAACGGCCCAGGGATGTGTGTGCTTTGGGGACCTTTAGCAGAATGTGACTGGCAGAATGGGTGTTGTATGTGGAGGATGAGGTCTGCAGTAGATATCTGCTGCCTTCCAAGCAATGGGAACCTCCCCAGAATGGAGAAAAAGGTCAGAGATAGGCTTGGCGATTATAGGGGCAGAAACCTTAAAGTAGAAAGGGTCTAAACCATCTGACCCAGATGGTTTTTTGAGGTCAAGTTTCAGGAGCTCCTTTAGCACCTCGGACTCAGTGACCGCCTGCAGGGAGAAACTTTGTACTGGAGCAGGGGGGAAAAAGAGGGAGAAGCATCGGGGATAGTCACATTAGAAGGGATGGGAGATGAGGAAATGTTGGACGGGCAAGGAGGCATGGCTGAGTCAAATAGGAATTCTGACTTAATGAAGTGGTGATTAAAGAGCTCAGCCATGTGCTTCCTGTCATTAACAACCACATCATCAACATTAACGGAACCATATATAAACCATGCCCCTCTACAAGGCGGTGCTTATTTAAATTAGGTAAGTGAATATCATATTACCATTGACGTATTAAAATGAGGGTTCAGGTGATATCACCATGTCCCCTTAATAATGAATCCAAGTGTTTGACATGGGGGAGGGGACCAGTAAATTCATAATCAAAACGTCAGTGTAGAAGCAACAGTCATTTTTTATACTTTGGCATCATACTTTGATCGAGTTTCCTTCAAATATCATCCAATTTCATGAAAACCATGATTTTGACTGTTCGTGAACTTTAAATCAGACTGTGTGCAATGACAATGATGTGAGGACTAATGATGCACGGGTTGATTCATAACCCACAGTCCCCGTGGTTATATCTGAGGGGCAGTCAGGTTTAGGGTCATGAAATATTGTGTGGAAGAAGGACAGGTGTGTGGGGGGCGGGTTGAATAAAGAGAAAACAATGTATTAAAAATCCATAAATGTATAATTTGTTAGCAATTCATATCTATAGGCTACATTGATGTTTTTCTTTCATTATTTTTATCTGCTGTTAGTACGTAAGCCTACGCTTTAGGGCCTAACTGTGCATGCACCAAATACATGACAATTGCCGAATGCTTTTGGGAACTTGGGCAGAAATGTTATATGTTAATCCACTGATGCAAACAGGACAATGTCGGAGTTTAATGCAATTGGAGAAAAGCTGCAAAATGGTGATCTGAAAATAAAGAGAAGGGAGGGCCAGAATAGTAGCCTAATGTTAGGGAAAGATGTTGTGTGTGATGATTGTGAGGCGCTGTACAAATTTGACAATCACAATACGTGGCCCTCTAATTTGGCGCATCAAGAGAACTGTACTAACCTCTCACTTAGCCTAATATAATATTAACTCCTGCAGAATTCAGTAGTTCTTGCAGTAAAATGATCCACCAAATATACATTTTGACATTTTGACATATTAACTCGAAATATGATTTATTTCTTTCAGTATCTTGAGAAAATGAATGTGTGGTTAGGGAACGTCTTTAGAGGTTATATCTTTATCAACATCATAAAAGCTGAGAGTATTTCAACCACATAAAATATGCATCCAAACCAAACTGAAATCTCAAAACTGAGCTGGGAGAAGGGCCTTGGTCAGGGAGTTGACCAAGAAGCCGATAGTCACTCTGACAGAGCTCCAGACTTCCTCTGTGGAGATGGGAGAACCTTCCAGAAGCGCAACCATCTCTGCAGCACTCCACCAATCAGGCCTTTACGGTAGAGTTGCCAAACAGATGCCACTCCTCAGTAAAAGGCACATGACAGCCCGCTTGGAGTTTGCCAAAAAAGCACCTAAAGAACTCGCAGACCAGGAGAAACAAGATTCTCTGGTCTGATGAAACCAAGATTGAACTCTTTGGCCTGAACGCCAAGTGTCATGTCTGGAGGAAACCTGGCACCATCCCTACAGTGAACCATCTCTACGGCAGCATCATGCTGTGGGGATGTTTTTCAGCGGCAGGGACTGGGAGACTAGTCAGGATCGAGAGATAGATAAACGGAGCAAAGTACAGAGAAATCTTTGATGAAAACCTACTCCAGAACGCTCAGGACCTCAGCCTGGGGCGGAGGTTCACCTTCCAACATGACAATGACCCTAAGCACACAGCCAAGACAACGCTGGAGTGGATTTTTTCATATAAATGGGTTAGGGTCAGGTGCCGTCCTCAGATTTTCACTTTATCACATATAGTCGGGCGATTGCAGATGGGTTATTAGCAATTGCAGGTTGGAGCGTGTGAACAAACAGCTGAGCCACGCACCACTAGTGTTCACATTCTTAATGCAGTGGAACATATCTACAATATTTTAATAGTATTGACGCCATGTTTGTAAAATTCATTTGAATTCATATTGTTATTTCCGATTTGTCACACATATTCCAACTTTTAATAAATCCACTTGTGCTGACAGCCATTTGTACATTCATCAATCTAGCAAGAGGGCAATATTTTGAATAATGTAGGAACTTCTACCCAAAACATTACTTTACCCAAAATATCATGACATTTGTGAACATTTAATCAACATTATGGCCATTTATACAGCATTGTTCACCTTACCGACAAGGGGAGGTGTGCTGTGAAAAGGGCAGTTTTTCTTGGTTCTATTGATGTGCTAAGCATCTGTCTCCGACATAAAAACAAACGTTTTTTACTTCCACACAAAATGACTTCTTTAATTGTTTTAGGTTTAAGGAAGTGTGTAGGTTGCATTCTTAAACGTACAGCTATGAAAGTTCTATATTTAGAACCGCCTGCTCGATAAGAATCTAGTGATCTTTGTCATGAGTGAGTCAACCAGGAGATCAGCTTTTCTAAGGCCCGCCCCTTTGACGTGACGTGGTAAAGAGTTTATAAAATGGATTGCAACGACGCAGCCGGCCACTGGATGAAGCCTGATTTAAACATATTATCAGTAATTACCAGTAAATCTAGTGCGCTGTAGTCTTAATTAAGGTTTTAACATCACTCAAAATAACAGGCTCGGATTGAAAAAAAAAATCTGACAGTTGAAATATTGGCCAATACTTTGTTACACAAAGTGCATCCAAACAGAATTGTACCTATATCTGACATAGGAACACTAACAACCAACTACACAACAGTAACTCTCCCCTCCTCCAGAGTCCTGTTGCTAGCCTAAAATGTTATCTGGGTGTCCCAAATGGCATCATATTCCCTTTATAGTGCACATATTCGTCTGCACTACCCTGGTCAAAAGTAATGCACTATAAATGGAATAGGGTGCCATTTAAAATGTTGCCAAAGGCTGTTTTAGGTCTGTTCTGGTGGCAGCTATGTTCTCTACTCTAACTCTTTGAACCCACTGAACTCTCCAGCTAGCTACCAAAAAGCTGTTTTAAGCCTCACAGCAAACCCCATTGGATTACAGCATTATCATGCACATCAACTCACACACTCACAGAGTGCTTGAAGTGGACTGAAATAAATGCTCATTTCGGGTGCCAGTACTCATCATATTTTTAAGGCAGATTCTAAAGAAGGTGCCAGGACTCAAGAGTTAGAACATTTGAAGTGACGGTACTATGTCTGTTAAAAAAAAGGTGCTGAGTAGAACCATAGAGGGTTCTTTGGTTTGTCCCTATAGTGGAATCCTTTTTGGTGCTGGGTGGAACCCTTTGCAGAGGATCTATCTAGAACCCTATATGTAGGGTTCTTCAAATAACCTTTTTATAATCAAAAGGTTCTTCATAGAACCGTCTAGCGAGAACCCTTTTATCTTTGGAGGGTTCTTCCTAGAACCCTCTATGAGCAGTTCCACCAGCCTCATTAGCCTTTATATTTACATTTCTATGACAACGCATTACATATGCATTACACATGACATTACATTCCAAGATGGCATAGCAGTCAGACGTCCTTTGTCCTCCTCTTGTTGTGTCCCGTGTGTGTGTATATATATATATATCTTTTCTTCGCATATCTTTTTATATATTTTTTTCTAAAAACTCAACCTCAAAACACTCTCCTGCAATCTGCGCCTCACCAATTAAAAAAAAAAAGTATTATTTACCTCAAATCTGAAATCCACAACAGAAGCTAGCCAGAGGTTAGCCAAACTGCTATCGCCAGTTTTGTAAAGCGCGACTCAGAACAGAGCATACCAGACCTATTTCCTCTCCATATCCCCGGATTTCTACCGCAGGCTCTGGACATTTACACCTGGATCTTGCAGCTAGCTAGCTGCTACCCGAGTGACTATTGGCTAATGTCGGTCCCGGAGCTAACATCAATTATTCCGGAGCTAGCCAGCTGAAGAGTTCAATCAGCCACTCCTGGGCTACAATCACCTATCCGGACCGGTTTTACTGCCGATGCGGAGACCCATCGGGCCTTCACGACTGGACTACTGACGTTATCTGCCCGAGGGAGTTATCCAACTGGCCCCTCCGTCGCGACGTAACCTGAACGCCCATCTGCGACCCGCTAATCGTTAGCTTTCTTATCGGCTGCTATCTGAATAGGTCTATCGGACAATTTTCTTGGGCCACTATAACTGTTTTGCCAATTGGACTGGTCCCCCGGAAATGCACGAGGTGGCTAAAAACAGACCTCCCTCCATCTTCTGCCAGCTTGCTACCTATGGCCCGGCTAGCTGTCTGAATCTCACTGGACCCTTATGATCACTCGGCTAAGCATGCCTCTCCTTAATGTCAATATGCCTTGTCCACTGCTGTTCTGATTAGTGTTTATTGGCTTATTTCACTGTAGAGCCTCTAGCCCTGCTCATTTTACCTTATCCAACCTTTCAGTTCCACCACCCACACATGCTATGACATCTTCTGGTTTCAATGATGTTTCTAGAGACAATATCTCTCTCTTCATCACTCAATGCCTAGGTTTACCTCCACTGTATTCACATCCTACCATACCTTTGTCTGTACATTATACCTTGAAGCTATTTTATCGCCCCCAGAAACCTGCTCCTTTTACTCTCTATTCCGGACGTCATAGACGACCAATTCTCATAGCTTTTAGCCGCACCCTTATCCTACTCCTCCTCTGTTCCTCTGGTGATGTAGAGGTGAATCCAGGCCCTGCAGTGCCTATCTCAACTCCTATTCCCCAGGCGCTCTCTTTTGATGACTTCTGTAACCGTAATAGTTTTGGTTTCATGCATGTTAACATTAGAAGCCTCCTCCCTAAGTTTGTGCTAAAGCAGTGAATAAAACACTCTGCCAACCCAGATGTCCTAGCCGTGTCTGAATCCTGGCTTAGGAAGTCCACCAAGAACTCTGAAATCTTCATCCCTAACTACAACATTTTCAGACAAGATAGAATGGCCAAAGGGGGCAGTGTTGCAATCTACCGCAGAGATAGCCTGCAGAGTTCTCACCGTTGCCGCCTGCTATAGACCACCGTCTGCCCCCAGCTGTGCTCTGGACACCATATGTGAACTGATTGCCCCCCCCATCTATCTTCAGAGCTCATGCTGCTAGGTGAACTAAACTGGGACATGCTTAACACCCCAGCCATCCAACAATCTAAGCTTGATGCCCTCAATCTCACACATGTTATCAGTGAACCTACCAGGTACCACCCCAAAGCCGTCAACACGGGCACCCTCATACATTTACATTACATTTAAGTCATTTAGCAGACACTCTTATCCAGAGCGACTTACAAATTGGTGCATTCACCTTATGATATCCAGTGGAACAACCACTTTACAATAGTGCATCTAAATCTTTTAAGGGGGGGTTAGAAGGATTACTTTATCCTATCCTAGGTATTCCTTAAAGAGGTGGGGTTTCAGGTGTCTCCGGAAGGTGGTGATTGACTCCGCTGTCCTGGCGTCGTGAGGGAGCTTGTTCCACCATTGGGGTGCCAGAGCAGCGAACAGTCTTGACTGGGCTGAGCGGGAACTGTGCTTCCTCAGAGGTAGGGGGGCCAGCAGGCCAGAGGTGGATGAACGCAGTGCCCTTGTTTGGGTGTAGGGCCTGATCAGAGCCTGAAGGTATGGAGGTGCCGTTCCCTTCACAGCTCCGTAGGCAATCACCATGGTCTTGTAGCGGATGCGAGCTTCAACTGGAAGCCAGTGGAGAGAGCGGAGGAGCGGGGTGACGTGAGAGAACTTGGGAAGGTTGAACACCAGACGGGCTGCAGCGTTCTGGATGAGTTGTAGGGGTTTAATGGCACAGGCAGGGAGCCCAGCCAACAGCGAGTTGCAGTAATCTAGACGGGAGATGACAAGTGCCTGGATTAGGACCTGCGCCGCTTTCTGTGTGAGGCAGGGTCGTACTCTGCGAATGTTGTAGAGCATGAACCTACAGGATCGGGTCACCGCCTTGATGTTGATCATAGATATCATCCTAACCAACTTGCCCTCTAATTACACCTCTGCTGTTTTCAACCAAGATCTCAGCGATCACTGCCTCATTGCCTGCATCCATAATGGGTCAGCGGTCAAATGACCTCCACTCATCACTGTCAAACGCTCCCTGAAACATTTCAGCGAGCAAGCCTTTCTAAGCGACCTGGCCCGGGTATCCTGGAAGGATATTGACCTCATCCCGTCAGTAGAGGATGTCTGGTTATTTTTTTTAAATGCCTTCCTCACCATCTTAAATAAGCATGCCCCATTCAAGAAATGTAGAACCAGGAACAGATATAGCCCTTGGTTCTCTCCAGACCTGACTGCCCTTAACCAACACAAAAACATCCTGTGGCGTTCTGCAATAGCATTGAACAGCCCCTGTGATATGCAACTTTTCAAGGAAGTTAGAAACCAATATACACAGTGTCACGTCCTGACCCTAGTAAGATGTCATTTTCTATAGTAGAGTAGGTCAGGGCGTGACAGGGGGTGTTTTTGGTGGTTTTTCGATGTTTTCTATTTCTATGTTTAGTTCTAGTTTTCTATTTCTATGTTGGCGTTTTTTGGGAAGATCTCCAATTAGAGGCAGCTGGTTCGCGTTCTCTCTATTTGGAGATCATATTTAAGTTGGGTTTTTTTCTATTGTGTTTGTGGGCAGTTGATTTCTGTTTAGTTGTGTTCTATGTAGACTAATACCTGACAGAACTGTTAGCTGATCGTTTTTCTCTTTGTTATTTTCTTTAGTGTTCTGAGTTTAATAAACGTCATTATGAGCACTCAACACGCTGCGCCTTGGTCCCCTCTATGGGACAGCCGTTACAGAACTATCCACCACGATTGGATCAAGCGGCGTTCCCGGGTAGAGATGGATACCTGGTCGATGAAGGAGTGGACCGAAAGGACAAACTGGACTTGGGGCCAGGTAATAGACAGGTATCGTAGCCTACCGGGGAAGAACAAGAGGCAGACCCCAAAAAATGTTTTTGGGGGGGCACACGGATAGTTTGGCTGGGCCAGGGGTGAGACCTGAGTGAACTCCCCGTGCTTATTGTGGTGAGCATGTGCCTGCCTCTTGCACTCTCCCTCCAGTGCGCCTCCATAGCCCAGTACGTCCTGTGCCTGCTCCTCACACTCTCCCTCCAGTGCGCCTCCATAGCCCAGTTCGTCCTCTGCCTGAGGACGTACTGGGTGGTGCCTGCTCTGAGCACCCGGTCCTCAGTGCGTCTCTCCAGTCCGGTGAGACCAGTTCCAGCTCCACCAGAAAAGCCTCCAGTGATAATCTATGGTCCGAAGCCTGTAGAGATGATCCATGGCACGAAGCCTCCAGTGATGATCCATGGCCTGGAGCCTGTAGGGATGTTCCATGGCACGAAGCCTCCTAATGTAATCCATTGCCCGGAGCCTGTAGGGATAATCCATGGCAAGAAGCCTGTAGGGATTATCCATGGTCCGGCGCCTGTAGGGATAATCCATGGCAAGAAGCCTGTAGGGATGATCCATGGCACGAAGCCTCCAGTGATGATCCATGGCACAGAAACGGTATTGATGATCAATGGCATGGAGGCTGCAGTAACGGTCCCTAGTCCGGAACCTACAATGATGCTCTCCAGTCCGGAGCCTCCAGCGACGCTCCCCAGTCCGGAGCTCCCCAGCCCGGAGCCTCCGGCGACGCTCCCCAGCCCAGGGTCTTTAGTGACGGCCTGCAGTCCAGAGCCTCCGGCGATGATCTACAGTCCGGTTCCTCCGATGACAATCCACGGTCCGGTGTTACAGAAGCAGAGGGATCTGCGGGCAGAGCAGGGGTTACGCCCCGAACCAGAGCCACCTCCGCTGCTGGAGGATCTGCTGGATAGTAAGGTTCTGGGTACTGCACTAGAGCCGCCATAGACAATTATCACCCTCCCTACCCTCCCTTTTGTTTTGTGGGTTCATTTGTTGTTTTATGTTGCATTCGGAGTCTGCACCTTTGGGGGGGGGTGGGGTACTGTCACGTCCTGACCCTAGTAAGATGTCATTTTCTATAGTAGAGTAGGTCAGGGCGTGACAGGGGGTGTTTTTACTATGTTTTCTATATCTATGTTTAGTTTTAGTTTTCTATTTCTATGTTGCCGTTTTTTGGGATGATCTCGAATTAGAGGCAGCTGGTTCGCGTTGTCTCTAATTGGAGATTATATTTAAATTGGGTTTTTTTCTATTGTGTTTGTGGGCAGTTGATTTCTGTTTAGTTGTGTTCTGTGTAGATGTTAATACCTGACAGAACTGTTAGCTGATCGTTTTTCTCTTTGTTATTTTCTTTAGTGTTCAGAGTTTAACCTGTTTGGGATAGGGGGCAGTATTTGCACGGCCGGATAAAAAACATACCCGATTTAATCTGGTTATTACTACTGTCCAGAAACTAGAATATGCATATAATTGTTTGATTTGGATAGAAAACACCCTAAAGTTTCTAAAACTGTTTGAATGGTGTCTGTGAGTATAACAGAACTCATATGGCAGGCAAAAACCTGAGAAGATTCTGACCATTTCTTTGCCTTCTACACTCTCTTTATTGAAAACAAAGGATCTCTGCTGTAACGTGACACGTCCTAAGGCTCCCATAGGCTCTCAGAAGGCGCCAGAACGTTGAATGATGACTTTGCAGCCCATGGCTGAAAAACAGTAGCGCATTTGGATAGTGGTCGATCTGAGAACAATGAGACGGGTGCGCGCATGCACGTGAAGAGTCCATTTTAGATTTTGAGTCTTTGAACGGAAAGGACGTCTCCCGGGTGGAATATTGTCACTTTTTTACGAGAAAAATCGCATAAAAATTGATTTTAAACAGCGTTTGACTAGCTTTGAAGTACGGTAATGGAATATTTAGAAATGTTTTGTCACGAAACCCTTCGCTACCCTTCGTTACCCACCCTTCATTACCCTTCGGATAGTGTCTTGAACGCACAACAAAACGCCGCTATTTGGATATAACTATGGATTATTTGGAACCAAACCAACATTTGTTATTGAAGTAGAAGTCCTGGGAGTGCATTCTGACGAAGAACAGCAAAGATAATCCTATTTTTCTTATAGTAAATCTGAGTTTGAGTGCCAAACTTGGTGGGTGTCAAAATAGCTAGCCCGTGATGGCGAGCTATCTACTCAGAATATTGCAAAATGTGCTTTTGCCGAAAAGCTATTTTAAAATCGGACACCGCGATTGCATAAAGGAGTTCTGTATCTATAATTCTTTAAATAATTGTTATGTTTTTTGTGAACGTTTATCGTGAGTAATTTAGTAAATTCACCGGAAATTTGCGGTGGGTATGCTAGTTCTGAACGTCACATGCTAATGTAAAAAGCTGGTTTTTGATATAAATATGAACTTGATTGAACAAAACATGCATGTATTGTATAACCTCTCTGGGCTAGGCGGGACGAATTCGTCCCGCCTACGTAACAGCCACTGGCAGCCTGTGGCGCGATTTTCAAAACCTTAAAAATCCTATTACTTCAATTTCTCAAACATATGACTATTTTACAGCTATTTAAAGACAAGACTCTCGTTAATCTAACCACACTGTCCGATTTCAAAAAGGCTTTACAACGAAAGCAAAACATTAGATTATGTCAGCAGAGTACCAAGCCAGAAATAATCAGACACCCATTTTTCAAGCCAGCATATAATGTCACCAAAACCCAGAAGACAGCTAAATGCAGCACTCACCTTTGATGATCTTCATCAGATGACAACCCTAGGACATTATGTTATACAATACATGCATGTTTTGTTCAATCAAGTTCATATTTATATCAAAAACCAGCTTTTTACATTAGCATGTGACGTTCAGAACTAGCATACCCCCCGCAAACTTCCGGGGAATTCGCTAACATTTTACTAAATTACTCACGATAAACGTTCACAAAAAGCATAACAATTATTTTAAGAATTATAGATACAGACCACCTCTATGCACTCGATATGTTCGATTTTAAAATAGCTTTTTGGTGAAAGCACATTTTGCAATATTCTAAATACATAGCCCAGGCATCACGGGCTCGCTATTTAGACACCCGGCAAGTTTAGCACTCACCATAATCATATTTACTATTATAAAAGTTTGATTACCTTTTGTTGTCTTCGTCAGAATGCACACCCAGGACTGCTACTTCAATAACAAATGTTGTTTTGGTCCAAAATAATCCATCGTTATATCCGAATAGCGGCGTTTTGTTCGTGCGTTCAAGACACTATCCGAAATAGTAAAGAAGTGTCGTGCGCATGGCGCAATTCGTGACAATAAAATTCTAAATATTCCATTACCGTACTTCGAAGCATGTCAACCGCTGTTTAAAATCTATTTTTACGCCATTTTTCTCGTAGAAAAGCGATAATATTCCGACAGGGAATCTCCTTTTCGGCAAACAGAGGAAAAAATCCCAAAGGCGGGGGCGGTCGGGTCACGCGCATAAGCCCAGAGTCCCTTGATCGGCCACTTGAGAAAGGCGATAATGTGTTTCAGCCTGGGGCTGGAATGACGACATTCTGTTTTTTCCCGGGCTCTGAGCGCCTATGGACGACGTGGGAAGTGTCACGTTAGAGCAGAGATCCTTAGTAAATGATAGAGATGGAAAAGAAGTTCAAGAAATGGTCAGACAGGCCACTTCCTGTAAAGGAATCTCTCAGGTTTTGACCTGCCATTTGAGTTCTGTTATACTCACAGACACCATTCAAACAGTTTTAGAAAATTTAGGGTGTTTTCTATCCATATGTAATAAGTATATGCATATTCTAGTTACTGGGTAGGAGTGGTAACCAGATTAAATCGGGTATGTTTTTTATCCAGCCGTGTCAATACTGCCCCCTAGCCCTAACAGGATAACATAATGTCCTAGGAGTGTCATCTGATGAAGATCATCAAAGGTTAGTGCTGCATTTAGCTGTGGTTTTGGTTTTTGTGACATTATATGCAACCTTGAAAAATGGGTGTCTGATTATTTCTGGCTGGGTTCTCTGCTGACATAATCTAATGTTTTGCTTTCGTTGTAAAGCCTTTTTGAAATCGGACAGTGTGGTTAGATTAACGAGAGTCTTGTCTTTAAAATGCTGTAAAATAGTCATATGTTTGAGAAATTGAAGTAATAGCATTTCTAAGGTATTTGAATAATGCGCCACGGGATTCCACTGGCTGTTGAGTAGGTGGGACGATTTCGTCCCACATACCCTAGAGAGGTTAATATACGTCATTATGAGCACTCAACACGCTGCGGCTTGGTCCCCTCTATACGACAGCCGTTACACACAGGCAGTTAGAAAAGCCAAGGCTAGCTTTTTCAAGCAGAAATTTGCTTCCTGCAACACAAACTCAAAAAAGTTCTGGGACACTAAAGTCCATGGAGAATAAGAACACATCCTCCCAGCTGCCCACTGCACTGAGGATAGGAAACTCTGTCACCTCCGATAAATCCACTATAATTGAGAATTTCAATAGGCATTTTTCTACGGCTGGCCATGCTTTCCACTTGGCTACCCCTACCGAGGTCAACAGCACTGCACTCCCCACAGCTACTCACCCAAGCCTTCCCCATTTATCCTTCTCCCAAATCCAGTCAGCTGATGTTCTGAAAGAGGTGCAAAATCTGGACCCCTACAAATCAGCCGGGCTAGACAATCTGGACCCTTTCTAAAATTATCTGCCGAAATTGTTGCAACCCCTATTACTAGCCTGTTCAACCTCTCTTTTGTGTCGTCTGAGATTCCCAAAGATTGGAAAGCAGCTGCTGTCATCCCCCTCTTCAAAGGAGGGGACACTCTTAACCCAAACTGCTACAGACCAATATCTATCCTACCCTGCCTTTCTAAGGTCTTCAAAAGCCAAGTCAACAAACAGATTACCGACCATTTGGAATCCCACCGCACCTTCTCCGCTATGCAATCTGGTTTCAGAGCTGGTCATTGGTGCACCTCAGCCACGCTCAAGGTCCTAAACGATATCGTAACCGCCGTCGATAAGAAACAATACTGTGCTGCCGTATTCATTGACCTGGCTAAGGCTTTCGACTCTGTCAATCACCACATCCTCATCGGCAGACTCAATAGCCTTGGTTTCTCAAATGATTGCCTCACCTGGTTCACCAACTACTTCACTGATAGAGTTCAATGTGTCAAATCGGATGGCCTGTTGTCCGGGCCTCTGGTCGTCTCTATGGGGGTGCCACAGGGTTCAATTCTTGGACCGACTCTTTTCTCGGTATACATCAATGATGTCGCTCTTGCTGCTGGTGAGTCTCTGATCCACCTCTACGCAGACGACACCATTCTGTATACTTCTGGCCCTTCTTTGGAGACTGTGTTAACAACCCTCCAGACGAGCTTCAATGCCATACAACTCTCCTTCCGTGGCCTCCAACTGCTCTTAAATACATGTAAAACTAAATGCATGCTCTTCAACCGATCGCTGCCTGCACCTGCCCACCCGTCCAGCATCACTACTCTGGACGGTTCTGACTTAGAATATGTGGACAACTACAAATACCTAGGTGTCTGGTTAGACTGTAAGCTCTCCTTCCAGACTCACATCAAACATCTCCAATCCAAAGTTAAATCTAGAATTGGCTTCCTATTTCGCAACAAAGCATCCTTCACTCATGCTGTCAAACATACCCTCGTAAAACTGACCATCCTACCGATCCTAGACTTCGGCGATGTCATTTACAAAATAGCCTCCAATACCCTACTCAATAAACTGGATGCAGTCTATCACAGTGCCATCCGTTTTGTCACCAAAGCCCCATATACTACCCACCACTGCGATCTGTACACTCTCGTTGGCTGGCCCTCGCTTCATACTCATCACCAAACCCACTGGCTCCAGGTCATCTACAAGACCCTGCTAGGTAAAGTCCCGCTTTATCTCTGCTCACTGGTCACCATAGCAGCACCCACCTGTAGCACGCGCTCCAGCAGGTATATCTCTCTGGTCACCCCCAAAGCCAATTCCTCCTTTGGCCGTCTCTCCTTCCAGTTCTCTGCTGCCAATGACTGGAACGAACTACAAAAATCTCTGAAACTGGAAACACTTCTCTCCCCCACTAGCTTTAAGCACCAGCTGTCAGAGCAGCTCACAGATCACTGCACCTGTACATAGCCCATCTATAATTTAGCCCAAACAACAACCTCTTCCCCTACTGTATTTATTTATTTATTTTGCTCCTTTGCACCCCATTATTTCTATTTCTACTTTGCACTTTCTTCCACTACAAATCTACCATTCCAGTGTTTTACTTGCTATATTGTATTTACTTTGCCACCATGGCCTTTTTTGCCTTTACCTCCCTTATCTCACCTCATTTGCTCACATTGAATATAGACTTATTTTTCTACTGTATTATTGACTGTATGTTTGTTTTACTCCATGTGTAACTCTGTGTTGTTGTATGTGTCGAACTGCTTTGCTTTATCTTGGCCAGGTCGCAATTGTAAATGAGAACTTGTTCTCAACTTGCCTACCTGGTTAAATAAATGTGAAATAAATAAAATAAATAAACATATATCATAAGGCCTTTCTTTGAGGGCATAGTTATACTCTAACATAATGGTGTTAAGAATCTCCTGGTTTACAGGCCAAGTCAGTCCTGCAAGTCACATTATGCTGGCTTGTAAAGGGATTTCTTTTGGAATCCAGACAGAGTAAGACTAGCCTACAAGTGGAATTCTTAATCACCCACAACCTGCATTCAGCCAGGGTAGGGAAGATGGAATACCGAGACAACCTCAATCCTCTAGACTGGAACAACCAGTTGGTACAATACACCCAATTACTAATAGATTGGATTAGTTTAGAAAACTGAATGTTATTTATCTTTGTGTAGCAAAAAATTAATCACTCAATCAATGTACATGCAAAAACACATATTACACTAAAACAAACATTTCTGAACATCTCCCTGCAACAGAGCATGCTGGGAAGTATTGTATATGGTTCTTTGTAGAACCCTTCTTGCCTACAAAGAATCCTTCTTGCCTTCCAGAGTCATCAAATAACCCTTTCTTCCAAAAATGGTTCTTAGGATGTTATAGGTTCAAGGTAGAAACCATTGCCTTAAAAATAACCATTGTATTCCTAAAAGGGTTCTTCTGATCAAAATGTTTCTTGGTTGAACACTATCCCTCCCCAAATAACCATTTTGGAACCCTTTCTTTCTAAGAGTGTACCGGTCCAATTCAAGCACTGCATACAGTACACATAGGCCTTGGAAGTTCCACACGTAAATATGTATTTCTCTAGTTTAGTTTATTTGATCATTTAAAACTAGGTACACATCCAAAGTTATGTACTTGATTAAGAATCATTGAGGATAAACCCAAAAAGCATACAACTTATTTCCATTGCGGTCCTCTTTCATGATAGCAGGTGGCAAGTTTGGCATATGTGACAGTCTACAACACATAGAATTGAGCACTTAAATGTGACTTTTTGTTGTATCTCTTCTCAATCTCTCGGAGCATAGCGAGAGTTGGTTTGAATATGGCTGGCAGAGAGTAAACAAGTTCAGCACTTTTTATCTCCAAACAAACACTTTTCCATCTTTCTTTGGAGTTTAAACTCTTATAATCTCGGGTCCAACATCTGTTGTGCCACCAAATATCATTAAATGTTCTGAACCGTGTAGAAAAAGGTCATGGCTACTGGAGAGCTGCTGAGACGACAGACACAAAGAGCGCATGGATGATTCAGCCCCAATCTCACTCTTTCCCCCAGTCTCTCTCCCTCTCTTTTATCCCTCTATCCATCTCTGCCTCCCACTCCCTGTCTGACTCCTATCCTTTATTCTTCCCCCCCTCTCATTCTCTCTCCCTCCATCCCTCCCTCCATCTCTGCCTGACAGACTCCCACACTCCAGTGAGATTCTGTCCATGCGTGTCATGACTAATTGACTCTCACTGGGGGTTATGGCAAGGTTGTGGCCATCACATGCAATGTTCAGTCAGAAAGGTCAAAGTTGAATAAAAAAAAAACACGTGTGTTGGTGTGAATAATGATGACAGTCAGACGCAGCCTGGACAGACCAGATCATGGCTAATATACCAACGGTGTTAATAGAATCGGTGTGACCCAGTCAAAACATGTGTGTACAGAATATGTAAGTTGTTCATAGGAAGACAGTATGCTATAAGGTATCAGTACTGCAGCCCAGCCTTCAGATGAGAACGTGTATCTTTTTTCTTGCCTGCAAAAATGTAGCCCTGGGGATTGCAATACAGTTATAAAGCAAGTATAAATTAACTCACCCACTTTATTGTCTCCTCTTCAACATCATGACTCACCGGTCCTTAAATCCACACCTGTTGTCCTCCATGCAACTACAGGTCTTTACTAAAAACAGAACAGGATAGAGAAAAACGATGTTGATATTTAACCAAAAACAAAACAATTAAATAAGCTTGTTGTAAGGCAAAGTGCTCAATTAGGCGGCAGGGTGGTTAGAGCATTAGTGGTTAGAGCATTGGGCTAGTAACAAAGGTTGCAAGTTCGAATCCCCGAGCTGACAAGGTACAAATCTGTCGTTATGCCCCTGAACAAGGCAGTTAACCCACTGTTCCTAGGCTGTCATTGAAAATAAAAATGTGTTCTTAACTGACTTGCCTAGTTAAATAAAGGTAAAATAAAAAAATTAATAAGAGACTCTCAAACCAGAAATTATTGGTTGAAGAGACATTCAATACTGTTACGTGTTCGGCTAAGAAAAGTTTGTTTTGGCGAAAATTCAAAGCTGCACTGTCTTAGTTCTCATCCCAAACGTAGTCCTTTGGGAAGCTGTGAGAAATAGCATGAAAGAGGAAACATGCACCGAATCCATCCTCCCCCCAAAAACGGAGAAGATAAGAGCAAGCATTTCAATTTAAGCCTATTTCTGCTCCTTGAAATATAGTCACATGTGGGGTCCTGGGGTCTCTTTGAGGAACTGCTCTTAGTCTCAGTCTCTATTCCCTACACTAAAAAAATAGTTCCTAAATGGTTCTTCCTCAGCTGTTAAGGTTCATTGGAGAACTCTTGCCCAATATAGAACCTTTGAGTTAAGTGTAGTGTTCTTGACATGGCATCTACAGTTCTTCAGAATTCTAAAAGGTTTTTGAAATGTATGGAAACCTGTAGATCTGTCCCTTTCATAGCATACAGCAAATTGACCAGTGTTAACTGGTATGGTTTTTCAGAGTAACATTTCTAGTGTTGATTCAAAAGTTAAATTAACACTCAGGGCGTGAAATAACTCTAGTGTTAATTTTAATAACCAGAGTTGAACCAAAACCACAACCATCATTATCATATTTCCCAGCATGCTCTAGTTGAGATTGATTTCAATATATGTTTTTGCATTGATTAATCAATCTTATACTACTCAAATATAAATAACATACATTTGTATAAACTATTCCAATCTGTTTAAAGGTCCTGAATAGTCACTTTGTAATGTACTTTTTCTCGCATAGCTAACTACCAGGAAGTTTGAAAAAACAGGCTGAGTGGGCGGGGGGCTTACACTGAGTGTGCAAAACATTGGGAACACATTCCTAATATTAAGTTGCACCCCCTTTTGCCCTCAGAACAGCCTCAATTTGTCAGCGCATGGACTCTACAATGTGTTGAAAGCATTCCAAAGGGATGCTTGCCCATGTTGACTCCAATGCTTCCTAAAGTTGTGTCAAGTTGGCTGGATGTCCTTTGGTTGGTGGACCATTCCTGATACACACAGGAAACTTTTGAGTGTGAAAAGCCCAGCAGAGTTGTAGTTCTTGACACAAACCGGTAAGCCTGGCACCCACTACCATACTTTGTTCAAAGGCACTTCAATCTTTTGTTGGTGGGGATCCAAACAATAATCATGTTAAATCAGTTGTTGTTTTGTGATATCATTAAGGATGGTATACCTAAAATAACAGTAACTCTACAAATTTATACGTCCCAGTTTTTCAGATTTTCATCTAAATGTTGTGGAACTTATATGGTTAAATATGAAACTATTTGTGAGAAGATGAAACATTATTTTAGCCTTCTAAATGAGATCATTGTTTTTCATATACACTTTTGGCAAGTCAGTAACCACGCCTACGTGAGCACAGACATTGTGGCAACGTGATGGAACCGCCCTCCAAGGCGAGGGCATAAAAGGACTGCTAACGAAATTTACATTAGACCAAAACATGCCGGGTTGCCGCCGGTGTGTAAAGGGGTCCTAGCTGTGCTCTGAATAATCAACCATTGAGACCAGAGAACGTGAGAATTTTGTTCACACTTTACGAAATGGTTTAAAAACTACAAGACCAGTACATTGCTGGGTTGCTACTGGCGTGTAAAATGGTTTAAAACTACTAGACCAGTATACGTGCAGCGTGACCGAGCTGAATGTTATGAAATGGTAAGACCCTCTGAAACTCAACAGAGAAGAAGACTAGGCATAGACAGGCACTGGCTGCAGCTTTGCATGTAACGTGACGAGAAAAGAAGAACATTTCCCAATCAAACGACCATTGGAACGCCTGATGTATCCAGTCTAACGAACACTTCCAGAACAAAGAAAGCTTACTACTACAACTACTAAGGACATTGATTCAGAGGGGCTGGGTTAAATGTGGAAGACACATTTCAGTTGAAGGCATTCTGTTGTACAACTGACTAGGTATCCCCCTTTCCCTAATATTACCTCTGGTGGACAATCAGAAACTTAGACTTTCTGTCAAACTATTCGTCACAGACGGATCGAGGGGTTTCAACAGAGAGACGACAGACAAAGACATCTAAGCGTAAATATTTGTTGCATTTCTAAATCCTAATGAGCGATTTGTTAGGGTGCAATTATTCAACTGTATGTACAATAGTTGAATTCCTTTGTCTCTCCTTCTCCCGCTCTTTCTTTCCCCACCCCTTTCATTGTGTATCCAGCCGTCATATCGGGTTAGTCCACTAGGGACTTTTCATTGCATTATGTTAGTAATCAATTCAACCTATACTGTGTGTGTTTACGTAATTCTGTGTGATTATTTAGTTAGTTAGTAAATAAGTAATTAAGCCAGTTTGTGTATCGCTGAATAATCATTTAGACTAGGGTTTGTGCAGATTTAAAGTCAACAACGTTCAGAATGAGACTGATATGAGGTAATAATAATTAAAAAGACCCTGGGCCAATTGTGCACTGCCCTATGGGACTCCCAATCATGGCCGGTTGTGACACAGCCTGGATTCGAACCAGGGTGTCTTTAGTGACGCCTCAAGCACTGAGATGCAGTGGCTTAGACCACTGCGCAACTCATGAGTTAATTGTTACGTGATTAATTGAATCACGTAATAACTAAACATAGTTAATTGATTTGATAAAATAACAGTCATCCCATTAATGGTAGTCATGTCATGACACAATTCATTCTCTGAATGGCACACATACACAATCCATGTCTCACTTGTCTCAAGGCTTAAAAATCTTTCTTTAACCTGCCTTCTCCCCATCTACACTGATTGAAGTGGATTTAACAGGTGACATCAATAAAGGATCATAGCTTTCACCTGGATTCACCCGGTCAGTCTATGTCATGGAAAGAGTTCCTAATGTCTTGTACACTCAGTGTATAGTGCACTACTTTTGACCAGAGGTGCACTTTATAAGGTGCTATTTGAGATGCAGCTACTTCTATGCAAACTGGTGTTAGAAGGAGAAGGGGGTGGTCAGGGGCTAACTTTATGAGACAAAGGCTTAGAATCTGCATCCCTCCACCCCCCATACACACACATTCACACACCTCCTGGGGCCAAATGAATACCTGTCAGTGAGTATGTGGGTTTCACATTACAGCGTGTGATTTCATTAAGTGTGCCCTTCAGGGGTCTGCTACGCCAGGTGGTGGTCCGACAGTGCCAGAACTAAACTTAAAGCCCCCTATCTACATTGCAAATATACTCTTCTGTTAATGTACATGATGGCTCAGTCCTGCACTCAATAGTAAGACCCAACTGCTGTTGAGCTGTCATAGTTTCCATAATTCAAAGGTTTGAGTAAATTTCATTTGAATTCACACTGTGACAGATGCACTGTCAAACTTTTGTATAATTTCAGCCAGTAGTTTTGAATGTAGCGCTCACGAATGAAAGTGGTCCCCAGAAATTGCGTACTGTCACGTGTGGATATGTGCACCAAGTCCTTGCTCTATAGTGCTGAGCAATTAACCAAAATGTCAGTTGTTCAGATATTAAACAAGTAATTGACCGAGGTCGGTTCAATTACTTGAATTCCATTTAGTTCTGTTGTTTTTGTGAGCCCAACGTGCCGTTTCTCTAGAGAGAAATAAAATAATTCACAAGGGAAATGAAGTGAAGACCTATATGGGACACTGGGATGAAGGGAGTTGTACTTTTCATTATGGAAATATAAAACCTAGTTCAGTACAGAAACGTAGCAATTAACAACAATGACCATAATACATTGCACCTGTTCTTTTCGGTCTCGGACAGAGATGGATACACTTTAACGCCTGCTATGTTAGGTTAGATACACACAGACCACATACAGCACTGCATGAGAGAGGAATGTACACAACCCAATGATGAGAGATAGAGACAGTTCATGAAAGTATGCCTCATCTACTATAAAGTCAAATTATTGTCAGACAGCTCTGCAGAATAGGCCTACTTAGGCAGTCTAGCCAAGCTAAATAGGATGACTAAAGACAGTACAGTATGGGGAGAACAGAGATAATGTTAGGTGGTTATCTGGATGGCTGACTGCTACTGCCCAAGCAAAGATGAGATGTTGACTTAAAGGAATTAAAAATTATAAAGTCATCAAATAAAACAAAGTAATATACACAACTGAAATATTTTATTGTTTCATAGTAATTTCCTATTTTTCTATGTGGACTATTGGACTATTTTGTGTGTTTTGGAGCTTTGGAATTGCAATGCAAAATCTCTAATAATGGTTTAAAAAATTACAGATTTTTTTCATAATCTAACCGAAGTCAAACCGACCTCAAAATGCACAAATGTGGGGGAAATGGCTCTGCACAGGTTCCAAAAAACAGTAACTTCCAATTTAGGAGTTTTGTGGATAATTTAGGTAAAACAGTATTTCTGCGCGTAGATTATGCATGTATGAACTACACATTGACACATCCAGCCCAATGCACGAGGTTTAAAAAATACGTACTAGATGCCAAAGTACCGTTCAATCTCTTTAATACTGAAGAATTTGTATAAACCTCAATATCTTAAAGTTCTATTAATAAATTATAATGCGCACATAGAATAGTACAGTGCAATTCTTTATATGATTAAACCATGGATTTGACCTTGCTGACTTCTCATCTGCAGTTGAAATAGAGTTAAAGGACTGCTGCCTTGGATTTTGAATGTAATTCTATTTTAATCACAAAAGATTTATACAAATCTGGAATTATTTTAATCACCAGAGTTTTGGATATACTGTATATAAAATCAGATTTTTATTTTGACATTTTCTCCTTGTAGAGGTATGCAGTATTAGTCTCATTTTATCCCATGTACTGATAGGATAAGGCTTTATCGAAAATGCTCCCCTTGGTGACTCACAGACAGGTAGTTTCCGATAGGCAATGTAATGTCATTATAAACTATATCCCAAATGATACCCTATTCCCAATTTAGTACACTACTTTTCACCCGGGCCCTAAAATCATAGAAAAGGGCTGTCCGAGGCTAAATCTAAATCCCCCCCCTTTCCTGTCAACAATTCTCTGCTTTTCACAGCCTTGCCAATCCTCTTTCTGACTCGCCTCTTTTCATCACCAAAACAGCTGCCTCCAACAATCAGGCAAATGTGTGCATGCCGTGTGTGTGTGTGTGTGTGTGTGTGTGTGTGTGTGTGTGTGTGTGTGTGTGTGTGTGTGTGTGTGTGTGTGTGTATGTGTGTGTGTGTATGTGTGTCTCCGATAACTTTCATATTGTGATTTTGATCTATACGTGGGTCAGTATGCAGCAGACAACCAGAGACAGAGACAGTGAAACGCAGAGGAACCAAGGAGATAACGTGCTCAGCACCCCCTAAATTCTTAGTAAATGGACTTTGAGTACTCCAGCATAGACCTTAACATGAACACCCTCCAACGTCAATTTATCCCACAGTATAGGAACATAATAAAATTCAGTGCTAACAAATCCTGAAGTTTGAATAATGTGTGTGTGAATAATGGAGCTGAGCCCATGGCTGTACAGTGGGGAGATTAAGCATGGAGCTAGCCAGCTATCAAGGCAGGCAGGGATGCAGGCTCAGGCCTAGTTGTCCTGACTCAGTGTTGGCGTAGCCTAGCTGGGGCTCAGGGGGTTAATGCAGCTGGGGGCAAGGTCTGATCCAGGTCCCATCGGTAGCCGACAAGACTTCAAAGAGTCTAAATGGCCATCTCCTCTCGGCTCAGACACACTGGGCAGCCCAGAAGTCCCAGCTCACAGGTCAAACTTAGTTTAATCTTTTATGGATCATGCTTGCATTGATAGTGAATAGTTTCATGAATACAGCAAAGGGCCTTAATTCCATATCACATCGAAACATATGGTCATTTCAAAGGCTGAGATTTTCCGACTTTTTGTAAAGCCTTTTCTCTCTCTCAATTCTCTTTCTCTCCTTCTCTCCCCTATCCTTCTCTACTTGTTCACTTCCCTCACTCTCTCGTTTTGCATAGAAGGTCACAGTAATTTCCCCCTTAGACAGATAAAAAATAAAAACATTTGCATAGTGATGAATTATTCAAAGTCCTGCCCTTGAAATGGAGAGCTGCAGTCGTCAACTAACACACACTTAAAAATGCTGGGTTAAAAACAAGCCAATTTGCATAAATATTGGACAGAATACACGTTGCGTTATTTATACCCAGCCAGCAGGGTCACAAACAACCCCTTGTTTTCTTTAAATTGCGTTGTTGATCCTGGGTTACTGAGCTATGATCCACCAAGTAAGATTAGAAAACAAGAGGCACATCTTAGTAGGGGCGTGGCTGACAGATAGTTATTGTTGGCCCCCCGTAAAAGTAAATGTCATTCCAGTTAATCTGTTAAGTTGTATTGTCAACACATTTTAAAGTTGAACACTGACACATTGTATCTTTAATAAGGCTTACACAAGAGTATGAGTTCCAATGCATATGCTAATGTTGATAGTTTATAATATTTGTGGCTGCTAGTAAGTTCATGATAAAACATAATATTGTACATTGTACATACAGTAAGCTATAGCACCACTGTGTTTCTCAAATCATATTCTACAATATTTGGTCGATTAAAGAGCATCCCCCCACTGAGTCTCTGTGACCTGGCCTTGACCTGTGTCAGCGTCCCGCGGCCTGCCACCCTACCTGGTGAACAGGTGTCAGATGGATGGACCAGCATCTGCTAGGCTACACTGCAGCCCCTCAACACCAAGGATGCGGTGTGCTTAGTCTTAGTGTGGAGACCAGGGAAGGGTCGAAAAGAAAACAGTCACAAAGAAGTGTCTCTCTCTCCCATACAGCTGCAGTAGAACTGATTTACAGATCCCATATTGAATGATAAAGAATGATTCCCTCGTTTAGGTGTCAGGCTGTGTGAGGCTGCAGTGGGATCAGTCACCAACACCAACAGTCAGCAGATGAGGCAAATATTCTCCATGCAAATTCAGCCTGCCATGCAGCATGTAGCTAAATGACTAGCAGCTGGTATTTTAAAAGGCATGCAAACACTGTTGTTAGAAGAAGGAGAAGGCAGGCTCACTGATTGAGTGGAAACAGTGTGAGTTCCAAATGGCACCCTGTTCCCTATATAGTGCACTACTTTGGACGAGTGCTCAGAAAGCTCTGGTCAAAAGAAGTGCACTATGTCGGGATGAGGGTGCCAATTGCAAATCAGGACCAATCAATGCTAACAAACACCATGCCTGCCAATTACGAGGCTTAATTCACTTTTTCTCTCAGTCTCCAATCCATTTCCTTCTCATTGAGAATAGAGAGAAGCAACTAACTCAAAGAAAAAATGTAAATTTGAGGATTTTTTTTCACTCACAGAGGCTGCATACCAAACGGCATCCTAATCCCTATATAATTAACTACTTTTGACCAAAGCCCTATGGTACACTATACAATACAGGCAATAGGATGCCATTGGGAATGCGCACATAAACTTGATCTCTTTTATCCTGAATCAATTGGTCAGTCTTTAAGAGTTGCCATAGATGGGACCAA
This sequence comes from Salmo salar, assembly GCF_965601325.2. Taxonomy (NCBI): domain Eukaryota; kingdom Metazoa; phylum Chordata; class Actinopteri; order Salmoniformes; family Salmonidae; genus Salmo; species Salmo salar. The sequence continues at coordinate 27,806,308 of NC_138309.1, read as the reverse complement.
TCACAGCGATCAAACAGGAGAGCTGGAAACAGGAATCTGATGAGAAAATCTAATTATATTTGTCGAATGTACCGAATACAACGGGTGTAAACCTTACCGTGAAATGCATATTGACAAGCTCTTAACCAACAATGCAGAGTTTTAAAAAAAAAATATATTTTTTATTTTTTATAAAAGGTTTAAAAAAGGGTTCGAGGCTATATACCAGTACAGATTAGGCAAGGTAATTGAGGTAATATGTACAGTAGGGGTAAAGTGACTATGCATAGATAGTAAATAGCGAGAAGCAATAGCGTAATAAATGGGGTCAATGAAAATAGTTTTGGTAGCCATTTGATTAACTGTTTAGCAGTTTTACAGGATGGCTTGAGGGTAGAAGCTATGGGCAAGCGTCCCATCCTAGTCAACAGCCAGTGGAATCGCGTGGCGCGAAATACAAATACCTCAAAAATGCTATAACTTCAATTTCTCAAACATATGACTATTTTACACCATTTTAAAGAGAAGACTCTCGTTAATCTAACCACATTGTCCGATTTCAAAAAGGCTTTACAGCGAAAGCAAAACATTAGATTATGTCAGGAGAGTACCCTGCCAAAAATAATCACACAGCCATTTTCAAAGCAAGCACATATGTCACAAAACCAAAACCACAGCTAAATGCAGCACTAACCTTTGATGATCTTCATCAGATGACACTCCTAGGACATTATGTTATACAATACATGCATGTTTTGTTCAATCAAGTTCATATTTATATCAAAAATCTGCTTTTTACATTAGTATGTGATGTTGAGAACTAGCATACCCACCGAAAACTTCCGGTGAATTTACTAAATTACTCATGATAAACGTTCACAAAATACATAACAATTATTTTAAGAATTATAGATACAGAACTCCTTTATGCAATCGCGGTGTCAGATTTTAAAATAGCTTTTCGGCGAAAGCACATTTTGAAATATTCTGAGTACATAGCTCGGCCATCACGGCTAGCTATTTTGACACCCACCAAGTTTGGGACTCACTAAACTCAGAATTACTATTAGAAAAATTTGATTACCTTTGCTGTTGTTCATCAGAATGCACTCCCAGGACTTCTACTTCAACAACAAATGTTGTTTTGGTTCCAAATAATCCATAGTTATATCCAAATAGCTCCGTTTTGTTCGTGCGTTCAGGTCACTATCCGATGGGTGACGCGCGAGCGCATTTCGTGACAAAAAAATTCTAAATATTCCATTACCGTACTTAGAAGCATGTCAAACGCTGTTTAAAATCATTTTCTCGTAAAATAGCGATAATATTCCAACCGGGCAACGTTGTATTCATTCAAAGGCTGAAAGAAAGAAATTGCGAATTCTCGTGAACGCGCATCTCAGTCTCACTGTCCCCAGGCTGACCACTCACAAACTCTGCAGCTGTTCTTTGCCCAGAGACAGCAGACACCCCATTCCACTTCATGGCGGCTTTAGAGAGCCAATGGGAGCCTTAGAAAGTGTCACATTACAGCACAGATGCTGTATTTTCGATAGAGATGCAACGGAAGGACAACAAATTGTCAGACAGGGCACTTCCTGTATGGAATCTTCTCAGCTTTTGGCCTGCCATATGGGTTCTGTTATACTAACAGACACCATTCAAACAGTTTTAGAAACTTTAGAGTGGTTTCTATCCAAATCTACTAATTATATGCATATTCTTGTTTCTGGGCAAGAGTAGTAACCAGTTTAAATCGGGTATGTTTTTTATCCGGCCGTGCAAATACTGCCCCCTAGCCCCAACAGGTTTTAAGGAGCATTCTGGACCTAGACTTGGCCTTCCGGTACCGCTTGCCATGCTGTAGTAAAGAGAACAGTTTATGACTTGGGTGACTGGAGTCTGACATTTTTTAGAGCCTTCCTCTGACACCGCCTGGTACAGAGATCCTGGATGGCAGGAAGCTTGGCCTCAGTGATGTACTGGGCCGTACGCACTACCCTCTGTAGCGCCTTGCGGTCAAATGCTGAGCAGTTGTCATGCCAAACGGTGATGTAACCAGTCAGGATCCTCTCGATGGTGCAACTGTAAAACGTTTTGAGGATCTGAGTAACCATGCCAAATCTTTTCATTCTCCTGAAGGGGAATAGGCATTGTCGTGCCTTTTTCACGACAGTCTTGGTGTGTTTGGACCATTATAGTTTGTTAGTTATGTGGACACTCTCGATCCTCTCCACTATAGCCCCGTCAAACGGAATGGGGGCGTGCTCTGCCTGTAGTCCACGATCAGCTCCTTTGTCTTGCACACGTTGAGGGAGAGGTTGTTGCCCTGGCACCACACTGCCAGGTTTTTGACCTCCTTCCCATAGGCTCTCATTGTTAATGATGGTGTTGGAGTCATGCGTGGCCATGCTGTCATGGGTGAACTGGGAGTACAGGAGTGGACTAAGCATGCACCCCTGAGGGGCCGCGTGTTGAGGATAAGCATGGCAGATGTGTTGTTGCCTATCCTTACCACCTGGGGTCGGTCCGTCAGGAAGTCCAGGCTCGAGTTTCAGAGGGAAGTGTTTAGTCCCAGCTTAGTGATGAGCTTTGAGGGCACTATGGTGTTGAATGCTGAGTTGTAGTCAACGAACAGCATTCTCATGTAGGTGTTCCTTTTGTCCAAGTGGGAAAGAGCAGTGTGGAGTGCAATAGAGATTGCGTGATCTGTGGATCTATTATGGCGGTATGCGAATTGTAGTAGGTCTATGGTTTCTGGGATGATGATTTTGATGTGAGCCATGACCAGCCTTTCAAAGCACCTCATGGCTACATACATGAGTGCTACGGGGCGGTAGTAATTTAAGCAGATAACCTTGGCGTTCTTGGGCACACTGACTATGCTGGTCTGCTTGAAACATGCAGGTATTACTCAGTCAGGGAGAGGTTGAAAATGTTGGTAAATACACTGTTGGTCATCGCATGCTCTGAGTATGCGTCTTGGTAATCTATCTGGCCCTGCGGCCTTGTGAATGCTGACCTGTTTAAAGGTCTTACTCACATCGCCCAACGAGAGTGTGATCATACAGTTGTCTGGAACAGCTGGTGCTCTCATGCGTGCATAAAAGGCATTTAGCTCATCTGGTAGGCTCACGTTGCTGGGCAACTCGCGGCTGAGTTTCCCTTTATAATCCTTAATAGTTTGCAAGCCCTGCCACATCTGACAAGCTTCAGAGCCCATGTAGTAGGATTCAATCTAGCCTTTAGGTCAGTGTGGATGTTGCCTGTAATCCATGGCTTCTGGTTGGAATATGTATATACGGTCACTGTAGGCACGATGTCGTCTATGCACTTATTGATGAAGCCGGTGACTGATGTAGCATACTCCTCAATGTCATCAAATGAATCCCGGAACATATTCCAGTCTGTTCTAGCAAAACAGTCCTGTATCTTAGCAACCACGTCATCTGACCACTTCTGGTACTTCCTGCTTGAGTTTTTGCTTGCAAGCAGGAATCAGGAGGATAGAATTATGGTCAGATTAGCCAAATGGAGAGTTGGTCTCAAGTTTTTTTTCCTCTGGTTGCACGTGACATGCTGGTAGAATTGAGGTAAAACAGATTTAAGTAGACACAGACCACCACCCCTTGTCTTAGCGGAGGTTGCTGTTCTGTCTTGCCGATACATGTAAAACACAGCCAACTGTATATTATCAACTGGTAAAAGACCAAGTCCATATTATGGCAAGAACAGCTCTAATAAGCAAAAAGAAACGACAGTCCATCCTTACTTTAAGACATGAAGGTCAGTCAATGCGGAACATTTCTAGAACTTTGAAAGTGTCTTCTTCAAGTGCAGTCGCAAAAATCATCAAGTGCTTTGATGAAACTGAGGACCGCCACAGGAAAGGAAGACCCATAGTTTAGTACAGTTAAAAGCCTCAGATATTGCAGCCCAAATTAATCCTTCAGAGTTCAGCAGACACATCTCAACATTAACTGTTTAGAGGAGACTGCGTGAATCAGGCCTTCATAGTTGAATTGCTGCAAAGAAACCACTACTAAAAGGACACATAATAAGAAGAGACTTGCTTGGGCCATGAAAATCTGAGATTTTTGGTTCCAACTACCATGTCTTTGTGAGACGTTGAGTAGGTGAATAGAGGATCTCTGCATGTGTGGTTCCCACCATGAAGCATGGAGGAGGAGCTGTGATGGTGAGGGGGTGCTTTGCTGGTGACAATTTTTGTGATTTATTTAGAATTTACATTTACTTTTAAGTCATTTAGCAGACGCTCTTATCTAGAGCGACTTACAAATTGGTGCATTCACCTTATGATATCCAGTGGAACAACCACTTTACAATAGTGCATCTAAATCTTTTAAGGGGGGGGGGGGGGGGGGGGGGGGGTTAGAAGGATTACTTTATCCTATCCTAGGTATTCCTTAAAGAGGTGGGGTTTCAGGTGTCTCTGGAAGGTGGTGATTGACTCCGCTGTCCTGGCGTCGTGAGGGAGCTTGTTCCACCATTGGGGTGCCAGAGCAGCGAACAGTTTTGACTGGGCTGAGCGGGAACTGTGCTTCCTCAGAGGTAGGGGGGCCAGCAGGACAGAGGTGGATGAACGCAGTGCCCTTGTTTGGGTGTAGGGCCTGATCAGAGCCTGAAGGTATGGAGGTGCCGTTCCCTTCACAGCTCCGTAGGCAATCACCATGGTCTTGTAGCGGATGCGAGCTTCAACTGGAAGCCAGTGGAGAGAGCGGAGGAGCGGGGTGACGTGAGAGAACTTGGGAAGGTTGAACACCAGACGGGCTGCGGCGTTCTGGATGAGTTGTAGGGGTTTAATGGCACAGGCAGGGAGCCCAGCCAACAGCGAGTTGCAGTAATCCAGACGGGAGATGACAAGTGCCTGGATTAAGACCTGCGCCGCTTCCTGTGTGAGGCAGGGTCGTACTCTGCGAATGTTGTAGAGCATGAACCTACAGGATCGGGTCACCGCCTTGATGTTAGTGGAGAACGACAGGGTGTTGTCCAGGATCACGCCAAGGTTCTTAGCACTCTGGGAGGAGGACACAAGGGAGTTGTCAACCGTGATGGCGAGATCATGGAACGGGCAGTCCTTCCCCGGGAGGAAGAGCAGCTCCGTCTTGCCGAGGTTCAGCTTGAGGTGGTGATCCGTCATCCACACTGATATGTCTGACAGACATGCAGAGATGCGATTCGCCGCCTGGTTATCAGAAGGGGGAAAGGAGAAGATTAATTGTGTGTCGTCTGCATAGCAATGATAGGAGAGACCATGTGAGGATATGACAGAGCCAAGTGACTTGGTGTATAGCGAGAATAGGAGAGGGCCTAGAACAGAGCCCTGGGGGACACCAGTGGTGAGAGCGCATGGTGCGGAGACAGATTCTCGCCACGCCACCTGGTAGGAGCGACCTGTCAGGTAGGACGTAATCCAAGCGTGGGCCGCGCCGGAGATGCCCAACTCGGAGAGAATTCAATGCACACTTAACCAGCATGGCAACCACAGCATTCTACAGTGATACGCCATCCCATCTGAATTGCGCTTAGTGGGAATATAATTTGTTTTTCTACAGGACAATGACCTAACACAACTCTAGGCTGTGTAAGGGCTATTTGACCAAGAAGGAGAGTGCTGCAACAGATGACCTGGCCTCCACAATCACCCAACCTCAAACTAATTGAGATGGTTTGGGATGAGTTGGACCACAGAATGAAGGAAAAACAGCCAACAAATGCACAGCAACATATTCATGACTGTTGGAAAAACATTCCAGGTGAAGCTGGTTGAGAGAATGCCAAGAGTGTTTAAAGCTGTCCAAGGCAAAGGGTGGCTACTTTGAAGAATGTAAAATCTAAAATATTATTTGTTTAACACTTTTTTTTGGTTACTACATGATTCCAAATGTGTTATTTCATAGTGTTGATGTCTTCACTATTATTCTACAATGTAAAAAATAGTAAAAATAAAGAAAAACCCTTGAATGAGTAGGTGTGTCCAAACTTTTGACTGGTACTGTATGTTATGCCTATCACTCTCTATTGGCCTCGGCCTACTCACAAGGAAGCCTCCTAGGATCCCTTGCCCTGGACCCATCTTCCTCTACTACTCTCTTCAACACCTTCTGTACTGCTCTGATCATGGGAACCTCAACCTGCCTTTATCTCACTGGATACTTCTGATCTCCAGCACCATGGTTGCTTCCCTGCCTACCCAAACTCCTTGCTCCGGCCAAACGATACGTCACGCACACAGATGTTAGTGTCTTCTCCGCAATGAGTCTGGATCTGAGTACCTCCCTGATGATTTCTAGAACCCAAACACATTCTAACCATTCTGATTGGTCCCAGAAACAGATGGGTTGGACCAGAGCTAGAACACACATGGGTAAAGAGGCGTTTTGAACATTCGTCATTGGCTTTGATACCCTGAATGGTTATAGATGATCCAATCGTTGAATACTTTATTTTGTACAACACCCCTCATTTTTACGCCACCACAAACAACTTCAATGACGGCGGTCTCAGACCAAAGTATGTAGCGAACATAGAGCCCCAGAAGAATTCTGTTTGAGTCGTCAGCCAACATGGGCATCCCTAAAATTAACACACAACTCTGGTTTCTCTTCATTACCCACAACCGTGCGTGATGTAGATTTCTAGGGTTGTGTCCCTCTATTTACTCCCTCTACCCTATCTCTCACTAGAGGAGGCTGCCGAAGATGGAGCCGTCAATTGTTGGCGAGCAGCAACAACAACCGCCAGAGCAGAAACCATGACCCGCCTGGAATTCAGCAGGGCAGTTCTCCAGAGAAGTATGGGCTTTGTGCCATCTGACCTGGACTGCCTGGTGCAAGCCCCAGGGCCACAGGAATGATTTGAAGCGAGTTTCAAGGCCACCCAGTTACTAGAACGGTTTTGATTAAAATACAGAAATTGTAAAGATAAGGTCCCATTTTACAAGTTCACAGTCATTTCACTCTCAGACACAGAATCAAAAGTTGTTACAGTCCAATTCCACAACAAAAGCATCCAAGAGTATGGCATAGAAGTTTGGTTACACCGTTTCACCACCCCCTAGGAGGGTCCTGGACAAAGCAACGTCTGGACTGGGGCACGAAAATTGCGGGTTCAGTTAAGACCAGACCCAACAGGAGTGGGCAGACTCAAACATCTCCTCAGTACCATCTCGCTGGGGAACAACATGGGCTCAGTCCACTACTACCACATACCCAAACTGTGCAGGAACTGCGGCCAACTGGCCATCTGACCGCAACCTGCACAGCCATCATTTGCAGAATCTGTAAAGGGGACCATCCCACTGCGGACTGTACTTCCACACTACCCTGCAACCTGTGCGGGAAAGGTGGATACTGCTTTAAAACTTGCCCCAATTCCTGTGCCGGAAGGGAAAGGGCCAACGACACTAACCCCACTAACCCAAATCCCAATCCACCACCAGACAACAACAACGAAGACCTAGAACCAGGCCCCGACCTTAACACAGGCAATGCCCAACCCAATACCCAAAATGGCCCAGAAATGGCCCCCACCCCTGTAACCACCCAAGATGTCGCAGAAACAGCCCCCACCCCTGTCGGCCCCTCCACACCTCTGCCTCCTCCACAAACCCTTTCCTAGCCTCCTCCACCCCTCCAAACCCCTGGTCAAAGGGGAGCCGGTTTCGAGAGAGACCATACAACCGGAAGAACCCCTCGCCTCACAACTCCAGTTCTTAGATGATGACCCAAACTGGACAAACATTTCTGGAAAAAGACCAGAAAAAGAAAAGACCAACAAGAGACCAGACCAGAAGACCACCCCAGCACCAAAACTCTAACGTCAACAAACAAAACCCGCAAAACCCCCAATCCCCTCAGAGAAACCATCACCCCCTTCTAGACCCCTCACTATACCCCCCCTCTCCCAGTCCATTACTTCCTCTGATTGCTCCTCCCTGGCCCTGAACTCCCACTCCCACAACAAACTGCCCTTGACACATTTTTTACACCCTCGCTAGCACAGGTAGGAGAATAATCATCTCTGGCCCCCTCCCGTGATACCGAAGGGGTTCGGAACATTTCAGCCGATATTTTGCCCTGAACGAGTACCTGAAGAAACTTTGCAACGAAAGGAATGTCTCTTTTTGTGACAACTTTGATTTGTTGTGGGAGCAACCAGCACTTCTGAAAAGAGACAGGTTTCACCCTAACCGCAGGGGTTCCAGGATTATTTCCAGCAACATCGCAGTTTAAAGACTGACGGACAGGGTCTGGTAGTGCTCCAGTTTTCCCTGACAGAATAAGCAATAGAGAACTTGGAAAGCATATTAACTCATATCAACTGGCACTATGGTTATTGTGAGTAACCTAATTTATGTTCCTTTAACTCCGCCTTCTAGTGAGTAAAACCTTTCTTGTGAATGACCTCATTACTGAGCGCAAAGTTGACTGCATGTTTCTCACTGAAACATGGCTGTCTTCAGACTGTAGTGACACTCTTGTTGAAGCCTCACCCCAAACTACAGCTTTTCATATTCTGCCTTCCTCTTGTGATAATTTGATAACTTTAATAGCAAATTAAGGGAAACCATTGATGCCATAGCACCAGTAAAGTTGAAAAAGGCCACATCCAAACAGAGAGCCCCTTGGATGAGGGAGGAAACAAATCAATTTAAGAGAAATTGCTGGAAGGCAGAGCGGCAGTGGAGAAAGAAAGTTGCAGGTCCATTATGATATTCTGAGAGAGCAACTTGGAATATATAACAAGGCAATTAGAAATGGCAGACAGAATCATTTTTCTAACTTGATCACTAATAATCAGAGTAATTCCAGAGTGCTCTTCTCGACCATTGATGTCCTGATAAATCCTAACCCCGCAAACCTATGTGAACTTTCCTCCACATCTAAATGTGATGAGTTTGCGGCATGTTTCAGAGATCAGAAAACAAACGAGGTTGGGTATCGGTCAAGAAAGACTTGATGAAAAGTGTGATGATATGAGCCCTAGCCTACCATGCAAAGGCACAATGGATTTATTTTCCATGGTTGATACAGACATGCTCAGGAAAGTGATATCACAATTGAGGCCTTCTACCTGCCTTCTCGATTCTATCCCCACCACCTTCTTCAAAACAGTTTTAAATTGCATATCTGAAGAAGTGCACGCTATTGTTAATCACTCCCTGTTCACAGGCACTTTCCCCACTGCAGTAAAAACTGCTATGGATAAACCCCTTCTGAAGAAAAGTAATCTAGATTCTTCAGCTCTTATCAATTTTCGGCCCATCTCCAACCTTCCATTCTTAAGTTAAATTCTGGAGAAATTGGTTTTCAAACAGCTAAGTAATTTTTTAAGTGCCAACTGTATTTTTGAAAAATACCAATCTGTTTTTTTCTGCCGACAAAAGCACAGAGACAGCTTTAAGCCCTATTCACACAGGACTAGTATTACTAGAGAAACTAGGTTATGTAATTATTACTCCAGCATGTCATTTTTCCACTGGACGATTCGGACGGGATTAGCTTTACCAAACTGCCCAACTGTAATATTTTTTTTCTCATTCAAAATGGACCATTATGATTGAAGCCTGGAGGCTCTTCTGGGCGTGAAGATTTTTCAAACTTTAACTAAAGCCGTATTCGGACGGGATACGTTATACTGGGGGAGCTCTGGTAATGTAATCATGTGAACGAGCACAAATCACCACAGCCGTAATTTTAGACACTGCTGACACACTCCAGACCTCATGTGGCTGGAGTGTGTCAGCAGTTCCTGCAAGAGGAAGGTATTGATACTATGGACTGGCCCGCCCGTTCCCCAGACCTGAATCCAATTGAGCACATCTGGGACATCATGTCTCGCTCCATCCACCAACGCCACGTTGCACCACAGACTGTCCAGGAGTTGGCGAATGCTTTAGTCCAGGTCTGGGAGGAGATCCCTCAGGAGACCGTCCGCCACCTCATCAGGAGCATGCCCAGGCGTTGTAGGGAGGTCATACAGGCACGTGGAGGCCACACACACTACTGAGCCTCATTTTGACTTGTTTTAAGGACATTACATCAAAGTTGGAGCAGCCTGTAGTGTGGTTTTCCACTTTAATTTTGAGTGTGACTCCAAATCCAGACCTCCATGGGTTGATAAATTGGATTTCCATTGATTTTTTTTATGTGATTTTGTTGTCAGCACATTCAACTATGTAAAGACAAAAATATTGAATAAGATTATTTCATTCATTCAGATCTAGGATGTGTTATTTTAGTGTTCCCTTTATTCTTTTGAGCAGTGTATATATGTTACCCCTTGGCAGCGTTATCAGAAAGCACAGCATTGATTTTTACTGCTAGGCAGATGATACACAACTTGACATTTCTTTGTCACCAGAGGATTTTAGCTCAATGGATGAATTATTAGATTGTATTAGTGATTTAAAGTTAGTGTGGGAGAGGTGGGAAAAGTATTGTTATCGATAATGACAAACCAAATAATGACAAACCTCCTGGCATTGACAACTTAGATCGAAAGCTCTGAGGATGGTAGCTGACTCTATAGCCACTCCTATCTGTCATATCTTTAATCTGAGGAAAGTCTTAGTCCTCATTCCTGGAGGGAAACCAAAGTCATTCTGCTACCCAAGAGTGGTAAAGCAGCCTTTATTGGTTCTAACAGCAGACCTATCAACTTGCTGCCAGCTCTTAGCAAACTGTTGGATTTTTTTGGTTTGTTGACGAAATACAATGATATTTTTCTGTAAACAAATGAACAACAGACTTTAAGCATGCTTCTAGAGAAGTGCACTCCACATGTACTGCACTGACACAAATGACTGATGATTGGTTGAAAGAAATTGATAAAATTGTGGGAGCTGTACTGTTAGATTTCAGTGCAGCCTTTGATATTATTGACCATAACCTGTTGTTGAAAAAACGTATGTGTTATGGCTTTTCAACCTCTTCCATATCGTGGATTCAGAACTATTTATCTAATAGAACTTAATGGGTTTTCTTTAACCTGTTGGAGCTACAGGTTAGCAATGAACCCCGAGTCGGGATTGCTAACAAGGCTGGAAATTCAAAACATCAAAAATCTAATAATTTCAATTTCTCAAACAATCAACTATTTTACACAATTTAAAAGATAAACATCTCCTTAATCTAACCACATTGTTCGATTTTCAAAGAGGCTTTACGGCAAAAGCATAAAGTTAGATTATGTTAGGACAGTACATAGCCACAAAAGTACAAACATCCATTTTCAATTCAAGGTCAGGCGTCACCAAAAGCAGAAACCAGCTAGAATTATGCACTAACCTTTGTCAATCTCCATCAGATGACACTCCTAGGACATTATGTTATACAATACATGCATTTTTTGTTCCATCAAGTTCATATTTATATCCAAAAACAGCATTTTACAGTAGCGTGAAATTCAGATTTTTTTCTTCTCTGAAATGCTTCCGGTGAACATAACAAAATTACTATTCGAAAACATTGGTAAATTATAATATTGTCATTCAAAGAATAATATATTATCATCTTGTAATTGCTAAAGAATGGCCAGATCTCAAAATAACTTTACTGGGAAATCACATTTTGCAATAAACGGGGTGCTATGCTAAGAACAATAAGCTATGCTATACAGTTAGCATCATCTAATATCGATAATAACATTGTAAATATCCCCTTACCTTTGATTATCTCCATCAGAAGGCAGGCATCCCAGGTCCGGAAGGCATCCCAGGTCCGGAACAAATGTGGTTTCTTTTGACAAAGTTCATAATTTATGTCCAAATAACACCAAGTACTTAGCGTTCATTATGCTCCCACAAAACGTGGTGGGGGGGGGGTGTAAAATCACGCCGAAAAGCTAAAAAAACCTAGTAAATAATCTATTTACGTTCGTTCAAACATGTCAAATGTTGTTTAGCATTAATCTTTTGGTCCATTTTTAACGTTAAACATCAGTAATATTTTCACACAACCTATCCTATGTCTAGATAAACAATGATGACAAACTCACGCTTCTCAGATTTATGCGCAGGCGCAAAAAAATGAAGTGATGACATGTCAACTTCCTTGCATTCTAATTTGCTCTCTGTTTATCATAGACGCTTCAAACAACTTTATAAAGATCGTTGACATCTAGTGGAAGCCGTAGGTGTTGCGAAATGAATCCTTTCTCACTATGGTATCTATAAAACAATGACACTAAATAGTACAGTCACAAATTCACATTTTTTTTTATCTATTTTTCACAGGTTTTTGCCTGCAATATGAGTTTTGTTATACTTACAGACACCATTCAAACTGTTTTAGAAAATGCAGAGTGTTTTCTATCCGAATGTGTTAATAATATGCATATCCTAGCTTCTGAGTTGGTGTAGGAGGCAGTTAAAAATGGGCACATATTTTTTTCAAAATGTCTCAATACTGCCCCCGAGCCCCAACAGGTTAATGGAAGCGTATCTAATGTCAAACATGTAAAGTGTGGTGTACTGCATGGCAGCTCTCTAGGCCCTCTATTCTTTTCTGTTTTTACCAATAACCTGCCACTGGCTTTAAACAAAGCATGTGTGTCTATGTATGCTAATGATTCAAAGATATCAGCAACCGCAGCTAATGAAGTCACTGAAACCCTTAACAAAGAGTTGCAGTCTGTTTTAGAATGGGTGGCCAGTAATAAACTGGTCCTGAACATTTCTTAACTAAGAGCATTGTATTTGGTACAAACCATTCCGCAAGTTCTATACCTCAGCTGAATCCGATTGAACAAGTTGAGGAGACTAATTTACTTGGTGTTACCTTAGATTGTAAACTGTTATGATCAAAATATGCAGATTAAATGGTTGTAAAGATGGAGAGTTCTGCCCTTACTAAAGAGATGCTCTGCTTTGGCACCACACTCCACAAAGCAAGTCCTGCAGGCTCTAGTTTTATTTTATCTTGATTATTGTCCAGTCATATGGTCAAGTGCTGCAAAGAAAGACCTGCTAAGAAAGATCAGCTGCAGCTGTCCCAGAACTGAGCCGCACGTTTTATGCTTCATTGTAATAAGAGGGCTAATATTAATACTATGCATGCATGTCTCTCTTGGCTAAGAGTTGAGGAAAGAATGACTGCTGCTTCACTTCTTGATTTTATAAGAAACATTAATGTGTTGGAAATTCCAAATTGTTTGCATTAGCAACTTACAAATAGCACCGACACACACGTACCCCACTAGACATGCCACGAGGTCCAGAACAAATTCATGGAAATGTACAGTATTATACAGAGTCTTGAGTTCATGGAACTCCCTTCAATCTTATATAGCGCAAGTGAACAGCAAACCCGGTTTGAAAATAATAATAAAACAACACCTCACCGCACAATGCCTCTCCCCCATGTGACCTACTTGTTGTGCATGTACTGACATATGGAACATTTTCAAACCCCTTGACTTTTTCCACATTTTGTTATATTACAGACTTATTCTAAAATGTATTAAATAGTTTGGCTCATGGCTTGGTTTTTGCTCTGACATGCACTGTCAACTGTGGGACCTTATTCAGACAGGTGTGTGCCTTTCCAAATAATATCCAATCAATTTAATTTACCACAAGTGGACTCCAATCAAGTTGTAGCAACATCAATGATGATCAATGGAAACAGGATGCACCTGAGCTCAATTTCGAGTCTCACAGTAAAGGGTCTTTAATACCTATGTAAATAAATGTGTAAACATTTGAAAAAATAAGACGTTTTTGCTTTGTCATTATGTGGTATTGTGTGTAGATGGATGAGGAAAAAATGTTTTTAATCAATTTTAGAATAAGTCTGTAACGTATTTTTTTTTGAAAATGTCAAAGGGTCTGAAAACTTTCCAAATGCACTGTATGTGTAACTGACCAAAAGTGTTAAACAAATCAAAATAGCCACCCTTTGCCTTGTTAACAGCTTTGCACACTCTTGGCATGCTCTCAACCAGCTTCATGAGGTAGTCACCTGGAATGCATTTCAATTAACAGGTGTGCCTTGTTAAAAGTTCATTTGTGTTATTTCTTTCCTTCTAAATGCATTTGAGCCAATCAGTTGTGTTGTGACAAGCTAGGGGTGGTTAAAACACCACCCAAAATGTTTTACTGTAAAACTAAAGAATAAAACATTTGAGTTCCTTTAGAACACTTAAAATGGGAAACACTGCAACAGAGTTAAATATTTAACACTTTCAAAAGTGTTATTTTAACGCCAGTACACTAGTGATGTTACGCTTGATACGTGAGCTCCATAGCGTGCATCGAAATCGCTAAGCAGATAACTTCGAAGCAGTGTGCCGATGCGGCTATCTCTTTGTCAGAAGTATGTCATCAATGATGTCTGAAGCTTTGTTTGATCATGTGCTTTTTCAAACAGTGCGTTGCAAAATTTAAGAGCCCACTGATTCTGCTGTGGTTTTTGTGTTTTACTCGATTCCAAACTGCTTTCAAACACAAACCTCTACTAGACACCTTACTTACTTGTAGTTTCACCTGGCTGGTAGCTTAGCAGGTAGAGTAGGGAGTTATGGAACATTCAGGGACCTGAGGGTATGCGGTTGAATCCCATTGAAGGCACACTATATTGTTCAAATCATTTGTTTTATTTAGAATAGTATAAGGTTAGTCTTAAGCATACTAAATAATGCCATAGATACCATTTTTGAAAAATATTCAACTTAAAGGCAAAAAAAGGGAAGCATTACGTAAAAGCAAACCTGGTATTGCAACTGATTATAGGCTACTAAAGCCAACGACTTGCAATCACACGCTGCTATTTATTGCTGAGCAGCTGATGTAACTAAAGGGCATTGTGAACCGACAATGATGCTTTGAGTAATGAACCATTTTTCGGCACAATATGGGGGAAGGTCCGAAGCGTTCAGAAAGCCTCGGTTTCCCATCACTAATAGGACTCATATGTTCACTGACTATAGTGTACATTTTACACTTTCAGAGTTAAAAGTACACCATTGATTTTACTGTGTAGACCTAGGAAAGGAGAAATGTGATTGGCTCTTTTGTCAAGTAGCCTATCTGGACGCCATCTCTTTAATGAGACTGGATGAACGATTTGATATAACTGAAAAGAGCATAACACGAACGTAGACAATGTTTGTAATGTTATGCGAAGTGGGGAAAAGAATGCATCAGAGTTTATGTGAAAAGGCATTTACTGTGGTCGTAATTATTCTAAGATAATTCAATGAAGTGGGAGTGTAGTGCAATTTTTTTCAAGCACAAGGGGTGGGTCACATAATATTTGTATTTTCACATGACTCCCAGTAATTATCGAACGGTCCCTAATAAATGGCAATTTATGTCACGTCCTGGCCAGTATAAGGGTTAATTGTCATTGTAGTTTGGTCAGGACGTGGCAGAGGGTATTTGTTTTATGTGGTTCGGGGTGGTGTTTTGGAAAAAGGGCGTTTGATTTAGTATTTACGGGTTTTTGGTTTATGGTCTATGTTTATGTATTTCTATGTGGAGTCTAGTGAGTGTGTTTTTATGGTTGATTAATTGGGGTTGGGACTCTCAATTGAAGGCAGGTGTTTTCTCTTTGCCTTTGATTGAGAGTCCCATATATTAGGGTGTGTTTGTCATTTGTGGGAGATTGTACTTTGTCTAGCATGTATGAGCCTGAGAAGACTGTCAGTATATCGTGAGTTTGTTTTGTTGTTTTTGGTAATCATTTTGAGTTAATAAATGTTCAAAAGGAACAAAACCAGTCCTGCTGCATATTGGTCCTCCTTTTCCGACGATGATTTCGCCATATCGTCTGACGACGACGAAATCCCTGACAGAATCTCCCACCAAACCAGGACCAAGCAGCAGAGGAAGGAGCAGAGGGATTTTGAATTGGACAAACGGGAGAGATGGACATGGGAGCAAGTTATGGCCGGAGAGGGCCCATGGAGAATGGCTGGTAAGGACCGGGAACGTTTCCGAGGAACACGACTGGTGTTGAAGCATACATTTTTTGGGGGGGGCACCCGGGTTGTTTGGCTAGGCCAAGGAAGAGCCAGAAGCCAGCTACCCGTGGTTATATGGAGGAGCGTATGAGGTGGAGGGCGCCATGTTTCGCTGAAGAACGCACTCTCACCCATACGCACGCACAGTCCGGTGCCGTGCTAGAGTGGGCATCCAGCCTGGTAGGAGGATGCCTGCGCAGCGCATCTGGTCGCCGGTACGCCTCCTAGGACCAGGCTACCCAACTCCCGCTCTACGCACGGCAACCATCAGGCCCCTGCACAGCCCAGTCCGCCCTGTACGAGCACCCCGCTCGTACAGGGCTACTAGTTCCATCCAGCCAGGACGGATTGTGCAGGAGGTAAGATCAAGACCGCCTGTGCACCTCCATAGCCCGGTGTTTCCAGTTCCTGTCTCTCGTGCGGACCCGGAAGTGAGTCAGCCCAGTCCGACTCGTCCTGTTCCCGCTCCCCGCACTAGCCTGGAGGTGCGTGTTCCCAGTCTGGTACGTCCAGTACCAGCACCACGCACCAGGCTTCAAGTGCGTCATCCCAGTCCGACGTCACTAGAGCTGCCCGTCAGTCAAGAGTCGCCAGAGCTGCCCGTCAGTCAAGAGTCGCCGGAGCTGCCCGTCAGTCAGGAGTCGCCGGAGCCGCCCGTCAGTCAGGAGTCGCCGGAGCCGCCCGTCAGTCAGGAGTCGCCGGAGCCGCCCGTCAGTCAGGAGTCGCCGGAGCCGCCCGTCAGTCAGGAGTCGCCGGAGCCGCCCGTCAGTCAGGAGTCGCCGGAGCCGCCCGTCAGTCAGGAGTCGCCGGAGCCGCCCGTCAGTCAGGAGTCGCCGGAGCCGCCCGTCAGTCAGGAGTCGCCGGAGCCGCCCGTCAGTCAGGAGTCGCCGGAGCCGCCCGTCAGTCAGGAGTCGCCGGAGCCGCCCAGACTGCCCGGAGATGCCGGAGCCGGCCATACTGCCCGGAGATGCCGGAGCGGCCAGACTGCCCAGAGCTGCCAGACTGCCCCATCAGCCAGGATCAGCCAGAGTGGCCCATCGGCCCAGAGTCTGCCGATTACGAAGAACCAAGGGAGTCGAGCAGCAACCCTGAACTGAGTAAGCCTGACAATCCAGAACTTAAAATGATTAACGGTTCAATTAATAAGTCTGTATACAGGGTGGAGAGGAGGAGGTCTGCCCAGGATCCAGAGCAAGGGGAGTCTGCCTACGGTCCGAGGCTGATCGGGGTCGGCACTCTGGAGGACAATAGGCCGGAGCCTGAACCACCACCTGCATAGATGGGTTGGGGAGGGGGGGTGTAGCACAAGTGCCGTCGGTGACGGCAGTCACCCTCCCTTCCCTCCCTTTAGTTTAGGGGGATTTTTGTTGTTGTTTGGGGTTTTTGTTTTTCTTGAGGTGCTTCCGGGGTTAGCACCTTTAGGGGGGGGGGGGGGGGGGGGTACTGTCACGTCCTGGCCAGTATAAGGGTTAATTGTCATTGTAGTTTGGTCAGGACGTGGCAGAGGGTATTTGTTTTATGTGGTTCGGGGTGGTGTTTTGGAAAAAAGGCGTTTGATTTAGTATTTCCGGGTTTTTGGTTTATGGTCTATGTTTATGTATTTCTATGTGGAGTCTAGTGAGTGTGTTTCTATGGTTGATTAATTGGGGTTGGGACTCTCAATTGAAGGCAGGTGTTTTCTCTTTGCCTTTGATTGAGAGTCCCATATATTAGGGTGTGTTTGTTTTTGTCATTTGTGGGAGATTGTTCTTTGTCTAGCATGTATGAGCCTGAGAAGACTGTCAGTATATCGTGAGTTTGTTTTGTTGTTTTTGGTAATCATTTTGAGTTAATAAATGTTCAAAATGAACAAAACCTGTCCTGCTGCATATTGGTCCTCCTTTTCCGACGATGATTTCGCCATATCGTCTGACGACGACGAAATCCCTGACAATTTAGAACAAAATCAATCGATGACTCAACCAAAATAAACCGTCAGATGGCAAGCAGTTGCGGTTCCACACAAAATCCCAAGATTATGTCCTTATCCAGGCTTGGATCAGAGACACCGGAACACTTTCAGTTCCATCTGGTTGAGACGATAGCTAAATCACAGAGGGGCTATGGAGAGCAGAATATTAAGCCATTAAAGTCATGTGTACCGTTTACAAATCTATTATCAGCTCATTAGCCTGTACTTAATCATTCACAGCGGTACATGGGGGATCTGATTAGGATGGCGTTTCAGTATTGTGGGATGCTATTGCTCTTCCATAGGTATGACATAAACATGGAGTAGGCACTAATCACATCTCAGGATATAGGAGCTGCTTCTTACATGTAAAGCAGCCAGTGTGTCTTCGTGTGTGCTAGTGTATTGGTATTTGCTATTTTATTAGGATCTCCATTAGCTGTTGTACACACAACACATGAAACATGACATGATACAGAACATTACAAGAACAGCTCAATGACAGAACTACATACATTTAAAAACAGAACACATAGCCTACATATCAATACATATCCACAAACTATCTATGTCAAATAGGGGAGAGGTGTTGTGCCCTGAGGTGTTGCTTTATCTGTGTTTTGAAACCAGGTTTGCTGTTCATTTGAGCAATATGAAATGGAAGGGAATTCCACGCAATAACGGCTCTATATAATACTATATGCTTTCTTGAATTTGTTCTGGATTTGGGGACAGTGAAAAGACCACGGGTGGCATGTCTGGTGGGGTAAGTGTCTGTGTCAGAGCTGTGTGGAAGTAATGCAAACAATTTGACATTTTCAACACATCCATGTTTCTTATAAAAATAAGTGATGTAGTCAGTCTGCATAGTATTTACATTAGCCCTCTGACTATAATTAAGAGCAAGACGTGCCACTCTGTTCTGGGCCAGCTGCACCTCAACTAGGTCTTTCTTTACAGCACTCGACCACATGACTGGACAATAATCAAGATAAGACAAAACTAGAGCCTGCAGGACATTCTTTTTGGAGTGTGGTGTCAAAAAAGCAGACCATCACTTTTATGTACAGACCTCTCCCCATCTTTTACAACCAAAGGGTGGCTACTTTGAAGAATCTCAAATATAAAATATATTTTGATTTGTTTAACACTTTTTTGGTCTATAGGTTACACATACAGTGCATTTGGAAAGTTTTCAGACCCCTTGACTTTTTTCCCCAAAAATTACATTACAGACTTATTTTAAAATTGATTGAATACATTTTTTTCTACACACAATACCACATAATGACAAAGCAAAAACTTTTTTTTTTTTTTTGAAATTTTTACACGTTTATTTATATAAGGATTAATATTAATATATATAAGTATTTGCTATGATACTCAAAACTGAGCTCAGGTGCATCCTATTTCCATTGATCATCATTGATGTTTCTATAACTTGATTGGATTCCACCTGTGGTAAATTAAATTGATTGGATATTATTTGGAAAGGCACACACCTGTCTGTATAAGGTCCCACAGTTGACAGTGCATGTCAGAGCAAAAACTAGGCCATGAGCCAAACTATATAATGCATTTTAGAATAAGTCTGTAATATAACAAAATGTTGAAAAAGTCAAGGGGTCTGAAAATGTTCCATATGTCAGTACATGCACACAACAAGTAGGTCACATGGGGGAGTGGCATTGTGCGGTGAGGTGTTGTTTTATTATTATTTTCAAACCAGGTTTGCTGTTCAGTTGCGTTATATAAGATTGAAGGGCGTTCCATGCACTCAAGACTCTATATAATACTGTACATTTCCTTGAATTTGTTCTGGACCTCGTGGCATGTCTAGTGGGGTACGTGTGTGTGTCAGTGCTGTGTGTCAGTTGCTTATGCAAACAATTTGGAATTTCCAACACATTAATGTTTCTTATAAAATCAAGAAGTGGAGCAGCAGTCATTCTTTCCTCAACTCTTAGCCAAGAGAGACATGCATGCATGGTATTAATATTAGCCCTCTTATTACAATGAAGCGCAAAACGTGCGGCTCTGTTCTGTGCCAGCTGCAGGTGGTCTTTCATAGCAGGTCTTTCTTTGCAGCACTTGACCATATGACTGGACAATAATCAAGATAAAATAAAACTAGAGCCTGCAGGACTTGCTTTGTGGAGTGTGGTGCCAAAGCAGAGCATCTCTTTAGTAAGGGCAGACCTCTCTTCATATTTACAACTATTTCATCTATATGTTTTGACCATGATAGTTTACATTCTAAGGTAACACCAAGTAATTTAGTCTCCTCAACGTGTTCAATAGCCACACCATTCATTAGCAGATTCAGTTGAGGTCTCAGAGCTTAGGGATTGATTTGTATCAAATACAATGCTCTTATTTGTAGAAATGTTCAGGACTTGTTTATTACTGGCCACCCATTCCAAAGCTGACTGCAACTCCTTGTTTATGGGTTTCAGTGACTTAATTAGCTGTGGTTGCTGACCTGTATATGGTTGAATCATCAGCATACAAGGCTTTGTTCAATGGTCATTGGTAAAAATAGAAAAGAGTAGAGGGCCTAGAGAGCTGCCTTGCGGTACGCCACACCCTACAATGTGTGTGCGTGCGTGCGTGCGCATCGCATATAACTTAGTTTAATCTTTTATGGATCATGCTTGCATTGATAGTGAATAGTTTCATGAATACAGCAAAGGGCCTTAATTCCATATCACATCGAAACATATGGTCATTTCAAATAATAAGGATAAGGCTTTATCGAAAATGCTCCCCTTGGTGACTCACAGACAGGTAGTTTCCGATAGGCAATGTAATGTCATTATAAACTATATCCCAAATGATACCCTATTCCCAATTTAGTACACTACTTTTCACCCGGGCCCTAAAATCATAGAAAAGGGCTGTCCGAGGCTAAATCTAAATCCCCCCCCTTTCCTGTCAACAATTATCTGCTTTTCACAGCCTTGCCAATCCTCTTTCTGACTCGCCTCTTTTCATCACCAAAACAGCTGCCTCCAACAATCAGGCAAATGTGTGCATGCCGTGTGTGTGTGTGTGTGTGTGTGTGGTGTGTGTGTGTGTGTGTGTGTGTGTGTGTGTGTGTGTGTGTGTGTGTGTGTGTGTGTGTGTGTGTGTGTGTGTGTGTATGTGAATAAAGCAGCCAGTATGTGTGTGTGTGCGTACACACTTAAAAAGTTCTATACAGCACCAAAAAAGGGTTGTGTGCATACATACTTACAGTACACACACAGTAATGTAATGCTGATTTTTTTTATCCACAATTGAAATTCCATCTTAAGCACTATCTATGCACACTGACAAAAATAGGTTCTTAAATGGTTCTTCCTCATCTCTTAAGGTTCGTTGGAGAACTCTTGCCTGATAAAGAACCTTTGAGTTAAGTTTTGGGTTCTTGATGTGGCATCTACGGTTCTTCAGAATTCTAAAAGGTTCTTGAAACGTATGCAAGTCCCTTTCATAGCACCCAAATCAGTGTAACATTTATGTGTTGAATCAGGAGTTAAATTAACATTCAGTGGTGTAAAAGAACCTCAGTGTTGGTGTTAATATCCAGAGTTGATCAAAACCAGAGGGGAAAGGTTAAATGCGGAAGACACATTTTGGTTGAAAGCATTCAGTTCCGCAACTGACTAGGTATCTCCTTTCCCTTTCCTGCTGGTAACTCTAAAATTCACTCGAAAGGCACCCTGGTTAAATAAGCTTAAAACCCTACAACAGGGCTATTCAATTCCGGTCCTGGAGGGCCAAAACATTTCTGGTTTTAGATTTTTGTATAGTTCTTCAAATAACCATCCCATTTATGGTTCTTCACAGACCCTATAAACATTTTTGGTTGCAAGTTGCACCTTTATTTTTAAGAGTGGATTCTCGAAGGTTGTTTCTATTCCAGCTAACACTAATAAGTCTCCCCTTGGTGTTGCACTACATCACGTGTCAAACTCATTCCACAGTGGGCCGAGTGTCTGTGGGTTTTCGCTCCTCCCTTGTAGTTGATTAATGAATTAAGGTCACCAATTAGTGCACCTAGTTGTCTAGGTCGTAATTGAAAGGAAAAAACAAAAACCCACAGACACTAGGCTCTAGTGCAGCGACAGCATACACACAGCTTATACAAACTCATCTTGTTCCCCATCATGGTCTAGCAGACATGTTTCACTGTGTACTGTATGATTTCAAAAGGATTTACAAAGGACCTTTGAGATCAAGGAAGCGTCTTTATAGAACCATTCTCCATAAAGTTTCTATGAAGTACCATAAAAAGGGTTCTATATAGCCCCACAAAAGGGTTGCAACCACAGCAGAACCCTTTTTTGGTGCTATATATAACCTTTTATTAATGGTTCTTTACAGAACCTTAGGAAAGGGTTCTTTATAGCACCACAACAGTTTCATTTAGAACCTTATGAGCATGGTTCTTTATAGAACCTTCAAGAAAAGGTTGTATATAGCACCAAAAAGGGATCCACTACGGTTAAGTCAAAGAACCCTTATTTAGCACTATATAGCAGCATTTTGTTTGTGTGTTTTTAGTACCTCTTTTTAATCATGTAAAGTTTGTTTTGAACGCATTTTAAATTAACATTAAATAAATGTGACATGACTTGACTACAAGAAACACAAAATCAACAGAGATTCTGTACAAAAGCAATCAACATCCTGAGACATACACTTTACGGTATGTGTCAGTACTTTCAGATAAAGACAATGTCAGTGGTGAAAATCAATACAACATGTGAGGTTCAAAATGACTGAAATGACAGGGTCATCCCCTGTGGTCTCTGTGAGCATTCTAAATGGCACTCTATCCCCTATATAGTGCACAACTTTTGACCAGAGCACATAGGGATTTGTTTTAAAAGTACTGCAGTATATAGGGAATAGGGTGCCATTTGGGACATAGTACCTGTCTTTGTCTAAGTGCATGGGTTGTGAATGTGACCCCGGTCCAGTGGGTGATCGATGATCCCTGTTCACATTAGCCCCTTGTGATGAAGAGGAGACCTCTGGATTATGTCAGCAGCACTGTCACAGTTTAAGGGCTCCATTCAATCTGTAAAGCTGAAGTGTTACAAATTCCACGATAGAAATGTCAAGGTCATTTCCGATTGAGCCGACATACACAGCGTTTACCGTGAATGCAGTCTCCGCTAAAGCGAGAACATTGCCTTTAAATTCCAATCACGCTGTAAAGCTGAACATCTGCGATGCAGATTGAACAGAGCCCTAAATCTGGGCTTTCTTCTTTTCTCTCACTAGTCTTTAAGTCACGCCAGAGCCTTTTCTCCTTCGGGTATAAAATAGCATGGTAACCGTGAATGACTGAAATGTCTTTCATGAAGACAGAAACAAATGTCTGTCTCTATTTGCCATTGACAGCCTAGACTAGATCAGAGACTTCAGTGAATGTATCAATGACATTATCCTGTCCAAAAAAAGCTGAGAGCTACAGTAAACCCTATAGCACTAACGCTTTAGATTTGGGATGAATGAATCTATGAACAGAGTTGGGAATCAATCTTTACCTGATTGATTATGAAGTCCTCACCAGTTGAAAGTGAAGAGATACAGTAAGTGATACATGATACATGATACATTGTTGTCCCCACACTCTTAGAAAAAACGGTTCCAAAAGTGTTCTTTGCAGAGGGGTAGGGTTCTACCAAGAACCATTTTTATCTGAAGAACCCTTTTTGGAAGATAATTCTTTGTTAGGAAAAGTGTTCTTATAACCTCTATAATCCTAAGAAGTGTTTATGGAAGAAAGGGTTCTTTGATGATTCTTTAGATGGCAAGAAGGACACTTTGGAAGGCAAGAAGGGTTTCTACATAGAACCCTTCTGAATCTGAATAAGCTTTATATTGTATTTTTTCCCCTTTCATTTAAATAGTGCCTTAAGTATTAGTGTTTACCTCAGTGTTTAAACTTGAACCCTGTAGAGTTTAAAACAACAGGTGTGAGAATGTTTTAAACTGTACGTACAGTATATGGGAATATTTGTACATAGCAAATTGGTCAGTGTTATCTAGTGTTCATTTTTTCACTGTAACATTACTAGAGTTCATTCAGGAGTTAAATTAACTCTGGAAAGAGGTCAAATAAAACAGTGGTGTAAAAGAACCCCAGTGTTTCTCCTCTGTGTAGAGTAAAACATTCAAAACCATGCCCATCATTATAATTTTCCTCACATGCTCTATAGCAGGTTGATTTTTAGAATTGTTTGTTTCGATATATGTTTTTGCATGAACATTGATTGATTGATTTGTCTTATGCTACACAAAGATACATAACATACATTTTTCTAAATGTATCAAATCTGTTAATAGTTGGACTTAATGCACCCATTACTGAGATGGTGGTTCCAGTTTCAATGTTTTTTAGGTAGTTCCACTGATAAATCTTTACACTGGCAGTCATTCTGAATGCAGGTTGCGGGTGATAGCCTCACTTTGGCTGGATTCCAGTAGGAGTTACACATCACTTTACCCAAGCCAGCATCATTTGACTTCCAAGCCTAATGTGGTCTGTAAATCAGGGGTTTTCAAACACCACTGTGTTAAGGTATAGCTCAGCCCTCAAAAAAAGTCCATATGATATATTTAATGTATTGTTATAAAAAGTAACATTTTAAAGGCTAATAAGGCTGGTGGAACCGTTTATAGAGGGCTTGGGGAAAAACCCTTGATAGAGGGTTCTGGGTAGAACCATTTACAGAGGGTTCTATGAAGAACCCTACACAAAGGGGTTCTACTAACCACCAAAAAGGGGTGTGCAAAATCTAGCCTGCAGGCCGGATCCGGCCCCGCGAGCCCAAAACAATCTGGCCCGCGGGATGTTTGAGTATAAAACATCCCGTTGGTTAAAAAACACTCCAGGCCGCTTTTGAACATCTAGACTAGACAGAAAATGTGCAGAAATTATAATGGATTTTTTATAGCCTTGCAAATTGCTTTTGACAAACAAATCCAGATGTGGCCCTTGAGCCAAAATTATTGCCCACCCCTGCCCTATGGGAACAAACTGAACAACCATATATATGGTTCTATTTAGCACCTTTTTTTTCTAAGAGTGCAGAAACAGTGTGATCACAATGCTTGTGATAATCTGATTGGTGTGATACAAGAGAAAGTTAATCTATACACATTTCTACACAAACATTGTGCAGCGCCTCCACAACACTTGTGTTATTATTTCTGTGCAGAAAAATTCTCAGTTCTATCACAATCATTGTGCCAAATGTCTTGTACATCAGTTGTGTGCATGGGGCTTGTAGTGACTAAGAGCTGGCATTCTATTCCAGAAGGATATCCTACGAAGCCGGTTTGAGGAGTTAGCAAGGTAACTTCGGTCAACTCGCAGTTCAATTCGGGATAACCGGTTATAAGAAAGTGTATCACCTTTAAGCCAGGTACATTTCTATGGCAACAAATCCTTCAGAACTTACGTGCTCCGGGGCAGGCTAAGTCGCGGCTAACTCCACTTAGCCTGAATGAAATGACTGAGCCACGAGTTGAGGACAAATGAAATAAGATTCTCTCCCTCTTGCAATGACTGCGTTATCATCCCCTTCATTTGAAGGAGACAACTGTTAAAATATTTAATTCATAAAAAAACTGGGTTAAAAAATATTAATGTTAAAATATATATCACATTACACATTTAGTAACGACAGAATACATTTTAAACTTCACATACAGTAACACTTTTGCATGACTTAAAGGTCATGAACAGTCAAAATCATGTTGTTTTTCATAAAATGTGATGATATTCGAAGGAAACCAGATCAAAGTATGATGACAAATGTATGAAAATGACTGTTGCTACTACATTGATTAAGTTTGATCATAAAGTTACTGGGTCCCTCCCTCATATCAAACACTTGGATTCGTTATCACAATCATTGTGCCAAATGTCTTGTACATCAGGTGTGTGCTTGGGGCTTGTAGTGACTAAGAGCTGGCATTCTATTCCAGAAGGATATCCTATGAAGCCGGTTTGAGGAGTTAGCAAGGTAACTTCGGTCAACTTGCAGTTCAATTCGGGATAACCAGTCATAAGAAAGTGGCTCACCTTTAAGCCAGGTAAATTTCTATGGCAACAAATCCTTCAGAACTTACCTGCTCCGGGGCAGGCTAAGTCGCGGCTAACTCCACTTAGCCTGAATGAAATGACTGAGCCACAAGTTGAGGACAAATTACATAAGATTTTCTCCCTCTTGCAAAGATTGTATCATGACCGGTTATCCCGAATTGAACTGCGAGTTGACCAAAGTTACCTTTCTAACTCCTCAAACCTGCTTCGTAGTATACCCTTCCTTTGTGAAAGACGACTGATAAAATATTGTATTATTTTTTTTTTTTATTGTGAGTTAAAAAATTGTAATGAGAGAATGCATTTTAAACTTCACATACAGTAACACCTTTGTATGACTTAAAGGTCATGAACAGTCAAAATCATGTTTTTCATGAAATGTGATGATATTTAAATGAAACCAGATCAAAGTATGATGACCAAAGTATGAAAATGACTGTTGCTTCTACATTGATAAAAGTTGATCATAAAGTTACTGGTACCCTCCCTGTCAAACGCTTGGATTCATTATTAAGGGCACAAACCTCTCATTTTACTACACCAATGGTAACATAATATTCTATTACCTAATTTAAAAAGGTACCGCCTTGTAACCAACATTGGAGAAGGTGTGTTTGCAGAGGAGCGTGGTTTATATAGCTAGATAGCTAGTCTACTGGTGCCAACATTTGACTGTATAGTGTCAGCAAATATAATTAAAAGTTTACCCTATTAATCTATGGAAAAGATACTCAAATGTTTCCCCTTTCATCTGTGTCTAGTGTTAGCTACTTACTGGCTAGCTAGGTCTTCAGCCAGCATGGAACAAAAGGGGGAGAGGGTTATTCAAAACTCTGATACAGTTGTCAAGTCAACAAAATCATCAGTGCTGCTGTGAACTATATCACAAGAGACATGCCAATTTCAATGTTGTTTGAGTTGCTTTGTGTATAACCAAATTTGCTTTGAGATGATTTTACTGAAAAACTGCTCACTGCATCAAAGTTGCTTGACATTTCAAAGAATGTCATTCAAGGCGAGCTCATGAATATAAGCTCTCCGCCCACTCAGCCTGTCTTTTTAAACTTCCTGGTAGTTAGCCATGAGAGAAAACAGCCTAGCACCCCAGCCCAGTCCAGTCCAGTCTGCGCAAAGAAATGCACAATGCTTTACTGAACAATGCGTGTCAACAAGGGAATGCATCTGTTGTACTTCGGGTGACTGGGTTCCACAACAGTCAAAATACATCATACACGCTTTACCGTCACATGAAACCATCTTATGCCAGCAGTCAACAACAGAGTTATTTTTTCCCATACAGCTTACCTGGGCAGCATTTCTGGAAGATAGATACAACTATCTTCGATGGATATGTCATACATCTCCATACATTTGCTTCTTTAGAAACATTTCTAAAGTCATTATAATGGATTCATTGTGGTTAAGTAAATATGTATAACTGTGGCCTATTGAATATTAACATACTCGGTCGGATATGTGAATTTTATTATGTTTATCAAGTACACTCATAGAAAAAAGGTGCTATCTAGAACCTAAAAGGCTTCTTCGGCTGTCCCCATAGGAGAACCCTTTGAAGAATCATTTTTGGTTCCAAGTAGAACCCATTTGGGTTCCATGTCGAACCATTTCCACATAGGATTCTACATGGAACCCAAAAGTGTTCTACCTGGAACCAAAAATTGTTCTACATGTGTTCCAAATGACAACCTATTCTGTGGCTCTGGACAAAGGTAATGCATTAAATAGGGAATAGGGTGCCATTTGGGGCGCATCCTTAAACAAAAAGCCCTGGCATGTCAGTGCTCCCCCATGGCAGTATACTGACGACCCTGACTAAGCCTGTTTCTGTTGCCTGTGCACTCACTCTCCCAGTCTCTGCCAGCACCACTGAAGAGATTTGGGTGTCCGTACCACTGTCAGTATTTCATGCTTTCGACACACAGGCTTTCACAGTCTGCTTTCTCTGCTATCGCGTGGAAAGCATTGGGAAACAGAGCAGAGACCCTTTTCTTCTCGCTTAGACTCATAACAAATCAAAGGCATGCTTCCCGTCCATAATACATTGATACATCTTCTAAATGAGGCAATGGCGTTAATTGAGTTGTTTTCTGATCTGCTGTGCATTTGCCGAAATGTGTCTGTTTGTATTTCGCTGTCTTTTTGTTTTATGTAGCAAAAAAAAAGAATGAGAGATGAGAGGAAATCAATTCTGGAAGCTTTGCAGGTATTCTATTTCCAGCTGATTAAATAACATGTCTCGGAGCAATGCCCGTAGCAGTGTTTTCTGCATGAACACCTTCTGTACATTGCTGATGTGTCAGAGCTAGGAAGAATTGAAAAGCTAAAGGACCAGGTGGTAAATTGAAACAAATGCCGCCAAATTCAATTTGCATTCTAACGTGCTGACCACACCACCCATGTGCATTGCAAAATAAATGTACACATACATGTTTTTCAATCATTTCATCCAAACTGTTCGGGAGCGTCTGCGTAGCCAGGAGCTTAAATAGAACTTGGGTCTATTTTTGACGCGCTGCAAGTCCCGCCTCTCCCATCTCCTCATTGGTTTTTAGGAGAATACTGTATACCGACGTGGGGGATTGAAAGATGAACTGAGGTCCACACTAAAGTTCAGTTGGTAGCGGTAATGCACCTTAAAGCAGGCCAACCGCCGTATAAAGTCCACAGAAGAAGAACGAAGAAGAATGAAGAAGAAAGAAAAAGGAGAAGAAAAAAGGAAGAAAAAATTATATGATATTTTTCCTATTTCCATAATACTTGTACTATGTACTTGAGCTTGTGTTCTCAAAAGTGACTACACCTCAGCAATTTCTAAAATAATTTAGCAGAAAGGTGAGACCGTTCCAAAACTATGCAACATGACCAACATGTTTGGGTGTGTCTATTTAGGCGGAAATAATTGTTTTGCCCTATCATTCAATTGAAAGCTGGCTAATTCCACAACAGTCCATCACTCAGATGTAGGACACACACACGCACACGCACACGCACACGCACACGTACATGTACACGTACACATACACACACGCCTGTCCCCCAGCTCTCTCCTCATTTTGTGCTCAATTAGCAACAAACACAGCCAAACCTCACCTTACACGACCTTTCCCTTCCCACTAATGAAATGACTAATAAATCCAGATATCAACCTCTGACAAGGGGCGAGGGTCAACAGAGAACACGAGTCTTCATCAATGGAACCCTATGCCCTACATAGTGCACTTACAATGGGTCCTGGTCAAAGTAGTGCACTAAATATGGAATAGGGTGCCACTTGGAAAACAGCATTAGAAGGGAAACCAATTCTTTCCCTCTGACCCCATGTTGTTGTTGGGAATGGAGGCAGGCTTCAGGGGGGTGCTCGATTCAGCACAGTTGGGCAGGTATGTTTGCACTTAAAAGAGTTGGTAAACACTTGTGAAAAACCAATCACCACTCAGTAATAGAGTATGCATCTCAAGTGTGCCATGTGTTGATGGATTGTTGTACACAACCCCTAACCTTCCTCACACACACACGCACAACACAACAACAACGACGTACAAAAATGTGCCTTTAAGACTACCAGATTAGACGCCTGCCCCCGCTGTGACACTCAGGCAGAGACCTGAACCAGAGTTGTATATATTAGTGAAAAACGTAGAAAAGGCTTCGCAACAGAAAACGAGGTAACACTTTACATTAAGTTGACCCTATCACTACGTAACTAACACAGTAATAAATGTTAACAACATAGTTAGCGTAAAACCTATGTAATTACATGGTAATATAGTTGTGGAATCAGTTACACAATTGGAACAGGGAATAAGTAATTACATATTCACTTGCTGACGGTTATTGCAGCCTTATTACCATGTAATTACATTAAATCTGTAACTACTATGTTGTTAACACAACATAAACAAAATAAGATTTAAATAAAAAGGTTATTACTATGTTAGTTACATAGTAATGGGGCAACTTAATGTAAAGTGTTACTGAAAAATGCACTGTCTGTAGGTCCATCCCCGTTTTGGCCCGTTTGCTTGCATTTGGCTCCTATTGAACACAATCCAGGGATGGCTACTCCACGTCACTGATATAGGGTCAGTTAATGCACAGTACTACTAAATCACAGCTGGAGGTGGAAACCAGGCCAGCAGTTTGAGAGAGGTCCATCAGCAGGGTCTGCATTCCAAATAACAGCTTCTTCCCTATGTGTAGGGAATATGATGCCATTTGGGACTTAAAATTACTTAAAATGACACTGGGAGAGACTGGAAACACATCAAGGCTCATGGATCAAGGGAGCCTTCGGCCACTACATCCCTCCATCCAGCCATTCATCCATTGCTCGGACTCCAACCCTCCATCCTCCATTTATCCATCCATCCTGGGCATTAGAAAATAGCATTTTTGGCCCAGCTCCCTCGCTCCTTGCCTCTCTCCTCCTCGCCTGCCCGGTCACCTTGGCACTGGACATGCTTTGGCTTCAGAGCACAATGAGATCCCCACCGCCGCACCTCCTCCGTTTTCCTCTCCCACTCGCCTCCCCTAGCCTGTAGCTAGTTCACAAGCATACTGATCAATGGACAGAACTTCAACTTGGCACAAGTAGGAGTATTCATTTTGTTCTAGTTTACTTACATTTGACTGACTTTAGGTTTAATAAATTATCTTTTGAAAGCCAAGATAATCCTTGAATTAATGCAAACATGACATTCCGTTGAGTTCCATTTGAATTATTGTTTGAACTGAATTAATTCAGATACAAATGTGATTGAACGATGGCATTTAAATAATCACACACGCAAAGATGAGAGGATGGTGAAAATGGATGATACAAACGTTACTAGGATGAAGAGAAATGGATCAGAATACTACGCTTCAGAAACAAGACATGCAACAACAAAAAAACATGAAAGATTTGGTAGGCTCATCATTATATCTCAACCTCTTTCACAAGAGGAAACTGAGTTAAGTTACTAGACTAAAACATCCACACTATAAATAATATATAAACCCAGTACAACCTGCTTTCTCTTCACGTCAGACATAGCTTTCATCCAGCAATGGTCCAATCCAGACTCAGAGGCAAATTACTGATCATGAAATGAATTTAATGTGGTGAGCATTAGATCAAAATGTCCTAGTTTTTCAACATCATCATGACTTGAGCTTGAAAGAAGGATGGACGTTTTGCTATTTAGTTCATTAGTTCAGTTCATTAGTTCATTTAGTTCACTAATCATTATATCTCATTTTGTCTTTCCATTTTTACACACCAAGCACTTCATACACAACACACAATCGTCATGCCCACTGGCGTCCCACTCACACACGTGCCAGGACCATCTGTCCTCCAACTCCCTCTCTCACTGTCATGCCGAGACACACACATACTAGTGATTCCATAACTTGGTTACCACCTCGTTACGGTGCTTGACGAGCTCGGTCACGGCAGCTATATAAGACACTCTGTTAGCACACTAGGACGTTACCGCGCAGAGTAGAGTCATCAGCTTGACAGGTCCACTGAGTCATCATAACACAGCATCACCCAGACTAGCCAGGCCTGGATCGTACTCATAAACAGTCTCAGATAGGAGTGCTGATGTAGATCACTTTTGAATAAGATTACATGGACAGGGGGAAACTGATCCTATATTAGCAGTCCTACTCTGAGACGCTTTTATGAATACGGTCCCTGGGCTGTAGCAATGATACTCCTCTCTCTCTTTCTCTCAATCCTCATTTTTATACCACTACCTATCATTCATCTACCCTTCCCTCTCTCTCTCAATCTCTCCTTCCCCCATGCAGTGGTTATGATGTTTGCAAAGCCACAAGAATCCATCAACTTCCCAATTCTATGGGAATGTCAACCTGAGCTTGGAATTTATGTTTTGTTTGTCCATTCTATGAGACATTTAGTTTGTGATTTTGCATGCCAATGTGTAACACTGTAATTGCCCCTCCCTTTTTCTGTAATGTTGACAAGTACAGTAAAGGCTATCATACTGTACAAGGCTCTGCTTCACGGTCCTATCTGTATTCCTTGGCACTTGCTATGTCTACACAATTAGTCAGCCAGTCATAAGGTTTCATACCACCTGGGAACACATACCACAGGAATAATTGATGCCAAATAAGCTAAATAAAAATAAATCAGCTGGATTTAACTAGAGAGAACTCTGGCCAATCTGGCAACGCAGCGGATTATTCTCAGCGAGCTGGATACAGAGAAGAGAGGGTGAGGGGCGGGATTATTTTAATTACTATGATTATGTATGGCATAAATGCATTGTTTTCGCACAATTTGCAAAGTTCATTGGAGGGCTCATGAAAGCTATAAGAATGTAAAACAATCTGAGATACCAAAAATCTTTTTGGCCCGCGCTGGCATGGAATTGCCCGAATGGCACCCTGTCGCCAAATAGAGCCCAATGGGCCCTGGTCAAAAGTAGTGCACTATAAAGGGAATAGGATGCCAATTGGGCAATTCCATGCCAGTTTGGGTTGAAAATATTTTTGGTATCTCAGATTGTTTTGATAATTCTCACATTGAAACTTCATTGGATGTTTGATATGCTTTTTCCATGTGTATCACAAACCATTTTTGAGATAATCATGATGAAAGTGGCCCTTTTAAGCTTCTTTTAGACCTATACATGCCTCCTGTGATCAGTACAGATACAGTACAGTACAGGTGTCATTATACTCCTTATAGTGTGCTCTAAAAAATGTCTAGATTCTGAAATACAATTTTGTTCCACATTCATTTATTCAACATTACAAATATCAATATGTCAAAGCACCCTTTTGGACATACTGTTTCAAACAATATACTCTACAAGTACATCGAATTTCCAGAGCAGGCTCTTAATCAGATATGGGGAAGGGGTCAGTGGGTTGTCCAACTGCCACAGTGACATCATCAGAGTAGTGAGGCCACTATCTGTCTAGGTCCCAAATGGCACCCTATTCCATTTAGTGAATTACTTTTGACCAGGGCCCATAGGAAATATGGCACCATTTGAGACGCCATTAGAGACCAGGTGTCCCTGGAAGGATCCTTGCAGGAATCTCTGGAAAAACTGGCTTTGGAATGACAAACAATCCCCCCTCCCATGTCCCCAATGATGAGCGACAACATCCTTTCCCGTACACATGTGTAATTACAAGCGAGAAACAGCCAACGAGTTTACAGCAAATTATTTGCTAAAGGTCTTGGCTGTGGCTCCAATATTGCAGCCCTTATTCGGCATCGTCTCAGAGAGATGATGAATTATCACTGCATAATTTAGTGGTTTGGTGCATTAGCCTCTGTTATGGGAAACACAAGATGGTGGCAGAATGTGTAAGCAGCAGCTTCAATAATTTGCCAGAAGCTAATGAATCCTGGCATAATGTATATGTAAAACTAGACTGAGGTAGAGGACTGTGAGGGAGGGGACCTGTGGACGCTTCCAAAGAAATTCCTTCACAGGAAAGATGATGCTAATATCATATGGACAATTCTCTCTCTCTCTCTCTCTCTCTCTCTCTCTCTCTCTCTCTCTCTCTCTCTCTCTCTCTCCTCTCTCTCTCTCTCTCTCTCTCCTCTCTCTCTCTCTCTCTCTCCTCTCTCTCTCTCTCTCCTCTCTCTCTCTCTCTCTCTCTCTCTCCTCTCTCTCTCTCTCTCTCATTCACTGGCCGTGGTGCTGCCTGATTTAGCCAGTGCCGTGGGCTTGTAGCGACTGGCTGTGCAACAGACGGCCATGTAAATGTCACCGTCTCGGAGGCCGTGCTTGGCCAAGCGTGAAATTAAATCTGGCAAAGTTTCAGGGCCCTGTTTAGGGTCGCGTCGCATGGCCGTTCGTTGCTCAGTACACAGGCCCTACATACATCTACGGGGCATATGTTATGACTACATCAGAAGCCCCATCCCCTTTTTACGCCTTTATTTACGAGAGGACGTGATCAATCCAGGCGGGAAACAGAGGGAGACCCCGGGCGGAACATGGTCTCTGTCAGCGTGCAGGGCTGGGTGCCTTTTTCTGCTGAGCGTGTAAAACTGTTGTTTAACGGACACAGTGTGGAGCTTTTAATACAATGGGGTCCGGAAGATCCACTTGTGGCCAAGTTTCAGCCTCCTGGAACCACCTTGTGAAGTTCATCATAACTTATTTTGTCTGTAGCCTAATAAACTGCATTCTTTCCCAAGTCATAGTGGGAGGACCACACACCATATCATCGCGTGACTCCACGTTTACTTCGATATGATGGTTTTTATATCAATACTTGCACATGAAAGCGTTTCCATCTGCATTTCTCGCATAATACATTTTACAGACACAAAAAGATCCCACCTTTTATTTTGTTTTGTCGACATTTGGAAAGTTAACAGACAAATTTGCTGTTTCCATTAGGCATGTCGTGACATTTGTTTTTATCTGACATTTACTTTACTCACATAATAAGGTTGGATGGAAAAGTGTATGTTAATTTATACAGTAATTATTGTTTAACATGTCCTCACCTGGGATAACTGTAAACGCATTGTATTTGAGTATTCATATTTTGACACAGAAATGTATCATATTTGATAAATATTGATATCAGTCCCTATTTAACTAGGCCTATCTTCCATTATAAATAAATGAAGCAGACAATGCAAATGAATGTCTAATTTTCGAGATGATTTAAGAAGTCTATGCATATTCCAATACAAAATGTATTTACTCTAATTAAGCAACTCAACCGGCTGGTTGAGATGTTTGCGAAGCATTATCTATCAAAGTTAAGGTCATGCAAACAAAAATTATGAATTTTATGGCCTATATTGAGGCTGAATACACATATTCTGCAGAATAATAATTGTTCTAATATTGTGTGCCAGTTAAAGGGATTTATGTAAATAGGACTGTGCCTTGTGGATACCTTCAGTAACTCATAAGGTGTCAGCATGCTTCAGTTCGGCTGATCGCTAGCCGACATCAGTTTGGCGAACCAAACGAGTGCGCTCGCATACTCCCTTAAATGACCTTCGCGTGAAAAATGAGAAAAATAGTACTATTTGTCAATTTTGAGACGCCATAGCCAGTCTCAAACTTCTTCAAAATAGTCTAAATGAATCTAAGATGACTCAAGAAATTTGACATTTTTGCCGAGGAGATCTTAGTCGTGCAATTTTACATCTAACTAAGATGCAGTATCGGTAATTATCAATGACAAAATGTGCATGAAAATGAGTCGTCTCTCGTTGAATGACAACAAAGACTTTATTGAAGAATCCCTACTGTTGACCAATCACCGAAGAAGGGGGCGTAGACTTCAGCTCCCGAACTTCGGCTGGCATTGAGAGAAAACTGTGTGTGCCCAAACAGCCAACAAAACCCTTAGCGGAGTCCAAAAACGTCAAAAAATGTAATCATAATATATGCACAAACTCTCAGAAACTGTTACGAATGGGAAGCATGCGGGCGCCTTTACTGTACTGACAAACTGTACTACTGAGTCCTGTTACTCAACAAGTGGTGGCCGGAAGCTTTTACAACTGACAACCACATAATGTACAGTGCATTCGGAAAGTATTCAGACCTCGACATTTTCCACAGCCGTATTCTAAAAAGGATTAAAATCTACACACAATTCCCCATAATGACAAAGCAAAAACATTTTTTTTTTATGTTTGCAAATGTATTAAAAACAAAAAATTGAATTATCACATTTACTTAAGCATTCAGACACTTTACTCAGTACTTTGTTGAAGCACCTTTGGCAGCGATTCATATCTCGAGTCTTCTTGGGTATGACGCTATAAGCTTGGCACACCTGTATTTGGGGAGTTTCTCCCATTCTTCTCTGCAGATCCTCTCAAGCTCTGTCAGGTTGGATGGGGAGAGTTGCAGAGTTGCTTCAGAGATGTTCGATTAGTTTCAAGTCCAGGCTCTGGCAGGGCCTCTCAAGAACATTCAGATACGTGTCCGAAACCACTCCTGGGTTGTTGGTGCTTAGGTGCTTAGGGTCGTTGTCCTGTTAGAAGGTGAACCTTCGCCCCAGTCTGAGGTCCTGAATGCTCTGGAGCAGGTTTTCTTTAAGGATCTCCCTGTACTTTGCTCTGTTCATCTTTCCCTCGATCCTGACTAGTCTCCCAGTCCCTGCCGCTGAAAAACATCCCCACAACATGATGCTGACAACACCATACTTCACCGTAGGGATGGTGCCAGGTTTCCTCGAGAAATGCCACTTGGCATTCAGGCCAAAGAGTGCAATCTTGGTTTCATCAGACCAGAGAATCTTGTTTCTCATGGTCTGAGAGTCCTTTAGGTGACTTTTGGCAAATTCCAAGCATGCTGTCATTTGCCTTTTACTGAGGAGTGGCTTCCGTCTGGCCACTCTACCATAAAGGCCTGATTGGTGGAGTGCTGCAGAGATGGTTGTCCTTCTGGAAGGTTCTCCCATCTCCACAAACTCCGGAGCTCTGTCAGATTGACCATTTGGTTCTTGGTCACCTCCCTGACCAAGGCCCTTCTCCCCTGATTGCTCAGTTTGGCCGGGCGGGCAGCTCTAGGAAGAGTCTTGGTGGTTCTAAACTTACATTTCAGAAGGATTGAGGCCACGGTGTTCTTGGGGACCTTCAATGCTGCAGACATTTTTTGGTACCCTTCCTCCAGGTCTGTGCCTCGACACAATCCTGTCTCGGATCTCTACGGACAATTCCTTTGACCTCATGGCTTGGTTTTTGCTCTGATATGCACTGTCAACTGTGGGACCTTATATAGACAGGTGTGTGCCTTTCCAAATCATGTCCAATCAATTAAATTTACCACAGGTGGACTCCAGTCAAGTTGTAGAAACATCAAGGATGATCAATGGATACAGGATTCACCCAAGCTCAATTTCAAGTCTCATAGCAAAGGGTCTGAATACTTATTTCAGTTTAATAAAATCTTTTTTTTTTATAAACATTTATGAAAACCTGTTTTTGATTTGTTATTTTGGGGTACTGTGTATTGATTGATGAGGATTTTAGAATAAGGCTGAAACGTAACAAAATGTGGAAATGGTCAGAATACTTTCCGAATGCACTGTACTGTATATCACTTCAATTGTCCTTCTCTTAACCACCAAGCTACCAATCCGGGTTAATTTTGACACCAGAGGCATATTTTTTTATCCTAGCCCAAAGGTGGTTCATTTAAATCCTCAAATGTTTTACGATTTTGTCAATCAACTTGTTCTTAACAAATCTAAATCATTGTTTAGTGTTTCTGTATCAATATGGGATTTATAAAAATTCAAGTCCTTTGGGGTCATTCTGACCTCAGCCCAAAACACCTAATTCCAACTAATAGTAATTTGATGAATAGGACATTTATTTAAAGGTTTCTCTGGAGACATCATTACAAGTTACCCATACCACCAGAGGGGGACCAGTATGAGTGATTTTGATAGCTCCCCATGTACTCGCCAAAGATTGTACTTTTCTATGCCATGTATCATGTGACTGTGTGCAAAACCAAAATGACCTTATTTTGGTGCTTACACATTTGTTCCAATAACAGTCTGTTTTGGCCATTTTGTATTTCAGAAAACATTAATTACATGTCGAATTATGTTTTTATACAAAATAAAGTTGATAATTTGCTATGATTGTTACTCTTTCCAATAGTTTCTTCTTGAGGTCAAAATGACTGCAGTTGGTAATCAATTTATATAAAATATGATGGTAGCTTGAGGGTTAATATGCACATAAAGATAAGATTAAAATGAAAGATGTATAATGTATAGATATGCAACATATCCTCTAAAAGCAATACATGCAAATAGGTACTTTTTGTAAACAGCACAAAAATGTTAACTACCACATGAAAAAACTTCAAAATACAATGTAATTTTTTTCTTCAAATACATTCAAATACAACATGCTGAGGTTACATGCTGTGAAAACACACACATAACCAAATAACAAAATAGCTTACTGGCTTGGCTGTCCATGGTCACCATCACACACACAAACACCCCATCCGTCATGTAGTCAAGATTACATGTTTCCTCTAATGAATAAAATACTGACTTTCACAGCAATGAGAGAGAGCAGCGTGTGGGATGCTCACAGTCACAGAAGGATGAGTATTTACACTGCAGGCATTCCCAGTAGGATTCCTTTTCTGTGAAGATTGTCATTACGTTTGGGGGGGATTTCTCAATTAAACTCAAGATGAGAGGGTGGAGAACGGTAATGGCTAGAAAGGATCCAGCTTTTGTAAAATGTACATGAACATTTTTAGCTAAACCTAACTCTAACGCTTATCCTAACAAACTAATTCACCTAACCTGCCATGTTAATTCACCTTACCTGCAGTGTAAGTTCTCCTAACCTGCTATGAAAAGTCAAATCTGACAAAAGCTTTATCCATTCTAGTCAAAACCGTGGAGAATATGAAGAAGCTCTCTGATTGGCGGTGGTCATTTTGGTTTCTCCATCACTGTCCATCCCAATGAATGTATATATGAATGGACAAAGCCACTGGAGACTCAATAGTGCATTGAAGCCAAATTAAGTCGGGTTAAGATGGCGTCTCAAAGGAGACATAACATTCCGCAGTTTAAGTTACTCCAGGAAATGAAGACGCAGGCTAGCTCAGGGCTGTCCCCTCTCATCAAGTAACTCAAGTTGAAGGCCAATCAGGGTACTGCAGGCTGCCATGAGCAACTATAGCACATAATCCTTATAGCTTCTTCTGTGTGCGATTTTTAAATAATCGGTTCAAGGACATAAATCTGGTGTATTACAATAAATGATTGGTGTCATGATTTATTTACATGAAGATTGACCACGAAGATTTCCATTTTTCCATTCATTATAATGGGGGATCCTGTTTTCTGCGAACAAGGCCTGCAGTACCACGGTTGGCCTTGAATGCTGTGGCTTCAATGAGAGTGGGCAGTCGTTCTCCCTTGGTCCATTCATAGTGCTAACCAGTTCCAGTCAAACAATTTCATTGAAGTCCATGTTGAATCGAAGGCCATTGCCTACTGTATGTGACTAGGGTTGCGAAATTCTGGTTACTTTCCCAAAATGTAAACAAATCCCAGATGAAGGATTCCAGATTTCCTGCTTATTCTCTTCTGATCTTCCAATCAGAATTTCTCACATGTTTGACGGTGGTATGGAGAACCTCTCCTCAGCAAAAGGAAAAGATAGAGACTTTGGGAGTGAACTGGCTGTTTAGGGTGAATGTCCTCCAGACAGCTTTCATCCATCTAATACTTTCCCAGAATGGTTTGGGCATCACCAACCGTGGGCTCGTTTTGGATGAGCTTGATGAAGGATGTAAGGTACTAGCCATTATATCCACTGTCTACTTTAAATAATGAGATAATTTAAGAATCCTTCTGCCAATTATCAGCCTCTTCAGGATCCATTGTAAAAGAAGCCACACTTCTCCCTTTAAGTTCTATTCATCACTTAGCCAGACAGAGCACTTAAAGCAAGGCAGCCTTCGTTCCATTTATAGCCGTACCTCCACGGCTAATCTTGTGTAATAGGCTCTTAAATAAATCTGCTGACTTAAAGAAAGGCAGCGGGAGCGGCTCTCACGACACATCTCCCTGAGTGAGTGACAGCCAGGCAGACTACACTGTCTGGGAGTGAGTTGGATCCCTTGGAACACAGATGGACGACATCTGACCAGTCACCCACAGCATATGATGTACCAATTACAGTCCACTTTATAAGGGTCAGAGGTCACCCTATAGTACAGTACATCAATACAGTATTTGAGACAATACTTGAGGAAAATAAACTAATTCCAGTCTAGCTGCAAATGTAGTTTTTTTATGTTATAGTATGATTATACATTCAGTTTATTAGGTACACCCAAAATTATATGCGGGTGGGTCGGTTCACAAAGAACAATCAGTCCTGATGTTGGGTGGGTATCGGAATTGATGTGGCAGGTGAGGGACGGCTGTGGCTCCAAAAAACGGACCCGTGCAACGCTATGAGTGTGTTCATTTAATATGGCCACATTTCTGTCTGTGTATTCACACATTAAAATAGCCATGGGTGGCATTACCGACCATAGGCAGCACATTACCTAGGGCAGAGATCATCAACTAGATTCTGCAACTAGATTTTCCGTGAGCGGATGGTCAGGGGGCCGGAACATAATTGCAAATAATTAGTAGACTGCAAATTGACTGCAAGAAGCCCAAACAGATACAATATTTGACTGAAACATTATAATTTCTAACCTTGAAAACATTTATGTAACTTAACAAACACTCTTATCCAAGAGTGTCTTACAGTAGCAATTAGGGTTAAGTGCCTTGCTCAAGCGTACAGACAGATTTTTCACATAGGCAGCTCAGGGATTCAAACCAGCAACGTATCAGTTACGCCCCCAAGGCTCTTAACCACTAGGCTACCAGCCAGAATAAATCATATAGAGTATATCTCTCTGTTATGCGTGGGAATAACTTGGAACAGATTTCCAAAATGTAAATCTCTTGGAATTGCAGGTGTTTTTATAGTGGTTTACGTTCAACAATTAAAAAAATTGTCGGGCCGCCAGTTGGGGAACCCTGACCCACTAGGCTCTACACTAAACACTATCGCTGAGTAGAAACTTTATCCTCCAGTACAAGCTTCAAAACAAACAATGATCTCTCAACTCAAGCGAAATGCTCCATCATTAAAGCCTACTATGTAATTGTGCTCATGAGTTACTACTTCGTGACAGTGCCTCAGATAGGAGAGTTGTTCTGCAGGCATCTATGTTATTCTCCTGACTGATCCTCTCTCACTCGCTCGTGTCACAGGCACAGAGAGGAGTGGAGAGAAGGGGAAGGGAGGTATGGAGACAGGCCAGCTGCTGATAGGGCACCGACTGCACGTGTTGTTGACTAGAGGGACTAGCAGGAGGAAGCAAGACCCGTTCTAACCCAACTCTGTCGCTGTCGCTGTCCCTGTCTTAAGCATGGGGATTTCAGTCTGGCGGCCAAATTAACACAATATATACAAAATTATGTGGACACTCCTTTAAATTTGTGGATTTGGCTATTTCAGAAACGCCCTTGGCTGACAGGTGTATAAAATTGAACACACGGCCATGCAATCTCCATACACAAACATTGGCAGTAGAATGGCCTTACTGAAGAGCTCAGAGACTTTCAACGTGGCACCGTCATAGGATTCCACTTTGCCAACAAGTCAGTCAAATTTCTACCCTGCTAGAGCTGCTCCGGTCAACTGTAAGTGATGATATTGTGAAGTGGAAAAGTCTACGAGCAACAACAATTCAGCCGTTAAGTGGTTGTCCACACAAGTTCACAGAACGGGACCGCTGAGTGCTGAAGTGTGTAATGCATAAAAATCGTCTGTCCTCAGTTGCAACACTCACTATCGAGTTCCAAACTGCCTCTGGAAGCAACGTCAGCACAAGAACTGTTCGTCGGGAGCTTCATGAAATGGGTTTCCATGGCCGAGCAGCCGCACACAAGCCTAAGATCACCACTCTCAATGCCAAGTGTCGGCTGGAGTGGTGTAACGCTTGCCACCATTGGACTCTGGAGCAGCCACCATTCTCTGGAGTGATGAATCACACTGGCAGTCCAAAGAACAAATCTAGGATTGGTGGACGCCAGGAGAACACTACCTGCCCCAAGGCGCAGTGACAACCAAATTTGTGGCAACAGTTTGGGGAAGGCCCTTTCCTGTTTCAGCATGACAATGCCCCCTTGCACAAAGTGAGGTCCATACAGAAATAGTTTGTCAAGATCGGAGTGGAAGACCTTGACTGGCCTGCATAGAGCCCTGACCTCAACTCTATTGAATACCTTTGGGATGAATTGGAACGCCGACTGCGAACCAGGCCTAATCACCCAACATCAGTGCACAACCTCACTAACGCTCGTGGCTGAATGGAAGCAAGTCCCCGCAGCAATGTTCTAACATCTACTGGAAAGCCTTCCCAGAAGAGTGAAGGCTTTTATAGTAGCAAAGAGGGGACCAACTCGATATTAATGCCCAAGATTTTGGAATGAGATGTTCAATGAGCAGAGATCCACATACTTTTGGTCATGGAGTGTATCAAGCATCTCAGAGTGGGATCTAGGAACAGGTTCCCCCTGTCAATGTTATTCTTATTAATTGTTCAACTGATTCTAAATCAGCACTCAAACTCTGAGATGTTTGATGAATACAGTATGGGCCCTAGAACGGACTTCAGGGTTTTACTTCAGTCAAAAGGATGGACAGACATGCTAGGGAGTCATGATGATCCTTACCCTTTAAAATACAACTAGTATGACTCCAGCCATACAAAATTAACACAGTTATTTATTTGATCCTTTCTAAATAAATGATTAGGCCTTTATTATATACATTGGGATACAATGGAAAGATGTCTGTTATGTCTGTCATGCATTCCGTTTGGATGACACCTGTCCTCATCAAATCCTGTGGACTGTGAAGATAACGGGGTCATTGTGACAGGCGATAGCAGCCCCTTTCCTCTCTCGCTCGTTGACTCACTGTAGCAATAAACGTCTGCGAGTGCG
Organism: Salmo salar; assembly: GCF_965601325.2. Lineage (NCBI taxonomy): Eukaryota > Metazoa > Chordata > Actinopteri > Salmoniformes > Salmonidae > Salmo > Salmo salar. Next base: position 27,763,736 of record NC_138309.1, on the reverse strand, counting down.
ACGCATCAGTCACGTCAAACTGGGGGAATTCATCTGGACATCCGAAGAGGAAGATATGAACATATTAGACTTCTACATCTAAAGGAAGATTAAGGACATATCAGTAAGGTGTGCAGGGGCCCAGGAAATGGGTGGTTATTGATCAGTTGGGCCTATTCAAATCCTTTACGAGTCTGGTCCACCTCTACCACTTATTCTATTTTTTTTTAAATATACTGCTCAAAAAAATAAAGGGAACACTTAAACAACACATCCTAGATCTGAATGAAAAAAATAATCTTATTAAATACTTTTTTCTTTACATAGCTGAATGTGCTGACAACAAAATCACACAAAAATAATCAATGGAAATCCTATTTATCAACCCATGGAGGTCTGGATTTGGAGTCACACTCAAAATTAAAGTGGAAAACCACACTACAGGCTGATCCAACTTTGATGTAATGTCCTTAAAACAAGTCAAAATGAGGCTCAGTAGTGTGTGTGGCCTCCACGTGCCTGTATGACCTCCTTACAACACCTGGGCATGCTCCTGATGAGGTGGCGGATGGTCTCCTGAGGGATCTCCTCCCAGACCTGGACTAAAGCATCCGCCAACTCCTGGACAGTCTGTGGTGCAACGTGGCGTTGGTGGATGGAGCGAGACATGATGTCCCAGATGTGCTCAATTGGATTCAGGTCTGGGGAACCATAGCATCAATGCCTTCCTCTTGCAGGAACTGCTGACACACTCCAGCCACATGAGGTCTAGCATTGTCTTGCATTAGGAGGAACCCAGGGCCAACCGCACCAGCATATGGTCTCACAAGGGGTCTGAGGATCTCATCTCGGTACCTAATGGCAGTCAGGCTACCTCTGGCGAGCACATGGAGGGCTGTGCGGCCCCCCAAAGAAGTGCCACCCCGACACCATGACTGACCCACCGCCAAACCGGTCATGCTGGAGGATGTTGCAGGCAGCAGAACGTTCTCCACGGCGTCTCCAGACTCTGTCCCATCTGTCACATGTGCTCAGTGTGAACCTGCTTTCATCTGTGAAGAGCACAGGGCGCCAGTGGCGAATTTGCCAATCTTGGTGTTCTCTGGCAAATGCCAAACGTCCTGCATGGTGTTGGGCTGTAAGCACAACCTCCACCTGTGGACGTCGGGCCCTCATACCACCCTCATGGAGTCTGTTTCTGAGTGTTTGAGCAGACACATGCTCATTTGTGGCCTGCTGGAGGTCATTTTGCAGGGCTCTGGCAGTGCTTCTCCTGCTCCTCCTTGCACAAAGGTGGAGGTAGCGGTCCTGCTGCTGGGTTGTTGCCCTCCTACGGCCTCCTCCACGTTTCCTGATGTACTGGCCTGTCTCTTGGCGCCTCCATGCTCTGGACACTACGCTGACAGACACAGCAAACCTTCTTGCCACAGCTCGCATTGATGTGCCATCCTGGATGAGCTGCACTACCTGAGCCACTTGTGTGGGTTGTAGACTCCGTCTCATGCTACCACTAGAGTGAAAGCACCGCCAGCATTCAAAAGTGACCAAAACATCAGCCAGGAAGCATAGGAACTGAGAAGTGGTCTGTGGTCCCCACCTGCAGAACCACTCCTTTATTGGGGGTGTCTTGCTAATTGCCTATAATTTCCACCTGTTGTCTATTCCATTTGCACAACAGCATGTGAAATGTATTGTCAATCATTGTTGCTTCCTAAGTGGACAGTTTGATTTCACAGAAGTGTGATTGACTTGGAGTTACATTGTGTTGTTTAAGTGTTCCCTTTATTTTTTGAGCAGTGTATGTATATACAGTACCAGTACAAAGTTTGGACACATCTATTCATTCCAGGGTTTTTTTGTATTTTTACATTGTAGAATAATAGTAAAGACATAGAACAATGAAATAACACATATGGAATCATGTAGTAATCAAAAAAGTCAAACTATATTTTCAATTTGGGATTCCTCAATGTAGCCACCCTTTGCCTTGATGACAGCTTTGCACACTCTTGGCATTCTCTCAACCAGCTTCATGAGGTAGTCACCTGGAATGCATTTCAATTAACAGGTGTGCCTTGTTAAAAGTGAATTTGTTCAATTTCTTTCCTTCTTTATGCATTTGAGCCAATCAGTTGTGTGGTGACGAGGTAGGGGTCGTATACAGTGACTTGCCTCGTTAAATAAAGTTTTAATAAAAATAAAAGCCCTATTTGGTAAAAGACCAAGTTCATATTGTGGCAAGAACAGCTCAATTAAGCAAAGAAAAACATCAGTCCATCATTACTTCAAGACATCAATGTCAATCAGTGTGGAAAATTTCAAGAACTTTGAACGTTTCTTCAAGTGCAGTCGCAAAAACCATCAAGTGCTACGATGAAACTGTCTCTCATGAGCACCGCCACAGGAATGGAAGGCCCAGAGTTACCTCAGATTGCAGCCCAAAACAATTCTTCACAGAATTCAAGTAACAGACACATCTCAACATCAACTGTCAGAGGAGACTGCATGAATCAGGCCTTCATGGTCAAATTGCTGCAAAGAAACCACTTCTGAAGGACACCAATAAGACGAAGAGACTTGTTTGGGCCAAGAAACAAGAGCAATGGACATTAGACCGGTGGAAATCTGTCCTTTGGTCTGATGAGTCCAAATTTGAGATTTTTGGTTCCAACCTCCGTGTCTTTGTGAGACGCAGAGTAGTTGAACGGATTATCTCTGCATGTGTGGTTCCTACTGTGAAGCATAGAAGAGGAGGTGTGATGGTGTGGGTGTGCTTTTCTAGTGACACTGTCTGTGATTTATTTAGAATTCAAGGCACACTTAACCAGCATGGCTACCAAAGCATTCTGCAGTGATACGCCATCCCATCTGGTTTGCACTTAGTGGGACTATCATTTGGTTTTCAACAGGACAATGACCCAAAACACATCTCCAGGCTGTGTAAGGGCTATTTGACCAAGGAGAGTGATGGAGTGCTGCATCAGATGACCTGGTGTCCACAATCACCCGACCTCAACCCAATTGAGATGGTTTGGGATGAGTTGGGCCGCAGAATGAAGGATAAGCAGCCAATAAGTGATCAGCATGTGTGGGAACTCCTTCAAGACTGTTGGAAAAGCTTTCCTCATGAAGCTGGTTGAGAGAATCCCAAGAGTGTTTAAAGCTGTCATCAAGGCAAAGGGTGGCTACTTTGAAGAATCTAAAATCTAAAATATATTTAGATTTGTTTAAATAAAATTGGTTACTAAATGATTCCATATGAGTTATATGATAGTTTTGATGTCTTCACTAATAAATAAAAACCCTTGAATGAGTAGGTGTGTCCAAAATTTTGACTGGTACTGTATATTTTTACATGTTTATCGGATAGAGAAGAGACCGTGGGAAAGATAGTGTGTCACAAAGGCAGTGGGCCGAATTTGAACCCACATTGACACCGGCTCATGTGTGCTGGAGGCAGCGGCCTTGAAGGCTAGACCATCCATGCGACAAGTTGGTCTCTTCTAAATCTTTGTTTGCATGAAATTATCTTCCCTCCCACATTGCCAGCAATGAGGGCATAGGCTTCCTCCCTGACCCTTCTCCTAAGCATGAGTCTGACCTTACCGTGGGCAATGTAGTGGGCAGGCTAACACAGATTTAAAAGCCCCGCACTGAATGCTGCTGTGTGCATTTCTGCTGTCTGACTCGGAAGCTGTACTATAGGCCTACATCAACAGAAATTCTGCCATGGGCCATACAGACATAATATTACACCATGTTTTGTCTTGATCCTAGACAACATAAAGCCCTGTGGTTACAAATCTTCACAATTTCAACCAGTGCGTGTCTATCCTGTACCATATTGCAAAATTGCAGACGGATGTGCGGCCCACTGAATGAAAGGTTTTCATTGTATATGAAAAAACAACAACAATAATAATAATAATAATAATAATAGTTAAAAAAATGACGCACACAAATACGTTGAACCTCAAGCCATACTGCAATGATGGTTCTCAGCTCTCTGGTGGTTTTCTAACATAAAGACAATTAAATCATAAGAGAGAAGAGCGTGCTGTGAATAATTTATGAACAACAACATTAATGGCATGACCTGGAAAGCTATATTTGGATTGCCAATGAAATCTGATCAGGCTTTTACAGATGTGAAACAGAGCCATTGGCAATAAAATTTTAAATTATACTTCTTGTCAGATCATTGACTGATCAGGCTGCAACAGACTCTCTATGTGGTCCAGCATGTGTAGTGCCTGAGGTTAGGAAGTTGCAAGCAATCGAACATTTGAGAATATGTCTGTGTGTGTGCAAACAGTCAGAAGGGGCATTACTTCTTACTGATTCACATACCAACGGGTTCCAGACACATCATTCTCTATATCAGTGGTCGCCAAACGGTCAATCGCAATTGACCTGGTCGATCGCCAAGGGATTCCTAGTCGATCGCGAAACATTTCTAGAGAAAAAAACTAATAATAAAGCCTTGCATCCCAATTTTTTTCTGTCTCATGCTGTTGGCAGTAGGCACACTGCTTTCAATTGCCCTGTGCACCGGGTAGACGAAGTCATCCCATTTTTTTCCATTTCATGTGTCTGAATGTACAAACTCCGGCCTACTTGGCATGCCCGGAGAGCAAATGAAGTGCATATATAGACCTACCGTTGTCCAATCGGAATGCTCAGATCACTGTGTTAATCTGCAGCTTCCTTGAGAGCACAGCAAAATAAGTTGATACTACAGTGATTTTAAAACATCTAAAACCATGACTAGAGAGACTGTCAATGAACACAGCAAATAGCTGCTGTTTTCATGAGTGAGTTCATATTTAAGTTTTTAATTCAGCACCGTCAACACTTTTTATTCAACACTTTTCCAAGCTGTGAAATGGGATTCTTCACTCCTGCTGAAACCAGCACTGCAGCTTCAATGAATGAGTAGCAAAGTGGATCGATCGGCTTGCTTTGTTAAAATTAGCAGATGTGTGTTTTTTAATATCGAGGAGTATTTCACTTTCTCTGGTCACAGGAGTAATAACATGAATTTGTGCAAGAGGCAGAAGTAATGCGATGTGACCCAACTTTTGCCATCAGCTCGAAGACGGTGGTTCGCTTTTTGGTCAGTCTTAGTGGAGGGGGAGAGCTGAGGGACAGTCCAAAGGTGAGAGGCGGAGCCTCTGATGCTCTCCCGCCGCTGAGACTGACCATCAGATGCAGGCACCATCAGTCCAGTAAAATAAAGAAAGCTAGTTATTTAAATGTATGCTCCCTCAGCTGTGCCTCACAAGTAATACAACAAATGATGATATATTACCAGTGTGATCATATACCTAAAGTTTTGAAATCATAATTTGGTCTGATAAGAACAGCATTGGCAGTACATTTCAAGCATAGCAAATTTGCAGTGATAATGTATTAGGCCTGTAGCCTACTGCACAAATCACATTGCTACAGAACTGTTTTAAATAGGTTACTGTTGTATAGGCTTATGTTTTTTTTATGGAATGTATTTTTTTATTCTGCGCGGTATATATCGGCCTGCATTTTGACTCAGAAAGGGATCTCGGCTAAGAAATGTTTGGTGACCACTGCTCTACAGCTTAACACTCTGTCTCAGGGTGAAACTAAGTACTACTACATTTCCGAGATTGGCTGATGCAGGAAGTACTGTACAGGACCTTCTCTCTGATGTGCTGGGGGTTCTGTGTACTTACATTTCTGCCTTCACTATCCTTGTTAGTTTTTTTAAGGAGTAGGGCAGTTCCTATTTTTGTATATTTATTGGATAAGATAGAGATAGAGTAAAGGGCTTGCTGAAATAGCAGTGGGCCGGATTTGAACCCATAATGCACCAGTATATATATATATATATACAGTATCTCACAAAAGTGAGTACACCCCTCACATTTTTGTAAATATTTGAGTATATCTTTTCATGTGACAACACTGAAGAAATGACACTTTGCTACAATGTAAAGTAGTGAGTGTACAGCTTGTATAACAGTGTAAATTTGCTGTCCCCTCAAAATAACTCAACACACAGCCATTAATGTCTAAACCGCTGGCAACAAAAGTGAGTACACCCCTAAGTGAAAATGTCCAAATTGGGCCCAATTAGCATTTTCCCTCCCCGGTGTCATGTGACTCGTTAGTGTTACAAGGTCTCAGGTGTGAATGGGGAGCAGGTGTGTTAAATTTGGTGTCATCTCTCTCACACTCCCTCATACTGACTGGCCACTGGAAGTTCAACATGGCACCTCATGGCAAAGAACTCTCTGAGGATCTGAAAAAAAGAATTTTTGCTCTACATAAAGATGGCCTGGGCTATAAGAAGATTGCCAAGACCCTGAAACTGAGCTGCAGCACGGTGGCCAAGACCATACAGCGGTTTAACAGGACAGGTTCCACTCAGAACAGGCCTCGCCATGGTCAACCAAAGAAGTTGAGTGCACGTGCTCAGCGTCATATCCAGAGGTTGTCTTTGGGAAATAGACGTATGAGTGCTGCCAGCATTGCTGCAGAGGTTGAAGGGGTGGGGGGTCAGCCTGTCAGTGCTTAGACCATACGCCGCACACTGCATCAAATTGGTCTGCATGGCTGTCGTCCCAGGAAGCCTCTTCTAAAGATGATGCACAAGAAAGCCCGCAAACAGTTTGCTGAAGACAAGCAGACTAAGGACATGGATTACTGGAACCATGTCCTGTGGTCTGATGAGACCAAGATAAACTTATTTGGTTCAGATGGTGTCAAGCGTGTGTGGCGGCAACCAGGTGAGGAGTACAAAGACAAGTGTGTCTTGCCTACAGTCTAGCATGGTGGTTGGAGTGTCATGGTCTGGGGCTGCATGAGTGCTGCCGGCACTGGGGAGCTGCAGTTCATTGAGGGAACCATGAATGCCAACATGTAGTACTGTGACATACTGAAGCAGAGCATGATCCCCTCCCTTCGGAGACGGGGCCGCAGGGCAGTATTCCAACATGATAACGACCCCAAACACACCTCCAAGACGACCACTGCCTTGCTAAAGAAGCTGAGGGTAAAGGTGATGGACTGGCCAAGCATGTCTCCAGACCTAAACCCTATTGAGCATCTGTGGGGCATCCTCAAACGGAAGGTGGAGGAGTGCAAGGTCTCTAACATCTACCAGCTCTGTGATGTCATCATGGAGGAGTGGAAGAGGACTCCAGTGGCAACCTGTGAAGCTCTGGTGAACTCCATGCCCAAGAGGGTTAATGCAGTGCTGGAAAATGATGTTGGCCACACAAAATATTGACACTTTGGGCCCAATTTGGATATTTTCACTTAGGGGTGTACTCACTTTTGTTGCCAGCGGTTTAGACATTAATGGCTGTGTGTTGTGTTATTTTGAGGGGACAGCAAATTTACACTGTTATACAAGCTGTACACTCACTACTTTACATTGTAGCAAAGTGTCATTTCTTCAGTGTTGTCACATGAAAAGACATACTCAAATATTTACAGAAATGTGAGGGGTGTACTCACTTTTGTGAGATACTGTATATATATATATATGTATGTATGTATGTATGTATGTATGTATGTATGTATGTATGTATGTATGTATGTATGTATGTATGTATGTGTGTTCCAGATGCAGCATTGTAGACTGCTAGACCACCCTAGCCCATCTACATCCTTGTATTAAGGAGAAAATGCAGCTGAAAGTTCTTTAAAGAAAATACAGTAAAAACTAACCACAAATGTGTCTGGGAACTTGTGTCATCTGCAGTGGGATCCCAGTTCTCCCATCAACCTTGATATCCAGATGGAAAGCTGCTCTACAGCAGATCCAACATCCTCGATAACGCTGCACACCGACTCAGTAAGCAGACTATAGTGTGTAGAGGACATGCCTGAGGCTGTGTCCCAAATGATACCCTATTCTCTTTATTGTGCAGTACTTTTGACTAAAGTATTGCACTATATAGGGAACAGGGTGCCATTTGGGATGTATTTTAAGATAAAGAATTGGAGTCCAGGAGGTTATTAAGACAGCCTCCTTCCCCAGCGTCTAGGCACAGCCAAAGGCCTCGCTGACCGATTAGGTTACTAAACAATGGCCATGCCCTTTCACAGTCAGAGCATGTTCCAATGGCTGGAAGGCAAACAAACATCCATTTATCCTCTCTCTTTCTCTCCCTACAGAATTGACATTGTCTCTTGGCACTGCAAACTTATGTCTTCATATCAACAAATAAGTGGCCTAATTTGTGGGTAAAAAAAAACAAAGCCACCTCTCAGAAATGATCGCATTTCAACCGAACGTGCTTTATCATGAATGGTACTGTACGTGGAAGTACACTGAACAAAAATATAAATGCAACATGTGTTGGTCCCATGTTTCATGAGCCGAAATAAAATATCTCAGAAATGTTCCATACGCACAAAGCTTATTTCTCAAAAATGTTGTGCACAAATTTGTTTGCATCCCTGTTAGTTTGCATTTCCCATTTGCCAAGATAATCCATCTACCTGACAGGTGTGGCATATCAAGAAGCTGATTAAAAACAGCACGATTACACAGGTGCACCTTGTGCTGGGGACAATAAAAGGCCACTAAAATGTGCAGTTTTGTCACACAACACCACAGATGTCTCAAGTTTTGAGGGAGTGTTCAATTGGTATGCTGACAACAGGAATGTCCACCAGAGCTGTTGCCAAAGAATTTAATGTTAATTTCTCTACCATAAGATGCCTCCAAAGTAGTTTTTAGAGAACTTGGCAGTACGTCCAACCAGTCTCACAAGTGCAGACCAAGTGTATGGCGTTGTGTGGGCGAGTGGTTTGCTGATGTCAACGTTGTGAACGGAGTGTCCCATGGTGACGGTGGGGTTATGGTATGGGCAGGCATAAGCTACGAACAACAAACACAATTGCATTTTATCGATGGCAATTTTAATGCACAGAGGTACCTTGACGAGATCCTGAGGCCCATTGGCGTACCATTCATCCACGCCATCAACTCATGTTTCAGTATGATAATGCATGGCCCCAAGGTCGCAAGGATCTGTACACAATTCCTGGAAACTGAAAATGTCCCAGTTTTTCCATTGCCTGCATACTCACCAGACATGTCACCCATTGAGCATGTTTGGGATGCTCTGGATCAACGTGCACAACAGGTTCTTACACTTCCCACCAATATCCAGCAACTTTGCACAGCCATTGAAGAGGAGTGGGACAAGATTCCACAGGCCACAATCAACAGCCTGATCAACTCTATGTGAAAAAGGTGTGTCGTGCTGCATGAGGCAAATGGTAGTCACACCAGATACTGACTGGTTTTGTGATCCACGACCCTATATTTTTAAGGTATCTATGACCAACAGATGCATATCTGTATTCCCAGTCATGTGAAATCCATAGAATAGGGCCTAATGAATTTATTTCAATTGAATTATTTCCTTATATGAACAGTAAATCAGTCAAATCTTAGAAATTGTAGCATGTTGTATTTATATTTTTGTTCAGTGTAGAACCAGTGTCAAGATTCATCATAGAACCGTTGTGAGGAGGCCAGCGTTGAAAGAGAACTCAGACGATGTACAGGTATTAGCATAGCGATGTAATTGAAGACGAACATTAGAACAAAACACAACGCCTCTGTTCCAGTTCACTTGTCATAGTAGTTTTTGAATGTGATTACGCTACGATGTCATAGAATCTCTGTGGCCTCTGTGGGCCTTGTCAGCCTCCGGCGCATCAGACCTGTAGGCGAAAAACAGCTGCAACCCCCACAGAAGCTCACTGTCTGTCTGGGAACACTAAGGGGAAGTAGAGACTGTAAACAAGCTCTTTACAGTGACATTTAATAACAGTGATTTAAAGCCTGCGGATTCACTACAGCAGCACACAGAAAGATTAGACTACTACCTACAGTAGCGAGACAAACAGACTACTGCCTAGCAAGTCTATAGACTACTGCCTAGAGCCTATATACTACTGCCTAGCAAGTCTACTGCCGAGACAGCCTATAGACTGCTGCCTAGCGAATCTACAGACTACTGCCTAGAGAGCCTATAGACTTCTGCCTAGCAAGTTTACAGACTACTGTCTAGGGCGCCTATTGACTACTGCCTAACAAGTCTACAGACTACTGCGTAGAGAGCTGAAGTGCAGAAGCTCAGTCTTCACAGACAGACTGACAACCTCAGAGGGCATTGAGTATTAACCTAACAGTGTGTAAATATGATTATATAGGATAGATTTGATGGGATCTGCTGGACTAGGGGGAGTTTCACTCTCACAGGCGGTGGTTTACTCCACTATAAAAGCAGTCTGTATGTCTTCTTGTGAACAGGGGTTTTGTTACAGTCGCTGAAGTTCAACTCAGTTCAACAATTCAAACGTGACGTGTTGATGGAAGTTGGGCATCAAGTCTTAATGACGTGGAATTAAAATTGCCGGCAAACAAGAAAAGCAGTACAGTTCGAAAAGTTTTCCTCCTTGTTTATAGCCTTGCACAGTTCATTGAGTACCAGCTTGTTATTTTTCTTGTCCTGAGTGGGAATGTATACAACAGTCAGCTGAAAACTCCCTCGGGAGGTAGAAGGGTCTGCATTTGACCATCAGGTATTCCAAGACGGGTGAACAATAGGTTGAGACTTCCACTGCGCTCGAGTGCACAGAACAGCTGGCAGGCACATTCACGGTAATTTTCAACCTCTCCTTGTTCCAGTCTGTAATCCCTGCATGTCTTAAACTGACCACCATCATTACTTTTCCTAAGAACTCTAAGACTTCATTCCACAATGATTAATTCATCTGTAATCATTAAGTCCTTTGAAAGGCTGGTTATGGCACACATCAACTCTGTCATCCCATATACACCCTAGACTCACTCCAATTGGCATACCGGCCCAACAGATCCATAGACAACGCAATCTCAATTGCACTCCACCCTCCACACTGCCCTCGCCCAACTAGATCAGAGGAATATCTATGTGTGACTAAAGCTCAGCATTCAACACCATTGTCCCTTCCAATCCAAGTTTGTCACCAAGCTTAGGACCCTGGGACTGAACACCTCCCTCTGCAACTGGATCCTGGACTTCCTGTCGGGCCGACCCCAGGTGGTAAGGGTAGGCAACATCCCCTCCGCCACGCTGACCCTCAACACGTGGGCCCCACAGGGGTGTGTGCTTACTCCCCTCCTGTACTCCCTGTTCATCCATGACTGGGTGGTTACAAACAACTCCAACACCATCATCAAGTTTGCTGATGACACGATGGTGGTAGACAAACAGGGAGGAGGGCAGTGACCTGACAGTGTGGCGCCGGGACTACAACCTCTCCCTCAATGTCAGTAAGACCAAGAAGCTGATTGTGGACTACAGCAAGCACTCTCCTATCCACATCCATGGGGCTGCAGTGGAGCTGGTCGAGAGATTCAAGTTTCTCTGTGTCCAAATCACTAAGGACTTAAAATGGTCCACACGCACACAGTCATGAACAAGGCGTGACAGAGGTTAAAAAGCTCTACAGTTGCACCATTGAGAGCATCTTAGCTAGCTGCATCACTGCTTGGTATGGCAACAGCACCGCCCTTGATTAAAATGGTGTTACAGAGGGTGGCGTGGACAACCCAGCTCCCTGCCATCCAGGATCTCTATACCAAGTGGTGTGAAAGGAAGGCCCGGAAAATTCTTAAAGACTCCAGCCACCCAAGCCATAGACTGTTCTCTGGTTCCACACGGCAAACTGCACCGATGCATCAAGACTGACACCAACAGGCTCCTGAACAGCTTCTATCCCAAAGACATAAGGCTGCTAAATAGCTAACAAAATGGCTACACGGACTATCTGAGTTAACCCTTGCAATTTATTTTATTATGCACACTCACAGGACTTTACACACACACACACGCACACTGACACTCCAACACACGCACTTCATTTGCTCATACACACACATAACATGCATAAACATTTATACGGACTCTACACACACGCACTCACATACAATCAGCATGTACAGTATGCTGCTGCTACTCGGTTTATCATACAGTTGAAGTCGGAAGTTTACATACACCTTAGCCAAATACATTTAAACTCAGTTTTTCACAATTCCTGACATTTAAAAATTCCCTGTCTTAGGTCAGTTAGGATTACCACTTTATTTTAAGAATGTGAAATGTCAGAATAATAACAGAGAGAATGATTTATTAGCGCTTTTATTTCTTTCATCACATTCCCACTGGGTCAGAAGTGTACATACACTCAATTAGTATTTGGTAGCATTGCCTTTAAATTGTTTAACTTGGGTCAAATGTTTCATGAAGCCTTCCACATGCTTCGCACAATAAGTTGGGTGAATTTTGGCCCATTCCTCCTGACAGAGCTGGTGCAACTGAGTCAGGTTTGTAGGCCTCCTTGCTCGCACAAGCTTTCTCAGTTCTGCCCACAAATTGTCTATAGGATTGAGGTCAGGGCTTTGTGATGGCCACTCCAATACCTTGACTTTGTTGTCCTTAAGCCACTATGCCACAACTTTGGAAGTATGCTTGGTGTCATTGTTCATTTGAAAGACCCATTTGCGACCAAGCTTTAAATTCCTGACTGATGTCTTGAGATGTTGCTTCAATATATCCACATAATTTTCCTACCTTATGATGCCATCTATTTTGTGAAGTGCACCAGTCCCTCCTGCAGCAAAGCACCACCACAACATGATGTTGCCACCGCCGTGCTTCACGGTTGGGAAGGTGTTCTACGGCTTGCAAGCCTCTCCTTTTTTCCTCCAAACATAACAATGGTCATTATGGCCAAACAGTTTTGTTTCATCAGACCAAAGTATGATCTTTGTCCCTGTGTGCAGCTGCAAACTGTAGTCTGGCTTTTTTATGGCGGTTTTGGAGCAGTGGCTTCGTCTTTGCTGAGCGGCCTTTCAGGTTATGTCGATATAGGACTCGTTTTACTATGAATATAGATACTTTTGTACCTGTTACCTCCAGCATCTTCACAAGGTCCTTTGCTGTTGTTCTGGGATTGATTTGCACTTTTTGCACCAAAGTACGTTCATTTCTAGGAGACAGAACGCGTCTCCTTCCTGAGTGGTATGACGGCTGCGTAGTCCCATGGTGTTTATACTTGTGTACTATTGTTTGTACAGATGAATGTGGTACCTTCAGGCGTTTGGAAATTGCTCCCAAGGATGAACCAGACTTGTGGAGGTCTACAATTATTTTTCTGAGGTCATACAAAGAGGCACTGAGTTTGAAGGTAGGCCTTGAAATACATCCATAGGTACACCTCCAATTGACTCAAATGATGTCAATTTGGCTATCAGAAGCTTCTAAAGCCATGACATCATTTTATGGAATTTCCAAAGCTGTTTAAAGGCACAGTCAACTTAGTGTATATAAACTTCTGACCCACTGGAATTGTGATACAGTGAATTATAAGTGAAATAATCTGTCTGTAAACAATTGTTGGAAAAATTACTTGTGTCATGCACAAAGTAGATGTCCTAACCGACTTGCCAAAACTATAGTCTGATATGGATAGGGGGCAGTATTTTATGAAACAACGTACCTGATTTAAACGGGTTACTACTATTGCCCAGAAACGAGAATATGCATATTATTAGTAGATTTGGATAGAAAACACTCTGAAGTTTCTAAAACTGTTTGAATGGTGTCTGTGAGTATAACAGAACTCATTTGGCAGGCAAAAACCTGAGAAAAAGTAAACCAGGAAGTGGAGGATCTGAGAATTGTAGTTCTTTCTAGTCCTTTTCGAAACTACAGTATCTGTGCTGTTACGTTGCACTTTCTAAGGCTTCCATTGGCTGTCTAAAGCCTTCAGAAAGTGGTTTGAGCCTTCTCCTGTCACTGGGCAGAGTATAGGAGCTCAGTTACTGAGTGGTCTGCCTGGCAACAAAGGGATTGGATATGCGCGGTTCCGCAAGCACGCTGTTTTTTATTTTTGTCCTTGAATGAATACGCTATTGTCCGGTTGGAATATTATCGCAATTTTACATTAAAAATACCATAAAAATGATTTTAATCAGCGTTTGACATGCTTCGACGAACGGTAATGGAACATTTTGACTTTTTGTGTCTCGAATTGCGCTCGCGCGTTACCCTTTGGATAGTGACCTGAATGCACGAACAAAACGGAGGTATTTGGACATAACTATGGATTATTTTGAACAAAAACAACATTTCTTGTGGAAGTAGCAGTCCTGGGAGTGCATTCTGACAAAGTTCAGCAAAGGTAAGAGCATATTTCTAATATTAATTCTGAGTTTAGGTTGCCCTGAACTTGGCGGGTGTCTGAATAGCTCACCGTGATGGCTGAGCTATGTACTCAGAATATTGAAAAATGTGCTTTCTCCGTAAAGCTATTTTAAAATCTGACACAGCGGTTGCATAAAGGAGTTCTGTATCTATAATTCTTAAAATAATTTATGTATTTTGTCAACGTTTATGATGAGTATTTTTGTAAATTCACCGGAAGTTTTTGGTGGGAATACATTTTCTGAACATCACGCGCCAATGTAAAATGCTGTTTTTGGATATAAATATGAACTTGATTGAACAAAACATACATGTATTGTATAACATAATGTCCTAGGAGTGTCATCTGATGAAGATCATCAAAGGTTAGTGCTTCATTTAGCTGTGGTTTTGGGTTTTTGTGACATATATGCTTGCTTGGAAAATGGCTGTGTGGTTATTTTGGTCTATGTACTCTCCTAACATAATCTAATGTTTTGCTTTCGCTGTTAAGCCTTTTTGAAATCGGACAATGTGGTTGGATTAAGGAGAAGTGTATCTTTAAAATGGTGTGAAATTATAGGATTTTTGAGGTTTTTGTATTTCGCGCCATGCTGTTCCATTGGATATTGGCTAGGTGTTCCGCTAGCGGAACGTCTGTCCTCAACAGGTTTTTAACAAGAAATTTGTGGAGGGGTTGAAAAACAAGTTTAATGACTCCAACCTAAGTGTATGTAAACTTCCAACTTCAACTGTATATCATCGGCCTACAAGTTATTTTTGTTTGCTATAGAAATATAATCACTAAGATTGTGATGATAGCCAGTTTGTTTTACAAGTGTGTTTACAGTTAACAGGCATAGGCTAAATGCATTGCACTTCTCGTTGTGGATGGAATTTGGATATTATTAATTGCATTTCTGACGTTGTAGCAACATAACGTAAACATTTTTTTTTATCAAAATGTGTTTTTGGGCAGAAAAGCCTTCTCGAACATGTGAACTTTCACGTGCCTTAATATCAAACTTGTAAGCCATCTATAAATATGAATAAAATTGTTAAATTACGAGCCTAGTTGGTTTAGCCACAGAAAAAAGTAGCAACCTTCCCCTTAGCCATGATTTGCTAAGATAATGAGTGGGCTGGACATGCCGAGAGATGAGTTTGGATTGGTCTGCCATATAGCACGTGTCTGTCTATTGGAGCTGGTCAGTATGTCTAAGTAATAGTGTCAAACATGGCTTTTTTTAAATGTATCGCGTAGTAAAACTGCATAAACCTAATGTCAAGTTAAAACCAGTTAGCTGGCTCGCTAGCTAATGTTATGTGTATGCTCTCCACTTTCTGGAGTTTTAAAATCAGTGGAATTCGAGTATGATAGCTAATGAGACGTAGAAAACACCAGTCTGGATTACCTCGTCAAACTAAGGGCAACCATGCATGGCATCAGACAGGAGATGCTTCCAATCATGATGTATACTGGTAAGATTACACGTTTCTAATTTTGACAGAAAGTGGTTTCATTTCAAGTGTACTATTAGCTCGCTAACATTAGCTGGCTGGGTCGCTAGTTAACATTATGTGTATGATCTTATTCTTCGTAGCTCTGACACATTTGCTTGATTAGTTATAGTCATAGAACCTGGTTGGTTAGCTACCTGCAAATTCATGCAGGGTAGTAATGTCATGAGTTGTGATTATAGTCCATTGTTTAGCTAGCTAGCTAGCTAGCTACATGTCTTAATAAAAGACTCCACTCTAATTTTACTACGTATTTTCATGTCAAGTTAGTTTACTGTTAGCTAGCTAGCTAACGTTAGCTGGCTGGCTTGCTAACTAAAGTTACGTCATGTGTTGGGATTCTTTGTTTACATAGCTAGCTATCTAGCTACATTTCTTAACAAAAGACTCTAGTCTTAGTGTGCCAGATCGCAGAATAACTGATGAATGTTTGAACACTCAACACCCGTTGAATATGTCCTGTGTCAGTAAACATCGTCAACAAAGCATAATTCAATTTGTTGCCAGCTGCACAGTTACAGTCACCAATGTTCTGGATAACATGAAAACTGCCTAACCAGCTCTGCTGGGGTGAGTAAAATGGTCAGAGTGGGGTGTTCTCTCCTTATCTGTCTGGAAGTAGCTAGCCAATGTTAGCCAGTTAGCTTGGGTGCTTGACTGTCGTTGTGAGGTCAGAGCTTTCGGAACAAACCTACTTATTGGCCAGAGCGTCCAGTGTGCGCTCTGAAGCGAAACGCTCTGACAACAGACAATCTGACAACACAGTTGCAGTCACCAACGCTCTGGATAACATACTGTACCAGCTGGCTCTGCTAGAGCGAGTAATGTTCAGTGAGCTGTTCTCTCTCTCTCTTAGATGTCTGGAAGTAGCTGGCAAGTTAGTACAGAACGCTCAGATCAACCCTTAAAGAGATCGGTGGGGCTAAGGCTTAAGAGGGTGTGAACAATGTTGAATGGGTGTTGACAAAGAAGGGCTCTCCAATATTAGTACCAAAACATTGAAAGACGGTTATCTCAAAAGTGAGTTTACAAGTTGATCAACTTTCAAAGCAGAATTACTTTCTCATTGTCAAATGCAGTGTGTGATATACCATTTTGTAGCTCTGAATCTCTACTTTTGTCCAATGTAAAAAACAGAACTTAAAATGTTGCTACATAAGACCGAATCCAGGTGGTGAGTCACATTTTGTTGAATATTCTTCGGCCAAATTCAATTAAAATCTAAATTTATATTGAATGTGCTCTGTGCCATATCTGCTTTTATTGAAAAAACGATAACTTCCTTATAACTCTGAAGTCAGGAAAATCGACTGTTTTCTTAGCACCCCCACGTTTTGGTCAAGCCCCCCCCCCCCCCCCCCCCCCCTTAGCACCAGGAGAGAAAACATCCTGGCGCTGTGCCTGCTATAGCCTGAGTGGCAAGGACAGCATGCGTTAAGTGGAGGAACTGAACCCAGAAGAAGGAAATATTATTTTGACAGTGAGGAGAGAAAACATGAAACAAATTTAAAGGATGGATAAATCTAGAGCAGGATGTCAGATAAAATCTCAAAAGATAAGTACATAGAAAGGGGAAAACAAAATGAGGCGAAAATGAACAAACAGTCACATGCATATACAGTAGTTATTCAGGGCTGTCGCAGTGTCTGTAATAGAGAGACGGTGAGCACTCACATAGAGGAAGAAGTGAGTGACACAGCAGCCATATTGTAATTCACATGGTTTCACACGGTTTGAGTTAATTTGGCCCAGAACAAGTAGCATATTTAATAATACTTTTCAATTATTTCCGTTCACCCCAGCTCGCCTCTCTAAGCGGAGAAGCAGAACACAGGCCTTCCTAACAGTCTCTTATCTCTGAGAGCGGCAAACCATTTCCCCCAACAATCTGTGGAATCCTCCTGTTCTGCCTGCCTGTAAGTCGCTCAGTTAGGGTTAAGTGCCTTGCCCGAGAGCACATCGACACATTTTTCACCTAGTCGGCTCGGGGATTCGATCCAGCTACTTTTTGGTTACTGGCCCAACACTCTTAAGCACTAGGCGCAATCTGCTTCCCCCGTTAAGGAACATTCTTCTGTTCATCTTATCACTGCATGTTGTTGTCTGCTGTGGCATCATGGGATGTAGCATGTCGCAATTACCCACTCTCCTCACCTCTCGTCTTGCCTGGCTTATCAGTTAATGATGCACTGGGTTGGATACCTCCTCTCCATGGTCTTCTACATGCTTCCCAATGGCTTTCATTCATCCTGCTGTAAATTGCATTGTGTATGTAGGCCTATGGGCTGTTTTGCTGCAATGGGCGCTATTACCATCACAACTACTGGTGGTGTTATAGGACAAAACAGAACTGTCACAGAAGGTCCTCTGGGGGTCAATGCTGTTCTGTTTCTTCATCCTCCATGTTTTGCAGTGTCATCATGACAGAGCACTCAATAACTGGTCTAGGATCAGGCCTGTGGAATTAATCAAAGGGGCAGCATTACACAGAGCAGAGAATCTCCCTTTGGGATCGAGATCAGGAAAGAAAGCTAAATTGGAATCAGAATCCGTCTGTCTCTGGCCAGCTACACTTCTGTGCTACACACTGATCAGGAATATGAGGATGGTTGTGTGCATCCAGGTCCCTATCCTGATTAGAAATTGGTTTGTGGTTGATGTCTGTGGACACTGCACACTCTTATGTCTCCAATGCAATACATTGAATAAATATCAGTATTTCGATAGCTAAGCTGCCTGCATTCATCAGAGTTGAATCTAATTTCATGTCTGAAGACACCCTGGGTGTGTTTAGGTTAAGAGTGTGTAGTTCAATTCACTAGCGGATCGCAGCCATTCTATGGTCAACTGGTAACCTGAGTGTCTTCTGTGCTGCCAAAATATCCGATGCACACAGGTTACAGAGAACGCTTTGTAGGGGGATAAGTATTTTGAATATTTAAAAAAATATTTCATCTTCCACAGCTGCTGCCCTTTAACATTCTTTCATTTCTCTTTGCCCCATTTCTGTCTCTGTGATGTGGCTGGAATAACCGTTTTTGGTCTCCCTGTTTTCACTCCATAATAATGTAGTGCGTAATGTATTGTGTTTGGGTTTAATTGGGTGATTCCCGAGCCTCCAAGATACTTTTTTTTAAAGGGTTTTGTGCTCGTCTCCGAAGCCAGCGATGACGTAAAATAGAAATGGTTGCTGATTTGTGTAACTGTATGAGGGAAATATTCGTGCTCAGCACTAAGTGATATCATAATAACCTTTACTGTAAAGTTTGTACTGAAAAGTTTATACTACTAGGTCAGACCCTGAGGGGTCTATATCTCCCATATAAAATGAGATACTATTAAAGAAGAAAGATGTGTCCGGAGGGAATGGCTGTAACCTTTACTCATGACATGTCACTCCTGGCCTTTATGATGAGGTCAAAGGTCAAGTCATCTTGGAAAGAAGGCTTCTCTACTGTACGCACCCTCTTCACATTTTAGTCAGTAGTGATATAATAAGATATGCCGAATTGCAGACGCTTTTATCTCAGAAAACATACGGTGGTGCGTGCATACGTTTAAATATGGGTGTTCCTAGTGGGACTCAAACCCACAACCTTGGCATTGAAAGCACCATGCTATGCCAACTTAGCCAGACTGGACATCCACAGAATCCAGATTGTTTTGGTGGCACTGCAACACTTTACTTCCAAGTAGATCAGAGCTTTGCTCTTTTTTTGTGACACAGCATTTGATTAATCATTAATCATATCGTTTGGTTGGGACCACTGAGTCCCTGTGCGTCTTGTTGCTTCTGAGTGTTGCGTTGTAAAGGGACAGGACACCCTTTGTTTTAGTGTTTTCACTCTCTTTCCTTCTTTCTTCTCTTTCTTTCTCTCTCACTAGCTACTAAGTCTTTCAATTTTGCTGGAGGGGGCACTTCAAGGCTCCCAGAGTCTTCCTGTTATCTAAACCCCACAGCCATTCTGGTCCACTTAACCCGTTGGATTGGCGGACTGTGTGCGTGGCAATGAATGTAGATTGCCTGAGGGACATCTTCTCTGAATTTCTCCTGGACCCCGTTGTGAACGCCATCATAACACTGAGCAATAGAGGCAGTGTGATCAATGTTACATTTACTAAGAGTCTCTTTGATTGTAGCAAAAAGCGACTCGGCATCTAATCTGTCAGCTGGAGTGAAATTAAGTAATTCCTCCACAACTACATCATTTTTTACATAGCACACCACCACAGACACTTGTTCCATTTTACTGAGGTCCTTACTCTCAGCTACCATCAATGCAAATAGTTCAGCATCTTGTATTTCACCACTTATCTGATCCCTAATCATATTTGCCATAATGTCTAGTATTTCATTCTGTATATCATGATGCCTGTACGTAGCATTTCTAGGACTATCTGAGATTTTCTATGTAACTGTTTTGTTGAATTTGCCTATGACCTGTAAAAGTTCAAAGAGGTTTCCCTAGTTGACAGCCATGTCATTTACTATGTCTCCTCTCTGTGAAAATCCCTGGTATGGAGTGTAACACAATGACTCCACAACTGCTCTCATATGCCAGCAGCATACCACCCTGCATCCCACTGCTGGCTTGCTTCTCAAGCTAAGCACGGTTGGTTCTGTTCAGTCCCTGGATGGGAGACCAGATGCTGCTGGAAGTGGAGTTGGAGGGCCAGTAAGAGGCACTCTTTCCTCTGGTCTAAAAAATATCCCAGGGCAGGGTGCTGTCTTTTGGATGGGATGTTAAAACGTGTGTCCTGACTCTCTGAGGTCATTAAAGATCCCATTGCACTTATTGTAAGAGTAGGGGTGTTAACCCCGGTGTCCTGGCTAAATTCCCAATCTGGCCCTCATACCATCATGACCACCTAATCATCCCCAGCTTACAATTGGCTCATTCATCCCCCTCCTCTCCCCTGAAACTATTCCCCAGGTCGTTGCTGTAAATGAGAATGTGTTCTCATTCAACTTACCTGGAAAAATAAAAACAATATATATACTCTGTTCTCTTGGACTATTTTCGAATGGTCCACTCATTCCACGCTGTCATTGCATATTTATGCTCCACACTAGCATGCACAGTCCTTTGAAAGAGAATATTCCAGCCATTTGTAATCCTCATACCATCTACGATTAAAGTAGCGATCCTGCTGTCCAACTTTTGTGGCTGGATAACGTCGAAGAAGAGGGCGCCTTGGTTCTTCAACAGGTGACTGGCTTAAATCAGAGGAAGCGGTGGCTGTTCTATCGGTGCAGCTAACGTTGGCTGTTCTATCGGTGCAGCTAACGTTGGCTGTTCTATCGGTGCAGCTAACGTTGGCTGTTCTATCGGTGCAGCTAACGTTGGCTGTTCTATCGGTGCAGCTAACGGTGGCTGTTCTATCGGTGCAGCTAACGGTGGCTGTTCTATCGGTGCAGCTAACGGTGGCTGTGGAGTAGCTATCAGTGACGTACTGCTCTGGTGCTCCCTCACATCGTGGCTCACGAGTTTCTCTCTCCAACTCATCTTTCTTATCTCTCGCTTCTTCTTTGGCCCCCTCGGAGACAGGGTCTGGATTTTCATTTTCTACCCACACTTTTCTCTTGATCAGAAAATGGTCCATCGCAACGGGGTGAGATGGGCGACTAGCTAGCTAGAAGTTAGGGCTACATTATGTGATCTACGTGCACACACACCAGACACCTCCACAAACACACACACACATCATAGGGTACACGTGCGACACGAGCATTCAGCCAGGGATCGGATTGGGAACAGAATGGCTGGTTATTAACTTTGACATATTTCGTTATTTAAAAATAAAAGGATACTAAAATGCTTGAGGGGGCTTAACTGGGGCTACGCAGATTTGTGACGTAGCTAATGCACCCCCTAGCCCCAGAGTAGCGCCGTGCCTGGGCTATAGAGAGGGGGGGTTGAGCCCTTAGGACCCTCGGCCACTGAAAATGTTTTTCCCCATACACTCCGATAGTCTTATTCGATCTTCATGTTTGGTCGTTGGGGGCAGGATTACTGCAACAATACTCTATGTACGCTGACAAAGAGGACAAACTGTCTGGCTGGATAAAGCAGAATGGGAACAATTGGTTCATATATGTACAGCATATTTATATTTGTTGTACTAATGACTTCATGTTGATATGAAGTAAGCTACTTGTACACTACATGACCAAAAGTATGTGGACACCTGCTAGTCGAACATCTCATTCCAAACTCATGGACATTAATATGGAGTTGGTCCCCGCTTTGCTGCTATAACATTCTCCACTCTTCTGGGAAGGCTTTCAACGAGATGTTGGAAAATTGCTGCTGGTTCTTGCTTCCATTTAGCCACAAGAGCATTATGTGGCTAAATGGAAGCAAGATGTTAGGTGATTAGGCCTGGCTTGCAGTCGGCGTTCCAATTCATCCCAAAGGTGTTCGATGAGGTTGAGGTCAGGGCTCTGTGCAGGCCAGGCAAGTTCTTCCACACCGATCTCAACAAACCATTTCTGTATGGACCTCTTTTTGTACACGGGGGCAATGTCATGCTGAAACAGGAAAGGGCCTTCCCCAAACTGTTGCCACAAAGTTTGAAGTTCAGAATTGTCTAGAATGTCATTGTATGCTGTAAGATTTCCCTTCAATGTAACTAAGGGGCCAAGCACGAACCATGAAAAACAGCCCCAGACCATTATTCCTCCTCCACCATACTTTACAGTTGACATTATGCATTGGGGCAGGTAGCGTTCTCCTGGCAACCGCCAAACCCAGATTCATCCGTCGGACTGCCAGATGGTGATGAATGAAACAGCACTCCAGAGAACGCATTTCCACTGCTCCAGAGTCCAATGGCAGCAAGCTTTACACCACTCCAGCTGACACTGCACATTGTGATCTTAGGCTTGTGTGCGGCTGCTGGGCTATGGAAACCCCTTTCATGAAGCTCCCGACGAAGAGTTCTTGTGCTGACGTTGCTTCCAGAAGCAGTTTGGAACTTGTCATGAGTGCCCTGGGTGGAGGATCATAGCCCCCTCTCACTCTCTCTTTCTCTCTACAGTTTTATGACTTTACGACAGGTCATAAATACCTGGTAGAAACTGCCATGCAGTATTGAAAGAGTCTACCAGAACAAAGAGCTTCTCTAAGTTCAAACTCCTAATCCCCAAAATGGGAGAACTAAACAATATTTCTCCTTTTGAGAATGTGGGAATGGTCCATGGACACTTAGGGGACAGTCATGTCGAGTGTGTATCATTTGGTGATCTCATGAAGGACAGGAAACACACATGACTGCATCTCTTAAAGTGTACATTTCCCAGCTGTCAGGTTTACATCTAAATATTGTGAAACGTATGTGATTTAACATGAAACTATTTGTGAAAAGATGTTGTGATGTTAACCTTCTAAAGGAGAGTTTGGATTTTCAAATAAAGATGAACTAGTCAGTGGCCACGCCCACGTGGGCATAGACATTACGTCAGCATTTGGTCTTCCCTGTGGCTCAGTTGGTAGAGCAGGGTGTGTGGAACGCCAGGGTTGTGGGTTTGATTCCCACGGGGGGCCAGTACAAAATAAATAAAATATAAAATGTATGAAATGTATGCATTCACTACTGTAAGTCGCTCTGGATAAGAGTGTCTGCTGAAATGTAATGGAACTGCTCTTTTCTACTCCAGAGTATAAAATCACCCGTGAGCCGAATTTACATTTCATGCCAAAGAGACCCACGGCAAGCCGGATGTTTCGAATGGTTACGAAGTCAGAGAACACCGGGACAGGAGTCCCCACATTGGAATGGCTACAATTCTATAGGCCATGGAGACCATACAGCTGTAGTTTTGGCTACATGGCTAGAAATTGTTAAACACTGAGACTATCGATCACTACAAAATAAGAGCAAGTTCTAGAAGCTAAGAATTACTAGTCTGCAGCTAGAAATTACCTAAATCTAGAACGAGAATACTGACAACCGCCGAAGCATCTATTCTATGAGAACATTTACGAATGGTACTCTGAAGTATCCATTCTAGCCACCTACAACAACGAAAGACATTGTGACTTCTGGGAAAGTTAACCAGAGACTCTGATGAACTCTACAGGACGATCGAGGATTCCAACAGAGAAGACAACAACGACATATGGGCGTAAATATATAAATTGCAATTATACTCGAATGAGCGGCCGATCATGTGAAAAAGGATTAGCATTTCAATGAATATAATTATAGACTGTGTGTGGTGAATCCATTTTGTCTTTCCCGCTCTGTCTCAGTCCCCATCCCTTATCTTTGTCTACCAAGCCGTCATATCGGCTTAGCCCACTAGGGACTTTTCTATCATATTTTTTTTTTTTTTTTTTTAGTAACCAATATCTACTGTTTGTTATGTAATTCTGTGTGATTATTTAATTAGTTAGTAAATAAATAATTAAGCCAATTTGTATATCGCTGATTCATGATTTTGGCTAGGGTTCGTGCAGATATCCAAGGGTTTGCAAAGTTCAACAATGAGAATTGAGGTAATAATAATAATTCATTAATAGAAGACTAATTGATCAGATATTAAAATATCTGAAAAGTTATATTCGGAAAATTCTAACTTTGTAATCTTAACATTTTCCGTGGTGCCCCGACTTCCTAGTTAATGTTTACATGATAGGTTTAATCACATAATAATTAAACCTAGAAAATTGATTTGATAAAATAACAGTCTTCACATTTAATGATACAGTTGACCGGGGCAGCTTTAGCAGGGCAGAAATTTGATGAACTGACTTGTTGGAAAGGTAGTATCCTATGACGTGCCACGTTGAAAGTCACTGAGCTCTTCAGTAAGGCCATTCTACTGCCAATGTTTGTCTATGGAAATTGCATGGCGGTGTGCTCGAGTTTATACACCTGTCAGCAGTAGGTGTGGTTGAAATAGCCAAATCCAGTCATTTGAAGGGGTGTCCACATACTTCTGTAAATATAGTTTATGTAGCCTTCACCATGCTTGCGGTAGGCTTAAAGGTGCTATTGGTCCTAGAATCCCATAGTTTGTTTGCTGTTGTTCAGAAAAACAGACTGAACTTATTGATACAAAAGCAACCCACACACTACCATTGCATAATTCATTATGTTTATTCCAAAACGAAATTGACTTGTTCTTTCTATACAAATGGAATCATTCAATATAAGAAAAAACACCTAAACAAATCAACTGCACCAAGACCACTTGACTTCAAATCAAATCAAACTTTATTTGCCACATGCGCCGAATACAGCAAGTGTAGACTTTACCGTGAAATGCTTACTTTCAAGCCCTTAACTTCTTCAGGCTAGGGTCTATTTTTCTCAATTTCCGCCTGACTGAAGTGCCCAAAGTAAACTGCCAGTTGCTCAGGCCCTAAAGCCAGGATATGCATATCATTTGTACCATTGGAAAGAAAACACTCTGAAGTTTGTAGAAATATTAAAATAATGTAGGAGACTATAACACAATAGATATGGTACGAGAAAATCCCAAGAAAAAACAACAATTATTTTTTTTGAGAGCCCATGCTCTTCCAATGGAACGTATAGGGAAAAAATGTAATCTAGCTACCAGTATGCAATTCCTATGGCTTCCACTGGGTGTCAGTAGTCTTTGTTCAAGGTTTCAGGCTTGTTTCTTCCAAAACGAGGAACAATAATGAGTTTTAGTACAGGGACAGACTTAGAAATTTGTGTATGCGCGAGTGACAAAGAGGACACGCACCTGCTAATATCATTTTCCTATTGAACATACTTTTTCCGTATGAAATATTATAGTTTAATTACATTTTAGGGTATCTGAGGATTAAAAAGAAACGTATTTTGACTTGTTTTAACAAAGTTTAGCGGTAGATTTTTGGATTTCTTTCTCTGCATGTCGAACAAGTGGATTACTCTAATCGATGGTGCCAACTAAACAGACTTTTTGGGATATAAAGAAGGATTTTATCTAACAAAACGACACTACATGTTGTAGCTGTGACCCTTTGGATGACAAATCAGAGGAATATTTTCAAAAAGTAAGTGAATATTTAATCGCTATTTGTGAATTTATGAAACCTGTGCCGGTGGAAAAATATTTTGATGTGAGGCGCCGTCCTCAAACAATCGCATGTCATGCTTTTGCTGTAAAGCCTACCGCAAATCAGACAGTACAATTAGATTAACAAGAATTTAAGCTTTTAACCAATATAAGACACTTGTATGTACCTAAATGTTTAATATCCATTTATTTGAATTGAGCACACTCCAGTTTCACCGGAAGTTGTCCCGCTAGCGGGACGCCTAGCCTTATTAACCAACAGTGCAGATCAAGAAGAAGAAAATATTTACCAAGTAGGCTAAAATAAGAAGTAATAATAAAAAGTACGCAATAAGAATAACAATAATGAGGCTATATACAGGGGGCAGGGGTACAGGCTAGTTGAGCCAATCTGTATATGTAGGTGGGGGTGAAGTGACTACGCGTAGGTAACAAACAACAGCGAGTAGCAGCAGTGTACAAAAGGGAGGGGGAGAAGTCAATGTTAATTGTCCGGTGGCAATTTCTGTGAATTGTTCTGCAGTCTAATGGCTTGGGGGTGGAAGCTGTTGAAGAGACTTTTGGTTCTAGACTCCGGTACAGCTTGCCGTGCGGTAGCAGAGAAAACAATCTATAACTTGGGTGACTGGAGTCTCTGACAATTTTATGGGCTTTCCTCTGACACCGCCTATTACATAGGTCCTGGACGGCAGGAAGCTTGACCCCAGTGATGTACTGGACTGTTCGCACTACCCTCTGTAGCGCCTTACGGTCAGATGCTGAGCAGTTGCCATACCAGCCGGTGATGCAACCGGTCAGGATGCTCTCGATGGTGCAGCTGTAGAACCTTTTGAGGATCTGGGGACCCATGCCAAATCTTTTCAGTCTCCTGAGGGGGAAAAGGTTTTGTCGTTCCCTCTTCACAACTGTCTTGGTATGTTTGGACCATGATAGTTCGTTGGTGATGTGGACACCAGAACTTGAAACTCTTGACCCGCTCCACTACAGCCCCGTCAATGTTAATGGGGGCCTGTTCAGCCCATCTTTCCCTCTAGTCCCTGATCAGCTCCTTTGTCTTGCTCACATTGAGAGAGAGGTTGTTGTCCTGGCACCACACTGCCAGACCTCCTCCCTATAGGCCGTCTCATCGTTGTCGGTGATCAGGCCTACCACTATTGTGTCGTCAGCAAACTTAATGATGGTGTTGGAGTCATGTTTGGCCACGCAGTCGTGGGTGAACAGGGAATACAGGAGGGGGCTAAGTACACACCCCTGAGGGGCCCCAGTGTTGAGGATCAGCGTGGCAGACGTGTTGCTGCCTACTCTTACCACCTGGGGGTGGTCCGTCTGGAAGTCCAGGATCCAGTTGCAGAGGGAGGTGTTTAGTCCCAGAGTCCTTAACTTAGTGAGGAGCTTTGTGGGCACTATGGTGCTGAATGCTGAGCTGTAGTCAATGAATAGCATTCTCACGTAAGTCTTCCTTTTGTCCAGGTGAGAAAGGGCAGTGTGTAGTGCGATTGAGATTGTGTCATCTGTGTATCTGTTGGGGCTGTATACGAATTGGAGTGGGTCGAGGGGTCTGGTAGGATGCTGTTGATGTGAGCCATGACCAGCCTTTCAAAGCACTTCATGGCTACCGAGTGTCATGGGGCGGTAATCATTTAGGCAGGTTACGTTCGCTTCCTTGGGCACTGGGACTATGGTGGTCTGCTTGAAACATGTAGGTATTACAGACTCAGGCAGGGAGAGGTTAAAAATGTCAGTGAAGACACTTGACAGTTGGTCCGTGCATGCTTTGAGTACACATCCTGGTAATCCGTCTGGCCCAGCAGCTTTGTGAATGTTGACCTGTTTAAAGGTTTTGTTCACATCGGCTACTGAGAGCGTTATCACACAGTCATCCAGAACTGCTGGTGCTCTCGTGCATGCTTCAGTGTTGCTTGCCTCAAAGCGAGCATAAAAGGCATTTAGCTCGTCTGGTAGGCTCGCATCACTGGGAAGCTTGCATCTGGGTTTCCCTTTGTAGTCCGTAATAGTTTTCAAGCCCTGCCACATCCGACGAGCGTCATAGCCGGTGTAGTAGGATTCAATCTTAATCCTGTATTGATAATTTGCTTGTCTGATGGTTCATCTGAGGGCGTAGCAGGATTTCTTATAAGCGTCCGGATTAGTTTCCCGCTCCTTGAAAGCGTCAGCTCTAGCCTTTAGCTCGATGCGGATGTTGCCTGTAATCCATGGCTTCTGGTTGGGATATGTACGTACAGTCACTGTTCGGACGACGTCATCGATGCACTTATTGATGAAGCCGATGACTTAGGTGATGTATTCCTCAATGCCATTGGATGAATCCCGGAACATATCCCAGTCTGTGCTTGCAAAACAGTCCTGTAGTCTAGCATCCGTGACATCTGACCACTTCCGTATTGAGCGAGTCACTGGTACTTCTTGCTTTAGTTTTTGCTTGTAAGCAGGAATCAGGAAGATAGAGTTATGGCCAGATTTTCCAAACGGAGGGCGGGGGAGAGCTTTGTATGCATATCTGTGTTTCATTATATTCATTATATTTCATTATTTCATTATATGAACTGTAACTCAGCAAAATCTTTGAAATTGTTGCGTTTATAGTTTTGTTCAATGTATACATAAAATTAAGATGTTTTTTTTGACTGCACTCGGCCATTAATAGAAAAGGACTCAAGTGAAAGTCATTTGTTATCATAACTTTAAAATGTAGTTGATGTGACTAATATAGTTTTGAGTCAGTGCCAGATAAACATTTTAAGTAATAATGACTTTTCATTGACTCCGAGTTCAGTTTACTAGAAGTATTTGAGTTAAAAATGTCTTGGGGTTTAGAAGAGAAAGTATTCAAAAATATAAATAGTACAGTAAATTACAGATACTGCAACGACTTAAGTAAAAATATTTTGAAGTACTACTTAAGTTACTTTTCCTCAATAAAGTAGCTGTCAGCAACGAGGGGGGTCATGTGCAAGTGGTTCAGGAAAGTTTTTTTACACCACTGTACTTGTTCAATGATGGAAATAACAAAATAGCTAATCGGGGTCTACATTGGAATAATCTGAAGCCATGTGTATCCCAATAGGTTGTCCCAACCAACCATGTTTAATGCATAGGCTGCCTCGTAAAGGTGCGTCTCACCGTCCCATAACGCTGCGCTCGGCTCACTCACACATTACTTCGTGGGGCGTCGGTGCCGCTGTGGACGGCCTCAACTATTACTTGATAGGCAAGTAATTTCACTCAATAGACCAAACAAGCAAGACTTAACAAGCAATTCAATGAAATGGTAAACTTGACAGTTACTTGAAAAGGGTTGATGCGCTTATAGTGTGTGAACAGATGCAATCAACGTCAACAAATCGGTTATATCATGGGTTATAACTGCAAAAATCAAACCTTCATGTAATGCGTTATTTGCTTAACCCTTTAGTTTTAATATTTGCAACAACAAAAATGTATCTTGCATGTATATCAGCCATAGAAAATGGCCCACACATGTGTTTAATTAAAATGCAACATAAAGTAATGTAGCCGAGCCTTATAAATCAGAGAACCCAGCATTCAATAGTAACAGTCAATTCATATACACACCGAGTGCACAAAACATTAGGAACACCTGCTTTTTCCATGAGACTAGACCAGGTGAATCCAGGTGAAAGCTATGATCCCACCTGTTAAATCCTCTTCAATTGGAGTCGATGAAAGGGAGGAGACCGGTTAAATTATGGTTTTTAATGTGTGCCATTCAGAGGGTGAATGGGCAAAACAAAAGATTTAATTGCCTTTTACGGGGTATGGTAGTAGCTGCCAGGCGCACCGGTTTGAGTGTGTCAAGAACAGAAACGCTGCTTGGTTTTTCACACGCAACAGTTTCCCGTGTGTATCAAGAATGGTCCACCACCCAAAGGACATCAAGCCAAATTGACACAACTGTGGGAAGCATTGGAGTCAGCATGGACCAGCATCCCTGTCGAAGGCTGTTTTGAGAGCAAAAGAGGTGCAACTCAATATTAGGAAGGTGTTCCTAATGTTTTGTACACTCAGTGTAAATTGTAGACAATTAGGAATATAGCCCACAACTATATCAATATCTTAGAATTAAACAAACCAAACTCAGATTGATTAATTTGCGCATTTAACCTACCTTATGGTGTGTTGGTAGAAAACAGCAAGCACTCCCTGGTATAATCCTATACAATTCACCGTCTTTGAATAGTAGCTTTCTCTTCTGCCAATGAAAACTCGACAGGAGGTCCACTGGTTGTCAAGTCCCAGTCTATACTGGCTGCCTGTACCTGACCGTCTGTGAGCTGCTGCGGCATCACAGATCGCATGGAACTGCGCTTGGGCTGAGCACGGCATTGTGGAAAATCCGGAATGGGTTAGGCACCTTGGGACCAGACCATCTGCCTTCTACTGTATGTACCAGCCACTTGATTTGCACCCCTACTCTAAGTACTGAGAAAATAAAACCGGTTTCCCAGATGTAGAAATGTAGGACTATGATTACAAATTGTGACGATGTGGCTTGGCAGTTTTCATTTCATGTTCCCACTTAATGCATAAATGTATGCCTAAACTATGCTTTATTAGGACTACCCCCAGTATTTATAACATTATTATCAAAGCCATGTGCCAGCATCAATCACTTGCTACTGTGTTTGGTTAATTTCATGTTAGGCTACCAACTGGGCACAACCTGGTTGAATCAACGTTTTTTCAACATAATTTGTGGAAAAGTGGAAAATACATTGGATTTGAAGAAAGTAATCATCAGTTGTTTTGAGGGTGAAATTTCAGCCACATGATTAAGTCATCATGGTAACCAATTTTCAACACAGACAAAGCTTGTATAAAATATGTTGAATTTGTACAATATCCACTGTCAAAAAACAAAACAATAGGCTGGGCAACACCTCCTACTGGAGAGTTGATCTATGTACAGCTATTCATTTGGTCTCACGTCCAGCCTTGCGTAACTTTGATATTTGTCACTAGCTAGGTTTCCATCTAATTGGCGACAGATTTTCAAAACAATATGCACATTTTCCCACCAGAAATTGGATTCCATCAAATTGACTTGCTTCATATAAAAGCCTGTGCTTGATGGACTAGTGCGCATAAAAATACATGTTGTGGTTAAATTCCTATGTACCGAATTAAACGTTGACTGGGTTTCCATCGTATTTTCAACTTCACTGATGGTTTTCTCACAAAACACGTTCAGTTATATATGTAGCGAATGTGCCCACTCTGGTATTTACATGAACGCTCTAGCCAACAGCTCGCAGATACATATAGCCTACATGATGAGATTATTATGGACAAAATAGTGAGATTATTTTTTATATGTCAAACGGCAGCCAAGCATCATGTCACCAGAATAAGACCCTCGTTATTTATTGGAATGGAGCATCAACCTCATTACCTTTCACCACCCTGTAAAGTCCATTTTACCTAATAATAATAATAGTAAACTGCTTGCTTTCCCAACGAGTCATAGTGGGAGGACCACACAGCATGTCATCCCGTAATTCCAAATTTACTTAGATTTGATGATTATATCAACATTTGCGCATAAAAGCGTTTCCACCGACATTTCCAACGACGCATCATTATTTTTAATAACACAAAATATTCCCACCTCTTCTAGTGTATTTTGTTGTGTCGACATTTGGAAAGTTTACCGATACATTTTCTGTTTCCATCAGGCCTGTAATTAATGTGTGTGTTTTTTTTTGCCAACATGTACATGACTACTACCAATGTGCTGCGGTGAGAATGGGTGAGAGATCTATTAAAGGGATAGTTCACCCAAATTAAGAAAATACATATTGGCTTCCTTACCCTGTAAGCAGTCTGTTTCAGCATTTGTGGCACAAATCCCATTGAAGTCATGGGACCGATATAAGAATTGTCCAAATCATCAAAAAGTATCTAAAATTGATTGTGAAGCTCCACAATGCTACTTATAGATTATTTAAAAATTCTTCTATCTATCCCATGACTTCAATGGGATTTGTGCCACAAATGCTAAAACATTAGCATGTGGAAACAGTGACAGAGAGACTAAACCAAAACATGGAATGTCCATAGACTGCTTACATGGTATCCCTCCCTGTTGCTTTCAAAGTCATTCCAAAGGGTTTAATAACAGGGTTCAACAAAAAATGATGTTTACATATTAATCATTTAGCAGACGATCTTATTCAGAACAGTCATTCTGAAAAGTACTGTTTCTCTCATGGCTAACAACCAGGAAGTTTGAAAAGACAGGCGGAGTGGGCGCGGAGCTTATATTCATGAGCTTGCCTTGACTGACAGCTCTTTGAAACGCATATGTCAAGCAACTTGGAGGCAGTGAGCAGTGTTACAATAAAATAATGTCAAGCAAATTTGGTGATGCACAAAGCAATTCAAACAACATTGATTTTGTGTCAATGACATCATTTAAAAAAAATACATTTCGCGTTTGGCATGTCTCTTGTGATGCGGTTCACAGCAGCAGTGACGGATGTGTTGACTTGACAACTGCATCAAAGTTTTGAACGACCCTTCCCCCCCTTTTGTTCCATGCTGGCTGACGACCTAGCTATCCAGTAACTAGCTAATACCAGACTAGATGAAATGGGAATCATAAGTATCTTTGCCATAGATGACTAGGGTAACTTTTAATGATATTTTCTGACACTAAAGTTACATTTTGGCACCAGTAGAGTAGCTATCTAGCTATGTGAACTACGCCCCTCTGCAAACACGCCTTTGATGTTGGTTAGAAGGCAATACTTATTTAAACTAGGTAAGAGTATCATGTTACAATTGGTGTATTAAAATGAGAGTTAAGGGGTGGTCACCTTGTCCCCTTAATAATGAATCAGGGTTTGACATGGGGGAGGGGACCAGTAACTTTAAGATCAAACTTTATCAATTTAGAAGCAACAGTCATTTTTCATGCTTTGGTCATCATATTTTGATCTGGTTTCCTTCAAATATCATCCAATTTCGTAAAAAAAAACATGATTTTGACTATTCATGACCTTATAGCTAGATGGGACAACCACATATCAGCCATAGTAAGTACATTTTTCCTCAATAAAGTAGCTATCAGCAAAGTCAGAGCTAGTAAGCTTAATTTTCATTGAAAGTAAGTCTAAGAAGCATTAGTTCTGTTTTATGTGCACTATTTCTATGCTCCCCATTCTTAAGTTTAGTTTCTGCATCATTTACTTTCGAGTTTTGTACACCAGCTGCAAACAGCTAAAAATATAACATTTTAGGTAATGGAAAATGTATTTCACAGCGGTTTAGATGGTACAATGATTCTCTACACTATACTTGCTTGTTTTGTCACAAACTGAAATTAGGAGAACTATTATAATTTTAGCAACCAGGAAATGGAGGAGCAATTTCTGCATAGTGTATCTATAAGATACTCTTTGAAGAGGTAGGGTTTCAGATGTGTTTGGAAGATGGGTAGGGACTCTGCTGTCCTAGCTTCACTACCTGTAGGGTAGTGAGGGGCAATAGACCAGAGGTGGCAGAACAGAGTACTCTGATTGGGGTGTAGGATTTGCGCATGGCCTGAAAGTAGGGAAAGGGAAAGTTGTACAACTGAATACCTTCAACTGAAATGTGTCTTCCGCATTTAACCCAACCTCTCTAAATAAGAGATGTGCGGGGGGATGCCTTAATCGACATCCAAGTCTTCGGCGCTCAGGGAACAGTGGGTTAACATACTTTGCTCAGGGGCAGAATGACAGAATTTTGCCAAGGGAGGGGCAGTTCCTGTTGCTGCTCCGTATGCAAGTACCATCATCTTGTAATGGATGGGAGAATTGACTGGAAGCCAGTGCAGTGTGCGGAGGAGTTGGGGGACATTGGAAAACTTGGGAAGGTTGAACACCTTCCCAAGAATGCAAAGTTCTGGATAAATTACAGGAGTTTGATGGCAGAAGCAGGGAGCCAAGCCATCAGCGAGTTGCAGTAGCCAGAGAGACACCCCAACACTACATAAAGAGAGACCTAAGACAACAACATAGCATGGCAGCAACACATGACCACACAGCATGGTAGCAACACAACGTGGAAGCAGCACAACATAGTAGCAGCATAAAACATGGTACACACATCGCCATCAAAGCAAGCTAAACAGACACCCGCCAAGTTCTGGGGTCACCTGAACTCAGAATTAGTTTTATAAATATTCTCTTACCTTTGCTGATCTTCGTCAGAATGCACTCCCAGGACTGCTACTTCCACAAGAAATGTTGTTTTTGTTCAAAATAATCCATATTTATGCCCAAATACCTCCGTTTTGTTCGTGCGTTCAGGTCACTATCCAAAGGCATAATGCGCAAGCGTAATTCGAGACACAAAAAGTCAAAATGTTCCATTACCGTTCGTCGAAGCATGTCAAACGTTGTTTGCAATCAATCTTTATGGTATTTTTAACGTACAAATGCGATAATATTCCAACCGGACAATAGCATATTCATTCCAGAAGAAAAAGGAGGGGCACGCTGTCGGGCTCACGCATCACCAAGTCCTTAGTCCTCAGGCAGTCCACTCATTGACTGAGCTCCTATTCTCTGCCCGGTTACAGGAGAATGATGAAAAAACTTTCTGAAGGCTTTTGACAGCCAATGGAAGCCTTAGGAAGTGCAATGTGACCCCACAGACACTGTAGTTTCGATAGGGATTCAAAAGAAGAACTACAATTCTCAGATCTCCCACTTCCTGGTTGAATTTTTCTCAGGTTTTTGCCTGCCATAGGAGTTCTGTTATACTCACAGACATCATTCAAACAGTTTTAGAAACTTCAGCGTGTTTTCTATCCAAATCTACTAATAATATGCATATTCTATTTTCTGAGCCAGAGTAGTAACCAGTTTAATTTGGGTACGTTTTTCATCTGGCCGTGAAAATACTGCCCCCTACACCTTAAGTTAAACAAATGTGGTTTCTACTGACAATTGAGATGTACAAGCTATGGCATAAGGGGATGACAAGCAGATAAGAGGCAATCCGTAATTTTGAGTATGACATTAATGAACAAGCGAAGACGGACATAGTCAATATAACTATTTGTTCAGCACTTTTGAAATATACAGTGACAGAATTCAGAACATGGGCCATTCTTACAGTGTACTCCCCGTACAAGTCAGAACTGTAGGACAAATAAAGGGGGCATATAAACAGACAATGAAAGCTCTTATAATATTAAATGATTACATTTCTGTTAAACAGGTTATAGGGTAGATGTGCACCACCAAGTTAGAACAGTAGGCAAAATTAAGAGGTGAAAATAGAACATATTATTAGTGTGATGCACATTGAACGCTGTTTGGGTCTGTGTGTCAAAAAAGATACACTTCATATAACACCATTTGACACGTTAATTAAGCTTTTAATTTGACACGTCAAATAACACAATTCTATTATAGAATGTTGTGTGTGCTGAATTTGCACGTGCAAGCCAAGCGCCACCACTACTATCAGTAGCACTGTCAAAGCTGTACAAAACTGTAGCCAAAAAAAGCACACACCGGGCCATGAACGATGTGTTTACTATACCCCGTTGGTGAAAATATACCAAATTATTAGGGTGAGGCACATGGGCTATTAACAGCTTACTACCCAACATGCACTTAGTATTACTTTCTTAGCTTCAGTATATATTTCTCCCTTGCATATTACGTAATTTATGCAATAGCATAGAAGACAGTTTGGACTCTGTGGGCATATTTTGTCATCAAACTTTGTCATCAAAGTCTGGCATTCTGGCACACAGCCACTCCATTGAATAGCAAGCTAACGTTAGTGGTTTCTTTGCAACGCTTGCAGTTAGCCACTGATTCCTTCCAAACAACTCATTGTTGAATTTGTGATTTCCAACTTGTTGTGTAATGTTTATGTCCAATGGCCGATGAGCACCGATACGTTTTATCTAATTTTTATTAATTTCTCTTCATAATTTCTCTTCATATGACAAGGATTAAAAAGGATTTGCTAGTAGATTGTCGACTTGATGACAACTGATGATGACTGCTAGCTAAGACTTTGAAGGTAAGATGTTGACATCAGTCCAATCAAAGCTACTGTAGATATAACGTGAATTGACGTCATTTTATCTGTGGACAATAACCTTGAGCCTTCTTGGAAGCGCACTTCTGATCTAAGTCTATGGCAGGACCCAAAGGGCTCACATTCTTGATGTCTACCCTTACTAAAGCAGGGTGATGTAGTGTCCCCATGAGTGTCAGAACACTGAGCCAATCACGGTACAATGCTCCTATTTTCTGCTGGCCTGCCCCACCACCACAGAAAGCACTGAGCTAAGCAGAAACACCTGCATTTTGGAGCTGCCTGTTTGTATGTAGCTTTATTAACTCAATTATATATATATATTTTTTAATTACATTGTTTTCAAATCTAGATGAGAGAATGCCAAGAGTGTGCAAAGCTGTTATCAAGTCAAAGGGTGGCTACTTTGAAGAATCTCAAATATTAAATATATTTTGTTTGTTTAACACTTTTTTGGTTACTACATGATTCCATGTTATTTCATAGTTTTGATGTCTTCACTATTATTCTACAATGTAGAAAATATAAAGAAAAATATAAAGAAAAACCCTTGAATGAGTAGGTGTGCTCACACTTTTGACTGGTACTGTAGGAGGAAATGTTGCACTATGCACATGCATCATTTCATGTCATTTTTATCTGACCTGATTCTGCATATTCCCAGCAATACAGTTGGTTAATTTTGCATGATTTTGTATTGTCTATGCTCCGTGATAGAGAGGCTACGGTATGTGGCCTACCACTGCTTCTACAGTAGTTACATATTATATAGTATGCAAGCTTCCAGTGCCTCCACAGTTTGATGTAACATGTGGACTTCATGCACAGAGCGAACTGCAGGTGTCTGCTGGAATATAATCGGCAGTGAAAAGCACACTGAAAGAGGCAACACACAACCTCATTATCAACCGTCAGGGTTAATAATTCACATCTTTCAAAGCTAAGACACAATTTAAGACATTTTAAGTTTGCTCTTATACTGAGTTTGACTTTTTCAAATATTTGGTGGGGCACACACACACGCTGATAAAGAGCACACATCATCATCACATTGTGAGAGTGTCACATCGTTAGAGGTCCACTGTGCTATCCTGCTTTGGTCTAGGAGTGAGGCAGTGTTTTGCAAACACACACACACACACTACAGGGGGCTGATGAATGACCAGAGTATGGGCTTCACTTATGAGCCAGTGGAGCAAAAATCTCTGTGCCTTGAAGATGGATTTCATAACAAGACTCTACTGCACACTTTATTAATGGCAGAGCCCTAGGCAACAGCAACAACAAGAGCAACCGAGAAGGAATGCTGTAGTTACCGTACGACTATGTA
Organism: Salmo salar; assembly: GCF_965601325.2. NCBI lineage: Eukaryota > Metazoa > Chordata > Actinopteri > Salmoniformes > Salmonidae > Salmo > Salmo salar. The sequence continues at coordinate 27,726,544 of NC_138309.1, read as the reverse complement.
TTCACACATATAGGCTATGAGGCTTACATAAATGTTACATTAGGGTTACATAAACATATATCCTGGTTTACTGTCATTTCACTTTCTCAAAACTTCCCTCAGTGAAATAAATTATATACATGTACATCGCATTCAGCACACTCTTACTCAAAGCGACTTACAGCAGTGCGTGTATACATTCTCGAATGAGTGACGCCAGTTGGAATAGAATCCACAACCCTAGAGTTTAAAGAGCCATGCTTTATCAATACGAACGGAGCCACGCAGGACCATAATGTAGTTTGGCAGGTGTTCAGATCGATAATGGCTCTTGTATTGTCTCGGAATCAAATTGTATGGGAAATTTCAACTCAGGAACAACCGACAGCTTATTAACTATACCAGCAAGATTATGATGCCCTGCAAAGGGCAATACAACAAAGCATAGCAGCAGATTTTTATTTATTTATTTCACCTTTATTTAACCAGGTAGGCAAGTTGAGACCAAGTTCTCATTTACAATTGCGACCTGGCCTAGATAAAGCAAGCAGTTTGACACATACAACAACACAGAGTTACACATGGAGTAAAACAAACATACAGTCAATAATAAAGTAGAAAAATAAGTCTATATCCAAAGTGAGCAAATGAGGTGAGATAAGGGAGGTAAAGGCAAAAAGGGCCATGGTGGCAAAGTAAATACAATATAGCAAGTAAAACACTGGAATGGTAGATTTGCAGTACACGAAAGTGCAAAGTAGAAATAGAAATAATGGGGTGCAGAGGAGCAAAATAAATAAATAAATACAGTAGGGGAAGAGGTTGTTGTTTGGGCTAAATTATAGATGGGCTATGTACAGGTGCAGTGATCTGTGAGCTGCTCTGACAGCTGGTGTTCAAAGCTAGTGAGGGAGATGTGTTTCCAGTTTTAGAGATTTTTGTAGTTTGTTCCAGTCATTGGCAGCAGAGAACTGGAAGGAGAGGTGGCCGAAGGAGGAATTGGCTTTGGGGGTGACCAGAGATATATACCTGCTGGAGTGCGTGCTACAGGTGGGTGCTGCTATGGTGACCAGCGAGCTGAGATAAGGGGGAACTTTACCTAGCAGGGTCTTGTAGATGATCTGGAGCCAGTGGGTTTGGCGACGAGTATGAAGCGAGGGCCAGCCAACGAGAGCGTACAGGTCGCAGTGGTGGGTAGTATATGGGGCTTTGGTGACAAAACGGATGGCACTGTGGTAGACTGCATCCAGTTTATTGAGTAGGTTATTGGAGGCTATTTTGTAAATGACATCGCCGAAGTCGAGGATCGGTAGGATGGTCAGTTTTACGAGGGTATGTTTGGCAGCATGAGTGAAAGATGCTTTGTTGCGAAATAGGAAGCCAATTCTAGATTTAACTTTGGATTGGAGATGTTTGATGTGAGTCTTACTGTCTAACCAGACACCTAGGTATTTGTAGTTGTCCACATATTCTAAGTCAGAACCGTCCAGAGTAGTGATGCTGGACGGGCGGGCAGGTGTAGGCAGCGATCAGTTGAAGAGCATGCATTTAGTTTTACTTGCGTTTAAGAGCAGTTGGAGGCCACGGAAGGAGAGTTATATGGCATTGAAGCTTGTCTGGAAGGTAGTTAACACAGTGTCCAAAGAAGGGCCAGAAGTATACAGAATGGTGTCGTCTGCATAGAGGTGGATCAGAGACTCACCAGCAGCAAGAGCGACATCATTGATGTATACAGAGAAAAGAGTCGGCCCAAGAATTGAATCCTGTGGCACCCGCATAGAGACTGCCAGAGGCCCGGACAACAGGCCCTCCGATTTGGCACAGTGAACTCTATCAGAGAAGTAGTTGGTGAACCAGGCGAGGCAATCATTTGAGAAACCAAGGCTTTTGAGTCTGCCAATGAGGATGTGGTGATTGACAGAGTCGGAAGCCTTGGCCAAGTCAATGAATACGGCTGCAAAGTATTGTTTCTTATCGATGGCGGTTAAGATATCGTTTAGGACCTTGAGCATGGCTGAGATGCACCCATGACCAGCACTGCAACCAGATAGCATAGCGGAGAAGGTGCAGTGGGATTCGAAATGGTCGGTAATCTGTTTGTTGACTTGGCTTTCGAAGACTTTAGAGAGGCAGGGTAGGATAGATATAGGTCTGTAGCAGTTTGGGTCAAGAGTTTCCCCCCCTTTGAAGAGGGGGATGACCGCAGCTGCTTTCCAATCTTTGGGAATCTCAGACGACACGAAAGAGAGGTTAAACCGTCTAGTAATAGGGGTTGCTACAATTACGGCAGACAATTTTAGAAAGAAAGGGTCCAGATTGTCTAGCCCGGCTGATTTGTATGGGTCCAGATTTTGCAGCTCTGTCAGAACATCAGCTGACTGGATTTGGGAGAAGGAGAAAAAGGAAGGCTTGGGCAAGTTGCTGTGGGGGCTGCAGTGCTGTTAACCGGGGTAGGGGTAGCCTGGTGGAAAGCATGGCCAGCCGTAGAAAAATTCTTATTGAAATTCTCAATTATAGTGGATTTATCGGTGGTGACAGTTTCCAATCGTCAGAGCAGTGGGCAGCTGGGAGGAGGTGCTCTTATTCTCCAAGGACTTTACAGTGTCCCAGAACTTTTTTGAGTTTGTGTTGCAGGAAGCAAATTTCTGCTTGAAAAAGCTAGCCTTGGCTTTTCTAACTTCCCTGAAAAGTTGCATATCACGGGGGCTGTTCGATGCTAATGCAGAATGGCACGGAATATTTTTGTGTTGGTTAAGTGCAGTCAGGTCTGGAGAGAACCAAGGGCTATGTCTGTTCCTGGTTCTATATTTCTTGAATGGGGCATGCTTATTTAAGATGGCGAGGAAGGCATTTAAAAAAATAACCAGGCATCCTCTACTGCAGGTTTGAGGTCAATATCCTTCCAGGATACCCGGGCCAAGGTGATTAGAAAGGCCTGCTCGCTGAAGTGTTTCAGGGAGCGTTTGACAGTGATGAGGGGAGGTCGTTTGACCGCTGACCCATTACGGATGCCGACAATGAGGCAGTGATCGCTGAGATCTTGGTTGGAAACAGCAGAGGTGTATTGAAAGGGCAAGTTGGTTAGGATGATATCTATGAGGGTGCCCGTGTTGACGGCTTTGGGGTGGTACCTGGTAGGTTCATTGATAATTTGTGTGAGATTGAGGGCATCAAGCTTAGATTGTAGGATGGCTGGGGTGTTAAGCATGTCCCAGTTTAGGTCACCTAGCAGCACGAGCTCTGAAGATAGATGGGGGGCAATCAGTTCACATATGGTGTCCAGAGCACAGCTGGGGTCAGAGGGTGGTCTATAGCATGCGGCAATGGTGAGAGACTTGTTTTTGGAGAGGTGGATTTTTAACCTCTCTGGGCTAGGTGGGACGAAATCGTCCCACCTACGCAACAGCCAGTGTAATCCCGTGGCGCGATATTCAAATACCTTAGAAATGCTATTACTTCAATTTCTCAAACATATGACTATTTTACACCATTTTAAAGACAAGACTCTCGTTAATCTAACCACACTGTCCGATTTCAAAAAGGCTTTACAGCGAAAGCAAAACATTAGATTATGTCAGCAGAGTACCCAGCCAGAAATAATCAGACACCCATTTTTCAAGCTAGCATATAATGTCCCATAAACCCAAACCACAGCTAAATGCAGCACTAACCTTTGATGATCTTCATCAGATGACAATCCTAGGACATTATGTTATACAATACATGCATGTTTTGTTCAATCAAGTTCATATTTATATCAAAAACCAGCTTTTTACATTAGCATGTGACGTTCAGAACTAGCATACCCCCCGCAAACTTCCGGTGAATTTACTAAATTACTCACGATAAACGTTCACAAAAAACATTATTATTTTAAGAATTATAGATACAGAACTCCTTTATGCACTCGCTATGTCCGATTTCATAATAGCTTTTCGGTGAAAGCACATTTTGCAATATTCTGAGTAGATAGCCCGGCATCACAGGGCTAGCTATTTAGACACCCACCAAGTTTAGCCCTCACCAAAGTCAGATTTACTATAAGAAAAATGTTATTACCTTTGCTGTTCTTCGTCAGAATGCACTCCCAGGACTTCTACTTCAATAACAAATGTTGGTTTGGTTCAAAATAATCCATAGTTAAAACCTGTTGGGGCTACAGGTTAGCAATGAACCCCGAGTCGGGATTGCTAACAAGGCTGGAAATTCAAAACATCAAAAATCTAATAATTTCAATTTCTCAAACAATCAACTATTTTACACAATTTAAGAGATAAACATCTCCTTAATCTAACCACATTGTTCGATTTTCAAAGAGGCTTTACGGCAAAAGCATAAAGTTAGATTATGTTAGGACAGTACATAGCCACAAAAGTACAAACATCCATTTTCAATTCAAGGTCAGGCGTCACCAAAGCAGAAACCAGCTAGAATTATGTACTAACCTTTGTCAATCTCCATCAGATGACACTCCTAGGACATTATGTTATACAATACATGCATTTTTTGTTCCATCAAGTTCATATTTATATCCAAAAACAGCATTTTACAGTAGCGTGAAATTCAGATTTTTTTCTTCTCTGAAATGCTTCCGGTGAACATAACAAAATTACTATTCGAAAACATTGGTAAATTATAATATTGTCATTCAAAGAATAATATATTATCATCTCGTAATTGCTACCGAATGGCCAGATCTCAAAATAACTTTACTGGGAAATCACATTTTGCAATAAACGGGGTGTTATGCTAAGAACAATAAGCTATGCTATACAGTTAGCATCATCTTAAATCGATAATAACATTGTAAATATCCCCTTACCTTTGATTATCTCCATCAGAAGGCAGGCATCCCAGGTCCGGAAGGCATCCCAGGTCCGGAACAAATGTGGTTTCTTTTGACAAAGTTCATAATTTATGTCCAAATAACACCAAGTACTTAGCGTTCATTATGCTCCCACAAAACGTGGTGGGGGGAGTGTAAAATCACGCCGAAAAGCTAAAAAAACCTAGTAAATAATCTATTTATGTTCGTTCAAACATGTCAAATGTTGTTTAGCATTAATCTTTTGGTCCATTTTTAACGTTAAACATCAGTAATATTTTCACACAACCTATCCTATGTCTAGATAAACAATGATGACAAACTCACGCTTCTCAGATTTATGCGCAGGCGCAAAAAAATGAAGTGATGACATGTCAACATCCTTGGATTCTAATTTGCTCTCTGTTTATCATAGACGCTTCAAACAACTTTATAAAGATCGTTGACATCTAGTGGAAGCCGTAGGTGTTGCGAAATGAATCCTCTCTCACTATGGTATCTATAAAACAATGACACTAAATAGTACAGTCACAAAATTCACATTTTTTTGGGATCTATTTTTCACAGGTTTTTGCCTGCAATATGAGTTTTGTTATACTTACAGACACCATTCAAACTGTTTTAGAAAATTCAGAGTGTTTTCTATCCGAATGTGTTAATAATATGCATATCCTAGCTTCTGAGTTGGTGTAGGAGGCAGTTAAAAATGGGCACATATTTTTTTCAAAATGTCTCAATACTGCCCCCGAGCCCCAACAGGTTATGTTCAAATATCCTCTGTTTTGTTCGTGCGTTCAAGACACTATCCGAAGGGAAAATAAGGGTGACGCGCCCGACACGTTTCGTGACAAGAAAATTCTAAATATTCCATTACCGTACTTCGAAGCATGTCAACCGCTGTTTAAAATCAATTTTTATGCCATTTTTCTCGTAAAAAAGCGATAATATTCCGACCGGGAAACCGTGTTTTAGTTCAAAGACAGAGAAAATAAAAACATGGGGTCGCCTCGTGCACGCGCCTCAGTCTCATTGTCCTCTGATAGACCACTTATCAAAGGCGCTAATGTTTTTCAGCCAGGGGCTGCAAAGACATCATTCAGCTTTTTCCCGGGTTCTGAGAGCCTATGGGAGCCGTAGGAAGTGTCACATTACAGCAAAGATCCTAAGTTTTCAATAAAGAGAGTCAAGAAGCCCAAGGAATGGTCAGAGAGGGCACTTCCTGTACAGAATCTTCTCAGGTTTTTGCCTGCCATATGAGTTCTGTTATACTCACAGACACCATTCAAACAGTTTTAGAAACTTTAGGGTGTTTTCTATCCAAAGCCAATAATTATATGCATATTCTTGTTTCTGGACAGTAATAATAACCAGATTAAATCGGGTACGTTTTTTATCCGGCCGTGTAAATACTGCCCCCTAGCCCTAACAGGTTTTAAAAGTAGAAGTTCAAATAGTTTGAGTACAGACCTGGATAGTAGGACAGAACTCTGCAGGCTATCTCTGCAGTAGATTGCAACACCGCCCCCTTTGGCCGTTGTATCTTGTCTGAAAATGTTGTAGTTAGGGATGGAGATTTCAGAGATAATCAACATGTGATCAATTATGTTTTTTGGGTGGTAAGTCGAATCGAATGAAACCCCAGGAGCACTGTGTGTCACTGTGATCAATATCCCTACATATGAGAGAACACGCACACACAGAAAATCTACATAACTGAGAGCTAAACACAGGCGACCAGATTTGGACTGAGATGGTTTTGTAGTATCATATTCATGATTGATCACCAGTGTTGTCTCTAGCACTGCATAATGCATGAATAGTGAAGGAGAAGGAACAGTTCTTTAGAAAGGCTATCCACACATTCCCTCTTACCCTCTCTCTCTCCACTCTCCTCCTCTTTCTCTCTCTCTCTCTCTCTCTCTCTCTCTCTCTCTCTCTCCTCTCTCTCTCTCTCTCTCTCTGTTTTGCCTTTTAAATTATAATGAATGGACAGGGATGGACCTGATCCTCGATCAGCACTCCTACTCTGAAATGCTTTATGAATATGGGCCCTAATGAGGTGTCTGTTGTGAATGTGGCTCCCTCTAAAGTCAGGGTGGATGTCATATCATATTTTTTTTTACTGCTGATGCGGAGCCCCATCGGGCCTTCACGACTGGACCACCGACGTTATCTGCCCGAGGGAGTTACCTGAACCTGAACCGAAAAGCTATTTTAAAATCGGACACCGCGATTGCATAAAGGAGTTCTGTATCTATAATTCTTAAAATAATTGTTATGTTTTTTGTGAACGTTTATCGTGAGTAATTTAGTAAATACAATTATGCAATCGCTATGTCAGATTTTAAAATAGCTTTTCGGTGAAATCACATTTTGCAATATTCTGAGTAGATAGCCTGGCCATCATGGCTAGCTATTTTGACACCCACCAAGTTTGGCACTCACCACACTCCGATTTACTATAAGAAAAATTGGATTACCTTTGCTGTTCTTCGTCAGAATGCACTCCCAGGACTTGTACTTTACACCCAATGTTGTTTTGGTTCCAAATAATCCATAGTTATATCCAAATAGCGGCGTTTTGTTCTTGCGTTCAAGACACTATCCGAAGGGTGACGCGCCGGCGCGTATCGTGACAAAAATAATTCAAAATATTCCATTACCGTATTCCGAAGCATGTCAAACGCTGTTTAAAATCAATTTTTATGAGATTTTTCTCGTAAAATAGCAATAATATTCCGACCGGGAGACGTCGTTTTCGTTCAAAGACTGAACATGTAAAATGGACTCTTCACGTGCACGCTCGCGCCCGTTTCATTGTTCTCAGCTCGACCACTATCCAAATGCGCTACTGTTTTTCAGCCAGGGACTGCAGAGTCATCATTCCCCGTTCTGGCGCCTTCTGAGAGCCTATGGGAGCCTTAGAAAATGTCACGTTACAGCAGTGATCCTCTGTTTTCGATAAAGAGGCAATAGAAGGCCAAGAAGTGGTCAGAGAGGGCAATTCCTGTATAGAATCTTCTCAGGTTTTGGCCTGCCATATGAGTTCTGTTATACTCACAGACACCATTCAAACAGTTTTAGAAACTTTAGGGTGTTTTCTATCCAAATCAAACAATTATATGCATATTCTAGTTTCTGGGCAGGAGTAATAACCATATTAATTCGGGTATGTTTTTTTATCCGGCCGTGAAAATACTGCCCCCTATCCTAAACAGGTTAACAACCCTCCAGACGAGCTTTAATGCCATACAACTCTCCTTCCGTGGCCTCCAACTGCTACTAAATACATCTAAAACTAAATGCATGCTCTTCAACCGATCGCTGCCTGCACCTGCCCGCCTGTCCAGCATCACTACTCTGGACGGTTCTGACTTAGAAAATGTGGACAACTACAAATACCTAGGTGTCTGGTTAGACTGTAAACTCTCCTTCCAGACTCACATCAAACATCTCCAATCCAAAGTTAAATCTAGAATTGGCTTCCTATTTCGCAACAAAGCATCCTTCACTCATGCTGCCAAACATACCCTCGTAAAACTGACCATCCTACCGATCCTCGACTTCGGCGATGTCATTTACAAAATAGCCTCCAATAACCTACTCAACAAACTGGATGCAGTCTATCACAGTGCCATCCGTTTTGTCAACAAAGCCCCATATACTACCCACCACTGCGACCTGTATGCTCTTGTTGGCTGGCCTTCGCTTCATAATCGTCGCCAAACCCACTGGCTCCAGGTCATCTACAAGACCCTGCTAGGTAAAGTCCCCCCTTATCTCCGCTCACTGGTCACCATATCAGCACCCACCTGTAGCACGCACTCCAGCAGGTATATCTCTCTGGTCACCCCCAAAGCCAATTCTTCCTTTGGCCGTCTCTCCTTCCAGTTCTCTGCTGCCAATGACTGGAACGAACTACAAAAATCTCTGAAACTGGATACACTTATCTCCCTCACTAGCTTTAAGCACCATCTGTCAGAGCAGCTCACAGATCACTGCACCTGTACATAGCCCATCTATAATTTAGCCCAAACAACAACCTCTTCCCCTACTGTATTTATTTAATTTATTTTTGCTCCTTTGCACCCCATTATTTATTTCTACTTTGCACTTTCTTCTACTACAAATCTACTATTCCAGTGTTTTACTTGCTATATTGTATTTACTTTGCCACCATGGCCTTTTTTGCCTTTACCTCCCTTATCTCACCTCATTTGCTCACATTGTATATAGACTTATTTTTCTACTGTATTATTGACTGTACGTTTGTTTTACTCCATGTGTAACTCTGTGCTGTTGTATGTTGTCGAACTGCTTTGCTTTATCTTGGCCAGGTCGCAATTGTAAATGAGAACTTGTTCTCAACTTGCCTACCTGGTTAAATAAAGGTGAAATAAAAAAAATAAAAAAAATATACAGTATATTATTTTACAAACATGAAATCTGTGACATCTGCACTCTGACCTTTCAGCCCAATTTGTATGAAAGATATTGGTTTGTTTAAAAATATAGATTTGTAACAATTATTTGTTATTTTTGTTCCCCTTTTTCATCATATCCAATTGGTAGATACAGTCTTGTCCCATTGCTGCAACACTGCTTCTTGACACAATGCCCGCTTAACCAGGAAGCCAGCCGCACCAACATACACCTGGCGACCGTATCAGTATGCATTGCACCCAGCCCGCCACAGGAGTCGCTAGAGCACAATGGGACAAGAACATCCCTGCAGGTCAAGTCATCCCCTAACCAAGACAATGCTGGGCCAATTGTGCACTGTCCCATGGGTCTCCCAGTCCCGGCCGTCTGCGACTGAGCCTGGACTTGAACCAGGATCTCTAGAGGCCTTAGACCACTGCGCCACTCGGGTTGCCATTGTTTCCCTTTCTAATCATGCCATGGGGATGTTCAATGACAGACATGTATTTGATTGAAATCTATCACTTGATGGTTTAATTTCAGAGAGAAATAATCATGTTTTTTTTGCAAAACACTACAGTATATTTCTGACTCATTCTCAAATAAATAGCTGGTACTGCTAGCTTTTACACGGGCAAAAGTAACAATCGAAAAAGTTTTGTTTTTTAAAGAACTACAAATGATACATTTGTGACATCAATATAAAAAATAGATATAAATCAATACAGTAATAGGAGATCTGTACAGTATGCAAAACATTTACATTATACATTTTAGTAGCATTTGTCTTAAGATAGCTAGGTGAGACAATCATATATCACAGTCAAATATACAGTATACGAACATTCCATTCCAGCTAAAGAATTGGTATATAGCATTTTGAAAAAAGTTACACATTTTAATACACACCTACAATCTATGAATTACAAATCTGAGAGCAGTAATATTTTACACACAGATGAAGGTTCTCATAAGCAATCATTTCTGTTGAAAAAATACAAATGTGAAAAATATGTGAATATAGTGTAAAAACATATAGATACTACTACATACTACTACATATAGATATTACTACATATACAGTACCAGTCAAAAGTTTGGACACACCTACACATTCAAGGGTTTTTTACTATTTTTTACATTGTAGAATGTAAAAAATACTATGAAATAACACATGTGGAATCATGTAGTAGCAGATGCTAAACTACAGGACTGTTTTGGTATCACAGACTGGAACATGTTCTGGGATTCTTCTGATGGCATTAAGGAGTACACCACATCAGTCACTGGCTTTATCAATAAGTGCATCGAGGACTTTGTCCCCACAGTGACTGTACGTACATACCCCAACCAGAAGCCATGGATTACAGGCAATATTTGCACTGAGCTGAAGGGTAGAGCTGCCGCTTTCAAGGTGCGGGACTCTAACCCGGAAGATTATAAGAAATCCTGCTATGCCCTGCAACGAACCATCAAACAGGCAAAGCGTCAATACAGGGCTAAGATTGAATCGTACTACACTGGCTCCGATGCTCGTCTCATGTGGCAGGGCATGCAAACTATTACAGACTACAAAGGAAAGCACAGCCACGAGCTGCCCAGTGACACGAGCCTACCAAACGAGCTAAATCACTTCTATGCTCGCTTTGAGGCAAGCAACACTGAGGCATGCATGAGAGCATCAGCTGTTCCAGATGACTGTGTGATCATGCTCTCCGTAGCCAATGTGAGTAAGACCTTTAAACAGGTCAACATTCAGAACTGCGAGGACAGACGGATTACCAGGACGTGTGCTCCGGGCATGTGCTGACCAACTGGCAGGTGTCTTCACTGACATTTTCAACATGTCCCTGATTGAGTCTGTAATACCAACATGTTTCAAGCAGACCACCATAGTCTTTGTGCCCAAGAACAACGAAGGCAACCTGCCTTAATGACTACAGACCCGTAGCACTCATGTTCGTAGCCATGAAGGGCTTTGAAACGCTGGTAATGGCTCACATCAACACCATTATCCCAGAAACCCTAGAGCCACTCCAATTTGCGTACCGCCCAAACAGATCCACAGATGCAATCTCTATTTACTCCACACTGCCCTTTCCCACCTGGACAACAGGAACACCTATGTGAGAAAGCTATTCATTGACTACAGCTCAGCGTTCAACACCATAGTACCCTCAAAGCTCATCACTAAGCTAAAGATGCTGGGACTAAACACTTCCCTCTGCAACTTCCTTGGTGTCCATATTACCAATAAACTAGAATGGTCAAAACTAGAGGTCGACCGATTAATCGGAATGGGCAATTAATTAGGGCTGATTTCAAGTTTTCATAACAATCAGTAATCGGCATTTTTGGACAGCGATTGTGGCCGATTACATTGCACTCCACGAGGAGACTGAGTGCAGGCTGACTACCTGTTACGCGAGTGCAACAAGAAGCCAAGGTAGGAAGATGGCGGACTGAACGAAGTTATGTAGAGCACCTCAAGATAAAAACATAATATTCAATATCGGTAAGTTAGACTAAAATATTAGCACTTCACAATCTGGTGGGTGATAACCTTCAATCTGGATAATAACACAAAACAAATCTTAAGACTAGAGACATTTATCAACAAATATTACGAAAACAAGCAACACCCAAACATGACAGAGAGTAAGACAGGGGAACCGATTTCAAAACGGAAACATGACTCTTCTACAGACACAGATTTCATATTTTCACCACCGGGAATGGTAAAGGTCGAAGCCGATCTGTTAAAATCAATAAATGACAAACTGGCTATACTTGAATTAGTTAGTAAGGATATAAAAGAGTTGAAGGCAAGCCTCGAGATGAGTGATGAGAAAGCTGCGACATTGGAGAAGGAAACACACAAGCTAAAAGGGACAGTCAACAAGATTGAAACCGAAGTGAATGAAATTAAAAAGGAGAACACCGTTCTGAGAGAAGCCTTACTGGACATACAAACTAGAACCATGAGAGAGAATCTGGTACTTACAGGTATCCAGGAGAAAGAAGGGGAAGTTCCTGAATCTGTAGTTAGAGAGTTCCTCCTTACAGCGCTTCAAATCCCACGCGAAGCTATCGACAAAATCCAACTTGAACGTGTACACCGCTTCGGACAAAGAGGCCAAAGGAATGAACGCCCAATCGTTGCCAAATTTGCTTCATTTAAATATAAAATAATGGTTAAAAGCCTGGGTAAAAGACTTGCTGGGAGCAAAATTGGCATGAATGATCAGTTTCCGAAGGAAATTGCAGAACGGCGTAAAGTTCTGTATCCAATTTTCAAAGAAAATAGATTAAAAGGGAAATGAGTAGCTCTCGTCATTGATAAACTATATATTGATAACCAGTTTTTCAGAGACACAAAGACTACTCCATGGTTATTTTAAAAATTACAAAGTTCTCATAGATGAGGGAAATAATGAAACACAATTCTAGCCCGGTTATGGATTGTAACAATACAATAAAAAAAATAGCTTTTGTATATATCTTCACATATAACTAATTGGAACACACAAGCACTAATTCAACATGGTGAAGATAAAAACTAAGTAAACAGAAGGCACAGTATGTGTGGATGGTGGGTGTTTGTTTATCTTTTAATTTTATTTGTTATGTTTGGGAAAGTTGAGTGAGTAATGAAATGGTTGCATATCCCAGAACCAATGTATTGCTGTGAGTGGGGGTATGAGAGAGCTTTCAATGTTGTTCAGATGATGGATATACTTTTATAATGAATTATACATCTTATTTATTTATTGTCCTATCATGGTGGAACAGTTTTAAAATAAATTATACATTTAATTTACTTATTGTCTTATCATGGGGATCTACATTTTTTAAATAAATGATACCTATTTATTTATGATCCTAATTTAATGGTACGGTCAACAACCCTATACCCTAGACACCCACCTGAATGACCCAGATACTAAGGAGAAGTCCCTAACTGTTTTATGTGCCTGCTGTAAGTGGTCTCTATGCAGCCAAAATGCGGTCAGAGACCAAGAGCAGCACTGCCCCCTCAAGATTCTGAGCCTGCTTGGCAGGGTTGGTCCTGCAAAGCCAAAGCCCCCTAAAGGGAGAGCATACTATACAAGGAAATTCTCAAAGCTTCTAATGAGAACCTTGACGACCTTGTACCTAGCCGGTGGGGATTCCGGTGGGGTGCGGTGCCCCCACCCAGGCAGTGGCAGTGCTGGCAACACTAGCTGCAGTAACCCATGGGGAGGGGGTCACACTCGGACATTCAGAGAGGAGATATACACTGCTCCAAAAAATAAAGGGAACACTTAAACAACACAATGTAACTCCAAGTCAATCACGCTTCTGTGAAATCAAACTGTCCACTTAGGAAGCAACACTGATTGACAATAAATTTCACATGCTGTTGTGCAAATGGAATAGACAACAGGTGGAAATTATAGGCAATTAGCAAGACACCCCCAATAAAGGAATGGTTCTGCAGGTGGGGACCACAGACCACTTCTCAGTTCCTATGCTTCCTGGCTGATGTTTTGGTCACTTTTGAATGCTGGCAGTGCTTTCGCTCTAGTGGTAGCATGAGACGGAGTCTACAACCCACACAAGTGGCTCAGGTAGGGCAGCTCATCCAGGATGGCACATCAATGCGAGCTGTGGCAAGAAGGTTTGCTGTGTCTGTCAGCGTAGTGTCCAGAGCATGGAGGCGCTACCAGGAGACAGGCCAGTACATCAGGAGATGTGGAGGAGGCCGTAGGAGGGCAACAACCCAGCAGCAGGACCGCTACCTCCGCCTTTGTGCAAGGAGGAGCAGGAGAAGCACTGCCAGAGCCCTGCAAAATGACCTCCAGCAGGCCACAAATGTGCATGTGTCTGCTCAAACGGTCAGAAACAGACTCCATGAGGGTGGTATGAGGGCCCGACGTCCACAGGTGGGGGTTGTGCTTACAGCCCAACACCGTGCAGGACGTTTGGCATTTGCCAGAGAACACCGAGATTGGCAAATTCGCCACTGGCACCCTGTGCTCTTCACAGATGAAAGCAGGTTCACACTGAGCACGTGACAGACGTGACAGAATCTGGAGACGCCGTGGAGAACGTTCTGCTGCCTGCAACATCCTCCAGAATGACCGGTTTGGCGGTGGGTCAGTCATGGTGTGGGGTGGCATTTCTTTGGGGGGCCGCACAGCCCTCCATGTGCTCGCCAGAGGTAGCCTGACTGCCATTAGGTACCGAGATGAGATCCTCAGACCCCTTGTGAGACCATATGCTGGTGCGGTTGGCCCTGGGTTCCTCCTAATGCAAGACAATGCTAGACCTCATGTGGCTGGAGTGTGTCAGCAGTTCCTGCAAGAGGAAGGCATTGATGCTATGGACTGGCCCGCCCGTTCCCCAGACCTGAATCCAATTGAGCACATCTGGGACATCATGTCTCGCTCCATCCACCAATGCCACGTTGCACCACAGACTGTCCAGGAGTTGGCGGATGCTTTAGTCCAGGTCTGGGAGGAGATCCCTCAGGAGACCATCCGCCACCTCATCAGGAGCATGCCCAGGCATTGTAGGGAGGTCATACAGGCACGTGGAGGCCACACACACTACTGAGCCTCATTTTGACTTGTTTTAAGGACATTACATCAAAGTTGGATCAGCCTGTAGTGTGGTTTTCCACTTTAATTTTGAGTGTGACTCCAAATCCAGACCTCCATGGGTTGATAAATTGGATTTCCATTGATTATTTTTGTGTGATTTTGTTGTCAACACATTCAACTATGTAAAGAAAAAAGTATTTAATAAGATTATTTCTTTCATTCAGATCTAGGATGTGTTGTTTAAGTGTTCCCTTTATTTTTTTGAGCAGTATATTATTGTGACCCTGGTGGCACAAAATCAAAAGTCTGACTGCATGGAGATGCTTGGGAATATGGTCAATACGGGTGACCGTATTGTGGGTGTTTCAGGGAAAAGTTGTACATTTGACCTCCATCATCTAGGATGTGACAATGGTTAATAAAATCTCTCAATTTCTGCCAATTTTTTTGCACGGTCTTGCAGGCCTTCTAATGCAGCTGCAACTGTAAATGCATTTGTAAATCAAGATCTTTCTTGAGTTGGGCTCTGGGATGGTGCAACTGTTGAGAATGTGAGCTTATGATTGTGTGGGGGGAAAGGGTTGAGTGTGTGTGGGTGTATGTGTGTATCCCACAACTGTTGTGAAGGAGTAAAATATGTTAGGGACAGTAGAGGATGATCCACAGCTATATATAATACAAATCGAGGTGAGGGCGATGGAAATGCATTTGGAAATTGATTTACTTAAATTCGGTAAATGGCACTGTGTGCTCTTTTCGAAGGATGGATCCCAGTTTGTTCAGGGCAATGGGATACGGGGGATTGGGGGTGGTCTGCCGGGCATTGGGATGACAACTCAACTAGGGATGAGGAAGGCTTTTAGCGGGTGGAATAGTAGGGACCAATTGGAGGTTTACTTAGTAGCAATGCAAATATCATGGTACAGCTATATAGACACTCAATCATCATGTTACTTGTTAATGGTACGTTTACAAACATATATTTTCATAAATAGAATTTAAAGTTGTCTCATTATGGTAAGTGGTGAAATAAGTATAGCAGATAATAAGAAAAGATGATCAGTATTTACCTGGTTAAAAGAGAACGAATATAATATCTATTGTTTACAGGAAACCCATTCAGGAAACCCTTCATTTTAGATGAAGTTTTGTGGAAAAAGAACTGGGGGGCTAAATATATTTCTCCCATGGGCAAAGAAATTCAAAAGGGGTGATGGTTTTAATTAACAGTAATTTTGATCCAAATGTGCAAATTGTCCTAACAGATTATCAAGGTAGATGGATTATTTTAAATATGTTATTGGACAATAAACAGATATGGCTTATTAACCTATTCGGTCTGAATAATGATGATCCAAGCTTCTTTGAAAATATATATAAGAATGTATCAACTCTACAAGCAACACTAGACTCTATTATTATGGTGGAAGATTTTAATACAGTCTTAAATACCTCTATGGACCGGAAAGGAAATCACACTACAAACTATCACCCTCGGGCACTTAAGGAAATCATGAATGTCATGGATATATTGGAATTAGTGGATATATGGAGACTTAAATACCCTGACCTAGTGAGATATACATGGCGGAGGCTTAATCAAGCTAGTCGTCTTGACTACTTTGTTATGCAATTCTCTCTGGCACCAAAAGTTAAATAAGTGTTGATAGGGGACAGAATGCTGTCGGATCATCACATAATTGGCATATATATTACTCTTACAGAACTTCCACGTGGGCGAGGATATTGGAAATTTAATCAAAGCCTACTAGATGATAAATTGTTTAGAACTAAGACAGAAGAATTTATTACTGACTTTTTCAGACATAACATAGGTACAGCATGGGACACTTTTAAGTGTGCCTTTAGAGGCCATGCAATTCAGTACTCATCTATAAAAATAAAAGCAATTTAGATCAAAAGAGTCCATATTAACAAAGGAAATTGAAGGACTAACAGTACAGTTAGATAGCAATAAAAACGGTACCATAGAGGCACAGAATAAGTTAGATGAAAAACAAAAAGAAATGGAGGAACTTATTCAAGAAAGATCCAATGTAATTTATTATAAAAATAAAGCGAACTGGATGGAATATGGGGAAAAATGCACCAAATTATTTTTCAATCTTCAATATAGAAATGCTACCAAAATGTTTTTATTAAAACTTGTTACAAATGATGGAGTCACGCATGATTCACCAAATGATATTTTGAAAGAGGAAGTAAAGTACCTTAAGAATATGTTTTCGTTTCAGGCTCCTCCATCTCCACTAAATGAAACTAATTGTATGGATTTTTTTCCAAATAATAATGTAAAATTAACATCTGTACAGAAAGACTCATGTGAAGACTAAATTACAGAGGAGGAACTGCTTGATGCAATTGGGGCCTTTAAGGATGGGAAAACTCCAGGGCTGGATGGCATACCAGTGGAAGTATACAAAACTTTTTTTATATACTCAAAGGACCATTATTAGCATGTTTTAACCACTCCTATATAAATGGTAGATTATCAGACACGCATCAAGAAGGTCTGATATCATTATTACTGAAACAGGACCCAAATGGTATATATAAAGATCCAATCCATTAAAAAATTGAGACCTCTTACACTTCAGTGTTGTGATGCAAAAATCCTAGCAAAATGCTTGGCGCATAGAATTAAAAAAGTATTGTCAGATAGTATTCATCCTAATCAGACAGGTTTTTTACTAATCAGACAGGTTTTTTACATGGACGATACATTGGAGATAATATAAGACAAGTACTGGAAACAATAGAATACTATGAAATATCAGGGACACCAGGCCTGGTATTCATAGCTGATTTTGAAAAGGATTTTGATAAAGTACGACTGGAGTTTATATATAAATGCCTAGAATATTGCAATTTTGGGGAATCTCTGATAAAATGGGTTAAAGTTATGTATAACCCTAGGTGTAAAATAGTAAATAATGGCTACATCTCAGAAAGTTTTAAACTACCTAGAGGAGTAAAACAAGGTTGTCCACTATTGGCATATTTATTTATTATTGCCATCGAAATGTTAGCTGTTAAGATTAGATCAAACAATAATATTAAGGAATTAGAAATCCATGGCTTAAAAACTAAGGTGTCATTGTACGCTGATGATTCATGTTTTCTTTTAAAACCACAATTAGAGTCTCTCCACGGCCTCATAGAGGATCTAGATACTTTTGCTATCCTCTCTGGATTAAACCAAATTATGATAAGTGTTACGTATTACAATATTACGTATTGGATCACAAAAAAATGCACATTTTACATTACCATGTAGTTTACCAATTAAATGGTCTGACGGAGATGTGGACATACTCGGTATACAAATCCCAAAAGAAAGAAATTATCTCACTCTAATACATTTTTATAGAAAGTTAGCAAAAATAGATAAGATCTTGCTACCATGGAAAGTAAAATACCTGTCTATTTGTGGGAAAATCACCCTGATTAACTATTTAGTCATATCACAGTTTACCTATTTGCTTATGGTTTTGCCTACACCTAGTGACCTGCTTTTTAAATTATATGAACAAAAAATATTCAATGTTATTTGGAACGGCAAGCCAGATAAAATTTAAAGGGCCTATTTATATATTGAATATGAATTCGGAGGGCAGAAATTATTAAATATTAAAGCATTAGACCTCTCACTAAAGGCATCAGTCATACCAAAGTTCTACTTAAATCCAAACTGGTTTTCTAGTAAATTGGTACGAATGTCTCATTCTATGTTCAAGAAGGGCCTTTTCCCCTTTATTCAGATTACACCTGCCCACTTTCAGTTGTTTGAAAAGGAAATAATCTCCAAAATATCTTTATTTTTTAAACAAGCCTTAGAAAGCTGGTTGCAATTTCAGTTTAATCCACCTGAAAAGACAGAACAAATAATACAACAAATATTGTGGTTAAATTCAAATATAGTAATTGATAAAAAAAAAGGTATTTTTCGAATATTTTTTTTAAAAAGGTATGATTTTAGCGAATGATATTATAAATAGGACTGGTGGAGTGATGTCACAGACATATGGAAAAGTCTGCTCTACCCAAAATCACAACCAATTAATTGCAGCATTACCACAAAAATGGAAGAGGCAAGTAGAAGGGGAAAAAAGTAAGGAACTTGTGTGTCGGCCCTGTATTAAAGAACATAAATGGTTAAAGAAAAGTGTGATAAATAAAAACATATACCAATTTAATTTAACGACCAAAAAACTGACAGCTGTGCCATATAAATTGCAAAATAGTTGGGAAGAGATTTTCGATGTACCCATTCCATGGCACACAGAAATAATCAGACACCCATTTTTCAAGCTAGCATATAATGTCACAAAAACAAAACCACAGCTAAATGCAGCACTAACCTTTGATGATCTTCATCAGATGACAACCCTAGGACATTATGTTATACAATGCATGCATGTTTTGTTCAATCAAGTTCATATTTATATCAAAAAACAGCTTTTTTACATTAGCATGTGACGTTCAGAACTAGCATACCCACCGCAAACATCCGGTGAATTTACTAAATTACTCACGATAAACGTTCACAAAAAACATAACAATTATTTTAAGAATTATAGATACAGAACTCCTCTATGCACTCGATATGTCCGATTTTAAAATAGCTTTTCGGTGAAAGCACATTTTGCAATATTCTCAGTAGATAGCCCAGCCATCACGGCTAGCCATTTAGACACCGACCAAGTTTAGCCCTGACCAAACTCCGATTCACTATTACAAAAGTTTGATTACCTTTGTTGTCTTCGTCAGAATGCACTCCCAGGACTGCTACTTCAATAACAAATGTTGGTTTGGTCCAAAATAATTCATCGTTATATCCAAACAGCGGCGTTTTGTTCGTGCGTTCAAGACACTATCCAAAGTGTAAATAAGGGTCACGAGCATGGCGCAATTCGTGACAAAAGATTTCGAAATATTCCATTACCGTACTTCGAAGCATGTCAACCGCTGTTTAAAATCAATTTTTATGCCATTTTTCTCGTAAAAAAGCGATAATATTCCGACCGGGAATCTGCGTTTAGGTAAACAGACGAAAGAAAACATAGCATGGGGTCGACGCGGGCACGCGCCTGAGTCTCACAGTACTGTAACCAGCCACTACCCAAACGCGATACTTTTTTTCAACCAGAGCCTGCAAAGCCACGATTCAGCTTTTTGCCGCCTTCTGAGAGCCCATGGGAGCCGTAGGAAGTGTCATGTAACAGCAGAGATCCTCTGTAATGGATAGAGATAATCAAAAAGGGCAAGAAATTGTCAGACAAGGCACTTCCTGCATGGAATCTTCTCAGGTTTTGGCCTGCCAAATGAGTTCTGTTATACTCACAGACACCATTCAAACAGTTTTAGAAACTTTGGAGTGTTTTCTATCCAAAGCTAATAATTATATGCATATTCTAGTTTCTGGGCAGGAGTAATAATCAGATTAAATCGGGTACGTTTTTTATCCGGCTGTGAAAATACTGCCCCCTAGCCATAACAGGTTAACCTGTTGGGGATTTTTTTTTGTAATTTTTTTTGTTGGCAGGGTACTCTCCTAACATAATCTAATGTTTTGCTTTTGCTGTAAAGCCTTTTTGAAATCGGACAACGTGGTTTGATTCAGGGGAGGTGTATGGGGTTTTGTATTTCGCGCGACGCGATTCCACTGGCTGTTGACTAGGGTGCAAGCGTCCCACGTTCCCAGACAGGTTAATCTAACCACACTGTCCGATTTCAAAAAGGCTTTACAGCGAAAGCAAAACATTAGATTATGTCAGGAGAGTAATCTCCCAAAAATAATCACACAGCCATTTTCAAAGCAAGCATATATGTCACAAAAACCAAAACCACAGCTAAATGCAGCACTAACCTTTGATGATCTTCATCAGATGACAATCCTAGGACATTATGTTATACAATACATGCATGTTTTGTTCAATCAAGTTCATATTTATATCAAAAACCAGCTTTTTACATTAGCATGTGATGTTCAGAACT
The DNA here is from genome assembly GCF_965601325.2 of Salmo salar. Lineage (NCBI taxonomy): Eukaryota > Metazoa > Chordata > Actinopteri > Salmoniformes > Salmonidae > Salmo > Salmo salar. The sequence goes on along the minus strand of NC_138309.1, from coordinate 27,705,715 downwards.
AGCATACCCACCACAAACTTCCGGTGAATTTAATAAATTACTCACGATAAACGTTGACAAAAAACATAACAATTATTTTAAGAATTATAGATACAGAACTCCTGTATGCAATCACGGTGTCAGATTTTAAAATAGCTTTTCGGTGAAAGCACATTTTGCAATATTCTGAGTACATAGCCCGGCCATCACGGCTAGCTAATTTGACACCCACCAAGTTTGGCCCTCACCAAACTCAGATTTACTATTAGAAAAATTGGATTACCTTTGCTGTTCTTCGTCAGAATGCACTCCAAGGACTTCTACTTCAACAACAAATGTTGTTTTGGTTCCAAATAATCCATAGTTATATCCAAATAGCTCCGTTTTGTTCGTGCGTTGAGGTCACTATCCGAAGGGTGATGCGCGAGCGCATTTCGTGACAAAAAAAAATCTAAATATTCCATTACCGTACTTCGAATTATGTCAAACGCTGTTTAAAATAAATGTTTTTGCTATTTTTCTCGTAAAATAGCAATAATATTCCAACCAGGCGACGTTGTGTTCATTCAAACACTGAAAGAAAAACATGGAGTCATCTCGTGCACGTGTGCCTCAGTGCCATTGTTCTCAGCAGGACCACTCACAAAAACCCCTGCTCTTTTTCGCCCAGAGACTGGAGAGCTCTCATTCCACTTTCTGGCGCCTTCCTAGAGCCAATGGAAGCCTTAGAAAATGTCACGTTACAGCAGAGATGCTGTATTTTTGATAGAGATGCCCTGGAAGGAGAACTATATGTCAGACAGGGCACTTCCTGTATAGAATCTTCTCAGGTTTTGGCCTGCCATATGAGTTCTGTTATACTCACAGACACCATTCAAACAGTTTTAGAAACTTTGGAGTGTTTTCTATCCAAAGCTAATAATTATATGCATATTCTAGTTTCTGGGCAGGAGTAATAATCAGATTAAATCGGGTACGTTTTTTATCCGGCTGTGAAAATACTGCCCCCTAGCCATAATAGGTTAACCTGTTGGGGATTTTTTTTTGTAATTTTTTTTGTTGGCAGGGTACTCTCCTAACATAATCTAATGTTTTGCTTTTGCTGTAAAGCCTTTTTGAAATCGGACAACGTGGTTTGATTCAGGGGAGGTGTATGGGGTTTTGTATTTCGCGCGACGCGATTCCACTGGCTGTTGACTAGGGTGCAAGCGTCCCACGTTCCCAGACAGGTTAATCTAACCACACTGTCCGATTTCAAAAAGGCTTTACAGCGAAAGCAAAACATTAGATTATGTCAGGAGAGTAATCTCCCAAAAATAATCACACAGCCATTTTCAAAGCAAGCATATATGTCACAAAAACCAAAACCACAGCTAAATGCAGCACTAACCTTTGATGATCTTCATCAGATGACAATCCTAGGACATTATGTTATACAATACATGCATGTTTTGTTCAATCAAGTTCATATTTATATCAAAAACCAGCTTTTTACATTAGCATGTGATGTTCAGAACTAGCATACCCACCACAAACTTCCGGTGAATTTAATAAATTACTCACGATAAACGTTGACAAAAAACATAACAATTATTTTAAGAATTATAGATACAGAACTCCTGTATGCAATCACGGTGTCAGATTTTAAAATAGCTTTTCGGTGAAAGCACATTTTGCAATATTCTGAGTACATAGCCCGGCCATCACGGCTAGCTAATTTGACACCCACCAAGTTTGGCCCTCACCAAACTCAGATTTACTATTAGAAAAATTGGATTACCTTTGCTGTTCTTCGTCAGAATGCACTCCAAGGACTTCTACTTCAACAACAAATGTTGTTTTGGTTCCAAATAATCCATAGTTATATCCAAATAGCTCCGTTTTGTTCGTGCGTTGAGGTCACTATCCGAAGGGGGATGCGCGAGCGCATTTCGTGACAAAAAAAAATCTAAATATTCCATTACCGTACTTCGAATCATGTCAAACGCTGTTTAAAATAAATGTTTTTGCTATTTTTCTCGTAAAATAGCAATAATATTCCAACCAGGCGACGTTGTGTTCATTCAAACACTGAAAGAAAAACATGGAGTCGTCTCGTGCACGCGTGCCTCAGTGCCATTGTTCTCAGCAGGACCACTCACAAAAACCCCTGCTCTTTTTCGCCCAGAGACTGGAGAGCTCTCATTCCACTTTCTGGCGCCTTCCTAGAGCCAATGGAAGCCTTAGAAAATGTCACGTTACAGCAGAGATGCTGTATTTTTGATAGAGATGCCCTGGAAGGAGAACTATATGTCAGACAGGGCACTTCCTGTATAGAATCTTCTCAGGTTTTGGCCTGCCATATGAGTTCTGTTATACTCACAGACACCATTCAAACAGTTTTAGAAACTTTAGAGTGTTTTCTATCCAAATCTACTAATTATATGCATATTCTATTTTCTGGGCATGAGTAGTAACCAGATTAAATCGGGGACGTTTTTTATCCGGCCGTGAAAATACTGCCCTCTATCCCATACAGGCTAGCTTGTCCTGCGTTGCATATAATTGATGCGGTGCCTGTTAATTTATCATCGAATCACAGCCTACTTCGTCAAACGGGTGATGATTTAACAAGCGCATTCACGAAAAAGCACTGTCTTTGCACCAATGTGTACCTAACCATAAACATCAATGCATTTCTTTAAAATCAATACACATGTATATATTTTTAAACCTGCATATTTAGTTAATATTGCCTGCTAACATGAATTTCTTTTAACTAGGGAAATTGTGTCACTTCTCTTGCGTTCCGTGCAAGCAGAGTCAGGGTATATGCAGCAGTTTGGGCCGCCTCTCTCGTTGCAAACTATGTGAAGACCATTTCTTCCTAACAAAGACCGTAATTAATTTGCCAGAATTGTACATAATTATGACATAACAATGAAGGTTGTGCAATGTAACAGCAATATTTAGACTTAGGGATGCCACCCGTTAAAATACGTTACGGTTCTGTATTTAACTGAAAGAATAAACGTTTCGTTTTCAAAATGATAGTTTCCGGATTTGACCATATTAATGACCTAAGGCTCGTATTTCTGTGTGTTATTATGTTATAATTAAGTCTAGGATTTGATAGAGCAGTCTGAGTGAGCGGTGTAGGCAGCAGCAGGCTCGTAAGCATTCATTCAAACAGCACTTTTGTGCATTTGCCAGCAGCTCTTCGCTATGCTTCAAGCATTGAGCTGTTTATGATTTCAAGCCTATCAACTCCCGAGATTAGGCTGGTGTAACCGATGTGAAATGGCTAGCTAGTTAGCGGGGTGTGTGCTAATAGCGTTTCAATTGGTGACGTGACTCGCTCTGAGACCTTGAAGTAGTTGTTCCCCGCGGCTTTTGTGGAGCGATGGGTAACGATGCTTCGAGGGTGGCTGTTGTCGATGTGTCCCTGGTTCGGGGCGAGGAGAGGGACGGAAGCTATACTGTTACACTGGCAATACTATAGTGCCTGTAAGAACATCCAATAGTCAAAGGTATATGAAATACAAATGGTATAGAGAGAAATGGTCCTATAATTCCTTGTATAACTACAACCTAAAACTTCTTACCTGGGAATATTGAAGACTCATGTTAAAAGGAACCACCAGCTTTCATATGTTCTCATGTTCTGAGCAAGGAACTTAAACGTTAGCTTTTTTACATGGCACATACTGCACTTTTTCTTTCTTCTCCAACACTTTGTTTTTGCATTTTTAAACCAAACATTCATTATTTATTTGAGGCTAAGTTGATTTTATTGATGTATTATATTAAGTTAAAATAAAAGTGTTCATTCAGTACTGTTGTAATTGTCATTATATCAAATAAATAAATTGGCTGATTAATCGGCATCGGCTTTTTTGGCCCTCCAATAATAGGTATCGGTGTTGAAAAATCATAATCGGTTGACCTCTAGTCCAAATACACCAAGACAGTCGTGAAGAGGGCACGACAAAGCCTATTTCCCCTCAGGAAACTAAAAAGATTTGGCATGGGTCCTCAGATCCTCAAAACGTTCTACAGCTGCAACATCGAGAGCATCCTGACTGGTTGCATCACTGCCTGGTACGGCAATTGCTCGGCCTCTGACCGCAAGGCACTACAGAGGGTAGTGCGTACGTCCCAGTATATCACTGGGGCTAAGCTGCCTGCCATCCAGGACCTCTACACCAGGCGGTGTCAGAGGAAGGCCTTAAAAATTGTCAAAGACCCCAGCCACCCCAGTCATAGACTGTTCTCTTTACTACCGCATGGCAAGCGGTACCGGAGTGCCAAGTCTAGGACAAAAAGGCTTCTCAACAGTTTTTAAAATCAAATCAAATTTATTTTTATATAGCCCTTCGTACATCAGCTGATATTCTCAAAGTGCTGTACAGAAACCCAGCCTAAAACCCCAAACAGCAAGCAAAGCATGTGAAAGAAGCACGGTGGCTAGGAAAAACTCCCTAGGAAAAACTCCCTAGAAAGGCCAAAAACCTAGGAAGAAACCTAGAGAGGAACCAGGCTATGAGGGGTGGCCAGTCCTCTTCTGGCTGTGCAGGGTGGATATTATAACAGAACATGGTCAAGATGTTAAAATGTTCATAAATGACCAGTATGGTCAAATAATAATAATCATAGTAGTTGTCGAGGGTGCAACAAGCACGTCCGGTGAACAGGTCAGGGTTCCATAGCCGCAGGCAGAACAGTTGAAACTGGAGCAGCAGCACGGCCAGGTGGACTGGGGACAGTAAGGAGTCATCATACCAGGTAGTCCTGAGGCATGGTCCTAGGGCTCAGGTCCTCCGAGAGAAAGACAGAAAGAGGGAAAGAGAGAATTAGAGAGAGCATGTTTAAATACACACAGGACACCGGATAAGACAAGAGAAATACTCCAGATGTAACAGACTGACCCTAGCCCCCCGACACATAAACTACTGCAGCATAAATACTGGAGGCTGAGACAGGAGGGATCAGAAGACACTGTGGCCCCATCCGATGATACCCCCGGACAGGGCCAAACAGGCACCAAACATTACACCCAAGCCATAAGACTCCTGAACAGGTAATCAAATGCCTACCTGGACTATTTGCATTGTGTGTCCCCCCCCAAACCCTCTTTTTACACTGCTGCTACTCTCTGTTTATCATATATGCGTAGTCATTTTAACTATACATTCATGTACATACTACCTCAATTGGCCCGACCAACCAGTGCCCCCGCACATTGGCTAATCGGGCTATCTGCATTCTGCCCCGCCACCCGCACCACCCGTCAACCCCTCTTTTACGCTACTGCTACTCTCTGTTCATCATATATGCACAGTCACTTTAACCATACCTACATGTACATACTACCTCAATCAGCCTGACTAACCGGTGCCTGTATGTAGCCTTGCTACTGTTATAGCCTCGCTACTGTATATAGCCTGTCTTTTTACTGTTGCTTTATTTCTTTACTTACCTATTGTTCACCTAATACCTTTTTTGCACTGTTTGTTAGAGCCTGTAAGTAAGCATTTCACTGTAAGGTCTACACCTGTTGTATTCGGAGCACGTGACAAATGTACTTTGATTTGATTTGAGTAACCAAAAAGGTGTTTCACAAATCAAAATATATTTTATATTTGAGATTCCTCCAAGTAGCCACCCTTTGCTTTGATGACAGCTTTGCACACTTGGCATTCTCTCAACCCGCTTCATGAGGTTTCAATTAACAGGTGTGCCTTATTAAAAGTTAATTTGTGGAATTTATTCCTTCTTAATGAATTTGAGCCAATCAGTTGTGTTGTGACAAGGTAGGGGTGGTATACAGAAGATAGCCTTATTTGGTAAAGAACAAAGTCCATATTATGGCAAGGACAGCTCAAATAAGCAAAGAGAAACGACAGTCCCTCATTACTTTAATTAAGACATGAAGGTCAGTACTTTCTTCAAGTGCAGTTGCAAAACTCACCAAGCGCTATGATCATCAAAAGGTTTTACAGCTGCACCTTCGAGAGCATCCAGACGGGTTGCATCACTGCCTGGTATGGCAACTGCTCGGCCTCAGACCACAAGGCACTACAGAGGGTAGTGCGTACAGCCCAGTACACCACTGGGGCCAAGCTTCCTGCCATCCAGGACCTCTATACCAGGCGGTGTCAGCGGAAGGCCCTAAAAATTGTCAAAGACTCCAGCCACCCTAGTCATAGACTGTTCTCTCTGCTACTGCACGGCAAGTGGTACCGCAGCTCCAAATCTAGGTCCAAGAGGCTCCTACAAAGCTTCTACCCCCAAGCCATAAGACTCCTCGTCTTTGTGAAATGCACAGTAGGTGAATGGATGATCTCCGCATGTGTGATTCCTACCGTGAAGCATGGAGCAGGAGGTGTGATGGTGTGGGGGTGCTTTGCTGGTGACACTGTCAGTGATTTATTTAGAATTCAAAGCACACTTAACCAGCATGGCTACGGCAGCATTCTGCAGCGATACGCCATCTCATCTGGTTTGCGCCATCTCATCTGGTTTTTCAACAGGACAATGACCCAACACACATCCAGGCTGTGTAAGGGCTATTTGGCCCATAAGGCGAGTGAGGAAGTGCTGCATCAGATGACCTGGCCTCCACAATCACCCGACCTCAACCCAATTGAAATGGTTTGGGATGAGTTGGACTGCAGAGTGAAGAAAAAGCATCCAACAAGTGCTCAGCAATATGTGGGAACTCCTTCAAGACTGTTTGAAAAGCATTCCAGGTGAAGCTGGTTGAGAGAATGCCAAGAGTGTGCAAAGCTGTCATCAAGTCAAAGGGTGGCAACTTTGAAGAATCTCAAATATATTTTGATTTGTTTAAAAAAATGTGGGTTACTACATGATTTCATATGCGTTATTTCATAGTTTTGATGTCTTCACTATTATTCTGCAATGTAGAGAATAGTAAAGATAAGGAAAAACCCTTGAATGAGTAGGTGTGTACTAACTTTTGACTGGTACTCTTCTTCTTATTGGTGCACTTGAAGTGTTTCAATTAGCCTTATAAGTCTGTGTCAGGCTTCGCAGAATAGTAAGGTAGCGATCATTTTTATTATTATTATTACTACTGCATGAGGCCATAACCCGAGCACTCCATTCTACCACCTCAGGTATCTTGGCCCAGCTCCCACTCAGCCAAGTCCAAGCTCTTCTCTGTCCTGGCACCCCAATGGTGGAACCAGCTTCCCCCTGCCCATCTTCCGAAAACATCTGAAACCCTACCTCTTCAAACAGTATCTGAAATAAATTATTTTATTTCTTTAAAAAGCACTTGCACCTGCCAAATCCATCCATTACGCACAGTTCTCCCTCTCAAGCATTCCTGCTTGAGGATGCACTCAAATCAATATTTTACTTACCATCAAATGAATAGGTTATTGTCATCGGTTCTACGGAAAATCAGATAGCTTCCTTATGTTACAGTAAACCATTAGCCAACATTTCAACGATTAAACAAATGTCTCTTCATTTCAATTAAAGGCCTATCACAAACCTCTTGTAGGCAATTCTGTTAGGCTAATAAAAGCATGTTATTCGCAGCACAAACCAGCCTATTATCTCTGAAGTTCATTCACTTATTGGTGATGGCTACTTTAACTGTACGTTTAGGTTAGTGTTAAAGTGCTCACATAGGCCACTACTCTGCCATAGCTGTGAGATAACTAGTTCTAAAGGTAAGTGCGGTCTAAGCAATTCCCTTATGATATCACGTTACCTTCCTAGTTGATTCTATTGATGGAAAACTGTTGTTTACCTCATGTCGCACACATTTCCTTCTAGCTCACACTCCATCAAGGACAGCTGTATTTTAGGCTTTTCAAATATATTCCATTCTCCTTTCTCTTGTTTATTTTCTGGCTATATTCCCGCTAATATTAATTTATGTAATTAAGCTTATAGATATGTATTTTTCTGTCTTTATTATAATAATAATACTATTTTAATTTGTAAAGCGCATTTCCCACACTAAATGCACATACTGAAGCTTTATGGTTCTTGCTTCTGTGCACAAATCATTTAACCACTGCAGTTTTAGATTATTTATTTAGAATCTGATACTGGCCTTTATTATTTATTTTTTATTTCTGATATTTTAGCTTAATTAAATTGGTTTATATTATAGTGTTTCTATTCCAAGAAAAATTCAAATACATTTTACAGTCGCCTATTTATTGCCTACCTAAAACACCTGCTAATACATTTGAAGTAGAAATTAATCCTAATGTTAGAAAGTAGAATAAAAAAACAGATATAAGCTACTGTGGGCGGGTAAGCTAAATAATTACAACTGAATAGCCCTAATTCAAAGAATAGTGATAAAGGAGATGAAAAATGCTAGGTAGAGCATGCCCAGAGCTTGTGGCTAAGCAGTACCAGAGTGAAAATGTAGCAGAAGAGAAGGCCGACAGCAATTGTACTCTCTGCTCCTAGCGCCACACTTGCCCACTTGAATGCTCTGACATTCAAAAGCAGCCCTGATTTAGGCTATAAAAGAACTGTTAATGAATAATCATATCAATGGATGGAATCAGTGTATGAATGGCTGCAGCAACCATTACACGGACTTAAAATCTGCATAAGAAATGAGGCCTAATTAGACAAAATAACAATTAAGTCAAACGAGATAAGTTGTTCAAACGGCTTTGTATCTCATTCAAATGACTTAATATCTCGTTTGAAGATACTAAGAGATTCTAACTTGTTTAAACAAGATAATTCCAAGAATCTATTGGGGTTTTTTTGTGGGCAGGGGGCCTTGGGCTTCAGGGCTTCCTTCTGCACATGAGTAACATTAAAACATAATATTATGCCCCACCAACATTAGACAACTATACAGAAAACCCTCAAAATGCTGAATAAAGTAAATTAAATCCATGATGAGAGAATAGTCAAATTGACTGACAACTAAAATAGCAATGTAGATGGCACGCGTTTGCTAACGATCAGGGTACACCAAATCCAGAGGTTGTGATTTCAAATCCCAGGTTGGGTCATATTGAAAAGTGAGCACTATGTAATCATGTGAAATAGCTGTTTTCACATGTTGAGCTGAAAAGACACGTGAGACCAGTTGTTCACATGTTAAAACCATATGTTGACATGTTAAAACCATATGTTCACATGTATTACATTTAGAGTTCACATGTTAACACCACCTTTTCACATGTCAGGAGAATAACATGTTTTCAACTCACATGTTGAACTTGCATTTTCACATGTGAAAAACTTTCAGCGCTTCCTAGATCATGAGTAAGGGCCCTGGTGTAATCTCGACATAACCTATGGTTGTAAAATATATTGATTTGATGTTGTTGCAAGTGTAATTATAGCAATAATACACAAAGGAAATCTAATTTATGTAAAGTGTTACCTTTCATTCAAGTTATTTGATTTAAACATATCTGAGTATATTTGCAACTGATATATCATCGACCATATTCAAATGTACTTAATATAATGACAATGCCCCTGTAAAGAAACAAATTAAGCTAATCAGACATGTTTCATCTTGTCAATTAAAGAATGATTGTTATGCCCTGACCATAGAGAGCCTTTCTATTTCTCTATTTGGTCAGGTCAGGGTGTGATTTGGTGGGCAATCTAGTTTTCTTATTTCTTTGTTTGGCCGGGTATGGTCCCCAATCAGAAGCAGGTGTCTATCGTTGTCTCTGATTGGGGATCATACTTAAATTGCCCTTTTCCCACCAGTGATTGTGGGATCTTGTTTTTGTGAAGCCTGTGTGCAGCCCAGAACGTCACGTTTCCCTTTCCTTCTGTATTCGTTTTTTTTTTGTTTCAATTCGATTAAAGGCTGTGGAATTCCATGCACGCTGCGCCTTGGCTTATTTACGACAGGGAGTTTGAAGACAGCGATCGTGAAAATGATAGTTGGCATGTGGACTGCTAACGAGTACTAGTAGTCCAATTTGATGACCATGTCCTCTCTCCATTCTCCACAGACACTGGTTCAATTCAGCTCATTAGGAGTGGTAAATGTCGTTATGACAGGAGAGGACAGGAAGGAGTGGAACCTTGTCTATCTGGATTGTATTCATTAGCGCACACTATTTCAATGAATGAATGAATGACTGTGGAAAGGTATGCACGCACTACGGCCACTTTAGATTAAAGCACTAAGTCTCTTTGGGTAAAAGCATCTGCTAAGTGGCATATCTCATTATTGAATGAATGAATTAATTAATTAATTCATGGCTTATTAGAACAATCCAACCACTGACAAAAATCTAATTTATCAGCCAGGGAGAAATTCTTTCCATCCTTCTTTTTGTTATGGCTGTAATGCCACCACCCACAGGTACAATGAGATGTTCAATCATTTATTTCCTTTCCTTTATTTTCCTCCCCGAGGCAAAAATAAAAATGTGTGCCTGTCATGTATGTGTTAGACATGATGGCGGTGGTTGTCACGTGTGTGTGTGCTTGTGTGTGCCATCTACTTTATATCGCATTATGAATTCATAACACTGGTTAATAGAATGTCTCTGTAAACCGTATCAGACCTTTGAGATAAATTCAGATCTGGACTCATGTAGCAAGGGGTTCAGAGGACATGAAATCAGTTGGACTGGATGGGAGAACATGAGTACATTTTCTCCATGATTTATGGATCGATAGAATAGCCCAAAGGGACATCCTACAACCTTTTCATGTTCTTGTGAAGACTGGAAGATTTGCTTGAAGCAAAACTGTGACATAGCCGATAAAGTGGCTCTTGACAATATTAGCAGTGTATCTACTGTCTAGTCTATCAGTTCAGATTGAAATTATTCAAATGAGAGATTGAGTGAAATAAAAGGTGCAGTGCCTTATGTCTTTTTCATTTTCCACAATATTCCACTTAGGAGGTGGATGGCATGATTAAACATTTCAAGAAGTGTACGTACATACGGAATTAGGATCTTAATTTGAGCCAGTTTGCTACAGCATGAAAATAATCCTGCAGCAACAGGAAATGTGGATTCTAATTAATGGACGTTTTTGATGGGGTTGATACATTGTAGTAGTAAGTAAGTAAGAGTGCTCTATTGTGGCAGGGAGCATTACTGCGAGACGTTTGCCATTGTTTTGGCATTCTGTTAGTGTAATGCCCTTTAGATACAGACAGAAAGTAGCAAGTTCCTTGGTGCGTGATTTACTGACAGGTAGGTGTTGCTGAATGCTCTGGCCAAGTGACTATATTCTCTCTCTCTCTCTCTCTCTCTCTCTCTCTCTGTCTCTCTGTCTCTCTGTCTCTCTGTCTCTCTGTCTCTCTCTCTCTCTGTCTCTCTGTCTCTCTCTCTCTCTCTCTCTCTCTCTCTCTCTCGTTACCCTGTCCTACCTGAAGTGACAAGTGCCAGAGGTGGGACTAATCATAATGACTAAAGACCTTGACACAGAGTTCTGCTCCTGCCACATCCATCAACTGCTCCTGCCACATCCCCATACTCGCTCATCTTTTAGACACAAAGGAAGCTGATAATGGTAGTTGTTGAGTAGGAGCCTTCCATGTTGGAAAAGTGTGCAATGCACCACCTAAACAAATCGGTTCAATGACAAAAGCACGCTTTTTTTAATGTGACACCATTTATATTCTGTGTTAAGAGATGTTCCCTTTTATAGTGCACCATGTACACTCTTAACAATAAATATGCAAGTTGGAACCAAATAAGGTTATTGGGAGCAATGCCATAGATGAACCATTTTAGGGTCTCTGAAGAACCATAAATGGCATGGTTCTTTGAAGAACCATACACAAATCAGAAATGATTTGGCCCTCCAAGATCGGAATTGAATAGCCCCACTGTAGGGTTTTAAGCCTTAATTGCATATTTCCCAGGGTGAATTTTAGAGTTACCAGTACCACCCATGACTGTGTTCGCTAGTGACAGAAAAATGGTTGTTGCGTTCATACATTTTCAGTCCTGTGTCCTTCACAAAGTTAGATCCTAAGTGGTTATGTCATCATTAAAATGTAATTCTACAACATAATAAATACAATGCATTCGGAATGTATTCAGACACCTTGACGTTTTTCACATTTTGTTACGTTACAGCTTTATTCTAAAATAAAATATATATTTAAAAAATCATCAATCTACACACATAATGACAAAGCAAAAACAAGTTTAGACATTTTCGAAAATGTATAAAAAACAACAACTGAAATATCACATTTACATAAGTATTCAGACACTACTCAGAACTATGTTGAAGCACATTTGGCAGCGATTACAGCCTCGAGTCTTCTTGGGTACGACGCTACAAGCTTGGCACACCTATATTTGGGGAGTTTCACCCATTCTTTGCAGATCCTCTCAAGTTCTGTCAGGTTGAATGGGGAGCGTCGCTGCACAGCTATTTTCAGGTCTCTCCAGAAATGTTAGATCGGGTTCAAGTCCGGGCTCTGGCTAGGCCACTCAAGGACATTCAGAGACTTGTCTCGAAGCCACTCCTTCGTTGTCTTGTCTGTGGGTTTAGGGTCATTGTCCTGTTGGAAGGTGAACCTTCACACCGGTCTGAGGTCCTGAACGCTCTAGAGCAGGTTTTAATCAAGGATTTCTCTGTACTTTGCTTAATTCATATTTTCCTCAATCCTGACTAGTCTCCCAATCCCTGCCACAGAAAAACATCCACACAGCATGATACTTCACCATAGGGATGGTGCCAGGTTTCCTCCCAACGTGATGCTTGGCATTCAGGCCAAAGAGTTCAATTTTGGTTTCATCAGACCAGAGAATCTTGTTTCTCATTGTCTGAGAGTTTTTAGGTGCCTTGGGTAAACTCCAAGCGGGCTGTCATGTGCCTTTTACTGAGGAGTGGCTACCGTCGGGCCACTCTACCATAAAGGCCTGATTGGTGGAGTGCTGCAGAGATGGTTGTCTTTCTGGATGGTTCTCCCATCTCCACAGAGGAAATCTAGAGCTCTATCAGAGTGACCATCGGGTTCTTGGTCACCTCCCTGATCAAGGCCCTTCTACCACGATTGCTCAGTTTGGCCGGGTGGCCAGCTATAGGAAGAGTCTTTGTGGTTCCAAACTTCTTCCATTTTAGAGTGATGGAGGACACAGTGTTAATGGGGACGTTCAGTGCTGCAGAAATGTTTTGGTACCATTCCCCAGATCTGTGCCCCAGCACAATCCTATCTCGGAGCTCTGCAGACAATTCCTTCGACCTCATAGCTTGGTTTTTGCTTTGACATGCACTGTCAACTGTGGGACCTTATATAGACTGAATTATATAGATTGAATTTACCACAAGTGGACTCCAATCAAGTTGTAGAAACATCAAGGATGATCAATGGAAACAGGATGTACCTGGGCTCAATTTCAAGTCTCATAGCAAAGGGATACTTTCTGAATGCACTATATTTCATAAGGCCTGCATTTACCCTAGTACATTTGCCTGAAACTTGTGCAACCTGCATTTAAAATGACTGCCAGTGCCAGGGTTGGGAAGATGAAGACATGAAACTGGCTTAAACATCTCAACTGGAACAACCATTTCCGTAATGGGTGCAATAAATCCAAGTAACAGATTGGAATGGTTTAGAAAAATGTTATTTATATTTGAGTAGCGTAAAATTAATTAATCAATAAACATGCAAAAACATAGATATTGATAACAAACAATTGTAAAAAACATTTATTCATCGTGTGTGTGTGTGTGTGTGTGTGTGTGTGTGTGTGTGTGTGTGTGTGTGTGTGTGTGTGTGTGTGTGTGTGTGTGTGTGTGTGTGTGTGTGTGTGTGTGTGTGTGTGTGTGTGTGTGTGTGTGTGTGTGTGTGTGTGTGTGTGTGTGTCAGCAGGTAGCCTAGCAATTTAAGAGCATTTGGCCAATAACCTAAAGGTCACTAGTTCGAAGCCCCGAGCCAACTAGGTAAAAAAGCTGTTACGGTGCCCTTGAGCAAGGCACTTAACCCTAATTGAAGCTACAGTAATAGGAAGTATACTGATTGAGGTGATGTGCAAAATAGAACACATTGTCCAAAACACGAGCCATACGGCTCTGTAGCTCATTTACATCAAGCATAGAATCTCACCACAGTTGTCTTTTTCATCGTCATTTGTAATCTCTGTCAAGCCCACACTATTGGTCACTGGGTGTTGCATTCATTCCAGAAGGAAAGCGAATGTCTGACACAGATTTAGCGTGAAAGTCACACGCCATCTAAAGTGAGAGATAGAGGGTAAACAAGAATTTGAAAACACACAGCTCGTTAGTCACGGCCCTTCATTATTAAACTGTGCATGTAGGAGTCAAACAGGACACTGGCTAAGGCTTAACTTTGAGTGAGTGAGTGAGTGAGTGAGTGAGTGAGTGAGTGAGTGAGTGAGTGAGTGAGTGAGTGAGTGAGTGAGTGAGTGAGTGAGTGAGTGAGTGAGTGAGTGAGTGAGTGAGTGAGTGAGTGAGACTGCTTAATAATGAACTATATGTTATGTAAAAATTAACAATAGCCAAGAATACTGAGTATTACTCTAATTAGCTCCATGCTGAAACAATGACAGTTCTTCATTTTCACATATACATTTAAATATTGGTTATTCAGCAGACGCTCTTATTCAAAGTGACAGTGCATTCAACTAAAGTAGATAAACAACAATATATCACAGTCAGAGCAAGTAAGAAGTTAAAGTAACCGTTACTGAGAATGTTTTTTGCTGTTCAGCCGGCTACTTGCAAATGTATTTTTGTATTTTCAATTACAAAATACACACATTTTAATGAAATACAATACTTTGCAAAATGATTTTGATACATTGGTCTTTAGGGTATTTTGTAATTGTAATTTGTAATTTATGTCCATCCCTGGCTTTAACCATGGCAACAATGCAACGTTATTAGGGCCATGTCAACACATCTGTCAGCGCGGCTGTGAATCACATCACAAGAGACATGCCAAACGGGACATGAAGACATTTTTTTTTACATAATTGATGAAATTTAAAAGCTTTTTTGAGTTGCTTTGTGAATGACCAAATTAGCTTGAGATGATTTTACTCCATCCAAGTTTCTTGACATAGGCATTTTAAAGAGCTGTCATTTAAGTCAATTTTATTGGGTTTATATACAAAACAAATATTATGGGTGCAATTTTAGTCACTCAAAAGGCTATTTTATATGGGTATCAGAATGAGTGCTCTGGACCATTAAGGGCCCTTGGAGTACTGTTGCACGATAAAGAACCTTTGAGATCTGTCCCTTTCATAGCACACAGCAAATTGGCCAGTGTTGCCTAGTGTTGATTTTTCAGTGCAACATTTCCAATGTTGATTCAAGAGTTAAATTAACACTGTAAATAGATCAATTAACACTCAGGATCTAACTTGGTGAAGGCCATAGGACTGAAAATGTATTAATGCAATAACCATGTTTCTGTCACTAGCAAACACCCTGGGAAATATGCAAATAAGGCTTAAAACCCTACAGCAGGGCTGTTCAATTCCTGTCCTGGAGGGCTGAAACATTTCTGGCTTTTGATTTGTGTGTGGTTCTTAAAAGAACCTTCCCATTTTTGGTTCTTCAGAGACCTTACAATTGTCACCTAAGGCATCACACTCAAGAACCTTATTTCGTTCCAACTGGTACCTTTATTTTTAAGAGTGTAATTGTATTGATTTAAGACTGTAAGGCATCATTGTTGTAGCCATTGCGGAACCTATTCTTTGTAGATTCTTTCCGCAATGTCTGTTTCAAAACAGAGTAGTGTTTATTCTGGCATTTCATGGTGCAGTTTTTAAGGATTGTGATATTATTTAAAGAACTACACACTGTGTCCATTTTAGGACAGCCTCGGTCTCAACAGTCCTGCTGAAACTGAGGCTTTCTTAGTATGGACACCATACAAATAAGATTTGATGGTCTCTGTCAATAAAACCTACAGTCTTAGATTGTGCAGATACAGTTGAAGTTGGAAGTTTACATACACTTAGGTTGGAGTCATTAAAACTCGTTTTTCAACCACCCCACAAATGTCTTGTAAACAAACTATAGTTTTGGCAAGTCGTTTGGGACATCCTCTTTGCGCATGACACAAGTCATTTTTCCAACAATTGTTTACAGACAGATTATTTCACTGTATCACAATTCCAGTGGGTCAGAAGTTTACATACACTAAGTTGACTGTGCCTTCAAACAGCTTGGAAAATTCCAGAAAATGATGTCATGGCTTTAGAAGCTTCTGATAGGCTAATTGACATCATTTGAGTCAATTGGAGGAGTACTTGTGAATGTATTTCAAGACATACCTTCAAACCTAGTGCCTCTTTGCTTGACATTATGGGAAAATCAACAGAAATCAGCCAAGACCTCAGAAAAACATTGTAGACCTCTACAAGTCTGGTTCATCCTTGGGAGCAATTTCCAAATGCCTGAAGGTACCACGTTCATCTGCTCAAACAACAGTACGCAAGTATAAACACTATGCGACCACGCTGCCATCATACCACTCAGGAAGGAGACGCTTTCTGTCTCCTATAGATGAACGAACTTTGGTGTGAAAAGTGCAAATCAATCCCAGAACAATAGCAAAGGACCTTGTGAAGATGCTGGAGGAAACAGGTACAAAAGTATCTATATCCACAGTAAACAAGTCCTATATCGAAATAACCTGAAAGGCCGCTCAGCAAGGAAGAAGCCACTGCTCCAAAACTGCCATAAAAAAGCCAGACTACGATTTGCAACTGCGCATGGGGAGAAATGTCCTCTGGTCTGTTGAAACAAAAATAGAACTGTTTGGCCATAATGACCATCATTATGTTTGGAGGAAAAAGGGGGAGGCTTGCAAGCCAAAGAACATCATCCCAACCGTGAAGCACGGGGGTGCAGCATCATGTTGTGGGGGTGCTTTGCTGCAGGAGGGACTGGTGCATTTCACAAAATAGATGGCATCATGAGGATGGAAAACTATGTGGATTAATTGAAGCAACATCTCAAGACATCAGTCAGGAAGTTAAAGCTTGGTTGCAAATGGGTCTACCAAATGGACAATGACCCCAAGCATATTTCCAAAGTTGTGGCAAAATGGCTTAAGGACAACAAAGTTAAGGTATTGGAGTGGCCATCACAAAGCCCTGACCTCAATCCTATAGAATATTTGTGGGCAGAACTGAAAAAGCTTGTGCGAGCAAGGATGCCTACAAACCTAACTCACTTACACCAGCTCTGTCAGGAGGAATGGGCCAAAATTCACCCAACTTATTGTGGGAAGCTTGTGGAAGGCTACCCGAAATGTTTGACCCAATGTTTGACCCAATGCTACCAAATACTAATTGAGTGTATGTAAACTTCTCACCCAGTGGGAATGTGATGAACGAAATAATAGCTGAAATAAATCATTCTCTCTACTATTAATCTGACATTTCACATTTTTAAAATAAGGTGGTGATCCTAACTGACCTAAGACAGGGAATTTTTACTAGGATTAAATGTCAGGAATTGTGAAAAACTGAGTTTTAATGCATTTGGCTAAGGTGTATGTAAACTTCCGACTTCCAACTAAATCTAATGATTTAGATGACTTCAGTGGCCTTTGCCTTGGATGATGTACAGATGTAGTTAAAAGTGCTTGAATCACAGATCAGTCCAAGTGACGGATAGTGGTGTATAGTGATGGAGTTGACGTGAGCAGTATCCATCATCAAATGGGTGATGAAAGATGGTGTGTATGCAATAGAGCTGGATTCAATCTTATCGTCAAAGTATCGCGGAAGGTTCGCTGCATTAAAGGTCATTTCTGATTGAGACGAAATATGCAGTTTTTACTGTGAATTACCTTCCCTTCTAGAAAAACCACATGCATTTCACATGTAATCTTATGTGAAGTTAATGTGATAATGTGACATCTAAAAGCAACATGTGATAACATGGAATTTCACGTAAAAACATTTGAGCACATTTTAAAACATGAAATAAATGTGACAACATGGGGATGCAAAATGTCAACATGTGATATCATGGAACTACACGTGACAACATTTGAAAGTTTTTCACATGTAAAACTGCTAATTCAATTTTCGCACGTGAATGTTTTTCCACCAGCGTAAAGGCTATTCCACGTGTGAGAGTTAGATTTTCACATGACAGTTTTTCACATGTGAATCTGCAATTCACACATGAGGTGAAAACATGTTATTCTCCTGACATGTGAAAAGGTGATGTTAACACGTGAACTCTAATTGTAATACATGTGAACACATGGTTTCATACGTGAACCAACGACCTTACGCATCTCTTTTGTTTTCACGTGAATATTCCAGCTCAACATGTGAAAACAGCTATTTTGTATAAATAGAAGTCATGAAATGTTATGGGGGTTTTAAGGTAAGTGATACGCTGTTCAGCTAAAACAGTGTACACATCTTTAATCAATAGGATTACATTTGACATGATCACCTGACATTTCTGTATGACCCCCACCTGGAATTAGAACTCATAATGGACTTCGGGTACGCTGATCATTCTGCTGTGCCACAAAGTCTGTAGCATTCTCAGAACTCCCATTAAGATTCATGGCCTATAATACATCTCTGCACTTAGCAAAATAGTGCCAAGTGCACTGCTATTTTAGTTATCAGTTAATCTGCCTATTCTCTCATCCTTGATTTCATTTCAGCAAGCTGAGGGGTTTTCTGTATAGTTTAATGTTGGTGGGGCATATTATTCTATTTTCATGTTGCTTCTGAATCACTATGATAAATATAATAGTTTATCTTCAGTGTATTTTTATTAACGAAGCTGATAACTACTTTAAAGTCCAAAGTGTATGAATACAGGTGGAATCAGTTATTGACACAGACATGGTGGCGTAGAAGGAAGTTTGGAATGCCGTGACCCAAGAGGTTGTGACTTTAAATCTCTGCTGAGGAACATGTTAAATAATCATTCGTATATAAACATATACTATGTAATGATGTGTGTCAAATATGTAAGTTGATAACACTGTGTGAAGTTCTGGGGACATCCTAACGACTAATTCTTGTTTGCAGGGCATCACCTGTGAAATCTTGTGTGAAAAATAACCACATGTTTTTCCATGAGGTAGATTTAAAAGCCAAATAGCCTCCCTTCTGCCTGAAAAAGTCCTCAAGATTGTTAAGAGAAAATGAGGGCCCAGTAGACACGTCAGTGTGCTATGACCAATGAAACTTTAAAGAATCCTTATCACTCTGATTGGCATGGCTTCCCATCCTCTACCTCCTAGTATCATAGGCCAGTAGCTTTACTGTGTGTGTGTGTGTGTGTGTGTGTGTGTGTGTGTGTGTGTGTGTGTGTGTGTGTGTGTGTGTGTGTGTGTGTGTGTGTGCTTACCTGTGTGTGCTTACCTGTGTGTGTGACTGCCTGGCTGGTTTCTACGTGTGTGAGACAGTGTTTTGTGTGAGAGCTCATAAGTGCTTAATACCCTGGGGAGTGCTTCATTAATTATGCAGAGCGTTTGAAACGCCATACACCACGGGACAACATCTGGCGCAGTAGGCTCTCTGGGTCGAGGGCTCTGTCGGGAGGTGGAACACCAACCAAGCGGTGCCACGGTGCCCGCTCCCTCGTCCCCAGGACAGAAATAAAAGGATCAAATGACTAGTCTCAATTACCCTTCAGTACACTGGAAAAAAATAGAGGTTCTTAAATGGTTCTCCCTCGGCTCTTAAGGTTCCTTAGAGAACTTGCCTGATAAAGAACCTTTGAGTTAAATGTGGGTTCTTGACGTGGCATCTATGGTTCTTCATAATTCTTCATAATTAAAGAACTATACTATTTATGGTTCTTCAGAGACCCAAAAATGGTTCCCTTATTTTATCGCTCTCAAGAACCTTATTTGTCTCCAAATTGCACCTTTATTTTTAAGAGTGTACACAATGTCTTAACCCTACAGTGTCCATATTTGTAACGCCATGGCCATAGAGAGGGTTTTTTTGTTATCTATTTTGGTTAGGCCAGGGTGTTACATGGGTGGGCGTTCTATGTTTATTTTTCTATGTTGGTTTGTTTCTTTGGTTGGCCGTGTGTGGCTCCCAATCAGGAACAGCTGTAGTTCGTTGTTGCTGATTAGGAGTCATACATAGGCAGCCTGTTTTTCCTTTGTGGTTTGTGGGTGATTGTTTTCTGTTTAGAGTGTTTTCCTGACAGGACTGTTTTGCTGTCGTCTTTTGTTTAATTTTGTAAGTGTTCTCTTTTTCTATTAAATTTCAAGATGAACACACATCCTCCGCTGCACATTGGTCTCATTACTACGACAGCCGTTACAATATTAGGACAGCCTCTGTCGTGGAGAGTCACCTTTATTAGAAAACATGCCTGAGATGTAAGAAGAAACCTCGCCCAGTTATTGCCAGTGTTGCCATTGGGTTTGGGAGGATCTTTTGTTAAGAGCTCAGTGGTGTTTTAAAAGCAGTACACATGTAAACAGGAATTGAGCTGCAGGCGATGCTGTCTGGCGGAAGAATTAACGGATTGCAGAAATAATACTAAATGCACGGTATGCCTACTGGTGTAATATAACGCAATGGTGACACTGTGTGGTATAAGGCTATATGTCACATGCTGTTACAGCATGGCTATAAAAAAAGAATAGAGCAGATCTGACACCTTGTGGGCCCATGGAATACATCATCTATTTAGATGGTTAAGATATCTGAGTGAGGTACAGGCTCCTCTTTTATTCAGGGACATAACATTGAGGTGACTCTGCTATTACAACATAAGGGAGTTTGTTTTGTTCCACAGTGTTCCTATGCCGTGGCCTATTCAACGTTGGGTAAGGGTTGACATTATTACAACAATGACACGACTTGTTCCCGCACACAATGGTGCGGATTGTCCTTCGGATATGACTTAATGTGGTCTTGTGAATGGAGATAGAGGAGGAGTCTCTGCTACGTCCACCCACATCTCTCTCCGTCCATGGGCAGATCTATTTATTATCTGTGGAGACAGCACCAGCAGCAGACAGACCATCCTCAAGACTGTGAACCTAATGTGTGCTGCATCCACCTACTCTCCTGTGTGGGAGCAACTGGGAACAATCTGTTTTTGACTTTGTCCACAGAATATCCTAGAAGGTCTATCCTAGAAGGAATTAACAGTGTTTCAGGGCCACCATCGTAAGGTAAGATATTCTATTTCACATACTGTTCATCAGTCTTATGACAGTATCGTTTAGAAACAAATAACTGAATTTTATGAGGAACAATATATGCATTGTTGTACTGTAATAATGTTGAATAGGGCCATCTGAGAAACATTGTGGAACGAAACAAACTGCCCAATGTGGTGCAGCGGGGTAGAACACAGAAATCAAATGTTTTTGACATAGTGAAATGAGGGTGTGACTGACTAAAATGACATGTGACTTCTGACTGAAATTACTACTAAAATGACCGTACTGAAATGGATTGAAATGTCAGTACTGAAATTAGTTTTGTACTTCTGTCCTCAGATCCTGAACATGGGCGAGTGCATTTCAATCCGTGTTTTACTGATGTTTCTGGCCCTAATCAGCTATCTAATTGCACTGACATTCAACATATTGGCTCTATTTGGGCCCTGGACAGGTGAATTCTTAAAGTCCACTTCAAGTCAATGACATCTGTTTGAAATATACTTCCTTTTTTTTTTGCATCCGACAGAATGTTTTGTAACCTGTGTGTTTGAACATGTAGGTGCGTTCATGCAAACCACACAGTATGTGCTGAGCAAGTCCACAACCCACCTAACCCCGGATAGATGGGTACTCTTTCTATGGGACGTCCTTAACGTCTGGTTGATCGGCATGTTCATCTATCTGATACACAATCTCCGTAGAAGGTACGATACTGTCCATTAAAGCTAGACTCTCGCTGACACTACAACAATCATGTAAACATTGTTCCTTCAGACATTTTTTGTTATTTTCCAAGCCAAACCCTGGCTGGAATGAAATGAACTTTGCACTGGACATTAGCCTGGTCCCAGATCGGTTCCTGCTATATTGCTGAATCATTGTCTCTCACTGTCTTGCCAAACATGACAATTCCATAAGGAGGCATCCAGGCTAACTAGCCTGTATTTACTGGCAATCTAACTTAGGTGAGACAAAAAAAATACAAATAATTGAAGTGCAGAAAGAGTGATTTTTACTGTCCTGGCTAGGGTTGCAGAAGCTTTTCCAAAATTCCCAGGTCTAGTTCTGGCCATGATGATGATGTTTTTGATTATGATGAGGCTGATGGTGATGGTGATTTTGTTGTTGTTGTTAATTATCATGATGATGTTCTTGTTCCTTAGGGAAGCCTATACATGGATGTACACCACTCCTGCTGTCCTGCCCTACGGATTCTACTTGTCCTGGATTGTGAATAGTATTTTGAATATGGCATGGTTATTTCTGTACGACAAAGAGTAAGTGATCATATTATGTGTATTTACTGTGCAATTATATACAACTTTTAAAATGTTTTGAGTTGTTTTTGAGTTTCTACTTTGAATTCGTGGCAAGGAAATCACTTGTATAGTATTTCTCAAGACAGATTACGTTTTCTAGATTCTGTGTTTGTCATAGAAAGATGGTGCCAACACTCCTGATCACAGCATTACAGGCCATCTCCAACTGTGTTATTATCATGTTCTCCTGCTACGGACTGGTCGTCTATGGAGCATGGCTCCATAAATATCACAACAATGATCTCTG
Organism: Salmo salar; assembly: GCF_965601325.2. Lineage (NCBI taxonomy): Eukaryota > Metazoa > Chordata > Actinopteri > Salmoniformes > Salmonidae > Salmo > Salmo salar. Next base: position 27,683,067 of record NC_138309.1, on the reverse strand, counting down.
GCTCATTCGAATACTGGTACAAAAACTTTTTTTCTACGATTCTCCAAGAACATTGTATTGTGTACACAAACCTTCCACAAGTGTGCCGGACAGTTACTTTTTCGGTACAGACATGTGTTATCTGTTTATGGTGTCCATATTATGAAGCCTCAGTTTCAGTAGGACTGAAGCTGTCCTAATATGGGCACCGTATTTTTTAACTCTTTACAGGTGCAAAACGGAGTGGCTTTGTATGCAACATGGTGGGCTGTGGCTACTTTTTTACACTTGACCGTTGTTTTAGATCATCAAACCCCAATACCCAAGACAGATGCTGCAATAATGGTACTAGTTCTGCTCCAATTGGGACTCATAGGATGGTGAGAGTTTGATCCTACATTTTATCTAACCTCTTAATTCAGTGATGTTGATTCAATAAACCACACCATTTGAGCTTTGCCAGTAGATTTTCCATTGCAAATTCATGAACAGTGGATTTACTTAACCTATACATAAACTATGACAGTGGCATGACAAGATAATGATACAGTGGCCCTAAGCGACAAAGTAGCTTCTAAAAATTGTGTGACAGCTCGTGCACACAAAACAAGTGCCTGCAAATCATTTTGATTAAAATGTAGTGACAGCGTATGCCTGCGTTGCAAGTGCCTGCGTTGTGTGCATGCTGTCACTATATTTTAAAAGCTAATTTGCCCCTTTGGGCCACCATACAATCACCAGAAACCTTTCCTTCTCTCCCCTTTTTTTAACCATGGGATTGATGCACTATTGATTTATATTTTCTTCCTCCTTATAACTCTCTCAGGTTTGTCATAGAGAACTGGTACCTGGATAAGCACGTGCGTTACATCCTCACAGTGTACCCTGTGGTGATCCTGGTGTTGGCAGCAAGTGTGGCCAATCCAGCCACGCCCGGTACCCACATAGACATCATGTCTGGTAGGCCCTATGTCCTGACTGACTCCTAAACTGACACCCAGAGGAAGATAACATAACACAGCCTGTCCTAATATGGACACCGTACATATGTTTTATTAGTAGATATACCAAGTCTTAAGATTAGATCGTGTTATATTTACTGTACATAAGTATAATGAGAACTGAGTATACTTATGTGCAATTGGCAATGTTTACACTATCTTCACTACTAGACTAGTGTCAATGTTATTCTCGTATCACTGTCTGTAGTCACTGTAGTGACTTTCCCATGGCGCTTATGGCTAATATGCTTGATGCCTCATCTCTTTTCCAGCTGTCATATTGGCCATAACTAGTGTCATGTTCCTTGTACGCATTGTCATGGTGTTATGGAAGCACAAGAACAAACCGTTTTACGGAGAAGAGGAGCTCATGTCTCCAGTGGACATCGCCAGAACACAGAAGCTCATCTTTATGTAGGAAGAAGAGAGCTGCTGCGGATATTCATACGCCCCCTTGTTTGAATGTTGTTTTCTTAAACATTTAATGGCTGAGACATGATCAAACTCTCCCTGTGTTGGATTCATAAGGCTTTGCTTCAGCAAGACATTTATGATTTAGGCTAAAAGTGCCTTTGTACTGTATAGATTGAGCTCATTGGCCATGCTAATGTCTTTTCGAAATCATATCAATGACTGTGTGTGATAAAACTATGAACCGGAATTCTCTCATGACCGCAATACTAATTCAATGACGTTAATGTGATTGTGTTATTTATTTATTTATTTTGTTAACCTTTAACTACCACCATATTGTTTTTATACCGTGATCTGATCTACCTTTGTGTTTTGACGTTTTGTTTTAGGTGACATACTGTACAACAATTTGGACTGCATTAATGTATGAATGAAGCTATAGAAATAAAGTGTATTATTATACTTACTAACGTACTTATCTGTAAATGTTATTGTGATTTAACAATAGTAAATACAACCGTGTACCACTGTGCAATAGTAGGAGCACCCATTGGTTAGACACCATGGGGAAAAATAACCAAACACACACACACACACACACACACACACCAAATTATGTACACACACACACACACCACACACACACACACACACACACACACACACACACACACACACACACACAGTAAACCTATTATGCTACAGTAAACCATGATACACTGACTGAAACAGTGCCATCATCCAAAGTCCAATGCACGCGATCCAAGATAGTGTGTGTGTGTATAAAAGAGTGTGGTGTGTGAGGCGAGCGTTCTACAGTTGATAGCTCGACAGGGAGCATGTACCGCTCCCGTGTGTCTCCGTATGGCCAGGCCAGTATGGAGGGACACCATCACCATGTGGTCCTACACGGTGCATGTATCGCTCTGGCCATGGTTAGCCTGGTGGTCTCCGAGACCTTCCATGTTCTAGCATCAGGGACCAACTCTGGCGGTGAGTGAAATCTACCAGACACCTGGTCCATCTCTGTACTAAAGTGCAATACTGTGAGGGCATCAGGGACTTTGGTTCAGCAGACACTCTGGATAAACGAGTACAGTGGCTAGTGGATGTATCCTGAATGCAATGATTATAATGCCACCATTTTTAGAGTCAAGATTGCAGAGTCAAACGCTTGTTGTGGTCATTGCGTCCTGGGAACATGGGACCAAATACTAAACTTATGACTACTTTTTTAATATTAATCTTTCGGCGTGACAAAAATACTATTTATTAAACATTTCTTCATCCTAGCTATTGTTTTAGTTTAAATTAATAGAATTTCTAAGAATTTTAAGCATACAATATAGTCAGTGTTTGAGTATTTTACACAGTCATTATTGCTCATCTTTATCAAGGCTGCCAATAATTTCGGACCCCCCTGTATATATGATAACTTTGTCACTGTCGTAATTAATGACTATTTTACCCAATATGACCTGTAAATGATATCTCCTGCAGGGATTTTTCAAATGCATATACAGTATGTCACCCAAAGGATCCCTTTGAGAAGATAAGTTAGAACAACTTGTCATACACCAATGTATCCACAGTGGAATGACTATCTAATGATAGACCTTTGGTCTGCCACGCATTCTAAATGTCACCTTTTTACAGCCCAGCACTGAAGAGAGGCCAATGATTGTATTTTTAAATCCTAATCTGCATGTCACCAACTACATTACATAAGCAGATGAGTTAATAAACGCACTATCCGGACACGTCTGAAAGGAAACTTTGTAAACTGGAGGTGATGTTACCACAGAGTTTTCAAACCCAGAGGCACAACATCATGATACTTCCGGGAATGCGTCGCGATGAGTCTCAACAGGAAAGTCAATGGGAGACAGGACAAATGTGTCCTTAGTTGTTCATTTTCTCAAATTCTAAAGGCTCAACCTATATTCGAGCCAATGTCTTAACTAGCTGAACATGTCATTACAATAACCTGGGGAAAAAAGTGAAAAACTGACACGCTTTCATTTTTGTCAAAATCAATTTTATATCGAAGGAGTGCCTCTCATTTGATGACCTGCACATGCGCAGTTCTACGCAACACAATCGTCAGACCCAGGGGAAGTGTTTCTATGCATGGGCTATTCTTGCTAACGCCGCCATGACATCACCTCGAGGTGTGATCAGGGATTTCTATTGGAGAAGCAGTTTCTGCACATCTTCACACTGTGCTGTCTTTGATGTTACTGCTCATACTGATGTATTCTCCATCTCACTGTTATACAGTGTCCATATTAGGACTGTGTCAGCAGGGCTTGTTTCAGTCTGAGGCTGTCCTAATATCGACACCATACTTGTGCATGCTGTGAATCTGTTTCCTATGATGGGAGCCAAACACTAAAGTATCTCCATTGCCAATAGGATAAGCTGGCTTGTTATTCACAATACAGCTTCATCTTCACAGAGCTTATACTGGTATTACATTGCAACTCTATACTTACTGTTAGACACAGTAACTGTATGGTGTCCATATTAGGACACCCTCAGTCTTAGCAGGAGGCTGTCCTAATATGGACACTGTAGCACATGGATTGTAGAGCTTGCTAGTTTATAGTAAAAAAAAAAACGGAAATGAGTTACCTCTGGTTCGTTTAGCCTTTCCTATGGAGGAAATTAATGGGCAACTATGGGGTTTTGGGACAAATGCCTAAAATAAGGCCTGAGGTTAACACAGACTTAGGAGATCGTATATATTTTGTTCTATGAGATAATATCAGTCAGTTAACATGACTTTTATGAGTTCTGAAGCCTTTATGTGCTTGTTTTGTTTGCAAAAATGTAAAAAAATTCACACAAAAAGACATTAGCTGATGAAGATTATCTCAAAGACCAAAACATATAGGGACTCCTAAGCCGGTGTTTACCAAAGACCTTCTTTTCTGCGTTTATCTAAAGACTCAACAACAAAAACATGTTTTCCCTGTAGGCTTTGGCCAATGAGCCATGGAGGAGTCAATGCCTACAAAAAGACAGCATTACTATTGCTCTCTACAGAGTCATTTTACCGAACATGCAATGGCTTTACTCCCTAGGTCTGTTTATGACCACATTGGATAATGTGTCTGAGTCCTTTCCTCTGGAGGTGACAATGGACTGCTGGGCAGACAACACCTGGATCATGCTCCGGCTATGGAACAGTGCTTGGCTCATACACTCTCTTTTTACTGTGTTCCAGAGGTATCACACATACACTCTCACTCACTCACTCACTCACTCACTCACTCACTCACTCACTCACTCACTCACTCACTCACTCACTCACTCACTCACTCACTCACTCACTCACTCACTCACTCACTCACTCACTCACTCACTCACTCACTCACTCACCCCCTAGTCTTCCAAAGGTTAACTGAATGCCTAAGTGATGACAATTAAATGATGAGGCTGTACAGCATGTGTGATTTATATCACTCAGTTGTGATTGATGTTCTCTGCACAAAAGGAATGTGTTTGGTCCAGTCTCCTGCAACCCTGAGATTCACCCTCCGTCATTCTATCTGATCTGGACTATGATCAACGTAGCAAAGATCACCTGGCTGTTTCTCTGGGACAGGCAGTAAGTAGTTTGGCACTTTTTGCATTTAAAGGGGAAGTTTTAAAAATGCAATGTTAGATGATTTCTCATCCTGAAAGTGGTGTACGTGCCAGGATAAACTCTAACCCATGGTTTACTGTTATTTAAACAGCCACTACAAACTTCAGCTAGACTACTTTCAGGGTGAGGAACCATCTAACAGTTTTAAAGGCCCAATGCAGTCAAAAACGTGATTTTCCTGTGTTTTTTTATATATACACAGTTGAAGTTGGAAGTTTACATACACTTAGGTTGGAGTCCTTAAAACTTGTTTTTCAACCACCCCACAAATTTCTTGTTAACAAACTATAGTTTTGGCAAATCGGTTAGGACATCTACTTTGTGCATGACACAACTAATTTTTCCAACAATTGTTCACAGACAGATTATTTCACTTATAATTCACTGTATCACAATTCCAGTGAGTCAGAAGTTTACATACACTAAGTTGACTGTGCCATTAAACAGCTTGGAAAATTCCAGAAAATGATGTCATGGCTTTAGAAGCTTCTGATAGGTTCATTGACAAAATTTGAATCAATTTGAGGTGTACCTGTGGATGTATTTCAAGGCCTACCTTCAAACTCAGTGCCTCTGCTTGACATCATGGTAAAATAAAATAAAAATCAGCCAAGACCTCAGAAAAACAATTGTAGACCTCCACAAGTCTGGTTCATCCCTGGGAGCAATTTCCAAACGCCTGAGGGTACCACGTCCATCTGTACAAACAATAGTACACAAGTATAAACACCATGGGACCAAGCAGCCGTCATACCGCTCAGGAAGGAGGCAAGTTCTGTCTCCTAGAGATGTATGTACTTTGGTGTGAAAAGTGCAAATCAATCCCAGAACAGCAGCAAAGGACCTTGTGAAGATGCTGGAGGAAACAGGTACAAAAGTATCTATATCCATAGTAAAATGAGTGCTATATTGACATAACCTGAAAGGCCACTCAGCAAGGAAGAAGCCACTGCTCCAAAACCGCCATAAAAAAGCCAGACTACGGTTTGCAACTGCACATGGGGACAAAGATCGTACTTTTTGGAGAAATGTCCTCTGGTCTCATGAAACAAAAATAGAACTGTTTGGCCAAAATGACCATTGTTATGTTTGGAGGAAAAAGAGGGATGCTTGCAAGCTGAAGGACACCATCCCAACCGTGAAGAACAGGGGTGACAGCATCATGTTGTGGGGGTGCTTTGCTGTAGGGGGGACTGGTGCACTTCACAAAATAGATGGCATCATGAAGAGGGAGAATTATGTGGATGTATTGAAGCAACATCTCAAGACATCAGTCAGGAAGTTAAAGCTTGGTTGCAAATGGGTCTTCCAAATGGACAATAACCCCAAGCATAATTCCAAAGTTGTGACAAAATGGCTTAAGGACAACAAAGTCAAGGTATTGGAGTGACCATCACACCTGACTTAATCCAATAGACAATTTGTGGGCAGAACTGAAAAAGCGTGTGCGAGCAAGGAAGCCTACAAACCTGACTCAGTTACACCAGCTTTGTCAGGAGGAATGGAAGAAAATTCACCCAACTTATTGTGGGAAGCTTGTGGAAGGCTACCCGAAACATTTGACCCAAGTTAAACAATGTAAAGGCAAATATACCAAATACTAATTGAGTGTATGTAAACGTCTGACCCACGGGGAATGTGATGAAAGAATTAAAAGCTGAAATAAATCATTCTTTTTACTATTATTCTGACCTTTCACATTCTTAAAATAAAGTGGTGATCCTAACTGACCTAACACAGGGAATCTTTACTAGGATTAAATGTCAGGAATTGTGAAAAACTGAGTTTAAATGTATTTGGCTAAGGTGTACGTAAACTTCCGACTTTAACTGTTTTTCTACACTATGAGGTTTGAATAATACTGTGAAATTGTTTAAATTATGATAATACCCTTTTAGTTTAAGAGCTGTTTGAAAAGACCACCTGAAATTTTAGTCTGTTTATCTGGGATGGAGATTTGGCCTGCCTGGTGACATCACACAGGCGGTAAATTAGATAACAGACCAATAAGAAAGCGAGTTCCAAACTTCTCTGCCAATAACAGCTATTTTTCAGTTTCCCTTCCCACTCAGACCACTCCCAGACAGTCTTAGCAACATTCTTGCTTGAGAAATGGATCTTTTTGATGACAATTTTAATTGGAAACAATCACAGTAAGTTACTGTATTGTTACCCAGAAATGATTGATATGGAGATAAAAACAGCTGCATTGGACCTTAAAATATAAACTTCCCCTTTAAGATACATATTTTGGGATTTTAAAATATGACAAAATAAATACAGTGGGCCTATGTGCAGAACCAAGAAAGGCAATACTAAATATGGAACATCTTTTGTGTTTTTACAGTGACCTTCTTCCATCCCTGTTTTTTAAATGGGTTATGCCAATTCACAGCTTCCAAATGCTGTATGTGTCCTACCGAAACCTGCACAATCACAGAACCTGGCTGGCCATCAATAACCCTAAAGAACCCTGGTGGACCCGCTATCTGGTGAATTCAAGATCTTATCTACATAATGATGTCAAGATGTACCACAGTTGCTTGTTTTATCATGCTGCTGTTAGCCAATGAGCTTCAGGGCAAAATTACCTTATGTAACCAAGTTGAATTGGTTAAACTTACTCTTTAGCTTGAAATACCACCACCCGTGCAGCCGAAGTGCTAGCTTTTCTTGTTTGCAAAAAATACAAGTTAGTGCTCTTAAGAAAGCCGCAAGCGGAACAGTTACGCTAACAGGTCGTAATAGATGTTTTCTTGAGATCATTTGCAGCAATGACCTCACTAACCTTAAGATAAGATAGTACTTTATTAACCTTGGTACAGTATGTCTTGTTTTAATATATCGGATTCATATGTCTTAGTAGTCATTAGAGATCATTAAGGTTTTCTTGGCATCATTTGCAGCAATGACCTAAGGTAAAATTATGTAGCACTATCCCACTGGGCACAGATGTCAATTCAATGTCTATTCCATGTTGGTTTAACGCAATTTCATTGAAATTACATTGAAATTACATGAAAACAATGTTGATTCAACCAGTGTGTGCCCAGTGGGATATACAGTGCATTCAGAAAGTATTCAGAGCCCTTGACTTTCCACATTTTGTTACGTTACAGCCTTATTCTAAAATGGATAAAAAATATATATCCTCATCAATCTACAAACAATACCCATAATGACAAAGCAAATGTTTGCAAAAAAATTTAATATCACATTTACATAAGTATTCAGACCCTTTTCTCAGTACTTTGTTGAAGCACCTTAGGTATTTTCAGGTCTCTCCAGAGATGTTTCGATCATGTTCAAGTCAGGGCTCTGACTGGGCCACTCAAGGACATTCAGAGACTTGTCCCGAAGCCACTCATGAGTTTTCTTAGCTGTGTGCTTTGGGTCATTGTCCTGTTGGAAGGTGAACCTTCACCCCCAGTCTGAGGTCCTGTGCGCACCTTCGCTCCCCATCCAACCTGACAGAGCTTGAGAGGATCTGCAAAGAAGAATGGGATAAACTCCCCAAATATTGGTGTGCCAAGCTTGTAGCGTCATACCCAAGAAGACTTAAGGCTGTAATCGCTACCAAAGGTGCTTCAACAAAGTACTGAGTAAAGGGTCTGAATACTAATGTAAATGTGATATTTCAGTTTTTCCATTTGTATAATTTGCAAAAATGTATAAAAAACTATATTTGCTTTGTCATTATGGGGTATTGTGTGTAGATTGATGAAGGGGGGGACAATTCAATCAATTTTTGAATAAGGCTGTAAAGTAACAAAATGTGGGAAAAGTCAAGGGGTCTGAATACTTTCCAAATCATTGTATATATAAAAAAAATCTAATATTTTTTTAAAATATATTTTCCTTCATTATTTCCCCCTAACCCTATCTCCCCTCCCCTAATTGGAGTAAACTAATGGACAACAACACTTAGGTTTCTACTTCCAGCTTATACATGCTATATACAGTACCAGTCAAAAGTTCGGACACACCTACTCAAGAGTGTTTCTTAATTTTTACTATTTTCTACATTGTAGAATAATTGTGAAGACATAAAAACTGTGAAATAACACATGGAATCATGTAGTAACCAAAAAATTGTTAAACAAATCAAAATATATTTTAAATTTGAGATTCTTCAAAGTAGCTACCTTTTGCCTTGATGACAGCTTTGCACACTCTTGGCATTCACTCAACAAGCTTCACCTGGAATGCTTTTCCAACAGTCTTAAAGGAGTTCCCACATATGCTGAGCACTTGTTGGCTGCTTTTCCATCACTCTGCGGTCCAAACCATCTCAATTGGGTTGAGGTCGGGTGATTGTGGAGGCCAGGTCAAATGATGTGTCACATGTGCTCCCTCTCCGGCCTCTAGGTCACCAGGCTGCTCGTTATGGCGCACACCTGTCACAATCGTTACGCGCATCAGCGCATTATGACACTCACCTGAACTCGATCACTTCCCTGATTACCTTCCCTATATATGTCACTCCCTTTGGTTCCTTCCCCAGGCATCATTGTTTCTGTTTCTTGTCTCTGTGTTGTATTATGTTACATTTATTTATTAAAACACTCCCTGAACTTGCTTCCCGACTCTCAGCGCAGATCGTTACATGATGTAGCACTCCATCACTCTCCTTCTTGGTTAAATAGCCCTTACAAAGCCTGGAGGTGTGTTGGGTCATTGTCCTGTTGAAAAGCAAATTACAGTTCCACTAAGCACAAGACAGATGGTATGACGTATCGCCGCAGATTGCTGTGGTAGCCATTCTGGTTGTGTGCCTTGAATTCTAAATAAATCACTGACAGTGTCACCAGCAAAGCACCATCACACCTCCTCCTCCATACTTCACGGTGGGAACAACACATGCGGAGATCATCCGTTTACCTACTCTGCGTCTCACAAAGACATGGCAGTTGGAGCCAAAAATCTCACATTTGGACTCATCAGTGCAAAGGACAGATTTCCACTGGTCTAATGTCCGTTGCTTGTGTTTCTTGGCCCAAGCAAGTCTCTTCTTATTATTGATGTCCTTTGGTAGTGGTTTCTTTGCAGCAATTCGGCCTGATTCACGCAGTCTCCTCTGTACAGTTGATGTTGAAATGTGTCTGTTACTCTGTGAAGCATTTATTTGGGCTGCAATTCTGAGGCTGGTAACTAAGGAACTTATCTTCTGCAGCAGAGGTAACTCTGGGTCTTCCTTTCCTGTGGTGGTCCTCATGAGAGCCAGTTTCATCATAGCACTTGATGGTTTTTGCAACTGCACTTGAAGAAACTTTCAAAGTTCTTGACATTTTCCGGATTGACTGACCTTCATGATGGACTGTCCTTTCCCTTTGTTAATTTCATCTGTTCTTGCCGTAATATGGACTTGATCTTTTACCAAATAGGGCTATCTTCTGTATACCATCCCTACATTGTCACAACACAACTGACTGACTCAAATGCATTAAGAAGGAAAGAAACTCCACAAATGTACTTTTAACAAGGCACACCTGTTAATTGAAATGCATTCCAGGTGACTACCTCATGAAGCAGTCTGAGAGAATGCCAAGAGTGTGCAAAGCTGTCAAGACAAAAGGAGACTACTTTAAAGAATCTAAAATATAAACATATTTTGATTTGTTTAAAACTTTTTTGGTTGCTACATGATTCCATATGTGTTATTTCATAGTTGATGTCTTCATTATTATTCTACAATGTAGAAAATAGTAAAACAAATAAAGAAAAACCCTTAAATGAGAAGGTGTGTCCAAACTTTTGACTGGTACTGTACATTTTACAGACACAGTATATACAGTAGTTATCTTTGATTTGTTTTTAGTCCTATCCTTCATCTACCCTCAACCCCTGCCATCTATTTCTGAAGACCATCCAGTGTTGATTTCTATTTGCCATATTTTTCAACTGTGCTATTTCACAAACATTCTGAACAGACAGAAAATACATTTTACAGACACAGTATATTTTACATTAGTTCTCTTCTTATTTTGAGTCCCACCCTTCAGCTCCACTCAAACCCTCCCATCTATCTCTGAACACCATCCAGTTTTGATTTCTGTTTGCCATATATTTTTCAACTGTGCTCTGATGTTTCACAAAAGTTCTGAACCTTTCTATTCACATAGTTTCTACAGATTGTAAATGAAAGATAACATTTTTTCTAAGAGTATTATTATATTATTGATCGATTGACTATGACTTTTTAAATCACCCAGCAGTGCTATTTGCAGAGTTAGCTCCAGGTAAATGTTGCAATTCTTCAGCCATTCCTGAACCTGCGACCAAAAACAAGCTACATATGGACAATACCAAAACAAACTATCTAATGATTCTGTCTCGACTGCATTTAGAGAGAGTGGACCAAAACGCAGCAGAGTTAGTGTTCAACATATTTAATTATTGCCGTAACACTATTCAAACAAAACAAGGAACTGACAGCCAACACAGTCCTGTCAGGTGAAACACACTACACAGAAACAATTACCCACAAAACCCCAACGGAAAAACATGCACTTATGTGTGACTCCCAATCAACAGCAACGAACTTCAGCTGTGCCTGATTTGGGAGCCACACACGGCCCAAAACAAAGAAATACAAACACATAGAAACAGAACATAGAACGCCCACCCAATGTAACACCCTGGCCTAACCAAAATAAAGAACAAAAAACCCCTCTCTATGGCCAGGGCGTTACAGTCTCTTCACAGAAAAATCTGTAGTGCTGGAATAGTTGTATCCCCCATATATTTAACATTGTATTGATGCCAAAAATGTTGTATATTAATTGAAATTGAAAAACTCAAAGTTTTGAATCCAGCGTTGTTTTGTGTATCAGTCCATAAACCAAAAATCTCTTCCCAACTATTTTGCAATCTATATGGCACAGCTGTCAATTTGTTGGTACTTAAATTAAACAGATATACTTTCTTATTTATCCGAATTCTGTTTAACCAATATTGATCTTTAATGCAGGGCCGACAGAAAAGTCCCTTACTTTCTCCCCCTTCCACTTGCCTCTTCAATTTTTGCGGTAATGCTGCAATTAGTTGGTTATAATTTTGAGTAGCGCAGACATTTCAGAATGTGTATGTTAGCTGCGTGTGTGACAACTCCACCAGTCCTATTTATGATATCATTTACAAAGATTATACATTTTTAAAATATTTTTTCTCCAATTTAAACATGATTTTATCAATTGGATTATCTTGGCAAAGGAGAAATGCTCACCAGCAGGGATTTAATCAAATATGCGCACCAAATTTGAGAGAAATGTGCTTTTTGTGAATATGGAAAAGGATATTGCCATAACAATAATTTTACTTAATTTGAATTAAAAAAACACCACCACTCCCATCCTTCCAGTGCACGCCAATCAACACAAGGCAAGGGTATCCCATGATTGAACTGATAGCCAATCATTTATACTAGAGGCCACGTAGTTAATAAACAATAAGGAACACCTGTTCTACCAGTCTATGAGGCTGCATTCAAGAGCTCATGCATGTTACATGTTTACCCCCCCCCCCCCCCCCCAAAGTTTTTAAATGTGTCCTCACATTTCAAGACAAAAAAGCAAAAAATAAGACAAGGCACATCAAAAATAAAGGTCAAGAAAAAATGCAAAAACACATCTAAATGAAGAATACATGCATTGACCAAATAGGCCTAATGAAAAAGCACACTTTGAAAAGCAAAATACTGCAATCCAATACTTAAATAAAATAAATACTCGAGGACCATGCAGTCGTATAATGGGACAGAGTCATCTTTTCTTCAACGTTTCAGAGCGCCTCATCATCACTCCATTGCCAGTATGTTCGCCAAGGGGACCGTCATTATGCGCCAAAACACCATTCTGCAACACATGAACTTGGACAAACATACCGCACGAACATCACATTAAATTATATCTGTCACATTAAAAATAAATACACAGGCCTAATTTATATTTCTCTTAACATTTTAGAATACCTTAATATGCTTGGTGCAATATAGATGAGCTGCAAACATCAACCACTTACCTGGAGCTCCTCATCAGCCACATATGCACACACATTCACTGGGTACAAACTCACGGCGCAGCACAGGCCAGGGTTCTTTTCACCCTATACTGCTATGGGTGTGGCAACTGGGCATTAACACAGATACAGAGGTGGTTGGTTTCACGGGACTGCTTACACAATACAGCATAACCGCATGGCAGAAAGACTGAACTTGGCCTCTCTACGCGCAACAACTTAGGCAGCCATGACGCTCGGTGCCAGGATTCCCTCTTATGCCGCATTCAAAACAACTCGGAAAAAATAGTTTTGAGCGGTCATTCAACTTGGATTTCCAACTCGAGAGCTCCGACTCACGAGAGCTCAGCCTTTCCGACCTGAAGATCACTGACGTCATGATTTGACCTCGTATTTTTCAGAGTTCCCAGTTGTCTTGAATACACCATAGGTATCACCTCCGACTTCCCTTAAGGGAAGTTCACCATTCACAAAACCTCACACATTCGCATCCATCCGCTAAGCCGTGCACCAGGAAGGCAGCGGAGAGCCCAGCCATTATGGTCACCCAATGCCCCTCCTCAGCGCACCTCCGGCCCCCTAACCCATATTCACAAGGCATTAGAGCCTCCACTAAAAACAAGGCATTAGAGCCTCCACTAAAAACAAGGCATTAGAGCCTCCACTAAAAACAAGGCATTAGAGCCTCCACTAAAAACAAGGCATTAGAGCCTCCACTAAAAACAAGGCATTAGAGCCTCCACTAAAAACAAGGCCAACCAGGGCCACATCACAAATCTAAACACACCAATACATATTCTAAAAACAGATCCTTTACCAATAAATACTACGTCTTGTTTTAATATGTCTGTTTCATATGTCTTTTATCGTGGTCCCTCTGGTCTAACTGTGCATTGATGTGTTGGTGTTGTGTGGGACAGACCCAGAACGGACTGGCTGTGTTTGGCTGGTGGACTCTCCTGGAGGCCCTGGTCAGTCTGGGAGTTGTGCTGAGGTACCAGGCTGGGCTACCTGATCCTCTGGTCAGCTCAATGGTGCTCACTGTACTTCTCCTGGGGATGCTCATCTGGTAATAACTGACAATGAAATAATAATTGGCCCATACATATAATTCGTAATCATTGATTGAATGGAAAAATTATCATTGTGGTGTCCCTATTAGGATAGTCTCTCCTGCTGAGACGGAGGCTGTCCTAATATGGACACCGTACTGACTAAATCGGTACACTATACTTGGAAGCTGGGGTTTAATTCAGTTTTGAAAACAATGCTATTTCCTAACAGGTTTGTCTTTGAGAGCTTCATATTCTCCAAGTACATCCGCTACACGTTTACTGTCTACCCTGTGTTGATTGTGGGCCTGGGAGCCATGTTCACCAGAAGCTATCGTGTCCATGACCTTGCTCCTAACACAGTATATTGTGGTAAGAACATAGAGTTGTATAGAGGGCGCACTTAGCCCAAAGCCTGTTTAATCATATGCAGTGCCTTTGAGGGCTTTCACCATTCACCACTTTCAACTCAGTGGAACTTGCTATGGGTTAAGGAAGATCACAGAATTCCATCCAGGTCAGCAGGAATTATACTCCTGAGCAAACATTCCCTAAATCGCTCCAGATAAGAGCATCTGCTAAATTACTAAAATGTAAATGTATAATCAGGTGGCAGTAAATCACTAACCTTGTCTGTTCAGACTTTGCACATTGCAAAGATAGGAGATGAGCTCTCTAGTACAGCTCTATGGAATGAACACATACTGGAGTAATACCAACCACTCACACTCACATTCTGTAACAGATCAATTTTAATGTAGGCAGATGCTGGCCAATTATAACATGATTTTATAGTCACATAACATATACTGTAATTGGAACAGTGCTAAGCTAACGCTGTAGGCCAGTCATAATTGAATACCAGAAAAATCTTGTAGACAATTTTGTATAATCTGATGAATAACAGTTACGTAACACTTACATTACACTTGACTTTGTATTTCTTGTCCCAACCACACAGGGTTCCTTATGCTTGCGGCAACTGTCCTGAACTGTATCCGTTTGATCGCTGCATGCTTTTACCCAGATGACACCTCCAACTATTTGACCGAGGAGCCCAACCGTAAACCTGACTTCTGCAAGACTGTATGCAAACCAATGGGAAAGGACAGCACAATGGCTTCACAAATTGGTTTTGTGAATCCTGTCTTCTGAAATAACTTAGACAATTAGCAGAGGATACAGTGTCCATATTAGGACAGAAACGACTCCTGTTGAGGATTTACCCAAAGTGAATTGTTTTGCATGTAAATCATTTTGATACTGATTAATAGTATTTTCTGTAAGAATGGACATTGTGCTCTTGGTGATGGGTAGCTACAGCTTGAGTTAACTCTAAGCTTAGAGTGTTGACATGCCTCCACATTCATCACAAACAAATAGATTCCAGAATACCAAACAGTCCCTTAACAATTCAGAATGTTGAATAAACTTTATTTGAACTTACTTTACCGGTTTTCACTGAGTTTTCACTCCTCCTCCATAAAGGGAGCCACTCGCTCACCAGCTGGTCATTCTTACCTCTCTTCCTTGCGGACGTGACTGCATTCATAAAAGCCTTCCTCAGCATGACTAGATTCCTGGCTCGCTACTGATGTTTAGAGGTTAATGCTGCCGAACATTGGACTTCAGCTCCTGTCGATAGTATTGAGTGCTGACCAATAGGAAGGTTTTGCTTTGAGTATAATAATTTCTCTACTCGTCAGTCTCCATTTAGCTAGCACCACACGGCTAGCTATCGAGACTTGGTTAGGCCTAGCCGCAAGGCTTTAGCTAACTTGGCTCGCTAGCTTCAAAGCTAGCTTACCACACAAAGGACAAGCTCTCGCTGCAAGGCTAAACCTATCCTGTGTAACTCACAAGGCTAGTTACACCAAACTAGCTTTTCTACCTACACAGGTAGAATTGCTAGCTTTCCTCTCACATTTAGCACAAACCACTCATGGGCCATGTTGACTAGACTGACAGCACTAGCTTCACAGCGTGACAATCGAGAGACCCGCGTTGTTCGTGGAGTAACAAAGAAAGCACGCACTTTCTCTGGCTAGCAGTGTGCTAACTAGATAGGCTATTAGCCTTGAGGCGAAAGATAGGTTGGTTTGGTAGAAGACAAAAAGGCTATGATGTGCACACGCTATGGAGTGTGGGACATCATCTAGGAGGACTAAAACCTCGATATTGATTAGAAAGAAATACTCTAAATCGATGACAAAGAGGAGGAAGAGAAAGCTCAAGCTCATGCCTCAGTGCAGCATCAGCACACAATGAAAAATATAGGCTTATCGATGTCTATAAACGGGTAGGAAGCAGGCTCGGTATTGGGGGATGGCAGCACTGACAAGGACTGGTTCAATGGGAAGAAACTGCCCTCTCACACCATCGCAGGGAAACATCTCCTCCCAGCGGTCTCAGCATGCATGGCGGAAGCCTAACGTCACTGGGACAAGCCCCTGTTCAGCTAGATCCAAACCTCGGCAAACCTCCAGTAGTTGAGCTGTCCCTGGCTAGCCACCTCTACCCCAGTGCATCATCTATGACCGGCACTGCTCTCCTCTCCTCCATATTCCAAAAGGTCTATGTGGCTGTGGCACGTTCAGTACAGGTGTTGAACGTAACGTCCCTACTGCTGGCATACCAAGCCAAGCCAATGAGCACTCTCTTAGTCAATGGCAAAATCAGCCCAGACCAATGGGACGAGATCTGCGTCATTGCGGATCTCAACCTCCGATCCTCCAGAGGTGCATGTGTGCGTGTATGTGTTTGTGTTTCTGTTCAACCAAATATTTCTTAAGCCCAGTGGTCGAAATTCTTGCTGGATTCATTGTGCTTGCATCTTCCTGGGGTCCTGCTGCTCCACGGCTGTACAATCATATTTGCTGAAGTACAGAAGACTCTGCCTCCCTCTTTGGTGGCTCCATCTCTGTTGATCTGCTCAGGATTCAGTATGCACGCGAAGCAGTGACTTCAGGGGGACCTGTGCAAACATAATAGTTTCAGTATAGCTTAAGTTTTTCAAATTATTTTCGTTTTTATTTTCGTTTCAGTTTTTGTTTACTATAACCTTGATCTGTACTCCTAAAATAGGGGGGTCTCGCTCAACCCCTGAGTATCCCCCGTGCCACAGCTCTCCCCTCAGCGCTTTCACAAGCAACTAAAGCAGAAAAACAATTTGCCAGTCACCACCAAGCAGTCCCCGAATCCCAGTGTTTCAACACTGCCCTATGTAATAAAAAAGTATCTGTTGCATCCAGGCTTCTTGCCAAAGGTACAGAGGAGAAATACGACAAAGGGGCAACTCGCTCCAATGCCCCCAGAGGGCACTACGGCACCACTAGTGAGTGAGAGTCATTCGACTTGTGGCCGATCGCTGCAAGAGCAGGGAACTGGTGGCATGCACAGTCAAATCAAATCAAATTTGCCACATGCGCCGAATACAACAGGTGTAGTAGACCTTACAGTGAAATGTTTACTTACAAGCCCTTAACCAACAATGCAGTTTTAAGAAAATACCCCCAAAAAAGTCAAAGTAAGTAATTTGTATCAAGAATATGCATATCCTTGCTTCATGTCCTGAGCTACAGGCAGTTAGATTTCGGTATGTCATTTTAGGCGAAAATGTAAAAAAGGGGTGGATCCTTAAGAGCTTAGTGATGAGCTTTGAGGGCACTATGGTGTTGAACGCTGAGCTGTAGTCAATGAATAGTATTCTCACATAAGTGCTCTTTTTGTCCAGTTTGGACTAGCCTTTCAAAGCATTTCATGGCTACAGACATGAGTGCTACGGGTCGATAGTCATTTAGGCAGGCTACCTTAGTGTTCTTGGGCACATGGACTATGGTGGTCTACTTGAAACATATTACAGACTCAGACAGAGAGAGGTTGAAAATGTCAGTGAAGACACTTGCCAGTTGGTCAGAGCATGCTCAGAGTACATGTCCTGGTCATCCGTCTGGCACAGCGGCCTTGTGAATGTTGACCTGTTTAAAGGTCTTACTCACATCGGCTGCGGAGAGTGTGATCACACAGTCTTCTGGAACAGCTGATGCTCTCATGCATGTTTCAGTGTTACTTGCCTCGAAGTGAGCATAGAAGTTATTTAGCTCGTCTGGTAGGCTTGTATCACTGGGCAGCTCTCGGCTGTGCTTCCACTTGCTTCTAATCCTGGTACGTCCTGGTTCCCAGGGGTCATTGCATACACTCCAGTCTGGACCTAAGAATCCGCAACAGCTATCATCATGTTCTGTATGCTTACATACAATATGCTGTTTCGTTTTATTCGTCAAGGCAACTGGTTCAGTTCAGTCGACCTATAGGGGGCTTATTTTCATATAAGCATTCTGCCAGCACACAGGACATTTTCAGGTTTCCTTTCAAAGCACAGCCTACAAATACCTTGCTGTTCCCTTCGGGCTAGCACTTACATTTACATTTACATTTAAGTCATTTAGCAGACGCTCTTATCCAGAGCGACTTACAAATTGGTGCATTCACCTTATGATATCCAGTGGAACAACCACTTTACAATAGTGCATCTAAATCTTTTAAGGGGGGGGGGGGTTAGAAGGATTACTTTATCCTATCCTAGGTATTCCTTAAAGAGGTGGGGTTTCAGGTGTCTCCGGAAGGTGGTGATTGACTCCGCTGTCCTGGCGTCGTGAGGGAGCTTGTTCCACCATTGGGGTGCCAGAGCAGCGAACAGTTTTGACTGGGCTGAGCGGGAACTGTGCTTCCTCAGAGGTAGGGGGGCCAGCAGGCCAGAGGTGGATGAACGCAGTGCCCTTGTTTGGGTGTATGGCCTGATCAGAGCCTGAAGGTATGGAGGTACCGTTCCCTTCACAGCTCCGTAGGCAATCACCATGGTCTTGTAGCGGATGCGAGCTTCAACTGGAAGCCAGTGGAGAGAGCGGAGGAGCGGGGTGACGTGAGAGAACTTGGGAAGGTTGAACACCAGACGGGCTGCGGCGTTCTGGATGAGTTGTAGGGGTTTAATGGCACAGGCAGGGAGCCCAGCCAACAGCGAGTTGCAGTAATCCAGACGGGAGATGACAAGTGCCTGGATTAGGACCTGCGCCGCTTCCTGTGTGAGGCAGGGTCGTACTCTGCGAATGTTGTAGAGCATGAACCTACAGGATCGGGTCACCGCCTTGATGTTAGTGGAGAACGACAGGGTGTTGTCCAGGATCACGCCAAGGTTCTTAGCACTCTGGGAGGAGGACACAAGGGAGTTGTCAACCGTGATGGGAAGATCATGGAACGGGCAGTCCTTCCCCGGGAGGAAGAGCAGCTCCGTCTTGCCGAGGTTCAGCTTGAGGTGGTGATCCGTCATCCACACTGATATGTCTGACAGACATGCAGAGATGCTATTCGCCGCCTGGTTATCAGAAGGGGGAAAGGAGAAGATTAATTGTGTGCCGTCTGCATAGCAATGATAGGAGAGACCATGTGAGGATATGACAGAGCCAAGTGACTTGGTGTATAGCGAGAATAGGAGAGGGCCTAGAACACAGCCCTGGGGGACACCAGTGGTGAGAGCGCATGGTGTGGAGACAGATTCTCGCCACGCCACCTGGTAGGAGCGACCTGTCAGGTAGGACGCAATCCAAGCGTGGGCCGCGCCGGAGATGCCCAACTCGGAGAGGGTGGAGAGGAGGATCTGATGGTTCACAGTATCAAAGGCAGCAGATAGGTCTAGAAGGATGAGAGCAGAGGAGAGAGAGTTAGCTTTAGCAGTGCGGAGAGCCTCCGTGACACAGAGAAGAGCAGTCTCAGTTGAATGCCCAGTCTTGAAACCTGACTGATTTGGATCAAGAAGGTCATTCTGAGAGAGATAGCAGGAGAGCTGGCCAAGGACGGCACGTTCAAGAGTTTTGGAGAGAAAAGAAAGAAGGGATACTGGTCTGTAGTTGTTGACATCGGAGGGATCGAGTGTAGGTTTTTTCAGAAGGGGTGCAACTCTCTCTCTCTTGAAGACGGAAGGGACGTAGCCAGCGGTCAAGGATGAGTTGATGAGCGAGGTGAGGTAGGGGAGAAGGTCTCCGGAAATGGTCTGGAGAAGAGAGGAGGGGATAGGGTCAAGTGGGCAGGTTGTTGGGCGGCCGGCCGTCACAAAACGCGAGATTTCATCTGGAGAGAGAGGGGAGAAAGAGGTCAAAGCACAGGGTAGGGCAGTGTGAGCAGGACCAGCAGTGTCATTTGACTTAGCAAACGAGGATCGGATATCGTCAACCTTCTTTTCAAAATGGTTGACGAAGTCATCCGCAGAGAGGGAGGAGGGGGGGGAGGGGGAGGAGGATTCAGGAGGGAGGAGAAGGTAGCAAAGAGCTTCCTAGGGTTAGAGGCAGATGCTTGGAATTTAGAGTGGTAGAAAGTGGCTTTAGCAGCAGAGACAGAAGAGGAGAATGTAGAGAGGAGGGAGTGAAAGGATGCCAGGTCCGCAGGGAGGCGAGTTTTCCTCCGTTTCCGCTCGGCTGCCCGGAGCCCTGTTCTGTGAGCTCGTAGTGAGTCGTCGAGCCACGGAGCAGGAGGGGAAGACCGAGCCGGCCTGGAGGATAGGGGACAGAGAAAATCAAAGGATGCAGAAAGGGAGGAGAGGAGGGTTGAGGAGGCAGAATCAGGAGATAGGTTGGAGAAGGTTTGAGCAGAGGGAAGAGATGATAGGATGGAAGAGGAGAGAGTAGCGGGAGAGAGAGAGCGAAGGTTGGGACGGCGCAATACCATCCAAGTAGGGGCAGAGTGAGAAGTGTTGGATGAGAGCAAGAGGGAAAAGGATACATGGTAGTGGTCGGAGATTTGGAGAGGAGTTGCAATGAGATTAGTGGAAGAACAGCATCTAGTAAAGATGAGGTCAAGCGTATTGCCTGCCTTGTGAGTAGGGGGGGAAGGTGAGAGGGTGAGGTCAAAAGAGGAGAGGAGTGGAAAGAAGGAGGCAGAGAGGAATGAGTCAAAGGTAGACGTGGGGAGGTTAAAGTCACCCAGAACTGTGAGAGGTGAGCCATCCTCAGGAAAGGAACTTATCAAGGCGTCAAGCTCATTGATGAACTCTCCAAGGGAACCTGGAGGGCGAT
Source organism: Salmo salar (assembly GCF_965601325.2). Classification (NCBI taxonomy): domain Eukaryota; kingdom Metazoa; phylum Chordata; class Actinopteri; order Salmoniformes; family Salmonidae; genus Salmo; species Salmo salar. The sequence goes on along the minus strand of NC_138309.1, from coordinate 27,661,889 downwards.
AAATGATAAGGATGTTAAGCTTGAAAGGGCTGGTAACTGTGACAGCATGGAATTCAAATGAGGAGATAGACAGATGGGTCAGGGGAGAAAGAGAGAATGTCCACTTGGGAGAGATGAGGATTCCAGTGCCACCCCCCCGCTGGCTCGATGCTCTAGGGGTATGCGAGAACACGTGGGCAGACGAAGAGAGAGCAGTAGGAGTAGCAGTGTTATCTGTGGTAATCCATGTTTCTGTCAGTGCCAGGAAGTCTAGGGACTGGAGGGTAGCATAGGCTGAGATGAACTCAGCCTTGTTGGCTGCAGACCGGCAGTTCCAGAGGCTGCCGGAGACCTGGAACTCCACGTGGGTCGTGCGCGCTGGGACCACCAGGTTAGAGTGGCAGCGGCCACGCGGTTGTGTTGACCCTAACCCTGGTAAATTTAGTGGAATGTTGACCCTAACCCTGGTAGATGAAGTGGAATGTTGACCCTAACCCTGGTAAATGAAGTGGAATGTTGACCCCAACCCTGGTAGATGAAGTGGAATGTTGACCCTAACCCTGGTAAATGAAGTGGAATGTTGACCCTAACCCCGGTAAATGAAGTGGAATGTTGACCCTAACCCTGGTAGATGAAGTGGAATGTTGACCCTAACCCTGGTAAATGAAGTGGAATGTTGACCCTAACCCTGGTAGATGAAGTGGAATGTTGACCCTAACCCTGGTAAATGAAGTGGAATGTTGACCCTAACCCTGGTAAATGAAGTGGAATGTTGACCCCAACCCTGGTAGATGAAGTGGAATGTTGACCCCAACCCTGGTAAATGAAGTGGAATGTTGACCCTAACCCTGGTAGATGAAGTGGAATGTTGACCCTAACCCTGGTAAATGAAGTGGAATGTCAGCTGACCAAGTTCTATCAAAGTCTGACGTACAAGGCTACAGCCTGAGGATCATACATGTTTGATGCACCTCATAGTCCTCCCCAGCAGAGAGCAGCATCTCCATGACCTTGTTCAGCTGGAAAATAAAGGGTGAAGTAGAAGTCTGCTTTTCCAGAAGGGGGAGTAGTGAACTCATTACGATCCTGAGCGTTCAGTTGTTCCACTCTCCCATAGAGGTCCTCTGTGTCCCTCAAACACAATTTTGGACCTCGAAGCCAGTTCCACTGGGTTTTTTCATTGTTCCCCCTAATCAGGGACAGATTTAGACCTGGGACGTCAGGTGGGTGCAATTAAATGTCAGGTAGAACAGAAAACCAGCAGGCTCCGGACCTCATAGGGTAAGAGTTTAATACCCCTGCTCTTTGTCATTCTATGCATTCTCCCTTCTGCATTATGGTTAAGAAGGGATGGGCGTAGCCAAAGCATTAATCAATCACGCTTAACTGTTCCAGTACATAGTTTATGTCCCCAAAGACAAGTCTGATCAAACTCCAATGCATCTTCAGGAGCCCAGGGAAACAGAGAGAGGACATGTGACCTTTTCTGGGGACATATACACAGATGAAAGATGGAAATAAAACTGTCCTTAAACCTTACTCACCAAAGCAAGACAGGTGACACCTGTAGCAATTAATCTCCATTCAATGTATGTTTGATACGTTGTCTACGGCTTCGGTCAATGAAATGAACATAAATGAGTTTTGTCTTTTGTCTTTGATACTGAAAAATAGATAGTTTAATTGTAATATTATGTAAAACGTTGTGGTTATTTGTGTGAATATGACCCTATGCCGAATGTGCACTGAATAAATACAGTGAGCTTTCTGCCTTTCTACCTGGATTCATAGACTAGTACAACATTATTGTGTTGAAAATAATCGACTGAAATATTGTGATCTTCATTTATTTCAATACTATGTTCTGTCTGACAACAGAGATAACACTTATGTGTTGTCAAGATTGCTATCAATGTTATCACATCATTAGTAGCATACGTACTGTACAATGATATTGCAAGTTTGTGCACTAGTGTGCGTCAACATTACTACATGCAAGGCCATTAGTGCATGTTTTCTCCCCTATTTTCCTTCAAACACTCCTCTATCTGTCCATATGCTGCCACAGCTGAGCCCAGGGACAGAGACCGAGAGGAATAATTGAGTCCACCATGAAGAAAATGAGAACATTTATTTAAATCTTTATGGACCTTAAGCATCGACTCTTAATTTGAATTGATTTGACATTATCTTTATATAAAATGTGTGATTCACGTTTCGCCTTGAGAAGATTATAAAATCAATTTATCAACAACTTTATTGTAAAACAACCACACAACAGTGCTTGGCCAATTTATAAATGTCAGTTGACATTAAGTGTTTTATCGCTGGGAGATAGAGTGTCTTAAATGGGTGGGCTCTAAATCTCATTGGAAGTGTGCGCCTCAAGCACTCGGCTGTTCTCTCATCTGTCTAGCTACCACACTGGCCCAGCCAAATCCCAGCTGATGGGAAACACTGGGGAATATGTTCAAATTGAAAGAAGAAACAAAGGCTATTTACTGACAAAGGCCTTGTAATTGTTTTTATTCTCCCAAGACTTTAGCCTGAGAGAAATAAAGCCAGATGTGAATTTGCATTGTCAATTAAAATAGTTAAAATTAATTATACAGAGAAAAGAGATTTGGAAGAAAAAAGTTGTCCTCCCACTCCTGTACTCGTACTCTTGAGGGTAAAGCTAAATTAGCTTGTCTGATTGACATGGCTGCAGCAGGCTTGAAGAAACGTTGATGGCTGTCAGTTATTTCATTTTTCATTTGGGTAGTTTTAAGAGTGTTTTGATATCTATAAAAGCCAGTTTCTCATAGCAACAAATATTTGTTTTCCTCCTATACCCCAAACCGAGTAAGATGTTATCACCACAACAAATTAAAGTGGTTTTGATTTCTAGGAAATCAGACAGACTTTTTTGTGTCTTTAGAAGTCTATAGATAGAGAGACAAGGTTAACTGAATTATTTACAAAATATTGTAATTTATTCCCTTAATCTTGTATTTTCATTCAACTGTTTACCACAAATATAGTACATTCATTCACCAAGGAAAATAGGATTTACTATCATGGCACAAAACACTGAGACTAATACAAAAGTCAAGATGGTTACCCAGGTATACAATGGTGCATTGAACCATTGTGCGCTTGGCACAGCAACCGGTAATTAAAAATATAAATTAGACATTTTTTAGTTATGGTTAATTAGAAGAACTTGCCTTGATACTAAGGCACACTTGGAGTGTTGACACAGCTAATCTACCAGGACCTCATCAAACCAAGAAGGAACTTGTTGAGTTTAATCAAAAGGGGAGATTTCATATTCTAATTATCACCTCTAATTAACATAAGGTGCTAATTGCTAATTATGACATATTATTATGAATGCAAACTCTACTAGTGTACTGTGAGTCTAGGCTACTGAGAGAATAGGGAAAAACTAATTAGGCATGTCATGGACAAAACAAACAGTTATGAATATGAATTGGCTACTGAGTGCTACCTAAACAACAGATGGAGGGTAGATATTGCCTGAAGCAGCTTTGTGGGAATCGTCATAGACCGAACATTCAAATGCCAAGGCCAGCTTCAGAGCTTGATCAAGCTGTAATCTTGAAATCTTGGCCTTCCTGGGGTTGGCATTTTGAGTTTCTTCCGGGGCAGCGCACCTGTATACTGCAAACACAGCATGCTATTATCACACGATCTTCCACATCTTCTATGACACTGAAATTCAAAAGATTTTCACAGGTGTTTTGAAATGACTTGCTGACAGAAGAGTCAATAGCTAGGTCCCTTTTCCCCCCACAATTAATTCAATTAAATGTACCTTTGATATTTTGGTCATTACATTTCTATCTCACAATCATGAATGTTTCAGCTATACAGATTGAGTAGAGCCCCCATGTTTTGAGGCTATAATATAGTGTTTGGTCTCCTGACGGGCCGACCCCAGGTGGTGAAGGTAGGAAACAACACTTCCACTTCGCTAATCCTCAACACAAGGCCCCCACAAGGGTGGCCATGCACGCCTCCAACTCAATCATCAAGTTTGCAGACGACACAACAGTAGTAGGCCTGATTACCAACTATAACAAGACAGCCTACAGGGAAGAGGTGAGGGCCAGAAAAATAACCTCTCCCTCAACATCAACAAAACAAAGGAGCTGATCTTGGACTTCAGGAAACAGGAGAGGGAGCATTCCCATATCGATGGGACCGCAGTGGAGAAGATGAAATATTGCAAGTTCCTCGGCCTACACATCACTGATGATCTGAAATGGTCCACCCACACAGACAGTGTGGTGAAGAAAGAGCAACAGCGCCTCCTCAACCTCAGGAGGCTGAAGAAATTCTGCTTAGCCCCTAAGACCCTCAGGAACCTTTACAGATGCACAATTGAGAGCATCCTGTTGGGCTGTATCACCGCCTGGTACGGAAACTGCACCGAACGCAACTGCAGGGCTCTCCAGAGGGTGGTACGATTTGCCCAACGCATCAGTGGGGGCACACTGACTGCCCTCAGGACACAGCAGCCGATGGGAAAGGAAGGCCAAAAAGATCATCAAAGACATCAACCACCCGAACCATGGACTGTTCACCCCGCTATCATCCAGAAGCCAAGGTCAGTACAGGTGCATCATAGCTGGGACCAAAAGATGGCGCCGAGCGGATGGCTTATGTTTTACATGTTCCTAACCAACTGTGCTATTTTGTAAAGAAGTTTTGCGTAGTTTAACTTAGTTTTTAAAGCGTTTTCGTACATAATGCTACCGTCTCTTATGACCGAATATCATTTCTGGACATCAGAACAGAGATTACTCAGCTCGAACTGGAAGAAGCTTTTTCCTTTAACGAGTCTGACGAGAAGGATATAATGCTTTCCGGGGAACAAGCCATAATCCCCGTCATTTGCGTGAAGAAAAGACGGAGGAAAGGGGGGCACAGGTCAGGCTGCCTTCTGAGAATTCGTAGGCAAGCGAGTAAACTCCCACTGCCATCCATTCTATTGGCCAATGTGCAATCATTGGAAAACAAACTGATGACTTACTATCAAAATTATCCTACCAACGGGGCATTAAAAACTGTAATATCATATGTTTCACCGAGTCGTGGCCGAACGACGACACGGATAATATAGAGCTGGCGGGATTTTCCATGCACCGGCAGAACAGAGACCCTACATCTGGTAAGACGAGGGGGGTGGGGGTGTGTGTCTATTTGTCAATAACAGCTGGTGCACGATGTTTAATAGGAAAGAAGTCTCGAGGTATTGCTTGCCTGAGACAGAGTACCTTATGATAACCTGTGGACCACAGTATATACCAAGAGTTCTCATCTATATTATTCGTAGCCGTCTATCCACAGACCATTGCTAAGACCGCACTCAACCAACTCTATAAGGCCATAAGCAAACAAGGAAATGCTCTCCCAGAAGCAGCGCTCCTGGTGGCCGGGACTTTAATGCAGGCAAACTTAACTCCGTTTTAACTCATTTCTACCAGCATGTCACATGTGCAACCAGAGGGAAAAAAACTCTAGACCACCTTTACTCCACACACAGAGATGCATACAAAGCTCTCCCCCATCCTTCATTTGGCAAATCTGACCATAATTATATTCCTGCTTACAAGCAAAAACTAAAGTATTAAGTACCAGTGACTCGCTCAATACCACCTCAGTCATCGGCTTCATCAATAAACGTATCGACGACGTCGTCCCACAGTGAAAGTACGTACAAATCCCAACCAGAAGCCATGGATTACAGGCAACATCCGCATCGAGCTAAAGGCTAGAGCTGCCGCTTTCAAGGAGGGGGACATTAATCTGGACGCTTATAAAAAATCCCGCTATGCCCTCAGACGAACCATCAAACAAGCAAGGCGTCAATACAGGGTTAAGATTGAATCCTACTACACCGACTCTGATGCTCATCAGATGTGGCAGGGCTTGAAAACTATTACAGACTACAAAGGGAAACCCAGACACGAGCTGCCCAGTGACGCGAGCCTACCAGATGAGCTAAATGCCTTTTATGCTCGCTTCGAGGCAAGCAGCACTGAAGCATGCACAAGAGCACCAGCTGTTCTGGACGACTATGTGATAACGCTCTTGGTAGCCGATGTGGGCAAGACCTTTAAACAGGTCAACATTCACAAAGCCATAGAGCCAGATGGATTACCAGGACATGTACTCAAAGCATGCGCGGACCAACTGTCAAGTGTCTTCACTGACATTTTCAACCTCTCCCTGACCGAGTCTGTAATACCTACATGTTTCAGGCAGACTACCATAGTCCCTGTGCCCAAGGAAGCGAAGGTAACCTGCCTAAATGATTACCGCCCCGTAGCGCTCCCATCGGTAGCCATGAAGCGCTTTGAAAGGCTAGTCATGGCTCACATCAACAGCATCCTCCCAGATACCCTAGACCCACTCCAATTCGCATAACGCCCCAACAGAAATAACGCAATCTCAATCGCACTCCACACTACCCTTTCCCACCTGGACAAAAGGAACACCTACGTGAGAATACTGTTCATTGACTACTGCTCAGAGTTCAACACCATAGTGTCCACGAAGCTCGTCACTAAGCTATGGACCCTGGGACTAAACACCTCCCTCTGCAACTTGATCCTGGACTTCCTGATGGGCCGCCCCTAGGTGGTAAGGGTAGGCAACAACACGTCTGCCACGCTGATCCTCAACACTGGAGCCCCTCAAAGGTGCACACTTAGTCCCCTCCCTGTTCACCCACGACTGCATGGCCAAGCTCCAACATCATCATTAAGTTTGCTGACGACACAACAGTGGTAGGCCTGATCACTGACAACGATGAGACAGCCTACAGGGAGGAGGTCAGAGACCTGGCAGAGTGGTGCCAGGACAACAACCTCTCCCTCATTGTGAGCAAGACAAAGGAGCTGATTGTGGATTACAGGAAAAGGTGGGCCGAACAGGCCCCCATTAACATCGACAGGGCTGTAGTGAAGCAGGTCGAGAGTTTCAAGTTCCTTGGTGTCCACATCACCAACAAACTATCATGGTCCAAACACACGAAGACAGTTGTGAAGAGGGCACGATAACACCTGTTCCCCCTCTGTAGACTGAAAAGATATGGCATGCCCCATATCCTCAAAAAGTTATACAGCTGCAACATCAAGAGCCTGGTATGGCAACTGCTGGGCATCTGACCGTAAGGCAATAGAAACGGTAATGCGTACGGCCCAGTCCGTCACTGGGGCCAAGCTTCCTGCGATACAGGACCTATATAATAGGCGGTGTCAAAGGAAAGCCCATAAAATTGTCAAAGACTCCAGTCACCCAAGTCATAGACTGTTCTATCTGCTACCATTTACATTTACATTTAAGTCATTTAGCAGACGCTCTTATCTAGAGCGACTTACAAATTGGTGCATTCACCTAATAATATCCAGTGGAACAACCACTTTACAATAGTGCATCTAAATCTTTTAAGGGGGGGGTTAGAAGGATTACTTTATCCTATCCCAGGTATTCCTTGAAGAGGTGGGGTTTCAGGTGTCTCCGGAAGGTGGTGATTGACTCCGCTGTCCTGGCGTCGTGAGGGAGCTTGTTCCACCATTGGGGTGCCAGAGCAGCGAACAGTTTTGACTGGGCTGAGCGGGAACTGTGCTTCCTCAGAGGTAGGGAGGCGAGCAGGCCAGAGGTGGATGAACGGAGTGCCCTTGTTTGGGTGTAGGGCCTGATCAGAGCCTGAAGGTACGGAGGTGCCGTTCCCCTCACAGCTCCGTAGGCAAGCACCATGGTCTTGTAGCGGATGCGAGCTTCGACTGGAAGCCAGTGGAGAGAGCGGAGGAGCGGGGTGACGTGAGAGAACTTGGGAAGGTTGAACACCAGACGGGCTGCGGCGTTCTGGATGAGTTGTAGGGGTTTAATGGCACAGGCAGGGAGCCCAGCCAACAGCGAGTTGCAATAATCCAGACGGGAGATGACAAGTGCCTGGATTAGGACCTGCGCCGCTTCCTGTGTGAGGCAGGGTCGTACTCTGCGAATGTTGTAGAGCATGAACCTACAGGATCGGGTCACCGCCTTGATGTTGGTGGAGAACGACAGGGTGTTGTCCAGGGTCACGCCAAGGCTCTTAGCACTCTGGGAGGAGGACACAAGGGAGTTGTCAACCGTGATGGCGAGATCATGGAACGGGCAGTCCTTCCCCGGGAGGAAGAGCAGCTCCGTCTTGCCGAGGTTCAGCTTGAGGTGGTGATCCGTCATCCACACTGATATGTCTGCCAGACATGCAGAGATGCGATTCGCCACCTGGTTGTCAGAAGGGGGAAAGGAGAAGATTAATTGTGTGTCATCTGCATAGCAATGATATGAGAGACCATGTGAGGATATGACAGAGCCAAGTGACTTGGTGTATAGCGAGAATAGGAGTGGGCCAAGAACAGAGCCCTGGGGGACACCAGTGGTGAGAGCACGTGGTGCGGAGACAGATTCTCGCCACGCCACCTGGTAGGAGCGACCTGTCAGGTAGGACGCAATCCAAGCGTGGGCGGCGCCGGAGATGCCCAGCTCGGAGAGGGTGGAGAGGAGGATCTGATGGTTCACGGTATCAAAGGCAGCAGATAGGTCTAGAAGGATGAGAGCAGAGGAGAGAGAGTTAGCTTTAGCAGTGCGGAGAGCCTCCGTGACACAGAGAAGAGCAGTCTCAGTTGAATGCCCAGTCTTGAAACCTGACTGATTAGGATCAAGAAGGTCATTCTGAGAGAGATAGCAAGAGAGCTGGCCAAGGACGGCGCGTTCAAGAGTTTTGGAGAGAAAGGAAAGAAGGGATACTGGTCTGTAGTTGTTGACATCGGAGGGATCGAGTGTAGGTTTTTTCAGAAGGGGTGTAACTCTCGCTCTTTTGAAGACGGAAGGGACGTAGCCAGCGGTCAAGGATGAGTTGATGAGCGAGGTGAGGTAGGGGAGAAGGTCTCCGGAAATGGTCTGGAGAAGAGAGGAGGGGATAGGGTCAAGTGGGCAGGTTGTTGGGCGGCCGGCCGTCACAAGACGCGAGATTTCATCTGGAGAGAGAGGGGAGAAAGAGGTCAAAGCACAGGGTAGGGCAGTGTGAGCAGGACCAGCAGTGTCGTTTGACTTAGCAAACGAGGATCGGATGTCGTCAACCTTCTTTTCAAAATGGTTGACGAAGTCATCCGCAGAGAGGGAGGAGGGGGGGGAGGATTCAGGTGGGAGGAGAAGGTAGCAAAGAGCTTCCCAGGGTTAGAGGCAGATGCTTGGAGTTTAGAGTGGTAGAAAGTGGCTTTAGCAGCAGAGACAGAAGAGGAAAATGTAGAGAGGAGGGAGTGAAAGGATGCCAGGTCCGCAGGGAGGCGAGTTTTCCTCCATTTCCGCTCGGCTGCCCGGAGCCCTGTTCTGTGAGCTCGCAGTGAGTCGTCGAGCCACGGAGCAGGAGGGGAGGACCGAGCCGGCCTGGAGGATAGGGGACAGAGGAAATCAAAGGATGCAGAGAGGGAGGAGAGGAGGGTTGAGGAGGCAGAATCAGGAGATAGGTTGGAGAAGGTTTGAGCAGAGGGAAGAGATGATAGGATGGAAGAGGAGAGAGTAGCGGGAGAGAGAGAGCGAAGGTTGGGACGGCGCAATACCATCCGAGTAGGGGCAGAGTGAGAAGTGTTGGATGAGAGCGAGAGGGAAAAGGATACAAGGTAGTGGTCGGAGATTTGGAGGGGAGTTGCAATGAGATTAGTGGAAGAACAGCATCTAGTAAAGATGAGGTCAAGCGTATTGCCTGCCTTGTGAGTAGGGGGGGAAGGTGAGAGGGTGAGGTCGAAAGAGGAGAGGAGTGGAAAGAAGGAGGCAGAGAGGAATGAGTCGAAGGTAGACGTGGGGAGGTTAAAATCACCCAGAACTGTGAGAGGTGAGCCATCCTCAGGAAAGGAACTTATCAAGGCGTCAAGCTCATTGATGAACTCTCCAAGGGAACCTGGAGGGCGATAAATGATAAGGATGTTAAGCTTGAAAGGGCTGGTAACTGTGACAGCATGGAATTCAAATGAGGAGATAGACAGATGGGTCAGGGGAGAAAGAGAGAATGTCCACTTGGGAGAGATGAGGATTCCAGTGCCACCACCCCGCTGGCTCGATGCTCTAGGGGTATGCGAGAACACGTAGTCAGACGAGGAGAGAGCAGTAGGAGTAACAGTGTTATCTGTGGTAATCCATGTTTCCGTCAGCGCCAGGAAGTCTAGGGACTGGAGGGTAGCATAGGCTGAGATGAACTCAGCCTTGTTGGCCGCAGACCGGCAGTTCCAGAGGCTGCCGGAGACCTGGAACTCCACGTGGGTCGTGCGCTCTGGGACCACCAGGTTAGAGTGGCAGCGGCCACGTGGTGTGGAGCGTTTGTATGGCCTGTGCAGAGGAGAGAGAACAGGGATAGACAGACACATAGTAGACAAGCTACAGAAGAGGCTACGCTAATGCAAAGGAGATTGGAATGACAAGTGGACTACACGTCTCGAATGTTCAGGAAGTTAAGCTTACGTTGCAAAAATCTTATTGACTAAAATGATACAGTACTGCTACCACACGGCAAGCAGTACCAGAGCACCAAGTCTATGACCAAAAGGCTTCTTAACAGCTTCTACCCCCAAGCCATAAGACTGCTGAACAATTAATCAAATGGCCACTGAACTATTTACATTGACCCTCCCTCCATTTGTTTTGTACACTGCTGCTACTCACTGTTTATTATCTATGCATAGTCAGTTCACCCCAACCTACATGTACAAATTCCCTCGTCTAACCTGTACCACCGCACATTGACTTGTTCCTGCTACCCCCTGTATGTAGCCTCGTTATTGTTATTTTATTGTGTTACTTTTTAGTATTTTTTACTTTAGTTTATTTAGTTAATATTTTCTTAATAACCTGTTAGGGCTAGGGGGCAGTATTGACACGGCTGGATAAAAAACATACCCGATTTAATCTGGTTACCACTCCTACCCAGTAACTAGAATATGCATATACTTATTACATATGGATAGAAAACACCCTAAAGTTTCTAAAACTGTTTGAATGGTGTCTGTGAGTATAACAGAACTCAAATGGCAGGTCAAAACCTGAGAGATTCCTTTACAGGAAGTGGCCTGTCTGACCATTTCTTGAACTTCTTTTCCATCTCTATCTTTTACTAAGGATCTCTGCTCTAACGTGACACTTCCCACGTCTTCCATAGGCTCTCAGAGCCCGGGAAAAAACAGAATGACGTCATTCCAGCCCCAGGCTGAAACACATTATCGCCTTTCTCAAGTGGCCGATCAAGGGACTCTGGGCTTATGCGCGTGACCCGACCGCCCCCGCCTTTGTGATTTTTTCCTCTGTTTGCCGAAAAGGAGATTCCCTGTCGGAATATTATCGCTTTTCTACGAGAAAAATGGCGTAAAAATTGATTTTAAACAGCGGTTGACATGCTTCGAAGTACGGTAATTTTATTGTCACGAATTGCGCCATGCGCGCGACACTTCTTTACCATTTCGGATAGTGTCTGGAATGCACAAACAAAACGCCGCTATTCGGATATAACGATGGATTATTTTGGACCAAACCAACATTTGTTATTGAAGTAGCAGTCCTGGGAGTGCATTCTGACGAAGACAACAAAAGGTAATCAAACTTTTATAATAGTAAATATGATTATGGTGAGTGCTAAACTTGCCGGGTGTCTAAATAGCGAGCCCGTGATGCCTGGGCTATGTACTTAGAATATTGCAAAATGTGCTTTCACCAAAAAGCTATTTTAAAATCGGACATATCGAGTGCATAGAGGAGGTCTGTATCTATAATTCTTAAAATAATTGTTATGCTTTTTGTGAACGTTTATTGTGAGTAATTTAGTAAAATGTTAGCGAATTCCCCGGAAGTTTGCTAGTATGCTAGTTCTGAACGTCACATGCTAATGTAAAAAGCTGGTTTTTGATATAAATATGAACTTGATTGAACAAAACATGCATGTATTGTATAACATAATGTCCTAGGGTTGTCATCTGATGAAGATCATCAAAGGTGAGTGCTGCATTTAGCTGTCTTCTGGGTTTTGGTGACATTATATGCTGGCTTGAAAAATGGGTGTCTGATTATTTCTGGCTTGGTACTCTGCTGACATAATCTAATGTTTTGCTTTCGTTGTAAAGCCTTTTTGAAATCGGACAGTGTGGTTAGATTAATGAGAGTCTTGTCTTTAAATAGCTGTAAAATAGTCATATGTTTGAGAAATTGAAGTAATAGGATTTTTAAGGTTTTGAAAATCGCGCCACAGGCTGCAAGTGGCTGTTTCTTTTGCTGTTGCAAGCGTCCCACCTAGCCCATAGAGGTTAACTCTTTTTGAACTGAACTGTTGGTTGAAAAAAAGTATTTCTCAAGGCCATCAGACTGTTAAATAGCCATCACTAGCAGGCTACCACCTGGCTACTCAACCCTGCACCTTAGAGGCTGCTGCCCTGTATACATAGACATGGAATCACTGGCCACTTTAATAATGGAACACTAGTCACTTTAATAATGTTTACATACTGCTTTACTCATCTCATATGTATATACTGTATTCTATTCTACTGTATTATAGTCAATGCCACTCTGTAATTGCTTGTCCTAATATTTAAATATTTCTTTATTCCATTCTTTTTCTTTTAGATTTGTGTATTGTTGTGAATTGTTAGATACTACTGCACTGTTGGAGCTAGGAACGCAAGCATTTTGCTACACCCGCAATAACATCAGCTACATATGGGTATGTGACCAATAAAACTTGATATAATTTGAAAGACGAAAAAGAAAGCATTTTTAACAATATGAATTACACAGTAATGACTATGACATAATCAGTTGTTGTGGAATTTCCCTTTGCTTCACAATAGCTCTAGTCTATTTTCTGCCCCCCCCCCCCCAAAAAAAAAAACATCACTGAAGTTTGCCACTGACCGTAAATTCCGGAGTATAAGCCGCAACTTTTTTCCCAGGCTTTGAACCTCGCGGCTTAAACAATGACGTGGCTAATATATGGATTTTTCCCGCTTTCAATTTTTTTTTCTGCAAAAAAACACATTCTGTGACGTGCTCAGTTTTTTGGCGGCATGAAGCTTTCATTAGACCAATGAAATTGCCGAACGGGTTACGGTCAAACAACTTTTTTGTTTACTGTTTAGATTAAATCGAGCGCTCTCAAACTTCCCATCATTCTGATTACGGTTGTCACGACACCTACGGAAGGTGGCGCCCGTCGTCGCCGGCCTACTAGCTGCCATCGATTTAGGTTTCACGTTCTGTTAGTTAGGCCTAGGTTAGTTGCGCACCTGTTTTGTGTTAGTTGTTAGTGGGGAGGGGTATTTAGGCTAGTTAGTTAGTTTTGTTGTTTGTGCGGGATTGTTCGTTTGTCAGGGTGTGTTTCATGTGGTTCTGTATATTGTGGAGTTACGCTATTCCTTTTGGGCTGCGTCCCTGGTTACGTTCTTTTAAGGGTGGTGCGTTACTTTTGCACACCTTGCACTCCATACCTTGCATATTTTCTGTGTGGATATTTTTATTAAATTCATTAACGGAATCTTTCTGTCTCCTGCGCCTGACTCTTCGGAATCCACAAGCCACCCATTGTGACAGAATCCCGCACCAACATGGAGTCAGCAGGAACGTCAACACCAGCCCAGTCCATAGAGGAGCGGATCGATCAACACTCCACCCTCCTCCACCGTCTGGGTACTGCTATGGACCAGGTGCTGGCACGCCTAGAGAGTTGGGACCGAAGCGCTTCCGGCCCCACTAACCAGCCGGTCCAACAGCCGACACCTCAACCAGCATCTCCAGTAGCCAGTGTCAGCGGGGTTAAACTCTCCCCTCCCAGGGAGTATGATGGCACGGCCGCTGGATGTAAGGGGTTCTTACTCCAGCTGGAGTTGTACCTAGCGACCGTCCATCCTCCTCCCTTGGAGGAGGAGAGTGTCAGCGTCCTCGTCTCGTGTCTCACGGGTAGAGCCCTGGTATGGGCCAACGCCGTCTGGGACAGTCCGGACTCAGCCAGGGACAGCTACCCGGAGTTCACCCGTCGCTTCCGGGCAGTGTTCGATCATCCCCCGGAGGGGAGAGCGGCGGGGGAGCGGCTGTTCCACCTGAGACAGGAGACGAGGAGTGCGCAGGACTTTGCTCTGGAGTTTCGAACCCTGGCTGCTGGGGCGGTGTGGAATGAGAGGGCCCTTATAGATCACTACAGGTGTAGTTTAAGGGAGGACGTCCGCCGGGAGTTAGCATGTAGGGACACTGCTGGCTCTCTGGACCAGCTGATTGACTTGTCGATCCGTTTGGACAATCTGCTGGCGGCCCGCGGGCGTCCGAACCGGGCCCTGCTCATTCCACCTCCTAGCCCTCCTGCTCCTACGCCTATGGAGATAGGGAGGGCTGCCGCTAGGAAGGTCAGAGGGGGGGGTCTCTCCTGTACCGCCTGTGGTCGCAGAGGACACACTGTGGACCGGTGCTGGAGGAACTCACCCGGGAGTCTAGATGGCAGGCAGAGCACTTCTTTGACACCTCAGGTGAGTCAGCACCAGCCTCACCCAGATCCCTCTGTCAGTCACATGTATGTATTAGTGTCCTTTCCCGCTTTTTCCCCTCACTCCCGGCTTAAGGCACTAGTCGATTCAGGCGCGGCCGGGAGTTTTATGGACCGTGGGGTCACAACTAAGTTAGGGATTCCCTTGGTTCAGTTGGGCCAGCCCTTCACCGTGCACGGCCTAGATAGTCGACCACTAGGGTCCGGTCTGGTCAGGTAGGCGACCGTGCCGCTGGTAATGAAAATGCAGGGGGGTCATGAGGAGAGTATCAGTCTCTTCCTCATTGATTCCCCGGCGTTTCCGGTGGTACTAGGGATCCCCTGGCTAGCCACTCACAGCCCTAAGATTTCGTGGGGACAGAGGGCTCTTAAGGGGTGGTCAAGGGAGTGCTTGGGCAAATGCATCGGGGTTTCCGTCGGTGCGACTATGGTTGAGAGTCCAGACCAAGTCTCTACCGTGCACATTCCCTCAGAGTATGCCGATTTGGCTATCGCCTTCAGTAAAACAAAGGCGACCCAATTACCACCTCATCGACGAGGAGACTGTGCGACAGATCTCCAGGTAGGCGCTGCACTTCCCCGTAGTCACGTGTATCCCTTGTCTCAGGAGGAGACGGTGGCTATGGAAACATACGCCACTGAGTCCTTGAGTCAGGGATACATCCAGCCATCTAACTCACCCGTCTCCTCGAGCTTCTTCTTTGTGAAGAAGAAGGAGGGGGGTCTGCGCCCGTGCATTGACTATAGAGGTCTAAATGCCATCACGGTGGGTTTCAGTTACCCGCTACCTCTCATCGCTTCAGCGATAGAGTCATTTCACGGGGCGCACTTCTTCACGAAGTTAGATCTCAGGAGTGCATACAATCTGGTGCGTGTCCGAGGGGGAGACGAGTGGAAAACAGCATTTAGTACCACATCTGGCCATTATGAGTACCTCATCATGCCGTATGGATTAAAGAATGCTCCCGCCGTCTTTCAATCCTTTGTGAACGATGTTCTCCGGGACCTGCTCGGTCAGGGTGTGGTGGTATACATCGATGATATTCTGATTTACTCCGCCACACGAGCCGAGCATGTGTCTCTGGTTCGTAAAGTGCTTGGACGACTGGTGGAGCATGACCTATACGTCAAGGCGGAGAAATGTGAGTTTTCCAAACCAGCCGTCTCTTTCCTGGGATATCGCATTTCCACGTCCGGGGTGGAGATGGAATGTGACCGCATTTCGGCCGTGCGTAATTGGCCGACTCCCACCACGGTGAGGGAGGTGCAGCGATTCTTGGGTTTTGCCAACTACTACCGGAGGTTTATCCGGGGTTTTGGGCAGGTGGCGGCTCCCATTACCTCACTGATGAAGGGGGGCCCGGTGCAGCTGCGGTGGTCGGCGGAGGCGGACAGGGCCTTTAGTCGGCTGAAGTCTCTGTTCACCGATGCGCCGGTGTTGGCGCATCCGGATCCCTCTTTGCCATTCATAGTAGAGGTGGATGCGTCCGAGGCTGGGGTGGGAGCTGTGCTATCACAACGCTCGGGCGCGCCACTGAAGCTTCACCCCTGCGCTTTCTTCTCTAAGAAGTTAAGCCCAGCAGAGTGTAACTATGACGTGGGGGACAGGAAGTTGCTGGCTGTGGTAAAAGCCCTGAAAGTGTGGAGACATTGGCTTGAGGGAGCACGTCGCCCTTTTCTCATCTGGACCGACCACCGTAACCTGGAGTACATCCGGGCGGCGAGGAGATTGAACCCTCGTCAAGCCAGGTGGGCGATGTTCTTTATGAGATTTCAGTTCACAATCTCGTACATCCCAGGTTCCCAGAACACTAAGGCCGACGCACTGTCTCGTCTCCATGACCCTGAGGAACCGTCCGCCGAGCCCACCCCCATACTTCCAGCCTCCTGCCTGGTGGCACCGGTGGTCTGGGAGGTGGATGCGGATATCGAGCGGGCGTTACGGGCGGAACCCACTCCTCCTCAGTGTCCCGTGGGTCGTAAGTATGTCCCGCTTGGTGTCCGCGATCGATTCGGTGGGTGCACACGCTACCCTCCTCGGGTCACCCGGGGATTGAGCGCACGGTGCGTGGTCTTAGTGGGAAATACTGGTGGCCCACCTTGGTGAGGGACGTGAGGCGCTATGTCTCCTCCTGTTCGGTGTGCGCCCAGAGTAAGGCTCCTAGGCATTTGCCTAGAGGGAAATTACAGCCCCTCCCGGTTCCGCAGCGACCCTGGTCCCACCTGGCGGTGGATTTCCTTACTGATCTCCCACCGTCCCAGGGCAACACCACGATTCTGGTCGTTGTGGACCGGTTCTCTAAGTCCTGCCATCTGCTTCCTTTACCCGGTCATCCTACGGCCCTGCAGACCGCGGAAGCACTATTCACCCACGTTTTCCGGCACTACGGGGTGCCTGAGGACATCGTTTCGGATCGGGGTCCACAGTTCACGTCCCGGGTGTGGCATGCATTTATGGAGCGACTGGGGATCTCGGTCAGTTTGACTTCAGGTTTTCACCCCGAAAGTAATGGGCAGGTGGAAAGGATAAACCAGGATGTGGGCAGGTTTCTCCGGTCCTACTGCCGCGACCGGCCAGGGGAGTGGGCGAGGTTCGTGCCGTGGGCCGAGTTAGCTCAGAACTCTCTTCGCCACTCCTCAACCAATCTGTCACCTTTCCAATGTGTGTTGGGGTATCAGCCGGTCCTGGGGCCCTGGCATCAGAGCCAGACGGAAGCCCCTGCGGTGGAAGACTGGGTCCAGCGCTCAAGGGAAACCTGGAACGCCATTAAGGAGTCACCGGAACGGGCCAGGGGACAACAAAAAAAGAGCGCGGACCGTCGCCGCAGTGAGGCTCCAGTGTTTGCCCCAGGGGAGAGAGTCTGGCTCTCAACCCGGAACCTGCCCCTCCGCCTGCCCTGCCGGAAACTGGGTCCGCGGTTTGTAGGGCCATTTAAAGTCCTGAGGAGAATAAACGAGGTGTGTTACAGGTTACAACTTCCTTCTTATTATCGTATTAGCCCCTCGTTTCATGTGTCTCCCCTCAGGCCGGTGGTAGCTGGTCCGCTGCAGGAAGATGAGGTGCTGGAGGTCCCTCCGCCCCCCCTGGACATCGAGGGGCCCCCGACGTATACAGTCCAGTCCATCTTGGACTCCAGGCGCCGGGTGAGGGGTCTGCAGTACCTCGTGGACTGGGAGGGGTACAGCCCGGAGGAGAGATGCTGGGTACCGGTGGAGGACATATTGGACCCTACGCTCATCCAGGACTTCCACCGCCTCCATCCGGATCGCCCTGCGCCTCGTCCTCCGGGGCATCCTCGAGGCCGGCGTCGGCGCGCTGCGGGAACCGTGCGTCGGGGGGGGGGGGTACTGTCACGACACGTACGGAAGGTGGCGCCCCTCCTCGCCCGAGCGGCGCTCGGCAGTCGTCGTCGCCGGCCTACTAGCTGCCATCGATTTAGGTTTCACGTTCTGTTAGTTAGGCCTAGGTTAGTTGCGCACCTGTGTTAGTTGTTAGTGGGGAGGGGTATTTAGGCTAGTTAGTTAGGTTTGTTGTTTGTGCGGGATTGTTCGTTTGTCAGGGTGTGTTTCATGTGGTTCTGTATATTGTGGAGTTACGCTATTCCTTTTGGGCTGCGTCCCTGGTTACGTTCTTTTAAGGGTGGTGCGTTACTTTTGCACACCTTGCACTCCATACCTTGCATATTTTCTGTGTGGATATTTTTATTAAATTCATTAACGGAATCTTTCTGTCTCCTGCGCCTGACTCTTCGGAATCCACAAGCCACCCATTGTGACAACGGTAGTCATTTTGTCACCCTCGTCATGGCAAAGACACGGAGAAATGCATATGATGCAGCTTTCAAGTTGAAGGCGATTGATCTGGCTGTTGGAAAAGGAAATAGAGCTGCTGCACGGGAGCTTGGTCTTAATGAATCGATGATAAGACGTTGGAAACAGCAGCGTGAGGAATTGACTCAGTGCAAAAAGAAAACTAAATCTTACTGCAAATGTTTTATTTTTTGTTACAAGCCGTGTTTCGTTAAAGCCTGTGTAAAGTTCATTTGTTTCAATGTACCGGTAGGCACCTGCGGCTTATAGACATGTGCGGCTTATTTATGTTCAAAATATATAATATTTTTTTTATTCAGTAGGTGCGGCTTATATTCAGGTGCGCTTAATAGTCCGGAAATTACGGTAAATGTCTGTGTGAATTTTTTCCACTGCCTGCTAGAAGCAAGCAAGAAAGAAATTGTATCTATTTTTGTGTGCGAACCAGCCTTCATTTTCTGGACTATTGGTTTAAGGAACCAAGTGAAGTTTAAGGTTGAATGTGACGGTACCTGCTTTTCTTAAGCAAAAAACAAGAATGTCAAACAAATACGTTTATTTGTCACTGGCGCCGAATACAACAGGTGTAGACCTTACAGTGAAATGCTTACTTCCAATCCCTAACCAACAGTGCAATTTTTAAAAAGTAAAAAATAGGTATTAGGTAAACAAAAGATAAATAAAGATATAAAAACTGTAAAATGACAGTGAAAATAACAGTAGCAAGGCTATATTCAGGTGGGGGGGCAACAGTTAGACGGGCAAATATGTATATGTAGGTATAGTTAAAGTGACTATGCATCGATGATAAACAGAGAGTAGCAGCAGCGTAAAAGAGGGGTTGGTGGGGGGAGCAGTGGCGGGACACAATGCAAATAGTCTGGGTTGCCATTTGATTACCTGTTCAGGAGACTTATGGCTTGGGGGTAAAAGCTGTTGAGAAGCCTTTTGGTCCTAGACTTGGTGCTCTGGTACTGCTTGACATGCGTTAGCAGAGAGAACAGACTATGGCTGGGGTCTTTGACAATTTTTACAGCCTTCCTCTGACATGGTATAGAGGTCCTGGATGTCAGGCAGCTTTGCCCCAGTGATGTACTGGGCCGTACACACTACCCTCTGTAGTGCCTTGCGGTCGGAGGCCGAGCAGTTGCCATACCAGACAGTGATGCAACCAGTCAGGATGCTCTCAATGTTTCAGCTGTAGAACCTTTTGAGGATCTGAGGACCCATGCCAAATCTTTTCAGTCTCCTGAGGGGGAATAGTTTTTGTCGTGCCCTCTTCAGAACTGTCTTGGTGTAATTGGACCATGTTAGTTTGTTGGTGATGTGGACACCAAGGAACTTAAAAGTTTCAACCTGCTGCACTACAGCCCCGTCAATGAGAATGGGGGCATGCTCGGTCCTCCTTTTGCTGTAGTCCACAATCATCTCCTTTGTCTTGATCATGTTGAGTGAGAGGTTGTTGTCCTTGCACCACACGGTCAGGTCTCTGACCTCCTCACTATAGGCTCTCTCATCATTGTCGTTGATCAGGCCTACCACTGTTGTGTTGTTTGCAAACTTAATGAATGTGCAGATATGGTTTACAACAGAACAGTAAATTGACATTGGTTTTCTAGAACTCAGATCAGCAGCCTTCCATGGTGTTATAAGGATGAATAGAAAGCGCTCTACAAGGTCAACATTCTGACCAAGTGTTGCATTCTGGTTGTTTTCCCAATCCCAGTCTGACAGCTGGTTATGGTACACTGTTAGAATTAGTGCTGACTCAACGAACCCTGGAGATCCTCAAGGAACCCCTGGAATTCCCCAAGGAACCATTGCTAGTCAATGGTTCATATTAGCACCTTCAGTTAGTTGAGGGATTCGTGAAAGAACCTTTAATTTTTCAATGTAGTAAAGGATTCATGGAGGAACCCTAGACTGGAGGCATGGCTTAGTTGGGGCGTGGCTTTTAGAGGAGCTCCTCCAAATATGATCGGACCTCCATTATGGCATCTGCTGAGGGATTCCTTTGTGCTGCATCCCCAGTTGCTCTCTCGTTAAACAGCATCCAAACAGCAGACGTTTGTGGCACTACTGCTGGTGCTTCTGCTCAATCTGATCCCCCTTCTTCCTGTTGCCCTGGTGCCTGAGCCAGCTGACTGCTGGGGCTGTCCATCCCTGCTGCTAAGGTTATTCTTTGAAGAGCCTCATCAATCGCTCTGGCATCACTGAAAGCTAACTTCTTAAACCTGGGGTCAAGTGCAACGGTTTCTGATAGCACGTGATTATATTCCATTCTGTGGAACTTTCTGTCCATTGATGAACATAGGGTGTCCATCAACTCTATCACATGTCCTGTGGTTACATTTTGTTCTCTCTGGCCTCTGGCTGTGATTCGCTGCAGACCCTTACTCAGGAGTACCATTTTTGAGGCTGTCACATAGCTGAAAAGAGAGAACAGTAACTTATTAGTTGAGGTTCATGTTTGTCTACTGATACTACATTCTCATCTACTGCTCATATACATATATAATACTGGACTAAATAATGATGTAGTAATAACTGCTTACTGTACCTCTCTCCACTGATCTCCACAGTGACCTGCTCAATGGGTTCCAGAACTCTGCACACCTCCTCCACTACCTCCCATTCCTCTTGGGTCAGAGCATCAACAGGTGCATTGACAATGGCCAGGGTAGAGATGATGGCATCCTTTGACTCAAGAAACCGCTTCAACATATAAAATGTTGAATTCCACCTTGTAGTACAGTCTTGTTTAGGCCTCAGCTCAGGCATCCCCATCTGGCGTTGTGTAGACTTTAGTTTTTTAGCACCTACTGTGCTCCTGTGGAAGTATTCCACAGCTGCTTTCACTTTGTCCACAGTGAGCTTTATCACCTTCAGATCATCTCTTACAATCAGGTTGATTGTGTGGGCAAGACATGGATGATGGGTTCACTTTAAAATGTTCATGGCTTTGGTTATGTTAGCTGCATTGTCGCTAACACAACAGACCACTTTTCCATCTACTTGCCATTCTCTGGCCACTCTCAAAAGTTCCTCTGCCAAGTTCTGAGGTGTGTCTGTCGCTGTACTCAAAGCAGTCCAGAAGACAGCTAGACATCGAAAAATCTTCAATGAAGTGACATGTAACCGACATGTAAGAAGTGGTTACCCTTGATGTCCAGCAGTCAGAGGTAAGGCAAACTGCAGTAGCTTTTTGGACTCTTTCCCGCACTGACGCCTGTGTGCTCTCATACAGTTGTGGGATAAGTGATTTTGAAAGGGTTTTCCTGCTTGGAATTGTGTACATTGGATTTAGACTATTGCTATAATTTCTTAAACTTCTGTCCTCCACAATCGAAAATGGCTGGAAATTGGTGGCAATCATTTTAGCCAATGAATGAGTTAATTCTGTTCTTGTAAATCTTTTGATTATTCATATCTTAATTTTTTATATTTTTATAAATAGATTCGGCTCTTTTGATATGCGAGCCGGCGCCCAACGTTCACTTAGAAGACCCGTCACTAATTGTGAACATGTGTTAATGTTGAACTCTGACAGTTTTGTACCGTGCTGGGGTGTATGTGCCAATGGTGTGCGTACTGGGAGTGGAGTCAGGTGCAGGAGAGCAGAGAGTTGTGAACAGATGCACACTTTATTTAGGCAGGAGAAACCAACAGACGGACACACTGCGTCAGAAACCTCCAGCCAATATGCCAAAGTGCAAAACGCGCAAACAGTCACAATAATATGTACAATATGTACAATTCACCTTTCCAGAAACAAGTCTCTCACTGTTGCCGCTTGCTATAGACCTCCCTCTGGCCCCAGCTGTACCCTCGATACCATGTGAATTGATTGCCCCCCATCTATCTTCTGAGCTCGTGCTACTAGGTGACCTAAACTGGGACATGCTTAACACCCCGGCCATCCTACAATCTAAGCTTGATGCACTCAATCTCACACAAATTATCAATGAACCTACCAGGTACAACCCCAAATCAGTAAACACGGGCACCCTCATAGATGTCATCCTAACTAACTCACCCTCCAAATACACCTCTGCTGTTTTCAATCAAGATCTCAGCAATCACTGCCTCATTGCCTGCATCCGTAATGGGTCTGCGACCAAACAACCACCTCTCATCACTGTCAAACACTCCCTAAAACACTTCTGTGAGCAGGCCTTTCTAATCGACCTGCCCGGGGTATCCTGGAATGACATTGACCTCATCCCGTCAGTAGATGATGCCTGGCTATTCTTTAAAAGTGCCTTCCTCCCCATCTTAAATAAGCATGCCCCACTCCAAAAACAATTGAACCAGGAATAGATATAGTCCTTGGTTCACTCCAGACCTGTCTGCCCTTGACCAGCACAAAAACATCCTGTGGCATTCTGCATTAGCATCGAATAGCCCCCGTGATATGCAACTTTTCAGGGAAGTTGGGAACAAATATACACAGGCAGTTAGAAAAGCTAAGGCTACCTTTTCAAACAGAAATTTGCATCCTGTAGTACTAACTCAAAAAAGTTCTGGGACACTGTAAAGTCCATGGAGAATAAGAGCACCTGCTCCCAGCTGCCCACTGCTCTGAGGCTAGGAAACACTTACCACGGATAAATCCACTATAATTGAGAATTTCAATAAGCATTTCTCTACGGCTGGCCATGCTTTCCACCTTGCTACCCCTACCCCGGTCGCCTGCCCGGCACCCTCCACAGCAACCCGCCAAAGCCCCAACCATTTCTCCTTCACCCAAATCCAGATAGCTGATGTTCTGAAAGAGCTGCAAAATCTGGACCCATACAAATCAGCCGGGCTAGACAATCTGGACCCTCTCTTTCTAAAATTATCTGCTGAAATTGTTGCAACCCCTATTACTAGCCTGTTCAACCTCTCTTTCATATCGTCTGAGATTCCCAAAGATTGGAAAGCTGCCGCGGTCATCCCCCTCTTCAAAGGGGGTGACACTCTAGACCTAAACTGCTACAGACCTATATCTATCCTAACCTGTCTTTCTAAGGTCTTCGAAAGCCAAGTTAACAAACAGATTACTGACCATTTCGAATCCCACTGTACCTTCTCCGCTATGCAATCTGGTTTCAGAGCTGGTCATGGGTGCACCTCAGCCACGCTCAAGGTCCTAAATGACACCATAACCGCCATCGATAAGAGACATTACTGTGCAGCCGTATTCATCGACCTGGCCAAGGCTTTCGACTCCGTCAATCACCACATTCTTATTGGCAGACTCGACAGCCTTGATTTCTCAAATGATTGCCTTGCCTGGTTTACCAACTACTTCTCTGATAGAGTTCAATGTGTCAAATCGGAGGGCCTGTTGTCCGGACCTCTGGCAGTCTCTATGGGTGTGCCACAGGGTTCAATTCTCGGGCTGACTCTCTTCTCTGTACACATCAATGATGTTGCTCTTGCTGCTGGTGATTCTCTGATCCACCTCTACGCAGATGACACCATTCTGTATACTTCTGGCCCCTCTTTGGACATTGTGTTACCTAACCTCCAGACGAGCTTCAATGCCATACAACTCTCCTTCCGTGGCCTCCAACTGCTCTTAAATGCAAGTAAAACTAAATGCATGCTATTCAATCGATCACTGCCCGCACCTGCTCGCCTGTCCAGCATCACTACTCTGGACGGTTCTGACTTAGAATACATGGACAACTACAAATACCTAGGTGTCTGGTTAGACTGTAAACTCTCCTTCCAGACTCACATTAAGCATCTCCAATCCAAAATTAAACCTAGAATCGGCTTCCAATATCGCAACAAAGCATCCTTCACTCATGCTGCCAAACATACCCTCATGAAACTGACCATCCTACCGATCCTCGACTTCGGTGATGTCATCTATAAAATAGCCTCCAACACTCCACTCAACAAACTGGATGCAGTCTATCACAATGCCATCCGTTTTGTCACCAAAGCCCCGTACACTACCCACCATTGCGACCTGTACGAACTTGTTGGGTGGCCCTCGCTTCATACTCGTCGCCAAACCCACTGGCTACAGGTTATTTACAAGTTTCTGCTAGGTAAAGCCCCGCCTTAGCTCACTGGTCACCATAGCAGCACCCACTCGTAGCATGCGCTCCAGCTGGTCACCCCCAAAGCCAATTCCTCCTTTGGTCGTCTTTCCTTCCAGTTCTCTGCTGCCAATGACTGGAACGAACTGCAAAAATCTCTGAAGCTGGAGACTCATATCTCCCTCACTAGCTTTAAGCACCAGCTGTCAGAGCAGCTCACAGATCACTGCACCTGTACATAGCCCATCTGTAAACAGCCCATCTATCTACCTACCTCATTCCCATACTGTATTTATTTATTTATTTATCTTGCTCCTTTGCACCCCAGTATCTCTATTTGCACATTCATCTTCTGCACATCTACCATTCCAGTGTTTAATTACTATATTGTAATTACTTCGCCACCATGGCCTATTTCTTGCCTTAACCTACCTCATTTGCACTCACTGTATATAGACTTTTTGTTTTCTTTTGTCCTACTGTATTAGTGACTGTATGTTTTGTTTATTACATGTGTATGTCAGTGTCCGTTTATAGGTGATGAGGAAAAGGAGTCAATCGCAGGACACTGAACTGAGTAAAACATAAGTAATTTACTCAAATAAAAATTCAGTATACAAAATCCACGCAGGGAAAACAAGAACTACAAACACAACGAACAATACCCACAGTACTTACGTCCAACTGGGCAGTGGGTGGGAGTGGGTTCCGCACATAATGCCCGTTCGATGTCCGCGTCAACCTCCCATACCACCGGTGCCACCAGGCAAGAAGCTGGGATTATGGGAGTGGGATGCATGGCTCGTTCCTCTGTGTCATACATGCGAGACAGTGCGTCTGCCTTAGCGTTCTGGGAACCTGGTCGGTAGGATAGAGTAAACACAAAACGGGTGAAAAACATGGCCCACCTTGCCTGGCGAGGATTCATTCTCCTCGCTGCCCGGATGTACTCCAGATTGTGGTGGTCAGTCCAAATGAGAAAAGGGTGTGTAGCCCCCTCAAGCCCATGCCTCCACGCTTTCAGAGCTCCAACTACAGCCAACAACTCCCGATCCCCCACATCATACTTTCTCTCCATTGGGCTGAGCTTCTTTGAGAAGAACGCACAAGGACGGAGTTTCAGTGGTGTACCCGAGCGCTGAGACAGTACAGCTCCTATCCCAGCCTCGGATGCGTCCACCTCTACTATGAACTGTATGGAGGGATCAGGATGAGCCAACACAGGAACCGAAGTAAACAGAGCCTTCAGTTGATTAAAAGCCCTGTCTGCCCCAGCTGACCACTGCAGTCGCACCGGTCCCCCCTTAAGCAGTGAGGTAATGGGAGCCGCTACCTGCCCAGAGCCCCGGATAAATCTCCGGTAGTAGTTGGCAAACCCTAAGAACCGCTGCACCTCCTTAACCGTGGTTGGAGTCGGCCAATTACGCACGGCTAAAATGCGGTCATTCTCCATCTCCACCCCTGACTCTGACAGACGATACCCTAGAAAGGAGACGGACTGTTGGAAGAACAAACATTTTTCAGCCTTCACATACAGGTCATGCTCCAGCAGTCTACCAAGCACCTTGCGCACCATAGTCACATGCTCGGCGCGAGTAGGGGAGTATATTAGAATGTCATCTATATATACCACTACTCCCTACCCATGCAGGTCCCTGAAAATCTCGTCAACAAATGATTGGAAAACGGATGGAGCATTCATCAACCCGTATTGCATGACCAGGTACTCATAGTGCCCAGAGGTAGTACTAAATGCCGTCTTCCATTCATCCCCTTTCCGGATACACACCAGGTTGTAAGCGCTCCTGAGATCCAATTTGGTAAAGAAACGCGCCCCATGCAATGACTCAGTTACACTGGCTATAAGAGGCAGAGGATAACTATACTTCACAGTAATCTGATTAAGACCTCTATATTCAATGCACGGGCGCAAACCTCCATATTTTTTCTTCACAAAAAAGAAACTCGAGGAGGCAGGTGAAATGGAAGGTTGAACGTATCCCTGTCCCAGAGATTCAGTGACATATGTTTCCATAGCCGCCGTCTCCTCCTGTGACAGAGGATACACGTGACTCCTGGGAAGTGCAGCGTCTGCCAAGAGATTTATCGCACAGTCCCCCATTCGATGGCGTGGTAATTGGGTCGCCTTCTTTTTACAGAAGGCGAGAGCCAAATCGACATATTCAGAGGGGATGTGCATGGTGGAGACCTGGTTTGGACTCTCCACCGTAGTTGCACCTATGGAAACACCGATACATCTCCCTGAACACTGATGCGACCATCCTGTAAGAGCCTTCTGTTGCCATGAGATAGTAGGGTCATGATTAGCCAACCAGGGAAATCCCAATACCACTGGAACCGCAGGAGAATCAATCAGGAAAATACCAATTCTCTCCTTATGATCCCCCTGCGTTCTCATACACAGTGGAACCGTGACCTCCCTTATAATACCCGATCCTAAAGGACGACTATCTAAAGAATGTACAGGGAAGGGCACATCAACAGGAACAATAGGAATCCCTAAACTACGAGCAAACACACAATCAATAAAGTTCCCAGCTGCGCCTGAATCTACTAGCGCCTTATGCTGAGAATTCAGGGAAAACTCTGGGAACTCTATAGATATATACATATGCGCAACAGGAAGCTCTGGGTGAGTTTGGTGCCTACTCACCTGGGATGATCCACCAGCGCCCTGCCTGCTGCCTCAATTATCTGGGTTACCTCTCCAGCACCGACCAGCAGTGCGTCCTCTGCTGCCACAGTTGGTGCAGGAAATAGCTCCCCTTCCGGTCTCCCTATGAGCAGTACCCCCGAGCTCCATCAGTGTAGACTCAGAGGTACTGGGGGATGGAACGAACGGACCCCGATCTGGACGTCCGCGGGTGGCCAACAGGTTATCCAGACGGATGGATAAATCCACCAGCTGGTCGAGGGTAAGAGTGTTATCCCTGCATGCCATCTCCTGCCGGACGTCATCTCGTAGACTACATCTGTACTGATCGATCAGGGCCTTCTCACTCCATCCCGCGCTGGCAGCCAGGGTCCTAAAGTCCAGTGGGAAATCTTGAACACTCCTCATCCCCTGTCTGAGATGGAACAATCTCTCACCCGCCGCTCTCCCCTCAGGTGGATGATCGAAGACAGCCCGAAAGCGACGGGTGAAATCTTCGTAGCGAACCAGCGTAGCGTCTATATTTCCCTACTCCACGTTTGCCCACTCAAGGGCTTTCCCAGACAGACAGGAGATGAGAGCAGACACACTCTCGTATCCCGAGGGCACTGGGTGAACAGTCGCCAGGTATAGTTCCATCTGAAGCAGGAAACCCTTGCACCCGGCCGTCGTTCCATCATAAGCCCCCGGAAGCAATAGCCTAATCCCACTGGGTCCACTTGACGGAGGGGTGGGCAGCGGTGGTGTTAGTTGAGGTGATGTGGATGGAGTCGTCAAAAAAAACTATATCCAAACGTTCCATGATGAGCAGCACGCGATCCATTGCTGATCCGACTTCGTCGGAAGTCGTGACAGTGTAACTCAGTGTTGTTGAACGTGTCGAATTGCTATGCTTTATCTTGGCCAGGTCACAGTTGCAAATGAGAACTTGTTCTCAACAAGCCTACCTGTTAGGGCTAGGGGGCAGTATTGACACGGCTGGATAAAAAAACATACCCGATTTAATCTGGTTACCACTCCTACCCAGTAACTAGAATATGCATATACTTATTACATATGGATAGAAAACATCCTAAATTTTCTAAAACTGTTTGAATGGTGTCTGTGAGTATAACAGAACTCATTTGGCAGGCAAAACCCTGAGACATTTTCTGACAGGAAGTGGATACCTGATGTGTTGTATTACCTTTAAACCTATCCCATTGAAAAACACAGGGGCTGAGGAATATTTTGGCACTTCCTATTGCTTCCACTAGATGTCACCAGCCTTTACAAAGTGTTTTGAGTCTTCTGGAGGGAGATCTGACCGAACAAGAGCCATGGAACGATGATGGCCCATTAGACACCTGGCGCGCGAGTTCATGTTGGGTACCCTCGTTCCAATACGTTATAAAAGAGTATGCATTCGTCCACCTTGAATATTATTCATGTTCTGGTTAAAAAAGGCCCTAATGATTTATGCTATACAACGTTTGACATGTTTGAACGAACGTAAATATATTTTTTCCCCTCGTTCATGACGAGAAGTCCGGCTGGCTTAGATCATGTGCTAACAAGACGGAGATTTTTGGACATAAATGATGAGCTTTTTTGAACAAAACTACATTCGTTATGGACCTGTGATACCTGGAAGTGACATCTGATGAAGAGAATCAAAGGTAATGGATTATTTACATAGTATTTTCGATTTTAGATCTCCCCAACATGACGTCTAGTCTGTATCGCAACGCGTATTTTTCTGGGCGCAGTGCTCAGATTATTGCAAAGTGTGATTTCCCAGTAAGGTTATTTTTAAATCTGGCAAGTTGATTGCGTTCAAGAGATGTAAATCTATAATTCTTTAAATGACAATATAATATTTTACCAATGTTTTCTAATTTTAATTATTTAATTTGTGACGCTGACTTGACTGCCGGTTATTGGAGGGAAACGATTTCCTCAACATCAATGCCATAGTAAAACGCTGTTTTTGGATATAAATATGAACTTGATAGAACTAAAAATCCATGCATTGTCTAACATAATGTCCTAGGAGTGTCATCTGATGGAGATTGTAAAAGGTTAGTGCATCATTTTAGCTGGTTTTATGGTTTTGGTGACCCTGTCTTTGAATTGACAAAACATTACACACAACTCTTGTAAATGTACTGTCCTAACATACTCTAAATTTATGCTTTCGCCGTAAAACCTTTTTGAAATCGTAAAACGTGGTTAGATTAAGGAGATGTTTATCTTTCAAAGGGTGTAAAATTGTTGTATGTTTGAAAAATTAGAATTTTGACATTTATTTGGATTCAAATTTGCCGCTCTTGAAATGCACCTGCTGTTGATGGAGTGCACCACGGGTGGCACGCTAGCGTCCCACCTAGCCCATAGAGGTTAAATAAAGGTGAAATAAACAAATTTAAAACAAGCAATTAAACATACCTCGTGAAACTAAACACAGAATAAACGCACACCAGAAAAAAGCGTGTCAAACATGACACGTAACATGAAACAATCTCACACAAAGACATGAGGCAGAACAGAGGAATAAATACATGTAGTGTGATTGGGGAATGAAAACCAGGTTTGCAGGGAACAAGACAAAACAATGGATAAATGAAAAATGGAGCGGCGATTGCTAGAAAGCCAGTGACGTCGACCGCCGAACGCCGCCCGAACAAGGAGAGGAGCCGACTTCGGCGGAAGTCGTGACATGAGTTCCTCAATAGCATATGCATATTCCAAACTTGGAATAGTTACCACTTTATTACTATATGTAATCAGTAATATTATATTGGAGTATGTCATACTCAAAGAGTAAACTTCACATGATGAGCATTAATGACATTTACTCTAATGGGTGGCCAAAGATAACTATCTGAAAGACATTCCTCCAATAAGCCACACATCAATCTTCTGATAGGTTGCCACCTCCTACATTTTTAGAAGTTTATTCCAGGCACCTTTACTTCTAAGAGTGTAGACAGAGCTGTGTAGTGACAGTGGGGAGTGACCCACTGAGCACCGCTACTCAAGTACATCAGACACTAGACACGGGGTCAACACGGCCAACACAGACACGGCGAAGCAATAAACTGGTCTAATTGAATATTTGACGTTTTAAGTGCTGAATATTTTCAGTAGATTGGGGTTTTGTCACTATTTTGAGATGTGTGTCTCTCTGATACAAAGTATTCAGTGCTACATATTTGTCCAGCATTGGCTGAATTTGGCACTCTACAGAGGGAGACTTGACTTGGAGCGCTTTGTATGGAATTGAACAACTGCCTATATAATTGTGTAGCAGCACTTTTGAACACTTGGGAAACGTCACCAATATTACACATTTTTGCAAACTTAGAAAGTAATGCTGTGGCCCGGGTGAATCAGCAAAATGCTGATCTTGAGAATGCTCTTCAAATGTTCTTAAAAATGCTAATGTAATTTGACACAGATATAAAAGTCACCTGTGTTACCTGGACTTCGCTATGATTGATGGCTCCCTCAACAGCTTTCTGGCACATAACCTTGGTGTATTAATTTCAGGAAGCTTTCTAGGGCAATACCTCAGGCTATTCACCCAAAAGAGTCAGGGGATCACCACAGGCAGAACAGTTGAAATGAGGCAATTTCTTTAAGTCTAAAAGTCCTTCAACAATTCATTAACAATTTCAATTAAAAATTCTCTGTGAGGAATAATTAAATTCTCGCTATAATATTAGCTATTCCAATTGATGTGTAAGGTAACCTTTTCAATTATTTTTACATATTTGGTAAGAACAGGCATAATGATTCACGCAGAAAGATTACATACAGTATGTGAGATGAAAATGTATGAACTGAGATGTAACATTATCTGATTATTTTAGTTCGAAAGGGATATCCATTTTCTGTCATGCCCGCTCTCCATCTAAATGTTATAATATTACATTACAAAAAGTAAAGTCAACCTCAGATTACCCAACCCTATTACTCTATAGCAGATGTGAGGTAACTAAAAGCATTAAAAGCTTATATGGCATATGCAGACTAAAAAGCATTAAAAGCTTTTATGCCATTTCTCCACTTATGAAGTCCAATTGATGAACATGAAAAACACACTGTGAACCACTTAAGGTTCCAGTCTAGCATAATTCCCCTCAAGGACGTCGATTATAATTGGATTTGGACTGGAGTCGAAAAGGCAGTTAATATGGTCATTTGTGTTCAAGAGAGGAGCCTTTGCTGGCAGACAAACAGTCCCTTTAACTTCAAGATCACACGACCACCAATAAAATGATACAAAACTACTGCAAGTTTTTTTTTGACACGGTTCATTTTCACACAGCACAGTTTTTTATCTATTTTAAAACGTGTTCAATTTTATTTTCACATTCTTTTTCTTTTCAATTGAGTATATCACTCCTCTCTCAAGTCTGTATGTTATGTTTGTCTGTATAAATGGTGTCTGTATCGATCCTGTGTAAAGGGTATAAATCGAGACCTTGGAACTATAAGGTTCTATCTGACATTTTCATCAAAAATGAATTAGTCACATATAATTGATCTTTAGATGGTTCTTCATATATCTGTGAAGTTCGATTTTTTTCTCCGTTTTTTTTAAGTACATTTTAACTGAAACAAAATTTTAACTAGAAAGTTCTATCTGCATAAATCCATTTGAGCTTTGCGCTACAGTACACTGTTCTATCTGCAATACAATCACAAGCCTGAACAAATACAGACGGGCCAATCAGAACACATCTTTGCCATCTCCATCTAAGTATGGTCTAGGCTAGTCTAGCCAGAAATAATTGCACATGGGCAAAAAGACAACACTGTTAGAAATCTTAAAGGAAATGATGTTATCACATCTTTGCTCAGAGATGACAGTAGTATGTCTGATGACCATAATATAGTTATTGACGTGTTCTGACTGTCTCTCTTTTTTTTAAATAGTGTTATTTTATGATGTATGTATTCAAATAGCTACAGTTTTCCTAAAAACCGAAAATGTCTAATTCAGAAGTGTGAGAGAACCTTATTGCTGAAACCAGGTTGACATTTCAGAGACATAAGGTTCTATCTGCGATTGCACCCCCCCCCCCAAAAAAATTAAAAAATAAACTGGATTTACAAATGTCTCAGGATTTTAATACTTTGCACTTTAGGTACCTTTAAGGTGGAGACTTTAATGGGTTAATGAAAGAAGAATTCACTCCAAAACAATTCTGAGATCTAGGATGTGAAAACGTTGATACTCAGTATCTCAGAATTATGTTTTGCGCAGATAGAACCTTATAGTCCCAAAATGTCAAAAATGAGTTAGTCACATTAGAATTAGTGGTGTTAGAGATGGGCAGAGGAAGTTGAGATACTGTCTCCACTGTACAGATCATTTGTTTTCGTAATTTTAAGTGGCATAATTGAACCTTCATGTCACGTCCTGACCAGTAAAAGGGGTTATTTGTCATTGTAGTTTGGTCAGGGCGTGGCAGGAGGTATTTGTTTTGTGTGTTTCGGAGTTTTTGGTTTATGTTCTATATTTTCTATTTCTATATGTATATCTAGTTTTCTATTTCTATGTTGGGTTTTTGGCAATGACCTCCAATTAGAGGTAGCTGGTTGTCATTGTCTCTAATTGGAGGCCATATTTAGTTGGGTTTGTTTTCACTTGTGTTTTGTGGGTGGTTGTTTTCCTGTATAGCCTGTGTTGCCTTACGGAACTGTTTCGTCGTTTTGTTTATTTTGTTTAAGTGTTCATGTTACTTCAAATAAAGAAGATGAGCACTTTACCCACTGCGCCTTGGTCCAATCCTTACGACGACTATGACACTTCAGCACTTGGACCAGAGTAAATGCAGATGCAGTGAGACTGTGCCAATTGCATAATGACTCTAAAGACATTTGAAGCACTTACCTGTATAATTTGTCAAAACACTGCGCATTTACTAATGCAAATAACACTTGACTAAATGAAAAAGACATTACTTGCGTATTTGGAGTGACATTTTCACACTGCTGAGGGAAATAGAATAGCTCCCATCAGGGATGAAAGACATGACATTCCATATTGGTGAGAACGTAGGAGTGGGTGTTTGATTACTGTGAGGTGTTAGGATGGATGGAAATAAAGCCCATGCTATCAATCTTTATACCTTGTATTGCTTCCTCATATGTTTCAGATTAAACATCCAACACTCCAGTTCAGATCACTATATCTAGACCAGGACTGAGTTTGGGAAACCCGGGATCTAAACGATCAGCTGTGTGGGCAGCAGTGGAGGCTGGTGGGAGGAGCTCTAGTAGGAAGGGCTCAATCTAATGGCTGGAATGGAATTGCTGGAACGGAGTCACAGGTCGTTTCCTTATGTTTAATCTGTTTGATAACGTTCCATTGATTCCATTCCAGCCATTACAATGAGCCCGTCCTCTTATAGCTCCTCCCACCAGCCTCCACGGGTGGGCAGCCACACTAAAAAGGCCTGGGACACACATCCTATTACTGATCTAATTGATATAGATGTTATTCTCCCACATTCTGTCCTCCCAAATCCTCTTGAGCCTCCCTCATTCATTCCATAGCGGGTTGACGCTATTGTGACATATGAAAGTCATATTTCCTGTTCATCCTGTCAGTGAGAGGAGTTCACAGCACCTCTGCGAGTCAGGACCATTCATCTCAAGCACAATGACACCTCCATCTCCCTCCTACATATGTGCCGCATCTCAACACTCGCTGACCTACATTCTACAGACAAAGGAGCAGGAACGGATGACAACACGGCTGACTACAAAAAAAAAGTTGACAAAAAAATTATACGACTCCATTGCGCTGAAATTCAAACAACAATTTGTGTCAGCCCTACGTTTCACCTTGAAATATTTGAATCTAGTGCAACACCAGGATAATGAATATGTAACCTGGGTTGCTGTCTGCCTACGTAAAACCACAACCTAACCACATGACACCGAAAGAGTAGTATATTCAAAGGTTCTGCTTCACCACTGCTGCATTTGAATAATATATCTATTATATATGCATTAAGTCTGTAGACATTGATATAAATATATTGATGTAGTAGTGAAGTCCCTATTGTTCATATACACTGCATGATTTGAACTCATGTTGTCCACATACAGGTACTGTTGGCTTTTCTCCATTTCCTACCAAGAGGCAATCTCATTCTCTCCACCAGACATGGTGGATGGTGCCTACTGCGTACTCAGCACATCACAGCTTACCACCTGGAGTGTGGATCAGGAGGAACCTCCCTGGGGGGGTACCTTCCCCACAGAAAATAGCCTCTTTATGGGGAATCATTCCCTCTGCTGTCGCCCTTTTCTCCATGCCCGTTCTCCATCAATGGCTGATTTTTCTCCTCTGCTTTTCTTCATGTTTCAACTTTTTCTTTGCAGACAGGTCAGCAATTGGCCTGATTCATCCTGAGGATGTTTTGAACCGTTGGGTAAGAAGACAGCCTTGGTTTTGATTTCCTATGTAATTGTGTAATATTCAAGTATCTGAACACTACATTCACTTTACCATGAATCAATACTGTGGCATGACACATAAATAATGGCTCCACACTGTGTTTAATTCCTCTTATGACCACTCCACTAGAAGTCTTTAATCATTTAAAATGTTTCTCAATGAGAATGGAGATGAGTGAGTGGCTGAGTCATGTGTCAGCAACACTGTCAAGGTAAAGGCTGAATGAGCTTTTATTAGTCGTTCAAAAACGTTTATTCATCCATCCAAATGGGTTCAAGCCACATTCCTTTCAGTAATTCATTGTGGTTCTTCATAATACATCATGGTGCACTGACAACTGACTGTTGATTTGTTTATTTATTTGTCCTTATACAGATAAGAAAAATCTCTTACGCAAGAGAGATCGGTCCAGATGAGTATAGCACCCATCTGAGAGTAGAAGTAGCCTTGAATGAGCTCCTGTTTCTGTAGTGTGAGGGAGCTTGATGGACAAGTACACCCCCTAAATGGGACTCTAGTCTATCGGAGGACCTTACCCCAATACCTCTCCCTAATGATGCGTGCCAAGAAGAGAGCTATGACTCAACACAGGATCAAACCCCCAACCTCCCAATCACAGGACAGACACTCTGACTGCAAAGCCAATGAGTTGGTCAGAGATACACATCTAATATTCTGGACCAAAAACATCACTGATAGTTCTGATAGTTATGTTGATAATAGCAAAAGTATGGAATGAGTGGGATGGAGGGTAAGGTTAAACAATAGATTTAATCTGTTGTAGAGGGATGTTAGGACCTTGGGCCAGCAAGAGGCAGGAATAGGACTCTTAAGTAGTATGTTTTCTCTATCTGACGCTTGTTAGTATCGGGCAAGGGACATACAATGCATTCATAAAGTATTCAGTCCCCTTTTTTTGGGAATGTATTAAAAAAAAGTTCGTATTACATAACTATTCAGACCCTTTACTCAGTATTTTGTTGAAGCACCTTTAGCAGTGATTAAAGCCTTGAGTTTTCCTGGGTATAACGCTACAAGCTTGGCACTCCTGTATTTGGGGAGTTTCTCCCATTCTTCGCTACAAATCCTCTCAAGGTCTGTCAGGTTGGAGGGGGAGCGTCGCTGCACAGCTATTTTCAGGTCTCTCCAGAGATGTTCGATCGGGCTCAAGTCCGGGCTCTGGCTGGGCCACTCAATGACATTCAGAGACTTGTTCCAAAGCCACTCCTCCATTGTCTTGGCTGTGTGCTTAGGGTTGTTGTCCTGTTGGAAGGTGAACCTTCGCCCCAGTCTGAGGTCCTGAGTGCTCTGGAGCAGGTTTTTAACAAGGATCTCTCTGTACTTTTCTCTGTTCATCTTTCCCTTGACCCTGACTAGTCTCCCAGGCCCTGGAGCTTTGTCAGAGTGACCATCGGGTTCTTGGTCACCTCACTGACCAAGGCCCTTCTCCCCCGATTGCTCAGTTTGGCCAGGCTGCCAGCTCTAGGAAGACTCTTGGTGGTCTAAACGTCTTCCATTTCAGAAGGATTGAGGCCTCTGTGTTCTTGGGGACCTTCAATGCCGCAGACATTTTTTGGTGTCCTTCCTCAGATCTGTGCCTCAACACAATCCTGTCTCTGAGCTCTATGGCCAATTCCTTCAACCTCATGGATTGGTTTTTGCTCTGACATGCACCGCCAACTGTGTGACCTTATATAGACAGGTGTGTGTCTTTCCAAATCATGTCCAATCAATTGAATTTACCACAGGCTCCAATCAAGTTTTAGAAACATCTCAAGGACGATCAATGGAAACAGGATTTACCTCAGCTCAATTTCTAGTCTCATAGCAAAGGGTCTGAATACTTATGTAAATAAGGTATTTCTGTTTTTTATTTTTTATAAATTTGCAAACATTTCTAAAAACCTGTTTTCACCTTGTAATTATGGGGTATTGTGTATAGATTGATGAGGACTTTCTTTTTTTAATCAATTTTAGAGTAAGGCTGTATCTTTACAAAATGTGGAAAAAGTCAAGGGGTCTGGATACTTTCCGAATTCACTGTATCTCTGTGCTGGATAATCATGAAACAAAATGGACCTCCTGCCAAGTCCTACACATAGCGGATTTGATAACTGCTAAGACTCCCCCTTGCGAGAATAGGCCAAACATTGCATTCCCTATTTAACTTACATTAACATTTAATGGTTACTTAAGATGACAATTTATTATCGTTAAAGTTTGCTTTTGCAATTTTATCAATGGTAATCATTGGAATCTAAAAATGAATTATGTTGCACCTCATCCGGGTGACTCACAGCTATATGGTACACATGATTATTAAGTAACACTTACACAGACATTTTAAGTAGTCTACATGAATTCTCTTATAACTCTGTCATCATAATCGAGCCAAAATGATCTAACCTGATTACTACTATGCATAAAGTCAGGATGAAATCAGGATGTTGCTAAAAATTCTGCTGTGCTGAGATCTCTTGTGCGTCACCTGCACTCTTAGAAAATATACGTTATTTTTTAACACATCCGTGTGTCTCGTTAGGGACAACACATGTTGTGTTGCTTTTAACACAATCACAATCACATTTTCAACACATTTTGTGTCAATTCCTGCAATTAACGTGTTAAAAGCTGAAAACCATACCACACACCCTAGATGTGTTAGATTATCATCATGCATTTACGCTGTTGCCCCACACCCTGGCCGTCACATGCTGACCAAATCGGACGTGCACGTGCGTCCGCACATTGATTTTTTTCACCCACACCAAAAGCAATCAAGACATGCAGGTTGAAATATCAAAACAAACTCTGAACCAATGATATTAATTTGGGGACAGGTCAAAAAGCATTGAACATGTATGGCAATTTAGCTAGCTAGATTTCTGTTGCTAGCTAATTTGTACTGGGATATAAACATTGGGTTGTTACTTTACCTAAAATGCACAAGGTCCACTACACCGACAATTAATCCACAGATAAAACGATAAACCAAATATGTTTCTCATCGTCTGTCCTTCTTTTAGGCTTCTTTTTCTTCTTTGGACTTTATATGACAGTTGGTAACCAACTTTACGGTGCATTACTACAACCGACTGGAGTGTGGACCTCAGTCTTTCAATCACCCACGTGGGTATATGCTCCTAAAAACCAATGAGGCTATGGGAGAGGCCAAACTTGCAGCGCGTTGAGCATCACAAATAGAACCAATTTCTATTTTAGCGCCTGACCATGCAGATGCTCACTGACGTGCGTGAGCAGTGTGGGTGCATTGATTGAATAACATGTACACTATGTGTACATTTATTTTGCAACGTGAGCAGTGTGGTCAGCATGTTACACTCTGAAAAGTGAACTGACTGCCTGGAGTGAGCCTCCGCCAGCAATACGATACGAAAGAAGAAACAAGGTAAATGTACTCTATCTGAATAAAGTGTCCATTTCAGGCTAATGCGGAAGGGCCACGGCAACATTTTAGCCCTGATCTATAAAAATATTATGCGTCTCAGTTTTCAAGAAGTTAGGTTAGTTAGGCTAATTTTTACCATAATCATTATTATTATCATATTTCTCAGCATGCTCTACTGCAGGTTGATTTTTAGATTTTTTTTATATATCTGTATTTTTGTATGTACAATGGTTAATTAGTCACTCTGATGCTACACAAAGACAAATAACATTCATTTTTGTAAACCAATCCAATCAGTTAGTTGGATTTTCTGCAACCGTTACTGAAATGGTTGTTCCAGTTTAAATGGCATGGGTAGTCTCCTCACAATGCTCCTAACCCTGGTAATCATTCTGAAACTGTTGGATTCCCTAACACTGTCTGCAGGCCACAGGGAAGTACCACCAATGACCTCTGGGTGTAGAGCTCCCTCATGTGTTTTCTTGCTCCTCAGGATGTCTTTCTTCCCTTCAACAGATCCCAACACAGCACCAGCCCTGGTTCCTGTTCTCTCCCAGGCCCACTGTCCCAGACCCACTGTCCCAGGCCCACTGTCCCAGACCCACTGTCCCAGGCCCATTGTCCCAGACCCACTGTCCCAGGCCCATTGTCCCAGACCCACTGTCCCAGGCCCACTGTCCCAGACCCACTGTCCCAGGCCCACTGTCCCAGGCCCACTGTCCCAGGCCCATTGTCCCAGACCCACTGTCCCAGACCCACTGTCCCAGACCAACTGTCCCAGGCCCACTGTCCCAGACCCACTGTCCCAGGCCCACTGTCCCAGACCCACTGTCCCAGACCCAGCACCAGTCCCTGGTTTTCCAACCCTGCTACCAGCACGATTTCTAACCCGATCCCAACACCAACCCAGGATTTTTTCGGTGCCTTCACCAACCCTAGACATAGCACCAACCAACCACAACTGCCACCTTCATCCAGCAACTGCCATCTCAGACCCCACCTGTTCCCCTCTCCCAACACAAAGACACACACCCACTGTCAACCACTCCACCAGACCAACCATGACTGACTGACAAATTGACAGACTGATGATTGTTACATGTTATTTGAACATAGGCATTTGTTTTTTGTGTTGTTTTATTTACTCTGGTTTCTCTTCATTATGCACAACCCTCCATGGTGGAGATTTTCTGGCATTTTATCACTTTATCTACTCTCCTCTATCCTTTTATTTGGACAGGCCAGGAGGCATTAACAGTAACAGCGGCTTGACCATGGCTGGCGCTGCCTTTCTTGTCCAGCGGAAATGGCAGAGAAACACCTAAAGGACTGGGGAAGACAGAAGGATAACAGTGGCTTGACCTCGGCCTGACCTGACTCCCCAGTCCACGGACCACCAGAGCCTCTCAACATCCAGAACCAGCACCCGGCCAGATGCCTGAGGAGGAGACGGCGGACTGCAGGTCTTGAGGCGAGTAGAGTGCTGTCGAAGCAAGCCTCACTCCCTCTACCCTTGGCCAGCAGCCCTCCTCCCCTTCTTTTTTTCAATCTGCCCTCCTCAGGCCACCACCACAGACCAGACCAGCAGACCGCCAACCACCCGGAGCAGACGAGACAGCATCTGCGCCAGAACCAGAGGTGCGGAGGAAAGACCAAAGACACCAACCTACACCTGGAGCGAGCAGACCACAGGAGTCCCCCCATTGAACTATGGGTCACAGGCTTCCAGGTATGTCTGCCCGCTCTGAGGCTTGTCCTTCCTCCATCTGCATGATCAGAGCAGACCTAAAAATCTCACCACCACCTGAACAAGATGACCGTGATGAACCCAGGAGTGATGCGTCGCTATATCACGGTGAGGCTGACGCTAATCCCCAACGAGGAGGCTGCCGAAGACAAAGCCGCCAATCGCCGGGTAGCAGCAACAACCACCGCCATGACAAAGACAACGTCTGGGCTGGGGCACGAAAATGGCTAGTAATGATAAGACCAGACCCAACCGCAGTGGGCGGTGTCCAACACCTGCCCAGCACCATCATGCTGGGAAACAAAGACGCCACCAACCCCACAAACCCAGAGCCAACCACCCACCCCCTCCACCAGACAACTAAAACAATGAAGTCCCAGACACTTTCCCAGGCACTGCACAACCCACCACCCAGATGTCTCAGAAACAGCCCCCACCCCTGTCACCTCCCAAGCCCCTAACCCTGCCGGCCCCTCCAACTTTGCACCCCCAACAAATCCCTTCCTTGCCACCTCCACTCCCTCCAAAGCCCTGGTCATAGGGGAGCCGAATTCAAGAGAGGCCATACAACCGGAAAACCCTCCCACCTCACAACTCCAGTTCTTACACGACACAAACTCTCGCCAGGTCTAACAATGTGCTACCTGACAAGCCAGGAGGTGCACTTCTCAGACCACAGGAAGCTGACCATGTTCGTAGATTGGGAAGGCCTAGTGAGAGTAGATAGGTGGTCTTGGAGGATGAATACAGTACATATATCCTTCAGGACCCAGCAGTCAAGATCTCCTTTTCCAGACGCTACCTGGAGTGCAGAACTTTGAAAGAGCTCTGTGACCAACAGTGAGGACATCCTGGGGGTGGCCCATGACATCTACAGTAGGATGTTTGACATCAAGCCTGCCAACAAATCTCTCATGGCCACCTTCCTAGATGGGCTAGATAGAGTCACAGATGGTGGAGAGAGTGAGATCCCCGACCTAAGCGCAGAGGAGCTCCCTGAACAACTATAAAGCACCAGGACAGGACGGGATCCCAGGAGAGTTCTATCAGACCTTCTGGGACCTCCTCAATGACGACATGAAGGTGTTCAGAGCAGTATACAGTGAAAAGAGTACGACAGTCTCTCTTATCCTCAAGAAAGGGGACCTCAAGAATCTCCGGAACTGGTGCCCTATTAACCTCCTCTCCGTCGACTATAAAATCATGACCAAGACCATCACCAAATGGTTCCAGACACACCTCCCCTCAGTAATAGCCCCAGACCAGACCTGCAACATCCCCGGTAGGTCCATCAATGACAACCTGCTCCTGGTGAGAGATCTCATCAAGCACTCCCAGGAGTGGAGGTCCCCTTTGGGACTTTTCAGCCTAGACCAGGAAAAAGCTTTAGACAGAGTCAGTCATGGCTTTCTACAGAGGGTGCTAACCAAGATGAACTTCCCTAACACCTTATCCACTGGATGGAACTATACTACCAGAACACCACAAGCAGAGTTCTGGTAAACAACACCCTCACAGACCCATTCCCCATCAGATCCAGTGTATGCCAAGGCTGCCCCTTAGCCCCTCTGCTGTACGTCATTCTATAGGAAAGACTCTGCGGAGTCTTTCCTCCAGAAGATCAGGTCCACACCAGGAATCCCTGGCTACCAGATGCCATCGGCCCAGGGGGAGAGGCTTAAAGTGGTGGCGTATATGGAAAACAAAAGTGGTGCACGACTACTGTGCAGCCACTGGTGCCCTCGTCAACGGGGTAAGAGTGAACTGCACCAGTCACAGGACTGGCATGAGACTCTCAACACCTCTTTCCCTGTCAAAACAGAAACCATCAAGCTGCTTGGGGTCACAATCCAGAGGGATGGAGGTGGCTCTGTTAGCTGGGAGGAGACCATCCCCCACATCCAACAGAAGATCTGGAAAAGGAGTGCACGGTCCCTCAAAATAACGGGTAAGACCATGGTCCTGAAGGCAATCATTCTCCACATTCTCCTATACCTAGGCAGGGTATTTCCCCCAGACAGAGCTACCAGCAAGAAGATCGAACGCATGATGTTCACCTTTGTTTATGGGAGCCAGATGGAGCGACTCAAGTGCAGAACCCTGTACAAAGCAGTTTAGAATAGTGGGAAGTGGGTCCCAGACATCCTTAACATCATTAGGGCACAGGGGCTATCCAACTTGGTCACCAACATCCACAAGACGGAAAGGAAAGCTAGTACTCGAATGGTATTTTGGCACCCCTATTCTCAGAACCCTCGGACTCAACACCATCGACCACCACCAACGACCACACTGTGCCCTATTGCTGGGACACCCCACCAGTGTACAAGACATGGAGAGATTTTAACTTCAGGTTGGGTCTGCCCATGGCTCCAAGGACACCATCGCCCACCATAGAGACAGCTCAGCCATGGGGACCCACAACAGGTACGGTTAAACATCAATCACCACGGCATCACATACAAACAGAAAGACATCTCATGAATGGCTGTTCATGGTTGCCTCCCCACTAGGGAATTCATGTATAGACGGCACATAGCGCCTACAGAGAGTTGCCCCCGCTGATGCACTGACACTGAAAACATTTACCCCCTGTTTGTTGAGTGCACTGTGGCAAGGTGGGTCTGGACCCTGTTTGTTACCTCTGTCTCCCCCAACAGGTTGCTGACCCTGCCTGAAGGTGAAGGTGGTATGGGGGGTGGCAAGATGGAAGGACATTAACATCTAAACCGCCACCCAGACCAAGACAAACCTCAGGCCCATCTTCCGGTCTTCAGCGTCCAGCTTCGCAGCGGCATCGTTCCTCATCCATGCTCCATGCCACCAGCCATGCATCCAGCACATTCTCTACCCCCACCCCCCTTTTTCTCTCTCTCCATTTCTCTTTACCCCTAACTCCCACTATTACTCTACAGAACCGGCACCAGCCCAGAACCAGGGAACCATCCACCACTACAAGAGGGTGTAGGGGGAACCAAACATAAGACCTTCACCCGGAGTGAGCGGTCCACAGTGGAGGACCATCACTGACCCCTGCGTCTAGGGCTCCCTTGTGTGCCTGCATACTCCACAGGTTGTCCTTCCTCCCCTCTGCAGATCCAACACCAGTCCCAGTACCAGTCCATATCAATCAAATATATTTTAATCAAAATTATTTATAAAGCCCTTCTTACATCAGCTGATGTCACAGTGCTGTACAGAAACCCAGCCTAAAACCCCAAACAGCAAGCAATGCAGATGTAGAAGCATGGTGGCTAGGAAAAACTCCCTAAAGGCCAGAACCTAGGAAGA
The DNA here is from genome assembly GCF_965601325.2 of Salmo salar. Taxonomy (NCBI): domain Eukaryota; kingdom Metazoa; phylum Chordata; class Actinopteri; order Salmoniformes; family Salmonidae; genus Salmo; species Salmo salar. The sequence goes on along the minus strand of NC_138309.1, from coordinate 27,618,913 downwards.
AACCTAGAGAGGAACCCGGCTATGAGGGGTGGCAGTCCTCTTCTGGCTGTGCCAGGTGGAGATTATAACAGAACATGGCCAAGATATTCAAATGTTCATAGATGACCAGCAGGGTCAAATAATAATAATCACATTGGTTGTAGAGGGTGCAACAGGTCAGCACCTCAGGAATACATGTCAGTTGGCTTTCCATAGCCGATCATTCAGCGAGGGCTCTTCAATACTGTACAGTACTGACTTTCCAAGCTAATCGGAAGACTTCCAGTTTGGTGTAGTGCCATTTCCGTTCCAATTTTCTGGAAGCTTGCTTCAGGGCTCGGGTATTTTCTGTATACCAGAGAGCTAGTTTCTTATGATACATTATTTTTGTTTTTAGGGGTGTGCGACTGCGTCTAGGGTATTACGCAAAGTGAAATTGAGTTCCTCGGGTGGTTAACCGATTTTTGTACTCTGACGTCCTTCGGTAGGTGGAGGGAGTCTGGAAGGGCATCCAGGAATCTTTTGGTTGTCCGAGAATTTATAGCACGGATTTTGATTATCCTTGGTTTGGGTCTGAGCAGAATATTTGTTGCAATTGCAAACGTAATAAAATGGTGGTCCGATAGTCCAGGATTATGAGGAAAAACATTAAGATCCACAATATTTATTCTACGGGACAAAACTTGGTCCAGAGTATGACTGTGGCAGTAAGTAGGTCCGGAGACATGTTGGACAACTCCTACTGAGTCGATGATGTCTCCGAAAGCGTTTTAGAGTGGGTCTGTGTAATATTCACATGGAAAAGTCAAGTCACCAAACATTTGAATATTATCTGCCATGACTACAAGGTCTGATAGGAATTCAGGGAACTCAGTGAGGAACACTGTATACGGCCCAGGAGGCCTGTGAACAGTAGCTATAAAAAGTGATTGAGTAGACTGCATAGATTTCATGACTCAAAAGACGAAAATGCAGTCTTTTTTGTGAGTTGAAATTTGCTATCGTAAATGTTAGCAACACCTCCGCCTTTGCAGGATGCGCAGGGATATGGTCACTAGTGTAACCAAGAGGAGAGGCCTCATTTAACACAGTAAATTCATCAGGCTTAAAGCCATGTTTCTGTCAGGCCAATCACATCAACATTATGATCAGTGATTAGTTCATTGACTATAACTGACTTGGAAGTGAGGGATCTAATATTAAGTAGCAGTATTTTGAGATGTGAGATTTCACAATCTCTTTCAATAATGACAGGAATGGAGGAGGTCTTTATTCCAGTGAGATTGCTAGAGGGAACACCGCCATGTTAAGTTTTGCCCAACCTAGATCGAGGCACAGACACGGTCTCAATGGGGATAGCTAAGCTGACTGTGCTAGTGGCAGACGCCACTAAGCTGGCAGGCTGGCTAACAGTCTACTGCCTGGCCTGCTCCCTATCTTATTGTGGAGATAGAGGAGTTAGAGCCCTGTCTATGTTCATAGATAAGATGAGAGCACCCCTCCAGCTAGGACAGTGTCCGTCACTCCTCAGCAGGCCAGGCTTGGTCCTGTTTGTGGGTGAGTCCCAGAAAGAGGGCCAATTATCTACAAATGCTATCTTTTGGGAGGGGCAGAAAACTGTTTTCAACCAGCGATTGAGTTGTGAGACTCTGCTGTAGAGCTCATCACTCCCCCTAACTGGGAGGGGGCCAGAGACAGTTACTCGATGCAGACACATCTTTCTAGCTGATTTACACGCTGAAGCTATGTTGCGCTTGGTGACCTCTGACTGTTTCATCCTAACATCGTTGGTGCCGACGTGGATAACAATATCCCTATACTCTCTACACTCGCCAGTTTTAGCCTTAGTCAGCACCATCTTCAGATTAGCCTTAATGTCGGTAGCCCTGCCCCCTGGTAAACAGTGTATGATCGCTGGATGATTATTTTTAAGTCTAATACTGAGGGTAATGGAGTCGCCGATGACTAGGGTTTTCAATTTGTCAGAGCTAATGGTGGAAGGCTTCGGCGTCTCAGACCCCGTAACGGGTGGAGGAGAGACCAGAGAAGGCTCGGCCTCTGACTCCGACTCGTTGCTTAATGGGGAGAACCGGTTGAATGTTTCTGTCGGCTGAATGAGCGACACCGGTTGAGCATTCCTGCAGCATTTCCTTCCAGAAGAAATTAGAAAATTGTCCGGCTGCGGGGACTGTGGGTGGGGATTTATACTAAATTATGTACTTATTGGTGGCGCAGACTCTGTTTTATCCTTTCCTACACTTAAATTACCCTTGCCTAACGATTGCGTCTGAAACTGGGCTTGCAGCATGGCTATCCTCACCATAAGGTGATCGTTCACCTGTATATTATGAGTACAGCAACTGCAATTAGTAGGCATAATGTTAATGTTACTACTTAGCTTCGGCTGGTGGAGGTCATGTAGAACCATGTCCAGATAGTGTCAGGGGTGAAAAAGTTGAATGAAAAAAGTTGAACGAAAAAAAGAAAAAGAAAAACGGTCATTAAAAAGGAGTAAAGTTGGCAGGTAGCAAAGTAACATTAGCAACAAACCGCATAGCAGCACGTAAACATGTCCAGAATTTCACCCTCTGAATTGCACACTTACACAATCCATGTCTCAAGGCTTAAAATTCCTTCTTTAACCTGTCGTCTCCCCTTCAACTACACTTATTGAAGTCAATTTAACAACTGACATCAATAAGGGATCATAGATTCACCTGGTCATTCTATGTCATGGAAAGAGCATGTGTTCATAATGTTTTGTACACGCAATGTATAAGCATCTTTGCCATTGATAAATAAGGTCAACTTTTAGTTATATTTGCTGACACCCTACAGTCAAATGTTGGACCCAGTAGAGTAGCTATATAAACTACGCCCCTCTACAAACAAGCCTTGTCCGACGTTGGTTACAAGGCGGTACTTATTTAAATTAGGTAAGAGAATATCATGGTACCATTGGTGTAGTAAAATGAGCGTTAAGATGTTGTCACCTTGTTTCCTTAAAAACCTCTTAGATGTAAAGTCCCCTGTTTTGGGAACCTGCATGGTTCTGGTACCGGTTCCGGCAGACATTTTTGCTTATAAATCGATAGACCGAAATGGCTTGCGTTGAGCGATAGCATTGATGCTCATGGACACAGGAGTATGTCTCTTCTGCCTATGTGAAGCAGGATGTGAAACGTGACACCACTTGAAGCTGTGATGTCCCTCCTACCATTTAATTCGCTCTTCCGAATTTCCATCTCCTGGCTGAATCCTAAGTCACAGCCACTGACAAAGCAAATGGCTGGAATCCTTACATCTTAACGCAGCAGTAGAGAGTTGTTTTGTTGCTGTTGATTTATAGCCAGTAATCTAAAATAACTCACACATTCTGTTTGTCATAGACAGACAATATTAACAAGGCTAGTTCCTAACTCGTTCAGGAAGCCAAGCAAGAGCTCTGTGAGATGTTCACAGCGATGGGAGCAGACGTTTTGATCAAGAGAGACCTTTAGAAAATATGCACATTTTCTCTAACACTAAATATGCAAATATATATTTCACAGAAGGTGAAATCTTATAGTTAGTAGTTTTATAAATTGATTTTACTATATTTAAAAAATATATAAGTAATTTCAAGCCTTATTCATGCAGTTTTGTTGAATAGGAAATACATTATAAAATATTTAATATTTTTATATTTTTGTCACATTTGTACTGTGTACTTGAGTTTGTGTCCTCAAAATTGACTACACCTCAGCAATTTATAACTATTTTTACCAGAAACGAGAGATAGTAATGTCACACCCTGATCAGTTTGACCTGTCCTCGTTATCGTCTCCACCCCTTCCAGGTGTCGCTTCTTTTCCCCAGTGTATTTATCTGTAACGGCCGTCGTCGCAATGAGACCAAGGTGCAGCGGAGGATGTGTTCATCATAAAGGATTTTAATAAACGAATGAACACTACAAACAAAGCACGAAAAGAAACAACAGCCAAACTGTCCTGTCAGGATTAACACAAACCTAGACAGAAAACAATCACGCACAAACCCCAAAGGAAAAACAGGCTGCCTATGTATGACTCTCAATCAGCAACAATGAACTACAGCTGTTCCTGATTGAGAGCCACACACGGCCAAACCAAAGAAACAAACCAACATAGAAAAATAAACATAGAACGCCCACCCATGTAACACCCTGGCCTAACCAAAATAGAGAACAAAAAAACCCTCTCTATGGCCAGGGCGTTACAGTACCCCCCCAAAGGTGCGGACTCCGGCCGCAAAACCTGACTCTAAAGGGGAGGGTCCGGGTGGGCCTTCCTACGGCAGCGGCTCTGGTGCGGGACGTGGACCCCGCTCCATCCTCGGCTTGGCCCACTTAGGTGGCGCCCCTGGCTGCACCGGAGGACTGGCAGGCGTCCCTGGCTGCGCCCGGCTGGCGGGCGTCCCTGGCTGCGCCCGGCTGGCGGGCGACTCTGGCGGCCCCGGGCTGGCGGGCGGCTCTGGCGGCCCCGGACAGGCGGGCGGCTCTGGCGGCCCCGGACAGGCGGGCGGCTCTGGCGGCCCCGGACAGGCGGGCGGCTCTGGAGGCCCCGGACAGGCGGGCGGCTCTGGCGGCCCCGGACAGGCGGGCGGCTCTGGCGGCCCCGGACAGGCGGGCGGCTCTGGCCGGCTCCGGACTGGCGGCGGCTCTGGCGGCTCCGGACTGGCGGGCGGCTCTGGCGGCTCCGGACTGGCGGGCGACTCTGGCGGCTCTGGCCCAGGATTCACCAGGCTGGGGAGACATGCATGAGGCCTGGCTCTGGGCGCAGGCACAGGACTCACCAGGCTGGGGAGACCCACAGGAGGCCTGGTCCGAGGAGGAGGCACAGGATGTACCAGGATGGGGAGACCCACTGGAGGCCTGGTCCTGGGAGGAGGCACAGGATAGACCAGGCTGGAGAGACCCACTGGAGGCCTGGTGCGTGGTGCTGGTACTGGATATACCGGGCCATGGAGACGCACTGGCGGTCTCGAACGCACCTCCTGCACAACCCCACCTGGCTAGATGGAACTAGTAGCCCTGTATGAGCAGAGTGCTGGTACAGGGCGAACTGGGCTGTGCAGGGGCCTGATGGTTGCCGTGCGTAGAGCGGGCGTAGGGTAGCCTGGACCTAGGAGGCGCACCGGTGACCAGATGCACTGCGCAGGCATCCTCCTACCAGGCTGGATGTCCACTCTAGCATGGCACTTGCGAGGGGCTGGGATCACTCGCACCGGACTGTGCGTGCGTATGGGCGAAATCGTGCGCACTTCCACATACTCCGGCGTTCTCTTCTCCACCTGCTTCCCATCATAAGCACGGGGAGCTGGCTTACGTTTACTGCCTGGCCTAGCCAAACTACCCGTGTGCCCCCCCCCAAAAAAAATTTGGGGGGCTGCCTCTCCACCTCTACCTGCTTCCCAGGCAGGTTGTCACAATGGTCCAGTAATTGTTCCCACGTCCAGTCAATCCTTGCCTCCAATACTTCCAGCGACCAGGATGCCATCTCCTCCCGAGCGCGCTGCTTTCTCCACTCCAGGTGCTGCTCCCTATAGTCCACCCGTTGCTCCTTCCTCCGCTGCGTGGTCCGTTGTTGGTGGGTGATTCTGTAACGGCCGTCGTCGCAATGAGACCAAGGTGCAGCGCAGGATGTGTTCATCATAAAGGATTTTAATAAACGAATGAACACTACAAACAAAACACGAAAAGAAACGACAGCCAAACAGTCCTGTCAGGATTAATACAAACCTAGACAGAAAACAATCGCCCACAAACCCCAAAGGAAAAACAGGCTGCCTATGTATGACTCTCAATCAGCAACAATGAACTACAGCAAAGAAACAAACCAACATAGAAAAATAAACATAGAACGCTCACCCATGTAACACCCTGGCCTAACCAAAATAGAGAACAAAAAAACCCTCTCTATGGCCAGGGCGTTACATTATCCCTGTGTTTCCTGTCTCTCTGTGCCAGTTTGTCTTGTATGTTTTCAAGTCTACCAGTGGTTTCCCTTGCTCCTGCTTTCTATTTATTTTTGCTAGTCCTCCCGGTTTTGACCCATTCCTGTTTTCTGGACTCTGTTTCTGCCTGCCGGACCACTCTGCCTACTCCCGACCCTGAGCCTGCCCACCGACCTGTACCTATGCCTTCCTCTGGATCACTGACCTCTGCCTGCCTTGTCCTGTTTTCTGCTTGTCCCTGTTGGAACATTAAATATTGTTAATTTGCCAGTCTGCATCTGGGTCTTACTTTGATGACTGACTTTTAAACTTTCTTGGAGTAGTCAGCATTGCTAGATATTGTACATGGCCCTCTCATTATAAATAATTGCTTTTGGGGATTATGTAGATTACATTGAAGAGTTTAAAAATATATATATATATTTCACCTTTATTTAACCAGGTAGGCTAGTTGAGAACAAGTTCTCATTTGCAACTGCGACCTGGCCAAGATAAAGCATAGCAGTTAGACACATACAACACAGACTTAAACATGGAATGAACAAAACATACAGTCAATAATACAGAAGAAAAAAAAATAAGAAAAAAAGTCTATATACAGTGAGTGCAAATTAGGTAAAATAAGGAAATTAAGGCAATAAATAGGTCATGGTGGCAAAGTAATTACAGTATGGCAATTAAACACGAATGGTAGATGTGCAAAAGATGGAATGTGCAAGTAGAGATACTGGGGTGCAAAAGGAGCAGAATAAATAAATAAATACAGTATGGGGATGAGGTAGATAGATGGGCTGTATACAGATAGGCTATGTACAGGTGCAGTGATCTGTGAGCTGCTCTGACAGCTGGTGCTTAAAGCTAGTGAGGGAGATGGGAATCTCCAGCTTCAGAGATTTTTGCAGTTCGTTCCAGTCATTGACAGCGGAGAACTGGAAGGAAAGGCGACCAAAGGAGGAATTGGCTTTGGGGGTGACCGTGAGACATACCTGCTGGAGCGCATGCTACGAGTGGGTGCTGCTATGGTGACCAGCGAGCTGAGATAAGGCGGGGCTTTACCTAGCAGAGACTTGTAGATAACCTGTAGCCAGTGGGTTTGGCAACGAGTATGAAGTGAGGGCCAGCCAACGAGAGCATATAGGTTGCAGTGGTGGGTAGTGTATGGGGCTTTGGTGACAAAACGGATGGCACTGTGATAGGCTGCATCCAGTTTGTTGAGTAGAGTGTTGGAGGCTATTTTATAGATGACATCGCCGAAGTCGAGGATCGGTAGGATGGTCAGTTTTACAAGGGTATGTTTGGCAGCATGAGTGAAGGATGCTTTGTTGGTTTAATATTAATAATGAATCCAAGTGTTTGAGATGGGGGAGGTAACCAGTAAGTTTATGATCAAACTTATCAATGTAGAAGCAACAGTCATTTTCATACTTTGGTCATCATACATTGATCTGGTTTTCCAAATATCATCAAATTTCATGAAAAACATGACTGACTGTTCATGACCTTTAAATGTAAAAAAAAATCTACACTTCTTCCCCAGTCATTTACATCATTTTAAAGTGGATTACAACACTGTTTGTGTAAAACACTATTTGTTTTACACATCCATGTATATAGTTATGGATGACACATGTCGTATTATTGTAGCTGTTTCTTGCAGTCAAATAACTGGTGGCCTCATGAATTTCATGATTTCATTATTAAAAAACATTATTTTTAATAACCAGCCCAAAATCAGGTGTTTCTGTGTCAAACAGTTTTGTTATATTTCAGTCTTCTGTGATGTATATAAAGTGTAATATTGGGATGCAAACTCAACATGTAATACATTTCAACTCTATATCTGATATGGTACAGGTGTCTTTTTTTTATAAGTCCATAACCATGTGTGTGAGGTATATGCTTTTGAAATTTGTTTTAGACTACCAAGAAACACTCGGTCTGATTCTGATTTAGCCCACTGCAGTAAAAGATTAACATAATCACTGTGTTGAAAAATGTACCCAGATCATGTGTTAATGTGCCAAGACAGTGATTGTGTTAAAAGTAACACAGTGTGTCATCCCTAACTAGACACACAGATGTGTTAAAAAAATAATAACACAACATATTTTCTAAGCAACTTCGGATCCAATGTGATTGGTCAATATTCTAACACATCAGGGTGTGTTGTATGGTTGTCAGCTTTTAACACATTTATTGCAGGAATTGGCACAAAATGTGTTGATAAATGTACACAAATCATGTTAAATGTAACACAACGCGTGTCATCCCTAACTAGACACATGGATGTGTTTAAAAAAAGAACAAAGAGTGTGTAACTCGTTCAAAGTTGAGCCTCAGCACCCGCAGTGAAAGGAGTAGAATATATGGGCAAATACTTGCTGGAGGCCTTTTACAGCAATACCCTAGGTTCCTTGAAGCTACATGATCCTGGAAGCCACTTACTGTAGGGCGTTTAATGCAGTGCTGTAGGGTAGAACTTAGAGAGTGTGAAAGTGGTAACCGGGAGCATAAATGGCAGAGGTTCGCCTAAGAGTAAACTCGCTCACTAGAGAATTCCTCCCCAAGTCTAAGATAGGCCAAAAATATATATCGTTGTATGTTAACACGTGATTGCTTGCGTGCTGCCAAGTGGATTGCAGAATTTCCATAAAGTGGGCAGTTGTTGAGAGAGACCGGGTGGTTGCTGTCCATGGTGCTGATTTAACAAAGCCGTCTGCTTGTGGAGCTGAACAGACAGCAACGCTCTGACTGATTGCTTGCCTCCCGCGGCACATCCTATTTCTAGCGTTTTTTACTCACAGGGTCGCTCAACCATGTTCAACTCAAAGCTACGGTGTTTAACCGCCTTGAAAGCATGTGGATTGACAAGTGCATGGCATTGTCAAACCAAGTAACAATAAAAGATACACTTTGAGTGCTTGATCAATAATCAAAACCTGATTATTCAAAAACTGATAACTTGTGATGTTAAGCTTTCAGTCCATATTGTATTTTTGAAAGGTGAATGCTGGTAATGAATTTCGTGGATTTAATTAAGCTAAGCATCCAGAGAGATTTAAACAATTTCCAGGACGGCGGGAGAGGTGTCCCGCTGGAGAAGCCTCATTTCGTTCAGCTGTAAGAAACTTGATAATAAATTACATTCACCCACGTGTGTTGAGACAAATGAAATTAAAATTGCTTTTGTGCGAAAATAAATAAATGATGTGATATGAGTTCTGGTGAGGGATGGATAAGGGGCCATAGGTGGTCACGTTTCCTTGGCATTTTCAAACTTCTAACCACCGTTCCTCTCAAGCACGATATAGGCTATTAATCTTACAAGATATACAGTTTATTGATCTTTGGATTTTGGGAGGGAATAACTGGCAATGGAATGACAATGTGCACAAATTATGCAATAAAGAAACACCCTTCCAAACGATAACCACCGTAGGCTTTAACATATAAGTAATACTGATTAAATGTTTAAAAATATATATATTTTCTGATGGTGGACAACCGCTGTGATGGACTTATCTCCCCCTTTCCTTGGCTATGGTTCATTCCGAAGCCGCTGTATCTATTCGTCGCCGCTATCATAAACACTCACTCTAGGTCCAGACGAGGAGCAACAAAGTGAACACATGGAAAAGCAAAAGATTGAGCGAGAAGTCCGTTCTTTCCCATGTAGGACTCGTTTCTTCTGAGATGTGGGGTAAGTCATATCTAATATCGCCTACTGAATGCGTCTTTGGATATCTATTCTAACAAGATCACGCGCGTTTCATCAATCAAAAAATCTGATATTGTTAGTTTATATGATGGGAAACGTGTAGTCATTGTCAGAGGAAAACCTGGTTGGGCAGTTTGACTTTCTGTCGAATTAGTCAAGTTCTGTTTTATTGACCGTGACTGAGTGAAGCAAACGTCCGTTCAACAGTCTCGGGTTGACATTTGCAATTATGTTGTAGGCTACACTGGAAATAATACTGGCAGCACAGAAGCCAGTCAATTACTATAGCTTTACAGGAACTTTACTGAAACACAAACGTACAGAATATTACTGTAACACCTGACTGACTACAGCAACATACTGTATTTCTAGAATTTGCAGTGCATTACTGGAAGCACAGTGGTTAGCAAACTGTTGCATATTCACAGTGCAGGTAGCTAGTGCAAACAATGAGCTGTATTTCTGTATTTAATATAGGTATTTCAATACCTTTTGTAATCTGTATTTGACTGGCCTGAAGTACAATTCATGTATTTTGTAACATTTTAATTACAATAAATGTATTTAGTATTTTCTCATACAAAAAAAAATGTACTTGCATTTATCCCCCCTGCCTGGGGCGGTTAGAGTGTTGGGCCAATAACCAAAAGGTTGATCCCCGATCGAATCCCCGAGCTGACAAGGTAAAAATCTGTTGTTCTGCCCCTGAACAAGGCAGTTAACCCACTGTTCCTAGGCTGTCATTGTAAATAAGAAGTTGTTCTGAACTGACTTGCCTGGTTAAAAACAATAACTACAACAATATTCTTTGTAATGGTCACCATCTTTTTACTTGCTATGACTGTGGTATTTTCTTGTTTATCTACCTTACTTTAATGCACTGACTGTACGTCGCTCTGGATAGGAGTGTCTGCTAAATGACCAAAATGTAAAGGTAAAAAGGAACACTTGCAAAGCACACTGCTGAGTATTATTCTAATGACCTCCGCCCCTAACAAGGCCATGTTTGAGGGCGGAGCTCATTAGAATTATACCCAGCAGTGTGCTTTGCAAGTCCTCATCTTTATATTTACATTTACATATATTTACATTTTGGTCAGTTTGCAGACGCTCTTGTTCAGAGCGACTTACAGTCAGTGCATATCACAGTCATAGCGAGTGAAACATTTCTATAACCATTACTGAGAACATTGTTGTAGTTAATGATTCATTGGTATTCACCAAGTTTTTATTTGCATCAAAATACCTTTTCAGGTAATTTGTTCCATATCTGGCTAGTGTCAGGTATGATACTATAACATTTACTGTAACTTACCACCAGCTTCATGTAAATTACTTTAATATCAGAGACAATGCTATTGTACTCATGTTGGTATTTTACAGCAATTCTATGGGTTTAGTGCAAGTAGGTTGGTTTCAAGTGTTTGAATATCCCATGACATTTATGAATTGTCTATGTTTTATATCCCCTTGCATTTCCAGAAGCCTAAGCAAAGGCTTCCAAACTGTCTGTGATTATAATGCAAAACAGACCAAAAGGACATGCGGTAAAGGTCTGAGACTTGCTGTCACTCTGATCTGTCCCCTACAAACATTTAATTATTAGTGAACTAGCACCACATTTCAGTTAAATTGGTACAGCATTCTCACTAACGGATGCAACAAACATAGCCCCTACAAGGCACGCCTTAAAATATTCTAATGAGCCAGATGCAATGATACCACGCATTCACTAGTGTTCAAAGGGATTTTAGTGCTTTTTTAGTATAAAAACAGCCCCCACCACACCACACCACACCCCTAACATAATATATCTCTAACATAGGCCAGTTAAACTGGTACAACACTTACATCAGGCCAAAATAACCAACTGAAAGCCAAGCCACCACTAAGCCACACCTATAATATGATGTACCTCTACAATAGACCAGTTAATCTGGTACAACACTCCCACTTACAGCTGGCCAAAAATAACTAACTGAAAACCATGCACCCACTAAGCCATGCCTTTACAATTTTTTACAATCGCTTACACACTAAAAGGGGTACTTGAGGCATACTCAGTGAAACCATTAACTCATGTACCTAATCTTCAGATCAAGTCTGCAAAACTGCAAGCACATTATCTGCTTTACACTCAGTTTGCAATTGTAAAACACTCTTTTTGCTAAACACTAAACACAGTTCTCTACATTAGACACATCATTCAAAACTAACAGGTCTTGTGTTTCATTTGGAAAGCACGGCCATTCCAAATGCCACACGCATTTACCAAGTACTTACACCCAGTGATCACGTGTGAAAACACATATAGCTAATTTCTTCACTTAGAAATCAGAGCTTGAGCACTATAAATAAGCATCAGGTTGGCTTTCTTGGCTTGGACAACAATGGAGGCCAATTTTGGAGAGTGAGATAGAGGAATGAGAGTAAGAGGGGGACAAGGAGTAGGAGGAGGAAGAGGACAAGGACAAGGAAGAGGACGAGGAGGAGGACAAGAACAAGCCTATTTGTTTATCTTCTACTGTATTTGTTTTGTCTGTTACTATTCATCCCGAAATCTGGATGAAAATGCAATGTTTGGAGAAAGAAATACATTGCATTTCTGTTTATATTGTAAATATATACTGAAAATGCATACATACTGCTCCACTGCACACTGAACATGTGTAGTTGGCGTGTATAAGAGCTAATCATTTGATGGTTTGTGTGTAGAGTTTTGATGCAAAAACACAATTTTGAGAAGAGTTAAAATGGTTTTGAATATAGTGTTTGGTTTTGCAAGAGATGTGTGACGTTTTGCATGTTGTGTGTGTGTGTGTGTTGGGGTTTTGTGTGTAGAGTCTAGAGAAAAGGATCCGTAGTTTCAGAAATCATGTGTAAACAAAAACTGTAATATAATTTCCCAGTGTGCCTTGCCTTTTTGAGTGAATTGTAGAGTTATCAGCAATGACTGTATTTGTTAGTGACAGAGACATGGTTGTTGAATTTGTTCTTTTTCAGTCCTGTCACAATCCCCATGTGAGCTCTTGTGCAAATGTTATAATTCAACTCTGACAATGCAGTACATATTACATTTTGAGACTTAGTCTTAGTCTTATACAGTGGCCTGAAACTCATTGTTTGCAGGCCACACCCAGCCTGCAAGTAGGGTTGTAGAATTCCAGTAACTGTGCCAAACTGTCCTGCTTATTCCGTCCATTTTTCAGGAAGTTTCCAACTGGGATTTCTGGAAATCCTGGGAAATTTGGGAAAGTTGCCAGAATTTTGCAACTCTACCTGCAAGTCACAATATGTTGACTTGCAAAGTGAAGTGTAATGCCAATTGGAATCCAGCCAGTAGGATATCCAACAGTTGACATTTTTATTCATCTGCGGCCTGCATTCAGAATGACGGCCAGGGTTAGGAACATCATGAGAGACTACAGTGCCTTCCGAAAGTATTCGTACCCCTTGACTTACTCCACATTTTGTTGTGTTACAGCCTGAATAAAAAATGGACACAATTCCCCATAATGACAAAGTCAATATATGTTTATTTTATTTACATTTTTGCATATTTACTGAAATTGAAATACAGAAATATCAAATTTGTTGAAGTGTCTTTTTTGGTAAGTCTCTGAGAACTTTGCACACCTGGATTGTGCAATATGATTTCTTTATTTTATTCTTCAAGCTCTGTCAAGTTGATTGTTGATCATTGTTAGACAGACATTTTCAAATCTTGCCATAGATTTTCAAGCTGAATTAAGTCAAAACTAACTAGGCCACTCAGGAAAATTCCTGGTAAGCAAGTTGGTAAGTGTAGATTTGGCCTTGTGTTTTAGGTTATTGTCCTGTTGAAAGGTGAATTTGTCTCCCAGTGTCTGTTGGAAATCAGACTGAATCAGGTTTTCCTCTACGGTTTTGCCTGTGCTTATAGCTGTTTTCCATTTATTTTCTATCCTAAAAAAAAGTATCCTAGTCCTTGCTGATGACAAGCATACCCATAACATGATACAGCCACCACTATGCTTGAAAATATATAGTGATACTTAGTGATGTGTTGGATTTGCCCCAAACATAATGCTTTTTATTCAGGATAAAATTTTCATTTCTTTGCCATATTATTTGCAGTATTAGTGCCTTGTTGCAAACAGGATGCATGTTTTGGAATATTTGTATTCTCATTCACAACTTCGTCCTTTTTACTATGTCATTTAGGTTGGTATTGTGGAGTAACTACAACGTTGTTGATCCATCCTCAGTTTTCTCATATCACAACCATTAAACTCTGTAACTGTTTTAAAATCCCCATTGGCCTCATGGTGAAATCCCGGTGTGGTTTGCTACCTCTCCGGCAACTTAGTTAGAAAGGCAGCCTGTATCTTAGTGGCTGGGTGTATTGATTCACCATCCAAAGCCTAATTAATAACTTCACTTGTGCTCAAAGGGATATTCAGCATCTGCTTTTTTATTCTTCGCGAGGCATTGAAAAACCTCCCTGGTCTTTGTGTTTGAAATTCATTACTCGACTGAGGGACCTTACAGATAATTGTATGTGTGGGGTACAGAGTCATTAAAACCTGTTGAGGACAGACGTTCCGCTAGCGGAACGCCTCGCCAAATATCCAATGGTAGCGCGTGGCGCGAAATACAAAAACCTTAAAAATGCTATAACTTCAATTTCTCAAACATATGACTATTTTACACCATTTGAAAGATAAGACTCTTGTTAATCCAACCACATTGTCCGATTTCAAAAAGGCTTTACAGCGAAAGCAAAACATTAGATTATGTCAGGAGAGTACCCAGCGAAAAATAATCACACAGCCATTTTCAAAGCAAGCATATATGTCACAAAACACAAACCACAGCTAAATGCAGCACTAACCTTTGATGATCTTCACCAGATGACACTCCTAGGACATTATGTTATACAATACATGCATGTTTTGTTCAATCAAGTTCATATTTATATCAAAAACCAGCTTTTCACATTAGCATGTGACGTTCAGAACTAGCATACCCACCGAAAACTTCCGGTGAATTTACTAAATTACTCATGATAAACGTTGACAAAATACATAACAATTATTTTAAGAATTATAGATACAGAACTCCTTTATGCAATCGCTATGTCAGATTTTAAAATAGCTTTTCGGCGAAAGCACATTTTGCAATATTCTGAGTACATATAGATGTACTATTGTAAAGTGGTTGTTCCACTGGATATCATAAGATGAATGCACCAATTTGTAAGTCGCTCTGGATAAGAGCGTCTGCTAAATGACGTAAATGTAAAATGTAAATGTACATAGCTCAGCCATCACAGGTTAGCTATTCAGACACCCGCCAACTTTCGGGGCTCACTAAACTCGGAATTACTATTAGAAAAATTGGATTACCTTTGCTGTTCTTCGTCAGAATGCACTCCCAGGACTTCTACTTCAACAACAAATGTTGTTTTGGTTCCAAATAATCCATAGTTATATCCAAATACCTCCGTTTTGTTCGTGCGTTCAGGTCACTATCCAAAGGGTAATGCGCGAGTGCATTTCCTGACAAAAAAATGCAAAATATTCCATTACCGCACTTAGAAGCATGTCAAACGCTGTTTAAAATCAATTTTTATGCTATTTTTCTCGTGAAATAGCGATAATATTCCAACCGGACAACGTTGTATTCATTCAAAGAGGGAAAGAAAAAAAATGGCGAGATCTCGCATCTCCAGTCTCTCTGTCCCCAGGCAGACCACTGACAAACTCTGCTGCTGTTATCTGCCCAGAGACAGGAGACGCGTCAATCCGCTTTCTGAAGGCTTTAGAGAGCCAATGGAAGCCTTAGAAAGTGTCACGTAACAGCTCAGATGCTGTAATTTCGATAGAGATGCAACAGAAGGACTACAAATTGTCAGACAGGCCACTTCCTACTTGGAATCTTCTCAGGTTTTTGCCTGCCATATGAGTTCTGTTATACACAGACACCATTCAAACAGTTTTAGAAACTTTAGAGTGTTTTCTATCCAAATCTACTAATTATATGCATATTCTAGTTTCTGGGCAAGAGTAGTAACCAGATTAAATCGGGTACGTTTTTTTACCCGGCCGTGAAAATACTGCCCCCTATCCACAACAGGTAAAATCATGCTCACCACTATTATTGAACACAAAATGAGACCATGCAACTTATAGTAGGTTTCCATAATTGTTTACACACATTTGCTGAATCTTTTTACTCCCCTTTTCATGGTATCCAATTGTTAGAAGTTACTGTCTTGTCTCATTGCTGCAACTCCCATACAGACTCAGGAGAGGCAAAGGCCATGTGTCCTCCGAAACACAACCCAACCTGCTTCTTAACACAGCGCACATCCAACCACACCAATGTGTCAGAGGTGAGCATGCACTGCACCCAGCCCACCACGATAGCCAAGGACATCTACGCCAGGCCAATTGTGCGCCACCCCATGGGCCTCCCGGTAACGGCCAGCTGCAACAGAGCCTGGGCTCAAACCCGGGCTCGAACCCAAAGTCTCTGGTGGCACAGCTAGCACTGCAATGCAGTGCCTTAGACCACTGCACCACCCGAGAGGTCGTTGTTTGCTGAATCTTTGAGCCATTTTCCCAAAACTCTAAACACAAAACTCTACAAATCTCTAGCAAACACTGCTTTAGCTCTTTCCAAAAGGTTTTCTTTTTGCATCAAACTGACACACATGCTTCATATGAATAGCTCTGTCTACCAACAATCAACACACTGATGTGCTCAACACAAAACACTACTATGAATATCCCATCAGTAGGTTTATGCCTTTTCATTGTTACACTGTAGCCGGTTGTAAAAGATTGTTACAGTAATGTATACCTACTCAAATATACATAAATAAACACACACAAATGCAATACAGTAACAAAAACATTGTCATTTATTTCCAAAATGCAGTCTTTTTGAACATTGTGTTTTGTATGTAACACTTTCCATACCCAACAGGAGAAAACCAGGAAAAACATTCAGTAAGATAAAGGGTTTTCTGTACAACAAGACAAAATGAAAGTGTCTCATTCATTCAAAACCCTAAACACAAAAAGACAAAAACACATGCAAAATGTAAGAGAAAAGACATTAGGCTGCATCCTGCCTCCTATTTTGATCTGGCCACAGCACTTCATCTACATCACAAGCGATGTTCTCCCTGGCTAAACAGCGGGGAACAATCTTCTGGAGGATCCAGCTGCCGAAAGCCCCCACATCAACTTCACCACATGCATCCTCCATTGCCTGGAGAAGAGGCATCTGTGCGAGGGGATGGCGGTCATACACCTTCCATCGCCATGCCGAAAAAAACTCTTCAGTTGGGTTTAGGAATGGGGAATATGGTGGAAGGTATAGAACAATAAATTGTGGGTGGTCGATGAACCAGTTGCGGACCAGAGCAGCCCGGTGGAAACTCACGTTGTCCCAGATGACAACATACCTGGGCTGCTCTGGTCCACCCCTTTGCTCGGCTGGAATGAGGATGCCATGTAGTGTGTCCAGGAATGTGATGAGAATGGCGGTGTTGTAGAGACCAAGGTTGGCATGGTGATGGAGGATGCCTTGCTGGCTAATGGCTGCGCACATGGTGATATTCCCTCCACGATGTCCAGGGACATTCACAATGGCACGTGGCCAATAATGTTCCATCCCGTTCTTTTGGCTAGGTTAAGCCAGCCTCATCCATGTAAATATAAACGTGCTGAATTGCAGCGGCATCCAGCTCCAAGACTCTCTGAAACAGACAACAAGACAATTTATGACATAGACCTAGAGCAGTCAATATGGTGAGGCACAATACACAGGATGACAGTACTGTAATGTGTCTATACAGTGCTGATATGATAGTAAATTCACAGTATAGTACTTATTTGCACATATTCATAGCGCTGTTCTTTAACCCTCTCTGGGTTTCGCTCAAATGACGCCCTGTAGACCTGTTTCATCCAGATTCGGTTGTGCTGTAATACACGGTATTGTAGACAAGCCCACCAATGTAGACAAGCCCACCTGGTGAATGTTATTGAATATTGTGTTGTCTGCTATTATTTGGTTCTGGATTTCTTGTAGTCTAATGGTATTGTTTGCCACCACCATGTTCACAATAGCGGTCTCTTGTTCTGGTGTGAAGAGCCGGTGTCTTCCACCATGGCCTGGCCGTATCTCAGTTCTGCAGAAGATCCACAAATATGATATGATTGGTTACAGTAAGCTAAAATAATACATTTTCTTTCAATATGAAATGACATTACTGTAACATTAGCCAACAATCACTGAGTAACACAGGCCTACTGATATGTCGGACTGCAGTATACTACAGTATACATACATAAAGAGCATAGTGTAGATGGTAGGTAACTTACCGGTTCTCATTTCTGAATGTACGGATGATAGATGCAACCGTGTAGCGGCTCAGGTTGGGCTGAACTCTCTGCCCAGCCTCCCTCATACTCAATCCATGGTTGAGCACATGGTCAACCAATGGGGCCCTGATCTCATCTGAGACATCTGTCCTTCCTCGTCCTCCTCTTCCTCTCACTCCTTCACTTCTAGCTCTTGCTTCATCATTGACTTCCTTTTCCCTCCAAAACAGGAGAGCTCATCTGTGGCCTTTTACAGTGCTAAAGCTCTGATTTCTAAGTGAACAATTCAGCAACTAGTGTTTACACCTGTGAGGAGTGGGTGTTGCCAATTGGTGTATAGAGCTTGGCTTTCCAAAGGGACTAAAGAGATTTTAATTTTGAATGTTGTGCCTAATGTAGAGAACTGTGTGTAGTGTTTTGCAAAAAGTCTGATATAGAATTGAAAACTGAGTGTTAATCAGGAATTGTGCTTGCAATTTTGCAGACTTGGTTTAGAGATTTGGTATATGAGTTTCAGGTTTTGGTGATTGCGTTTCAAGTTCAATTTTTAAACAATTGAGAAAAACTGTAAGCACATTTTTACTCCTAAACTTCTTTAGGTTTTCCATAACAAAGGGGTTGAATACTTAATGACCCAAGACATTTTAGCTTTTCATTTTTAATAATAAAAAAAAAAATTCTAAAAACAATTTCACTTTGACATTTATGGGGTAATGTGTGTAGATCATTGACACAAACACTCAATTTAAACCATTTTAAATTCAGGCTGAAACACAACTAAATAACTGAAATGTATGTTATATATCTTTGTGTAGCATGAGATTAATCAATCAATCAATGTGCATGCAAAAACACGGATAAAAACGATTCTAAAACTCAACCTGTAGTAGAGCATGCTGGGACATTTGATAATGATAATGATTATGGTAAAAATTTGCCTAACTAGCCTAACTTCTTGAAAACTTGTCTGAGACACATGATATTTGTATAAATCAGGGCTAAAATATTGCCATGTCCGCACCGCATTAGCCTCAAATGGTCACCTCCAGTGGAGACTGCAGAGGGGAGGATGGCTCAAAATAATGCCTGGAACGGAGCGAATGGAATGGCATCAAACACATGGAAACCACATGGAAACCATGCTATTACCATGAGCCTGTCCTCTCCAATTAAGGTGCCAGCTATCTACTGTGGTCACCTCGTTCAGATAGAGTAAATTTACCTTGTTTCTTGTTTTGTATTCCTCCTGTTGGCTGGCTGAGGCTCGCTTCAGGCTGTCAGTTTTTACTTCACTTTTCAGAGCGCGAAGGCCAGGGTGTGGGGCCGCGGCATAGATGCAAGATGACTTCGGATCAGCAATGTGATTGGTCAATTATCCACATTAAAACATACTAACATAAAACATACTATAGTATACTATTGTATAAATACTATAGTCCACAAAAACACTACAGTATTATTTACTGTTGTGTTGTGGACATGACTGTATTATATAGGGGTCGGCAACAGGCAGCCCGCAGGTCAAAACCGGCCCGCGAGTGATTTATTTTGCCCCCCAAAGTTTTTAGCAAAAAATATATAAATACAAAACTCACTAAAAAGACTAAAATCACCAGGAATTCAGCTAAAAATGTGTTGTATTTAGGAAATCTGTTCAACAAGTATTTCCATGAATAAAAAAGGAAACATAGGTGATCGTGTCTCAATGTAATCAAGGTATGAAATAATTGTTATTTTTACTGTATTTACTGTAGTTTTTTCTCAAACTGTTGTATTTAGTGTAGTATTTTTGTGGACATGTGGTATTATTTACAAAAGTGTTTGGGTTTTATTATCTTTGGAATAACAGTGGGGGCTTTCACCATTGGAAAGTTACAATAGGTAGGCAGGCAGTCTGAATGGATAGTTGAGCGCTTCTGCTCTTTTCTGTGACCTGTAGCGACAACGAGGAACTTTGGGACTGGTAGGGCTTCCTGTCCTCTTCTATTCCTCTTCTTCATGTATCGGTCTGGCGAAGGTCAGGTTTGGCAAGGTACAAGGGGGTGGTGGAGTTCTCCTTTATTTTTTCCTCAACTTGATTTTATTAAAAGAAAATGTAATGGATTTAAAGTGCAATAAAACCTGTGTTTAGGTTGTTAAAATGTCAGCTTCAATTGCAGTGCCTATCAGCCGGAGTAAGAGTGGATAAAATCACAATAAAATGCATCAGATATGCAATCTAAAATACTTTTAAAAGTGGTTTTCTTCTGCAGAGTACCCTCAGGTGGTTCTGTGACTTCCTTCCCTCCCTCTCCAGACACTCTAAGACCACCCTGTGGGGTTGTCTAGAGTGCCTGTACATACAGTTTAAAGTGCACTTGCTTGGTTCTTTTGGTGTTTCTGGAGAAGAGGACACACTGGGTCTTCAGGGGGTTGAGCTTGACCCGGTTCTCGATCTCTGTTAAGCTCCTCTGTCGCTTTTTTACAGCATAGGCAAAGTTTTTGTAGGAGGCGCAATAACAGAGATAATCTGCATACTGGGCCACTTGTCCCTCTCTTGGGTAATAAACAGTGGAGGACTTGGGCCTCCCGATTGGCACAGCAGTCTAAGGCATCGGAGTGCTTGAGGCATCACTACAGATCCAGGTTCGATCCCGGGCTGTGTCGCAGCAGCCTAAGACTGGGAGACCCATGAGGCGGCGCACAATTGGCCCAGGGTCATCCGGGTTAGGGGAGGATTTTGCCGGCGGGATGTCCTTGTCCCATCGCGCTCTAGTGACTCCTGTGGCGGGCTGGGCGCATGCAGGCTGACCCAGTCGCCAGTTGTACAGTGTTTCCTCTGACACATTGGTGCGGCTGGCTTCCGGGTTAAGCGAGCAGTGTGGCTTGGCAGGGTCATGTTTCGGAGGACGCATGGCTCTCGACCTTTGCCACTCCCGACTCCGCACGGGAGTTGCAGCGATGAAACAAGACTGTAACTACCAATTGGATATCATGAAAAAGGGCTAAAAATACTCTCTCGCTGAAAGACTGAGGGAGACTGAGCCTCTTCTGAGTGCAGAGGACCCCATGGACCAGAACTGGGTATCTATTAGCTCAGTGCTTTATCAGGCCCACTCAATTGGCTTCAGAGATAGGAAACATCAGGACTGGTTTGATGAGAACTCTGACACCATCACAGCCTTACTGGACAATATGCACAAAGTGCACAGGGCTACTCTCAACAGCCCCATATCTGCTACCCTCCGCCAGCAATGGCGTGCATCACACAAGGAAGTGCAAACAATCTTGCATGCTCTGCAGAACGAATGGTGGATGAATAAGGCACAGGAAATCCAAATTTATGCAGACAAAAATGAAATGCACAAATTCGGCACCTCAACTAAAGCTATCTATGGCCCTAGAAGTCGTCCATCACACCCCTGAAAACAGCTGATGGTCTGACTCTCTTGAAGGACCAAAACAAGATCCTGATGAGGTGGGCTGACCACTTTGAAGCACTACTCAATCAGCGTTCTCCTACAGACCACTGCATCCTGGGAGAACTGCCTGTCCGTCCACCCATTCAAGACCTCGACCTCGACCAGGTAGGTTACTTCTGCACCAGAACGATTCATCAGTGCATAACTGAGGTTTGAGACCGGGAGATCATCCCCCCAACAGTGGAGGGATGCAAATATTGTCACCATCTATAAGAACAAAGGTGACAAAGTCTATCTGCAGTAACAGCCGGGGGATATCCCTGGCTAAGGTCCTGGCTAAAATGATGCTACATAGGTTGGTTAACAACATCACAGACGAACTGCTGCTTCAGAAATAGCAGGAGTATGGTCGACATGATATTCACAGCACGGCAACTCCAGGAGAAGTGCCGTTAACAACATCAGGACCTTTTCAGGCCTTTGTCGACCTCTCCAAGGCGTTCGACACTGTGAGCAGGGAACTACTATGGGCCATTCTACTCAAATTTGGCTGTCCCTACAAATGTGTCAACATCCTTTGCCAGTTCCATGATGGGATGATGGCTCAGATGGCCATAGGAGGGCAGGAGTCAGTTCCCTTTGGAGTAAGCATCAGTGTGAGGCAGGGGTGTGTGCTGGCACCTGTACTCTTTAACATCTTCCTCCTATGTGTAACCCAGCTTCTCCACAAGGAGCTTGAGGACAGCTGCGGGGTTGCGGTGGACTTCAGGCTGGATGGAAACCTATTCAACATCAGGAGTCTCCAAACAACCACTATGGTTTTGACAGAGCGGGTTCTTGAGCTGCCGTATGCTGATGACTGTGCTCTTGAGGCCCATACTCCGGAAGACCTTCAGTCCGTCCTTGTAGCGGCTGTGAGGGTCTATAGCAGGATGGGACTGTCTATCAACACCACCAAGACAGAGGTGGTCTGCCAATGGAGATCCAGCCCTGCACACACCATGCCTGTCTTCACCATTGAACACAAATCATTGGCAATAGTCCCGTCCTTCAAATACCTGGGCACCATCCTCTCAGAGGACTGCAGAATCGACCTCCAAATTCAAAATAGGATCAAGCAAGCATCAGCTGCATTCAGGAAACTCAGACACAGGGTCTTCCAAAACATCTCCACCTCCACACCAGAGTCGCTGTCTATAAAGCCGTCTACATCACCACACTTCTTTACAGCTGTGAAGCCTGGGCCACTTACAGTTGCCACAACAAGCAGCTCGAGCGATTCCACATAAGATGCCTGAAGCACATCCTGGGAATCACCTGGTGTGACTGTGTGCCCCATACAGAAATACTTGCTAAGGCCAGCTGCAAGAGTATGGAGGCCTTGGTCACCCAACACCAACTACGCTGGCTTAGGCATGTCGTTAGAATGTTTCAGGAGCACTTCCTGCGGAAGATCCTGCATGGCCAGCTATATCTTGGCTGGTGGTCTGCAGGGAGGCAAATGAAGTGCTTCAAGGACCAGCTGAAAACGTCGCTGAAGAAGTGCAACATCAAACCCACAGACATGGAGGATGCTGCTGCCAACCGTTCCATCTGGCGGCAGCTCTGCCACAGCGGTGTACAGAGGTGAGAGGATGAGAGGAGCAGAAAGAAACAGCAAAAATAGCTCAGGAGACATACAACCATGCCTGCCCCCACCAACACAGACTGCATATGCCCCACCTGCAATAAAGTTTGTGGATTTCAGATTGGACTCTACAGTTACTGTTAACCTCTTACATCTAGACGTTCCGCTAGCGGAACACCTGCTCCAATATCCAATGATAGGCGTGGCGCGAATTACAAATTTCTCAAAAATACAAAAACTTCAATTTTTCAAACATATGACTATTTCACAGCATTTTAAAGACAAGACTCTCCTTTATCTAACCATACTGTCCGATTTCAAAAAGGCTTTACAGCGAAAGCAAAACATTAGATTATGTCAGCAGAGTACCAAGCCAGAAATAATCACACACCCATTTTTCAAGCTAGCATATAATGTCACAAAAAACAAAACCACAGCTAAATGCAGCACTAACCTTTGATGATCTTCATCAGATGACAACCCTAGGACATTATGTTATACAATGCATGCATGTTTTGTTCAATCAAGTTCATATTTATATCAAAAACCAGCTTTTTACATTAGCATGTGACGTTCAGAACTAGCATACCCCCCGCAAACATCCGGTGAATTTACTAAATTACTCACGATAAACGTTCACAAAAAACATAACAATTATTTTAAGAATTATAGATACAGAACTCCTCTATGCACTCGATATGTCCGATTTTAAAATAGCTTTTCGGTGAAAGCACATTTTGCAATATTCTCAGTAGATAGCCCAGCCATCACGGCTAGCCATTTAGACACCGACCAAGTTTAGCCCTGATCAAACTCCGATTTACTATTACAAAAGTTTCATTACCTTTGTTGTCTTCGTCAGAATGCACTCCCAGGACTGCTACTTCAATAACAAATGTTGGTTTGGTCCAAAATAATCCATCGTTATATCCGAATAGCGGCGTTTTGTTCGTGCGTTCCAGACACTATCCGAAATGGTAAAGAAGGGTTGTGCGCATGGCGCAATTCGTGACAAAAAAATTCTAAATATTCCATTACCGTACTTCGAAGCATGTCAACCGCTGTTTAAAATCAATTTTTATGCCATTTTTCTCGTAGAAAAGCGATAATATTCCGACCGGGAATCTCCTTTTCGGCAAACAGAGGAAAAAATCACAAAGACGGGGGCGGTCAGGTCACGCGCCTAAGCCCAGAGTACCTTGATCGGCCACTTGAGAAAGGCGATAATGTGTTTCAGCCTGGGGCTGGGATGACGACATTCAGGTTTTTCCCGGGCTCTGAGCGCCTATGGACGACGTAGGAAGTGTCACGTTAGAGCAGAGATCCTTAGTAAAAGAGAGATGGCAAAGAAGTTCCAGAAATGGTCAGACAGGCCACTTCCTGTAAAGGAATCTCTCAGGTTTTGACCTGCCATTTGAGTTCTGTTATACTCACAGACACCATTCAAACAGTTTTAGAAACTTTAGGGTGTTTTCTATCCATATATAATAAGTATATGCATATTCCAGTTACTGGGTAGGATTAGTAACCAGATTAAATCGGGTACGTTTTTTATCCAGCCGTGAAAATACTGCCCCCTAGCCATAAGAGGTTAACTCAGAACTGGAAGTCATCATCGGATACGATAGACTACCGTAACATATTGTTTATAAAAGTGATGCCTGTAAAAATGTCAAAATAATCATTTCTATATCCCCATATCACACACTCACAAACTGAAAACATAATGTATGTACAATTAATTGTTTAGAAATACAGTATGTCTCAAATATCCCTTTCATTTGGGATGCCGTTAACCTGTTAGGGCTAGGGGGCAGTATTGACACAGCCGGATAAAAAACGTACCCGGTTTAATCTGGTTACTACTCCTGCCCAGTAACTAGAATATGCATATAATTATTGGCTTTGGATAGAAAACACCCTAAAGTTTCTAAAACTGTTTGAATGGTGTCTGTGAGTATAACAGAACTCATATGGCAGGCCAAAACCTGAGAAGATTTCAAGCAGGAAGTGGCCTGTCTGAGAAGTAGTGTTTCATCTTGGCTCTTTTTATTGAAGACTCAGGATCTGTGCAATAACGTGACACTTCCTACGGCTTCCATAGGCTCTCAGAGCCCGGGAAAAAGTTGAACGATATCGAGGCAGCCTCTGGCTGAAACACATTATCGCGTTTGGCAAGTGGCCACTCAGAGTACTATGGGCTTAGGCGTGTGCCCGCATCGACCGAATGCTTTCTTTTCCTTTGTCTGTTTACCTAAACGCAGATTCCCGGTCGGAATATTATCGCGTTTTTATGAGAAAAATTGCATAAAAATTGATTTTAAACAGCGGTTGACATGCTTCGAGGTACGGTAATGGAATATTTAGAATTTTTTTGTCACGAATTGCGCCATGCTCGCCACCCTTATTTACCCTTTAGGATAGTGTCTTGAACGCACGAACAAAACGCCGCTGTTTGGATATAACGATGGATTATTTTGGACCAAACCAACATTTGTTATTGAAGTAGAAGTCCTGGGAATGCATTCTGACGAAGACAACAAAGGTAATACAATTTTTCTTATAGTAAATCTGACTTTGATGAGTGCTAAACTTGCTGGGTGTCTAAATAGCTAGCCCTGTGATGCCGGGCTATCTACTGAGAATATTGCAAAATGTGCTTTCACCGAAAAGCTATTTTAAAATCGGACATATCGAGTGCATAGAGGAGTTCTGTATCTATAATTCTTAAAATAATTGTTATGCATTTTGTGAACGTTTATCGTGAGTAATTTAGTAAATTCACCGGCAGTGTTCGGTAGGAATGCTAGTCACATGCTAGTCACATGCTAATGTAAAAAGCTGGTTTTTGATATAAATATGAACTTGATTGAACAAAACATGCATGTATTGTATAACATAATGTCCTAGGGTTGTCATCTGATGAAGATCATCAAAGGTTAGTGCTACATTTAGCTGTGGTTTGGGTTTATGTGACATTATATGCTAGCTTGAAAAATGGGTGTCTGATTATTTCTGGCTGGGTACTCTGCTGACATAATCTAATGTTTTGCTTTCGTTGTAAAGCCTTTTTGAAATCGGCCAGTGTGGTTAGATTAACGAGAGTCTTATCTTTAAAATGGTGTAAAATAGTCATATTTTTGAAAAATTGAAGTAATAGCATTTCTAAGGTATTTGAATAACGCGCCACAGGATTCAACTGGCTGTTGAGTAGGTGGGACGCAAGCGTCCCACCTAGCCCATAGAGGTTAATATCAGAAGTGACTTTTCGTAGCAGGTTAGGATAACTTTCACAGCAGGTGAAGATAATGAATATAGCAGGTTAGGAGAATTAGGTTAAGGTTAGGAAAATGATTAGCTAAAATCCAAAAATTCTCTTCAACTCGAATATGCAAGTTTTGACGTCACTTTGACATTAGCGGCATCCCTTCTAGACATGACCCATTTAGAATCGCTGTCACGTCCTGACCAGTATAAGGGGTTATTTGTTATTGTAGTTTGGTCAGGACGTGGCAGGGGGTATTTGTTCAGAGTGTTTCGGGGTTTGTTGGGCTATGTGTTTATGTAGAGTGGTGTTTGTTTAGAGTGTTCCGGGGTTTTTGGTTATTGTTCTGGTTTTGTATTTCTATGATTTTCTAGGTTGTGTATTTCTTTGTTGGCCGGGTATGGCTCTCAATCAGGAACATCTGTACATCGTTGTTGCTGATTGGGAGTCATACTTAGGTAGCCCTTTTTTCACCTGTGGTTTGTGGGCAGTTGTTTTTGCACTGCTGTGTGTGTAGCCTGCATTCCTGTGCGTTCGTTCGTTTTCTTGTTTTGTTTCGTTAAGTGTTTAATAAAAGTTAAAATGTCACGTCCTGACCAGCAGAGGGAGTAATTGTATTAGTTTTGGTCAGGGCGTGGCAGAGGTTTTTGTGTTTTGGTATGTGTGTCTACGTTCTGTCTAGCTTTGGTTTTCTATGTATAGTTAATTGGGGTGGGACTCCCAATTGAAGGCAGGTGTGTTGAGTTGCCTTTGATTGGGAGTCCTATATTTGTAGGGTGTGTTTGTCTGTGTGTTTGTGGGTAATTGTTTGTGAGCACTGCGTTTGTTAGCCTGCTACACTGTTGCCGTCGTGAGTAATGTTTATTGTTTTTTCCCTGTGGATGCTTTTCTCGTGTTTGATTAAAAAGATGAGTATCCACATTCCCGCTGCGCCTTGGTCTTCTCTCCACTACGACACATGTGACAGAATTACCCACCACCAAAGGACCAAGCAGCAGAGGAACGAGGAAGAAGGATGGACGTGGGCGGAGATGAGGATGAGCATTTCCAGGGCTATGGAGGAGTTAAGTGAGCTCGAGAGGCAGCCCCAATAATTTTTTTGGGGGGGGGGCACAAGGGCTGTTTGGCGGGGTGAGAACGGAGCCCCAGGCCAGCTCCCCACACTAGCCCTGAGGTGCGTCAGCCCAGTCTCACTCGGCCTGTTCCCGCTATACGCACTAGCATTGAGGTGCGTGTCTCCAGGCTGGCACGTCCAGTACCAGCCCCACGCATCAGGCGTCTAGTGCGTCAGCCCAGCCTCGCCAGTCAGGAGCTGCCAGAGCTGCCCGCCAGTCAAGAGTCGCCAGAGCTGCCCGCCAGTCAAGAGTCGCCAGAGCTGCCCGCCAGTCAAGAGTCGCCAGAGCTGCCCGCCAGTCAGGAGTCGCCAGAGCTGCCCGCCAGTCAGGAGTCGCCAGAGCTGCCCGCCAGTCAGGAGTCGCCAGAGCTGCCCGCCAGTCAGCAGCCGCCAGAGCTGCCCGCCAGTCAGGAGCCGCCAGAACGGCACGTCTGCCCGGAGATGCCAGAACGGCCCGTCTGCCCGGAGATGCCAGAGCGGCCCGACTTCCCGGAGCTGCCAGAGCGGCCCGACTTCCCGGAGCTGCCAGAGCGGCCCGACTTCCCGGAGCTGCCAGAGCGGCCCGACTGCCCGGAGCTGCCAGAGTGGCCCGACTGCCCGGAGCTGCCAGAGTGGCCCGACTGCCCGGAGCTGCCAGAGTGGCCCGACTGCCCGGGTCTGCCAGAGTGGCCCGACTGCCCGGGTCTGCCAGAGTGGCCCGACTGCACAGCCCAGCCCGAGTGGCCCGCCTGCCCTCCGGCCCAGCCCGAGTGGCCCGCCTGCCCTCCGGCCCAGCCCGAGTGGCCCGCCTGTCCTCCGGCCCAGCCCGAGCGGCCCGCCTGTCCTCCGGCCCAGCCAGAGTGGTCCGTCTGCCAGGGTCAGCCCAAGTGGCCCGTCTGCCCAGCGCAGCTATCGGCGCCACCGAAGTGGGCGACGCCGACAGTGGAGCGAGGTCCACGTCCCGCACCTGAGCCACCTCCAGGATAGGTGGGTTGGGGAGGGAGGGTGTAGCACAGTGCCGTCGTTGACGGCAGCCACCCTCCCTTCCCTCCCTTATTGTTTAGGGGGTATTGTTTATTGGTTTTGTTGGGGTATTGGGGATTTTTTGTGTTTTATTTTTTAAGGTGCATTCCGGGGTCTGCACCTTTAGGGTGGGGGGTACTGTCACGTCCTGACCAGCAGAGGGAGTAATTGTATTAGTTTTGGTCAGGGCGTGGCAGAGGTTTTTGTGTTTTGGTATGTGTGTCTACGTTCTGTCTAGCTTTGGTTTTCTATGTATAGTTAATTGGGGTGGGACTCCCAATTGAAGGCAGGTGTGTTGAGTTGCCTTTGATTGGGAGTCCTATATTAGTAGGGTGTGTTTGTCTGTGTGTTTGTGGGTAATTGTTTGTGAGCACTGCGTTTGTTAGCCTGCTACACTGTTGCCGTCGTGAGTAATGTTTATTGTTTTTTTCCCTGTGGATGCTTTTCTCGTGTTTGATTAAAAAGATGAGTATCCACATTCCCGCTGCGCCTTGGCCTTCTCTCCACTACGACACATGTGACATAAAATGAGCACTCAACCTGCTGCGCGTTGGTCCACTATATAAGACGACCGTTACAATCGCGGCAAAGTTGCTTCCTTTTTCAGTCACGTCTTTTGCCATGTTGGTGTGGGTCAAACAAAAACACCCTAATGATTGGTTAAAAAAATTGTACCTCCCACAATGCAGGTGATAGCTGCGTGGTGCAGTTGGTGAGAAGCAACTGCACCGACTTGAAGGCGACCAAGCATAGGTTATTCAAATTTGAGAATACAATTTACGTAAGCCTAGTATTTTTTATTTAAGTGTGATGTGTGAAGGCCTATACTCATTGAAGCGAATTACAACAATGTTGACTGGCAACACTTATTGAGCATACACGGGATGTTTTTTTTACTGTCGCTTTCTCTCGTTACTGTAGCCTATGCTATTTATTAAACTGTAGTATCAATCCACAATGAACTAGGATGAGAATATTCCATGCCGCCAGCCAAACTGGAGTTGATGACAACAGTAAAGACTGTCAATAACCTACAGAATTTGAGATGGGCACCATCCGAGCCAACTGGGGCAAGGAAACCTCTCAAGCCAGCTAGGTCGTGGAAGCCCGACGAACTGGCTAGGCACCCCCGGTTCCATCAGCGGCAGCTCAGAGCTGATGTCACCACCAACCGGAACGCCAGTACTCCCCGACGCTTGGTATGTAGGCTGCTGCATTCTGTCACATGGATGACGCTGGAGAGACGAAGCAGGTACGGGGAGTAAAACATTTAATATAGAACGGACATGGAACGAGACAGTAACAGCGTCAGCAAACAAGTAACACAGACAAAAAACAATCAATGCAGCAGCGGGGAACAGAGCAAGGGAACTGACAAATATAGGGGAGGTAATTAACAGGTGATGACTGAGTCCAGGAGAGTCCAATATCGCTGTTGACAAGGGAAGGCAGGAGTGCGTGATGCAGGGCAGCCTGGCGTCCTCAAACTCGAGGCAAAGAAGGGATAAGAACGTTGCCAGCCATTATGGCAATGGAACATTTAGAACGAACGACTGGGTCGCGTTCATAGATACAGACCAAAAAGACTGAACGACTGGGTCGCGTTTCCAGCAACCCTAGACCAGCAAGCTTGGGTTGCACCCTAGATTTGTGTCGGGACTTTATCTTGTGGAAGGATGAAATAGAATGAATAAATTCATCAAAATAACATTTTAAATGAAAATATGTCAATCATTATTTGAATATGTCTGTAAGCAATTCGATTCAGAATGTACAGTGGCTTGCGAAACTATTCACCCTTTGGCATTTTTCCTGATTTGTTGCCTAACAACCTGAAATTAAAAATTGATTTTTGATGGGTTTGTATCATTTGATTTACACAACATGCCGACCACTTTGAAGATTATTGTGAAACAGCAAAAAATAAGACAAAAAAACTGAAAACTTGAGCGTGCATACAATGAGGGGGAAAAAGTATTTGATCCCCTGCTGATTTTGTACGTTTGCCCACTGACAAAAAAATGATCAGTCTATAATTTTAATGGTAGGTTTATAAAGCACAGTGAGAGACAGAATAACAACAAAAAAATACAGAAAAACGCATGTCAAAAATGTTATAAATTGATTAGCATTTTAATGAGGGAAATAAGTATTTGACCTCTCTGCAAAACATGACTTAGTACTTGGTGGCAAAACCCTTGTTGGCAATCACAGTGGTCAGACGTTTCTTGTAGTTGGCCACCAGGTTTGCACACATCTCAGGATGGATTTTGTCCCACTCCTCTTTGCAAATCTTCTCCAAGTCATTAAGGTTTCGAGGCTGACGTTTGGCATCTCGAACCTTCAGCTCCCTCCACAGATTTTCTATGGGATTAAGGTCTGGAGACTGGCTAGGCCACTCCAGGACCTTAAATGTGCTTCTTCTTGAGCCACTCCTTTGTTGCCTTGGCCGTGTGTTTTGGGTCATTGTCATGCTGGAATACCCATCCACGACCCATTTTCAGTGCCCTGGCTGAGGGAAGGAGGTTCTCACCCAAGATTTGACGGTACATGGCCCCGTCCATCGTCCCTTTGATGTGGTGAAGTTGTCCTGTCCCCTTCGCAGAAAAACACCCCCAAAGCATAATGTTTCCACCTCCATGTTTGACGGTGGTGATGGTGTTCTTGGGGTCATAGGCAGCATTCCTCCTCCTCCAAACACGGCGAGTTGAGTTGAGCTCCATTTTGGTCTCATCTGACCACAATACTTTCACCCAGTTGTCCTCTGAATCATTCAGATGTTCATTGGCAAACTTCAGACGGGCATGTATATGTGCTTTCTTGAGCAGGGGGACCTTGCAGGCACTGCAGGATATCAGTCCTTCACGGCGTAGTGTGTTACCAATTGTTTTCTTGGTGACTATGGTCCCAGCTGCCTTGAGAACATTGACAAGATCCTCCCATGTAGTTCTGGCCTGATTCCTCACCGTTCTCATGATCATTGCAACTCCACGAGGTGAGATCTTGCATGGAGCCCCAGGCCGACGGAGATTGACAGTTCTTTTGTGTTTCTTCCATTTGCAAATAATCGCACCAACTGTTGTCACCTTCTCACCAAGCTGCTTGGCGATGGTCTTGTAGCCCATTTCAGCCTTGTGTAGGTCTACAATCTTGTCCCTGACATCCTTGGAGAGCTCTTTGGTCTTGGCCACGGTGGAGAGTCTGGAATCTGAATGATTGATTGCTTCTGTGGACAGGTCTTTTATACAGGTAACAAACTGAGATTAGGAGCACTCCCTTTAAGAGTGTGCTCCTAATCTCAGCTAGTTACCTGTATAAAAGACACCTGGGAGCCAGAAATCTTTCTGTTTGAGAGGGGGTCAAATACTTATTTCCCTCATTAAAATGCAAATAAATGTATAACATTTTTGACATGCGTTTTTCAGGATTTCTTTGTTGTTATTCTTTCTTTCACTGTTCAAATAAACCTACCATTAAAATTATAGACTGATAATGTCTTTGTCAGTGGGCAAACGTAGAAAATCAGCAGGGGATCAAATACTTTTTTCCCTAACTGTAACTATCTCCCCCCCCCCATGTTTCTATAAGCTTGGCACATCTAGCCACTGGGATTTTTGCCCATTCAAGGCAAAACTGCTCCAGCTCCTTCAAGTTGGATGGGTTCCGCTGGTGTACAGTAATCTTTAAATCATAACACAGATTCTCAATTGGATTGATTTAATGAGCCTAAGACCAAAAAAAATAAGAAACGATTGTGCGGTTATCCAATACATAAATACCAAAACCTGCCTGTTAGCCTACCTGGATATGACCATTGCTTGCCTCTGACCACGATTCCTGCCTTCTGTGAAGGTGAAATAAACACCTGCCGCTCTCTGCACGTGAATCTACACCTTTTTCTCCCTGAGCATTCATTACACAATTTGCACCACTTCTGTAGAATCACCCATATAGTATTACTCCCAAAGCAACTCTTAAATTATGGAACAGTAGCTAGGTTTCCACCCAATTGGAGACATATTTTAATGTGAATATTCAGTAATCCACATAATAACAATAAGTGCATTTTCCCACCATAAATTGTACTTTTCTTTGTTTTTAGAAGATGCCACATAAAACAGCACAGAGGACACAGACTTAGAAACAAAATAAAAAATGATCCTATACGATACCAGGAACATCTGCAAAAAGACAGGGAGAGATACAGGAAGAAAAAAATAGAAGGGAGAAGTGAAATCTATCTCTGAGCTTACAAGCGAGAACAAAGAAGCAAGTGAAGGCAATGGAAATGCAACCAATGGAATAGAAGGCAGACTTTAAAGAGAACAGTTGCAATTGCGACCGACCTATCAGGTAGACACTAGATGACTTGTAGCCAGAACATGAGGCCATCATACCTGCCCCTAACTTACCTGCTCCTGATGCACGCTCTGATACCCCTTCCCCATCATCTGCAACAGTAATGAGAAGTTGAATACTTGCTGTAAGGGAAAAGGTTGGAAGAGGTCGCTGAAATACATAGAGATCTTTGCATGACAAATGTCAAAGTTGATCAAGCGTATCGGAAAACTGAGAAATACAAAAAAAGGTAGGATCAACTGATGAAGAAAATGGAGAGACAATATTCCCCAAAGACAAAATAGAAAAGGAAGGGAACTCCGAAGAACTTGAGAAGGATTTTATTGTTTCGAAATGCCATCATTACAGAGTTAAAGCAAAAGTATCGAAAAATGCACGGTGTCAAGGATTTTCAGCGAAAGCAATGAGGGCAAATGAAAACAGGCCAACAAGTATTCAATACTCCAGGAAAAAGCAGTGTAATATAACTAGCACAGCCACAGAAGAGAAAATCACTAGATTCTATGAGCGTGATGTCAACAGTAGAGCAACAACAGGGAAAAAGGACACACGAAAAAAAAAGCAGAAGCACTTCTTGAATGGCACAATTCAAAACCTTTATCAGAATTTTAAGAGGGAATATTCAGAGATTAAAATGTCCTACTATGAATTCTGCAAAATATGTATTTTTTGGGTTATCAAGCCAACAGTCCAGAATAGGGATACATGCCTCTGCAAAACCCACACCAACCTCCAGTTCATGGCAGACAAACTACAGTATCAAAGTGATCAGCTGCTGCAACAATGAGAACCTAATTAAGTCTTTGTGCTGTGAGAACCTGAAGAAAGAGTGCATGAACACAGTGTTCCCTTTGCCAAGCAAAAGAGCTTAAAACATCTGACTTTGATGCTGGTGAGCAGACATGGTGGTTTGAGTGGAAAAACAAAGCTGAAGAGAGAGAAAAGGAAAAACAAAGGGGGAAACATGGATAAGTTCACTGTACATTTGACAGTTAAAGAAAAGGTGTGTGGCACATTGAGAGAATTAAATGAGAATCTGCGGAAAGAGATCATCGTGCAAATTGACCCCCCCACATTCTGAAATTGCATTTTTGTCCCCCCCAGTTTTATCATTGGAATGTGGTACAAAACGAGGCAACGGTGGGGTTTAGGACCATGCAGATGGGTAGGCTGTTTGGAGTGTTTATCCTACTGGATAAAACAAATTCTAATAATTATTTCCCCCTCACTTCTAAAACCAAAGTTGAGCCCCTGAGATAACTACCTGTGTAAATACACCAGTGAAATCCAGGCAGTTCACTTTGGTGATTTTCACAAGCAGGTGACCCTCCACACCTGTGTTGGGTATACCACAAATTATACAGTTTCACTTTGCTCACTGAGCTCTTCTATGCGGATGACCCCTCTGCAATCTGGGCTCATCTCTCAAAAACACTGGCCTACTTCCTTGAGCTCTGCCCATTGGCTAGTTTTGGAATCTTACTTTGTCTTAAATTAATGAAATGTTTAACAATGGTTGTTGTTCAAAATGTTTGCAAGAAAATATTGTTTTCATCCGTTTTTTGTTTTTTACATAGATGTCAATTCCACCACACCTTGTCATTTCCACCCCACCCATATCTTTTGAGGTAAATTAGTATATTATGTATAATTATATTAGGGAAATCATATGGTGGTTATCATAATCTCACAAAAAGGTTGGGTGGTATAATAAATACAGGTTTTCAGCTGTCACAAAGGCAAGTTTATACATTCAGGCGTAGTGTTGAATTATTAATTTCAGGAACACTTTAAAAAGCACTTAAATAAAAAAAAGTAACTAGGCAATTCAGTTAAGAACTTCTTATTTACAATGACGGCCTAGGAACAGTGGGTTAACTGCCTTGTTCAGGGGCAGAAAGAGAGATTTTATCTTGTCAGCTTGGGGATTTGATCTAGCAACCTTTCGGTTACTGGCCTAACACTCTAACCACTAGACTACCCGCCACCCCAGGAAATAGCATTCAATGCAAGTTAATGTACAAAGGTATAAAAAGTTTGATATAAATGAATTGTATGATATTTCATTTTCAACTAAAATTGATGTTTAATGACGTGATGTATATGATTTGAGGAACTCATACTCCTGCATAAGCCTTGTTAAAGCTTCAAAAGTTACAAACACTAAACTTTGTGTTCCATGTCGATCTTTTCATATGTCATGCATTTTTTGTGAGAAAGAATGTTGGCGTTTGTGCGTTGGAACTGAATACTTTTGTTCTTAGTCAGAATCACAGATGTAGTGCAGTACCTCAGCTGCTTATTAACTGGATATCACAATCAAGTATGAAAGTTGTAGGCAGATTACTTGTCAGTATAAATGAGCCTCTCGGCCAGCTTTCTACTGCTGTGAGCAAATTACCAAACAGCGTCTTTTATGACACACCAGAATAAAGTAGTGCTTTCACAGGGAATGTGCAAATCCAGTGAACAAAATCGGAACAATGATCTGAATTAAAGTATTCTCCTTCAATGCCCTTCACAGTTTCCTTTGCTTGTAGCTTCAACGCTTCAATTGATATGGTTGTGACCATTGTCACCATTGCGTTGGCGGTAGGGTTGCACATTTTGGGGAATATTCAGAGGTGGGAACTTTCCGTGGGAATTAACGGGAATATATGGGAATTAATGGGAATATTTGGGAATTAACGGAAATATATGCAAATTAATATTAATACCATTTAAATGTAGATGTTTTTTGCATTGGATATACTGTATTTACCATATCATATGGAGACAGAAACATAAACCTTTTACCTTATCATAAGTAATGATAATTGCAAATGATTAAAACCTTCCAACAGAAAAAAATAACAATTTGTTCTGAATTGAACAGAAACGGAATATTGAATGATCCCCAATGATCCATCGCATCAACCAAAAACGTTTTCAACATACATCCGTATAATGATTGTCGAGAAACTAAAGCTTTGGTTGTCTTCCTCTCAGGCGTCCATGACTTCTCCCTGGACCTCCTCAATGTACACTTTTTGAACATCAGACTCTGAGGCCTCATCTTCACTGTCACTTTCCAACCTTGTTGAGGATGGCTTGTTGTCAGGCTCAAAAGGCCTCAAATTTGCCAGGATGGCCTCCAGTTTTTCAACCCTTGTATTGGTCAGCCTGTTGTGTGCTTTGGTGTGTGTTCCCAAACAAGAACCAGTTGCGCTCTGAGGCGGCTGATGTTGGTGGGATTTGGATGATGATGGAGGCAACAGGGGAAAGAGCCTCAGATCCACAAAGTCCCTTCCACCAGGTGGCTGATGAGATGTTGGCACGACTGCCATATTGCAACTCCATCCCAAAGCCCTTGCTTGGAAGTGTACTTTGCCAGACTGCCAAGAACCTTGCCCTCATCCAGGCCAAGGTGATGAGACATGGTAGTGATGACACAATAGGCCTTGTTGATCTCTGTACCAGACAGGATGATCTTGCCAGCATACTTGTGGTCCAACATGTACGCTGCGGCATGTATGGTCTTCAGGTAGAAGTCTTCACGCTTTTTGATGTATTTCAGAACTGCAGTTTCCTCTGCTTGGAGCAACAGTGAAGTGGGCAGGTCAGTACGGATTTCTTCTCTTACATCTGCAAGCAGAGTCTGAACATCAGACAGGATGGCATTGTCTCCCTCAATCCGTGCAATGGCTACTGCTATAGGTTTCAGGAGTTTCAGACTGCTTACCGTCTCTCCCAAAATACATCATCCAGGAGGATCCTCTTGATGGGGCTGTCCATATCAGCAGACTGTGATATGGCCATTTCTTGGAGAGACTCTTTCCCCTCCGGGAGACTGTCAAACATCAATCAATCAATCAAATGTATTTTTATATAGCCCTTCGTACATCAGCTGATATCTCAAAGTGCTGTACAGAAACCCAGCCTAAAACCCCAAACAGCAAGCAAAGCATGTGAAAGAAGCACGGTGGCTAGGAAAAACTCCCTAGGAAAAACTCCCTAGAAAGGCCAAAAACCTAGGAAGAAACCTAGAAAGGAACCAGGCTATGAGGGGTGGCCAGTCCTCTTCTGGCTGTGCACGGTGGATATTATAACAGAACATGATCAAGATGTTAAAATGTTAAAATGTTCATAAATGACCAGCATGGTCAAATAATAATAATCATAGTAGTTGTCGAGGGTGCAACAAGCACGTCCGGTGAACAGGTCAGGGTTCCATAGCCGCAGGCAGAACAGTTGAAACTGGAGCAGCAGCACGGCCAGGTGGACTGGGGACAGCAAGGAGTCATCATACCAGGTAGTC
This sequence comes from Salmo salar, assembly GCF_965601325.2. Classification (NCBI taxonomy): domain Eukaryota; kingdom Metazoa; phylum Chordata; class Actinopteri; order Salmoniformes; family Salmonidae; genus Salmo; species Salmo salar. The sequence continues at coordinate 27,581,800 of NC_138309.1, read as the reverse complement.
CTGAGGCATGGTCCTAGGGCTCAGGTCCTCCGAGAGAAAGACAGAAAGAGAGAAAGAGAGAATTAGAGAGAGCATATTTAAATTCACACAGGACACCGGATAAGACAAGAGAAATACTCCAGATGTAACAGACTGACCCTAGCCCCCCGACACATAAACTACTGCAGCATAAATACTGGAGGCTGAGACAGGAGGGATCAGAAGACACTGTGACCCCATCCGATGATACCCCCGGACAGGGCCAAACAGGCAGGATATAACCCCACCCACTTTGCCAAAGCACAGCCCCCACACCACTAGAGGGATGTCTCCAACCACCAACTTACCGTCCTAAGACAAGGCCGAGTATAGCCCACAACGATCTCCGCCATGGCACAACCCAAGGGGGGGCGCCAACCCAGACAGGAAGACCACGTCAGTGACTCAACCCACTCAAGTGACGCACCCCTCCCATGGACGGCATGGAAGAACACCAGTAAGCCAGTGACTCAGCCCCTGTAAAAGGGTTAGAGGAAGAGAATCCCAGTGGAAAGAGGGGAACCGGCAAGGCAGAGACAGCAAGGGCGGTTCGTTGCTCCAGCCTTTCCGTTCACCTTCACACTCCTGGGCCAGACTATACTTAATCATAGGACCTACTGAAGAGATAAGTCTTCAGTAAAGACTTAAAGGTTGAGACTGAGTCTGCGTCTCTCACATTAGTAGGCAGACCATGCCATAAAAATTTAGCTCTATAGGAGAAAGCCCTACCTCCAGCCGTTTGCTTAGAAATTCTAGGGACAATTAGGAGGCCTGCGTCTTGTGACCGTAGCGTACGTGTAGGTATGTACACGTACGCTGAAGTTTATTTAGTGCTTTAGCCGGAAAGTATAGCATTGCAGTAGTCCAGCCTAGAAGTAACAAAAGCATGGATTAATTTTTCTGCGTCATTTTTGGACAGAAAGTTTCTGATTTTTTCAATGTTACGTAAATGGAAAAAAGCTGTCCTTCAAACAGTCTTGATATGTTCTTCAAAAGAGAGATCAGGGTCCAGAGTAACGCCGAGGTCCTTCACAGTTTTATTTGAGACGACTGTACAACCATCCAGATAAATTGTCAGATTCAACAGAAGATCTCTTTGTTTCTTGGGACCTAGAACAAGCATCTCTGTTTTGTCCGAGTTTAAAAGTAGAAAGTTTGCAGCCATCCACTTCTTTATGTCTGAAACACAGGCTTCTAGCGAGGGCAATTTTGGGGCTTCACCATGTTTCATTGAAATGTACAGCTGTGTGTCGTCCGCATAGCAGTGAAATTTAACATTATGTTTTCGAATGACATCCCCAAGAGGTAAAATATATAGTGAAAACAATAGTGGTCCTAAAACGGAACCTTGAGGAACACCGAAATTTACAATTGATTTGTCAGAGGACAAACCATTCACAGAGACAAACTGATATCTTTCCGACAGATAAGATCTAAACCAGGCCAGAACTTGTCCATGTAGACCAATTTGGGTTTCCAATCTCTCCAAAAGAATGTGGTGATCGATGGTATCAAAAGCGGCACTAAGATCTAGGAGCACGAGTGGGTGCTCCTAGATCTTGATGATGACAACACTAGCCCAACGGGTGTTGCTGGGCAGCTTCAATGTGGTGCTCTTATTCTTCTCACTTTGCTTGGTGAGGTAGATTGCTGCTATAACTTGATGAATCTTCACATACCTTCACATACCTACCTTTCTTGGCTCTCTTGTAGAGCGTATCCATTGTTTTCAGTGCCATGATGTCCTTGTGGAGCAGATTCAATGCATGAGCAGCACAACCAATGGGTGTGATGTGAGGGTAGGTCTCCTCCACTTTAGACCAAGCAGCCTTCATGTTCGCAGCATTGTCTGTCACCAGTGCAAATACCTTCTGTGGTCCAAGGTCATCTGCAATGTAGAGACCGGTGTGTCTGTTGTCCCTTGTGTCTGTGCTCTTGTAGAATACTGGTTGAGGGGTGGAGATGATGTAGTTAATTATTTCTTACTCATGAACATTCGACCACCCATCAGAGATGATCTGAATACAGTATACTTCCTCTATGATTTGCTTGACCTTCACTTGAACTCTGTTAAACTCTGCATCCAGCTAATGAGTAGATAAAGCATGTCTGGTTGGAGGGGTGTATGCTGGGCGAAGAACATTCAGAAATCTCTTCCAATACACATTGCCTGTGAGCATCAGAGGTGAACCAGTTGCATACACAACTCGAGCAAGACATTCATCAGCAGTTCTCTGACTACGTTCCTCCATTTAGTAAAAAAAAACTCTGATACCAGAAGGACCATGAGCTGCTGCTATCGATAAGTTGTCTGATTCATCATTTTCACCTAAATAGAAGTAGAGGGACTTTTGTCTGAGGTTGCTTGTTGTGAGCGCTGAGGGAACTTAATGCACTTGGCCAGATGATTCTGTATCTTTGTTGCATTCTTCACATATGATTTGGCACAGTATTTGCAAATTTACACAGCTTTTCCTTCTACATTAGCTGCAGTGAAATGTCTCCACACATCATAAAGCGCCCGTGATATTTTCCTGTAAAGATTAGATTTTTGGGGTAAAAAAACCCAAATACAATTCCATGTACAGATAAATAGTTAAGCAGTTAAACAACTCCTTTGTAAGATAAATGTTTTAAAATTAAACATGTTTGGAAACAGGTGAATTAACACTCCTCAGTTAGCAGGCTCAAGCAAGCTAAAACCCACATGGTAGCAAAAACGAACTAGCAGAAATTCTTAACAAGTTAGAAATGATTTAAACACACTTTCTGTAGGGTACTATTTACTAGTTAACAAAAAATGTATATCATATAAAATATATTCACCCCACCCGGTATTGTAATAAAAATGTACCAGAAAGCATGTAGTCCTTGGCTCAGACAGTGTAGTAGTGTGGGCTCAATACCATCTCATTAGTGTGCAAGATCTTGAGAATCAGCTGTACATGTGATGGAAGAGTGCACTGCACATATGATGGAAGAATGCACTGTGCATGCAGAGGATTGCAATTCCGTTGAATTGGGGATAATTTAACCAAGATATGCCACAAGACCTAGAATTGCCTTATGTGTATCCCACAAAAAAAGGTTCACTGTTATAAGCTAACTTTTTTTATGAATTTAAGCAAAATTCCCCAAATTCCCGGGCTTAACTTCCCATGGAAAATTTCCCCAAAAATTCTGGGAATTTCCCGGAAAGTTTCTGACCCTTTGTAACCCTAGTTGGCGTAGACTGCATTCACAGTAAACGCTGCATATGTCGGTTCAATCTGAAATTACCTTCAGATTTCTATCACGCAATTTGTAACTCTTCAGCGATACAGATTGAATAGAGTCCCTAATAAGCTTCTTCTTCTATCTCTCTCTACACTGCAGGATATCAGAAGCCTTCCCTGTGACAGACCTGTCTGACCATATTCAGCCAGCTGGGCTGTGTGACCACTGCTGAACACTGTTGAACATGACTGAGCCCAACATGAGCCTAGTGACCGCCAACATCAGCGGGGCCGGTAGCGACAACCTGGGGTATGGAGCAGGGAACTTCTACCGTCCGTTTTCGGTGTTCAGCGTGCTAACCCTCACCCTGCTTGCCATGCTGGTGGTGGCCACCTTTGTTTGGAACCTCCTGGTTCTCCTCACCATCCTGAGGGTGCGGACCTTCCACCGTGTGCCCCACAACCTGGTGGCTTCCATGGCCATTTCGGACGTGATGGTGGCTGCCCTGGTCATGCCGCTGAGCCTGGTACACGAGCTCAACGGGCGGCTGTGGAAGCTGGGCCGCGTGCTCTGCCAAGTGTGGATCTCCTTTGACGTGCTCTGCTGCACGGCCAGCATCTGGAACGTGACCGCCATCGCCCTGGACCGCTACTGGTCCATCACCAGACACTTGGAGTACACACTCAAGACTCGCAAGAGGATCTCCAATGTGATGATCGTACTCACCTGGCTGCTGTCCTCAGTCATCTCCCTGTCGCCACTGTTCGGCTGGGGGGAGACCTACTCAGAGGAGGGCATGGAGTGCCAGGTGAGCCAGGAACCCTCCTACACCATCTTCTCCACCTTCGGAGCATTCTACCTGCCGCTGTGCGTGGTGCTCTTCGTCTACTGGAAGATCTACAAGGCGGCCAAGTTCCGCATCGGCTCGCGCAAGACCAACACCATCACGCCTATGGCTGAGGTGATTGAGGTACTTTTGTTACCATAGTCTTACCCCGTGCCAGGGGGGTAAAACTGGTTAGAATTACATTTAAAAAAAAATCCAACCAGTTTTTGATTGTAATTATTTATTTTTCAACTAGTTTTGCCTGCTGGATGGTTGGTTGTTTCATGTGGGATCCACATGATGAACTACCACTAGGCTAGCATGGCATTAATAATCAGATGATTCCATTACCTTATTATTACTTTGACACACTCGTAAAGCTCCTCTGGCATTTTTGACAGACATTATCAACCCTGATCAGTGTTCAGATAAGGGTTGCACATTCAAACACGATCTGAATAATTATCTGAATATACCTCAGTTATATCAGTGTCATTATAGCTTTCTCATATCTGCTCCTGAGGTGCATATCACATTGTTATCGACTGATGAGGATATGCTGTTGCTCTCATATCGGTTGCTGGGCAATTAGTAGAAAACCATGTCATCACCACAATACATTATGAGCTGTGTTCTGATGGTGTTGTGATGGTGCTGCAGGATGTGTATCGTTCTCTAAAGCTTGTGTGTACTGTATCTCATACTCAACAGACCAATTCACATGGAGGCATGTACACATGCATGTTTGTACATAGGCCCACACACATGCACATCCACACACACAAATACGCACACGCACACACACACACACACACACACACACACACACACACACACACACACACACACACACACACACACACACACACACACACACACACACACAAATACACACACACACAGAGGGTGGGAGATAATGTGTTCCCCACACAGACAGACATTTAATCCATGGCGTTTAATCCAGGGAAGAAACAAGAAGCAGTGGCAAGTGAAGATGCGGCTGTTATTAATGGCAGTAGGCACAGTGGCCTATAAATACCCAGCATGTTCAACAAGGCTAGGGGTCACTGTACCGTCCTCACCACAGCGGCTCTCTCTAATCAGCAAGGCCCCTGGCATAGACCAGACACCCAGGTTGCGTCACAAATGGCACCATATCCTTATGAAGTGCATTACTTTTAACCAGGGCCCTATAGCCTCTGGTCAAAAGTAGTGACCTAAATAGGGAATGGGGTGCCATTTGGGATGCAGACCCACTCATCACACCCAAGCTTGTTCAAATGGAGCTGCCTCCATGTTGCCTCCACAAGGGTTGGGCTCAATTCAACATTTTTTTTTTATTCTAAATTCTGGAATTCAAGCATGAAGTGGAGAATTTACTTGGAATTTAATTGGAATTGCAGCAATCTGTAAAAATACATATCATTGGAATTGAATTGAAATGTAGACTGTCTGAATTGGAATTACATTTAAACTGTAAAAAAAATTGAATGGAATGGAATTGGAATATAATTAGAATTTAGACTGTTTGTATTGGAATTGAATTTGAATTGTAAAATAAAAACATCCTTGGATTGGAATTGGAATTTAGAATTGTAAAACTTCAATTGTATTATAATTGTGCAAGTTCCAGTTACTGGAGTTTATGTATTTAGCATTGAAATTGAATGCACATGTCGTTTTAAATCATTTCAACACACTATTGTGAACACATAATGTTTGATCAAATAATTATAACTATATACAGTACTGTATATGCATTACATTAAAATGTTTACTAATGAGGATGTGCAATATGTTTCCAATGTATTTATTTTGGTCCAATTAAAGGGATAGTTCACCCAAATTACATATTGGTTTCCTTACCCTTAAGCAGTCTATGAACTACAACATTGTAATTTTGTAATTTGGGTGGACTATCCCTTAAGGATGTAATTCTTTTTTGCTTCCATTTTAGCTTTGGAAAAATACATTTGAAATGGTTTCAGGGGGCTGATTAACACTTTCCAGCATGCTGTTTAGCAATTACATTTTTTAAATTATTCATTTGCAAAAAATGTTATCTACTCTGATCTGTTAGTAGTTGGATTTATTGCACCCGTGATTGAGATGATGGAGCCAGTTCATATAGCTTAGGTTGTCCTATCAATTTCATGCTCACTATCTTCTATAATCAGTCTGAATGGAAAAGGTGGGTGATGAATTATTCCAAATCTGGTAAATGTGCCATTTGGCTTGATATCAATTAAGCAATAATACATGAGAGGCCATGTGTTATGACATTTTTATCATGGCTGTGATGTGGTCATAGCCATGAGGTGAAACCGACTCAACTGTATTACAGCTTTTATACAACGGGTTACCAGCATTAAAATCAAGATTATATCCCAAACCATCCATTTTTTCAACAAGAAATGATGCTACATTCACTGAGACAGGATGTCAAGTGACATTTTAGGCATTCTCTGGTCGTTAGTTGTATTCGTATTGACTGCCATGTAAAGCAAAACTACCCAAGCGCTGGTTGATAGTTCCAGAACCTTGGTTTCTAGGGAGGCTGTACATGGTTCTGAAAACAGCGCATGTCTGGTCAACGCGTAGGAAAATTTAATAACGGATCAAAATATTGTATAGGGGCGCTGTCAATGGATCTGAAAACAGCACTGAAACATTGTTACAAAGACATTGATACAACAGATAAGAATAGAAACCACAATGACAATTATTTTCATATAGTCACAGCATCAACAGCTGTTTATGTATGATACTGAATTGCACATTTCCACGAGGCAGAGCTCATTCTTCTAGGTTTGTCACAACGTCGACTGAAGGTGGCGCCTCTCCTCGTTCGGGCGGCGCTCGGCGGTCGTCGTCGCCGGCCTACTAGCTGCCACCGATCCTCTTCTCATTTTCTTTTGGTGTGGTCTGGTTTATGTGTGCACCTGTATTGTGTTAGGTCATTAGTGGGGGGATTATTTAGTCTCTCTGTTTAGGTTTGGGGATTGGGCGGGAGTGTTTTTGTCTGGTTTGGTTAGGTTGGGGTTTTAGGCATTCCCTCTGCATTTTGTGTATTAAGGCTACGAGTTTTTCTGGGCTGCGCCCCTACTCGGTTTTTGGGCTCTTACTGTATTTGTATTTTTTGCTCTGCCTTACATGTTGTTGGCAGTTTGGACTGTTGCCTATTAAAACGTGTGTTCACGGACCTTGGTCTCCTGCGCCTGACTTCACCCCTCCTGCTGCTTTGAGTTCCTGACAGAATCCCGCACCACAATATGGAGTCAGCAGGAGTTGAAGCGCCAACCCCGTCCATGGAGGAACGGGTTGCCCAACACTCCACCATCCTCCATCGCCTGGGCACCGCCATGGACCAGGTGTTGGCGCGTTTGGAGAGCTGGGAGAGAAGCGCTCCCTCCTCCACTAATGCGGCTGCTCAACAGCCTGCGCCCCTACCAGCGCCGACGAAACCCAGCCCCAGTGGGGTTAAACTCGCGCCCCCGAGGGAGTACGATGGGATGGCCGCTGGGTGTAAGGGGTTCGTACTCCAGCTGGAGCTGTACCTAGCGACAGTTCGCCCCCCTCCCTCGGGAGAGGAGAGCGTCAGCGTCCTCGTCTCGTGTCTCACGGGTAGAGCCCTGGAATGGGCCAACGCCGTTTGGGACGGTCCGGACTCGGCTTCTTCACAAAACTGGATCTCAGGAGCGCGTACAATTTGGTGTGTATCCGAGAGGGGGATAAGTGGAAAACCGCATTTAGTACCACATCTGGTCATTATGAGTACCTCGTCATGCCGTATGGGTTGAAGAATGCTCCAGCCGTCTTCCAATCCTTTGTGGACGAGATTCTCCGGGACCTGCTCGGTCAGGGTGTGGTGGTGTACATCGATGACATTCTGATCTACTCCGCCACACGCGCCGCGCATGTGTCTCTAGTGCGCAAATTGCTTGGGCGAATGTTGGAGCGTGACCTGTACGTCAAGGCCGAGAAATGTGAGTTCTCCAAACAAGCCGTCTCTTTTCTGGGGTATCGCATTTCCACATCCGAGGTGGTGATGGAATGTGACCGGATTTCGGCCGTGCGTAATTGGTCGACTCCCACCACAGGGAAGGAGGTGCAGCGGTTCTTGGGGTTTGCCCATTACTACTGGAGGTTTATCCGGGGCTTTGGGCAGGTGGCGGCTCCCATTACCTCACTGATGAAGGGGGGGCCGGTGCGGTTGCGGTGGTCGGCGGAGGTGGACAGGGCTTTTAGTCGGCTGAAGGCTTTGTTTACCGATGCTCCAGTGCTGGCGCATCCAGATCCCTCTTTGCCATTCATAGTGGAGGTGGACCCGTCCGAGGCTGGGGTGGGAGCCATGCTGTCACAGCGCTCGGGCGCCCCCGAAGCTTCGCCCCTGTGCTTTCTTTTCTAAGAAGCTGAGTCCGGCGGGGCGTAACTATGATGTGGGGGACAGGGAGTTGCTGGCTGTGGTAAGGGCCCTGAAGGTGTGAAGACATTGGCTTGAGGGGGCGTGACACCCTTTTCTCATCTGGACTGATCACCGTATTCTGGAGTACATCTGGGCGGCGAGGAGACTGAACCCTCGTCAAGCCAGGTGGGCGATGTTCTTTACGAGATTCCAGTTCACGATCTCGTACATACCAGGTTCCCGGAACACTAAGGCTGACGCACTGTCTCGTCTCCACGACACCGAGGAACGGTCCACCGATCCCACTCCCATACTTCCAGCCTCCTACCTGGTGGGACCGGTGGTCTGGGAGGTGGATGTGGACATCGAGCGGGTGCTGCAGTCCGAACCTACTCCCCCTCAATGTCCCATGGGTCGGAAGTACGTCCCGCTCGTGGTGTCCACGATCGGTTGATTCGGTGGGCGCGCACGCTACCCTCCTCGGGTCATCCAGGGATTGAGCGGATGGTGTGGGGTCTTAGTGGGAAGGATTGGTGGCCCACATTGGTGAAGGACGTGAGGCTCTATGTCTCTTCCTGTTCGGTGTGCGCCTAGTGTAAGGCTCCTAGACACCTGCCTAGAGGGTAATTACAGCCCCTCCCCGTTCCACAGCGACCATGGTCCCCCCTGTCGGTGGATTTTCTCACCGACCTCCCTCCGTCTCAGGGGAACACCACGATCCTGGTCGTTGTGGATCGGTTCTCTAAGTCCTGCCGTCTGCTCCCTTTACCCGGTCTTCCTACGGCCCTACAGACCGCGGAGGCCCTGTTTACCCACGTCTTCTGGCACTACAGGGTGCCTGAGGACATCGTCTCTGAACGAGGCCCCCAGTTCACGTCCCGGGTGTGGCGGGCATTTATGGAGCGCCTGGGGGTTTCGGTCAGTTTGACCTCAGGTTTTCACCCCGAGAGTAAAGGGCAGGTAGAGAGAATTAACCAGGATGTAGGCAGGTTTCTGCTGTCCTATTGCCAGGACCGTCCAGGGGAGTGGGCGAGGTTCGTGCCATGGGCCTAGATGGCACAGAACGCTCTCCGCCACTCCTCTACTAACCTGTCGCCTTTTCAGTGTGTGTTGGGTTACCTGGTGCCCTGGCATCAGAGCCAGACTGAGGCCCCTGCGGTGGAGGACTGGGTCCAGCGCTCTAAGGAGAACTGGAATGCCGTTCAGGAATCCCTTGAACGGGGCAGGGGACGACAAAAGGAGAGCGCTGACCGCCGCCGCAGTGAGGCCCCCGTGTTCACCCCGGGGGAGAGAGTCTGGCTCTCAACCTGGAACCTGCCACTCCACCTGCCCTGCCGGAAGTTGGGTCCGCGGTTTGTGGGGCCATTTAAAGTCCTGAGGAGAATAAACGAGGTGTGTTACAGGTTACAGCTTCCTTCTTATTATCGTATTAACCCCTCGTTTCATGTGTCTCTCATCAAGCCGGTGGTAGCTGGTCCACTGCAGGATGCTGAGGTACAGGAGGTCCCTCCGCCCCCCCTGGACATCGGGGGGGGGGGCCCCGGCGTACACAGTCCGGTCCATCTTGGACTCCAGGCGCCGGGTAGGGGGCTTGCAGTACCTCGTGAACTGGGAGGGGTACGGTCCGGAGGAGAGGTGCTGGGTACCGGTGGAGGACATCTTGGACCCATCACTGATGCGGGAGTTCCACAGCCTCCATCCGGATCGCCCTGCGCCTTGCCCTCCGGGTCGTCCTCGAGGCCGGCGTCGGCGCGCGGCTTCCACGACTGAAGGTGGCGCCTCTCCTCGTTCGGGCGGTCTCGGCGGTCGTCGTCGCCGGCCTACTAGCTGCCACCGATTCTCTTTTCATTTTCTTTTGGTGAGGTCTGGTTTATGTGTGCACCTGTATTGTGTTAGATCGTTAGTGGGGGGGTTATTTAGTCTCTCTGTTTAGGTTTGGGGATTGGGCGGGAGTGTTTTTGTCTGGTTTGGTTAGGTTGGGGTTTTAGGCATTCCCTCTGCATTTTGTGTATTAAGGCTACGAGTTTTTCTGGGCTGCGCCCCTACTCGGTTTTCGGGCTCTTACTGTATTTGTATTTTTTGCCCTGCCTTACATGTTGTTGGCAGTTTGGACTGTTGCCTATTAAAACGTGTGTTCACGGACCTTGGTCTCCTGCGCCTGACTTCACCCCCCCTGCTGCTTTGAGTTCCTGACAAGGTTCTCATAAATGCAGCCACAACGATTCTTTCCGTCTCTTTCTATTGGATTTTTGTGGTTCTTGGTTTCTTCATTTTTGTCTTTTATCACGAATGAGTCTGGCTTCAGTTTGTGATTTCCTTCATTGCGTCTTTGGCAAAAGTGCAACTGCAAATCAAACCACACCTTATTCAGTAGGTGGCGTATAAACTCCAGAGAATATTATCATTCTCCTGTTTTGAAACAGTTACCAGATAAATTTTTATACCCTTTTCTGACAGCCATTCCAGAAAGCACTTCACTGCCCAGTTGGTTTTTCTTGATGTAGCTAGCTTGTTCACTTTGCTCCTTTTCTATGTTGTCTAGCCTTCCCTGTAGCTCAGTTGGTAGAGCATGGTGTTTGCAACGCCAGGGTTGTGGGTTCGATTCCCCGGGGGGCCAGCAAAAAAAAATGTATGAATTGTATGAAATGTATGCATTCACTACTGTAAGTCGCTCTGGATAAGAGCATCTGCTAATGACTAAAATGTAAATGTAAAAAATGTCTATACCAGTGCTAACATTACTGAGTTCTGCATGTCTAACGTTAAAGCTAGGCTCAGGTTGCTGGTCAACTAGTTCTTCTTCTTGTTTAATTTCTTTAATATCCTCCTCCTCTTCTTGTTGGCACCATTCATTAAACATTAGTGGATAAAACAAATCAAGAGTAACTTTAAAATCATCCATGACGAGTTACAGGTGCTAAGACTAGTAGTTGTAAAAGTAGTTGCGGTAGTGAACGTGGCCAAGTGTATGTTGTCTCATTTATCATGGGCAGGAGAGGCTCTAACAATGGGAATTCTAAACCACCCGTTGTGTAATTGGAATTAAACATCAGCCTGAAGGTCATCATAATTTCATAAAATGGCCTGATGTGGTGTGCAAATAAAATGATTTCTTATTGCTGTGGTATGGATATAACAGATAATCAAAGAGACCTGCTGGTATTTCAACACACTTATGAACACATCATTTTATGGAACCCTAGATAAAAGCTGAAAAAAGTGAATCCAATGACCTAGTCTTTCTCACTAATAAACACAATCATGGGTGAAAATTCTAACATCTGTCCAAATACACGCAAATATTTGCATATATCCCAGTGTGCCTTCAGAGTGAACTTCATAATTACCACTGTGTTTGCTTGTGATAGACATGATTGTTTCACTCAATTCCCCTTCACTAAGTGAGTGCCTAAGTTAACATTTCATCCATGAAATCAAACCCTTTATGACAATACATTACATATCATATTAGGCTGTACCTCAACAGCCTAGTTTTACCATAACACACTGGTCTGAAAGTCTAGGTTTGTAGGCCACATTGGGCAAGTCACATTATGCTGGTTTGCAAAGTGATATGTAATTCCCATTACACCTTCTCATAATGTGCCAAACCATTCAGAGACATTATTTTTAACAGCTTTAGCTTATTAATGATATTCAATAAGTGGATGAGTTTTTGGGGATAATGTTTTACATCTTTATGATTGTATGTTTTAATATGAAAACCATCTTATTGTCTTATTTTATATATTTAACATTTTAAGATAATTCCCTTAATTCCTGAGAGTTTTCAGAATTCAGAAGACATTTTGAGGTTTAACAGGAATCCCTCTTAGTTCGTTATTAGGTAAAGTTGGTCTTTGGAATCTGCCAGGAATTAAGGTAGTAGGGTTCAGTTTGGATTGAGTTGAAAGAAGGGAAGGAATTTAATTATGTGAATTGTTGTGGCAGAATATTGAATTAGGAATTGTATTTTTTTCTTGACTTAGTATTGATGGAATGTATAGGGAGAGGGAATTGAATTTAAATGTAATTTGTGGAAATGACCCAAACCCTGGCCTCTACTCTCTCTGGCTATATTCAATAAGCAAACAGCAGCATACACTTTTAAGTTCAGCAGGTTTGTTAAGAGAATTGTCTGCTACAAAACAGCTAGAATGTATTACGGCTATTTCACTGATTTGGAGATGGTTGAAAGTAGACTTCTTATAGACTAGTAGGTCATTGGAAAATGTCCATTAGCTTTCGTATGTTTTATTAAATTATACCGCATTCAAACAATATGAACTAATTGGCACCTAGCATGAATATGTATCACCATATACACCCTCAGTAAACACCCCCTCTAGTTTTCACTTAAATTAATTTGACAATCAACTATCACCCTCTAGAACTGTGGTATTTCAGCTGAATTAGTTTAGTCAATTCATTTTCTATGGAGAAATGTTAGGGTGTTTTATCTGTGGTATGATAGTTTGTATACATGGGTGTTTGGATCGAGGTCAGACCAGTTAACAGCGTGTACAAAAGGAGTCGTGAATATTAGGCGTGGAAACATCTGAACACAAGGAAGCACGCAGACCGCGATAGGAGCCCTAGTGGAAATTTCACACAGCATTAACACATTCTAACATGTTCCATGGCATAACTTGATAACCTGTTTCCAATACATTTGAAATGTATTTAGGAAGAACAAATGCTAGCTTTTCAGGGGTTTGTGAATACAAAGGCAGGTTGAATACTTTTGTACGTGGTACAATGAAATTTGTTACTGTGTAATTACTTGCAACACGTTTTTAACATGACCGTTTCCGGTAGGGTATCTCTGAGTGCACTTCAGGCGGGCTTACTTTCAACCCATGTTCAAACGCAATCCCCAACCCCCTAGTAGGCTCAGTGGAACCACTGTGTTCTAATAGGAAATTATATTGATATTTAGACTATTGCTAATTGGTATACAAAACGAATCATCTATGTTTAATCCAGTTGAGACTATCAGACAACATCGAACAGGGTTGTTATTGCTTATGTCTTGTGTATTACTTTCGTTTGCATGTCTTAAAGAGATTCTCCTGTACTTTTGGTTACTTTATAGCCAGTAGTTCTGAAAGTAGCACTCACAAGCTAAAAGTGGTCCCCAAAAATGGCATAATATGTCACATACAGTGCATTCGGAAAGTATTCAGACCCCTTGACTTTCTCAACATTTTGTTACGCTACAGCTTTATTCTAGAATTGTAAAAAATAAAAATAAATCCTAATCTACACATAATACGCCATAATGACAAAGCAAAAACAGGTTTTTAGAAGTACTAGCAAATGTATTAAAAAATCTAAACTGAAATATCACATTGACATAAGTATTCAGACCCTTTACTCAGTACTTTGTTGAAGCACATTGCAGCAATTACAGCCTTGTGTCTTCTTAGGTATGACGCTACAAGCTTGGCACACCTGTATTTGGGTGTTTCTCTCATTCTTCTTTTCAGATCCTCTCAAGCTCTGTCAGGTTGGGTGAGGTGCATTGCTGCACAGCTATTTTCAGGTCTCTCCAGAAATGTTCGATGTTCGATTCGGTTTGTTGATTTGTGCAATGGTTTTTAGAGCATTGAGCACTGTTTTCCCACAATGTACAAAACCATATGAGAAGAAGGAAAAATTAAACAGCTTTAGCTTATCAATGATATTCAATAATTGGATGAGTTTCTTGGGATAATGTTTTACATCTTTATGATTGTATGTTTTAATATGACAAGCATCTTATTGTATTTTTTTATATATTTAAAATTTTAAGCTAATTCCTGAGAGTTTTCAAAATTCAGGAGACATTTCGAGGTTTACCAGGAACATTCCCTCTTAGTTCATTAATAGGTAAAGTTGGTCTTTAGATTGGGTGTTCCGGGCTCTGGCTGGGACACACAAGGACATTCAGAGACTTGTCCCGAAGCCACTCCTGCGTTGTCTTGGCTGTGTACTTAGGGTCGTTGTCCTGTTGGAATGTTAACCTTCACCCCAGCCTGAGGTCCTGAACACACTGGAGCAGGTTTTCCTCAAGGATCGCTCTGTACTTTGCTCCGTTCATCTTTCCCTCGATCCTGACTAGTCTCCCAGTCCCTGCCACTGAAAAACATCCCCACAGCATGATGCCGCCACAACCATGCTTCACCGCAGGGATGGTACCAGGTTTCCTCCAGATGTGACACTTGGGATTCAGAGAATCTTGTTTCTCATGGTCTGAGAGTCTTTAGGTGCCTTTTGGCAAACTCCATGAAGGCTGTCGTGTGCCTTTAATTGAGGAGTGGCTTCTGTCTGGCCACTACCATAAAGGCATGATTGGTGGATGCTACAAAGTCTCATAGTACAGGGTCTGAATACTTATGTAAATAAGGTATTTCTGTTTTTTTTATATACATTTGCTAAATATCTAAAAACCATTATGGGGTATTGTGTGTAGACTGCTGAGGATTTTTTTTTAAATTTCATCCATTTCAGAATAAGACTGTAACGTAACAAAATGTGAAAAAAGTAAAGGGGTCTGAATACTTTCCGAAGGCACTGTATGTGCAGATATGTGCACCACGTTATTGCTCTCTCTTTCTCGCTCTTCTGTGTCCACTGAATTATTGGGCCCGCCCTGCAACCTCATTGGATAATGCTGGGCCGCTTGATAGCTGTCACTCAAATTTGAGGGACTGAAGCTCATTGGCTATAACTCAAATTACTCGGAGACTGGCCCACATGGGGGGAAATGTAGGGAAAATGTTGTGGCACATCTTCAAGAAAACAATTGCTTTCAAAACTAGGGATTTCGTGGGTAACTGAGGTAAAACAGTAATTCTCCTCATTCTCCAGCCCAATGTAGGATGTTTCAAAAATATTTTCTTTGTCGCCAAAGTACCCGAGCATGTCTTTAAATTCCACAAAAAATGTAGTTAAGTCACTTAGGGTCTGATAGTTAGCTACCTTTTTGTCTGAAAATTACATTTCACATTTCACCACTAAGAAAACCTTAATCTAATGACAGGAGTCAGGCTTTCATATATCACAGTCCCAGATATCTGTACTTAAAGTATTACATCCATATACACTGTCAAAGAGGCAATCTTGGATTCAAACAACAACAAAGTGGACACTTGTTTTGGTAAACAGCTGAGGGATGGGACTAGAGAAATGTAACCAATATCAAATTCATAGACAGATCTATCGATGCAAGGACTGCCATGAATGAGATAAAAAGTACATAATGTATCTTGTGTTTTGATGTGGTAAGACAGTTGAACTAAGTTTGTGAGCATTTATAAATTATATTCTTCAAGAATCAATGGCTATATTTCATCAAAGCACACAAATTGATCTAGCAATCCCAGATTGCCCTTCAAACTGCAAACCCTTTTTCCATAGTACCTCAGGGTTCAATATACACTACCCTTCAATTTTGCATCAGCAACTTCCCCCTAGACACTATGCTTTTAACCCCTATCCTCTGCTGCAAATGGAATGACTCTCTCCATTTGTCTCCCTGGCCTCCTGGCCCTTATTTATTTCTGTAAGAATGTACTTTTTCACACATACGTCAACTAACTCTGACTAAGCTCTTTATACATCTCTATACTTCAGTCTTAGAGCACCTGGTGTTGTTGTTGCTGCCAATAGGCTGCCAACCTACCTGCCACTCTAGTTTTAATAGACCAGGGACTGCGTCCCTATTTAGTGCACTACTTTTGACCATGGCCCTTTAGATGGCCATTTGGGACGCGCAACCCAGGTGTGATCTGCTGGGAGGAAAGTGTAGGTTTGTAAACAGCTTATGCATGATGACCTGCAGCGGTCAGGTGTAGAGACAAACACTATTTCATCAGGCTCCTTATAGCAGGGCGGGTGCCTGGAGAGGAGAAATGGGCGGAAAGATTGAAGGATGGTGTTTTCATTCCATTTATTCTGTGTGAGGCTGATGGCTTTTGATTTGATTTATTAGGATCCCCATTAGCGGACGCCAATGGCGACAGCTAGTCTTACTGGGCTCCGACATATAACGAAAACACGTTACACACAAAAGACTTTACATACAGACAACAAGCAGGTCACATGGGGAGAGGCGTTGTGCCATGAGGTGTTGCTTTATTTGTTTTTTGAAACCAGGTTTGCTGCTTGAATTCTGGCGGGTCTTGTAGTTTATGACCTGTAGCGTGGCTGATTGATTCATCAGACACTATTTTGCTTGTTTTTGATTGAGATGTTTATTGACTTGCCCACAAGGTTCAGCTAGCTGACTAGTTGCTCAATTAACGAATTTATTGGCTGGTTCTTTTACTGATGAGTATCAATTGGTTGACTGTTTGATTAACTAAGTGACTAATTGACTGAGAACAAAATAAGTTATGGCTTATGTAAAATGAACAAATGTAAAACTGAACGCCTGCAATTAACAACAGATTGATTGGTCGGTTCTTTAATTTCTTAATTGGTTGACTGATTGGATTGACTAACTGATTGGCTGACTGTTTGATTGACAGGTGGAGGCATCGCGGCAGCCCCAGATGGTGTTTACTGTGCGCCACGCTACGGTGACCTTTCAGATGGACGGCGACACGTGGCGCGAGCAGAAGGAGAAGAAGGCGGCGCTGATGGTGGGCATACTGATCGGCGTCTTTGTCCTCTGCTGGATCCCCTTCTTCCTCACAGAGCTCATCATCCCACTGTGCCACTGCGACATTCCGCCCATCTGGAAGAGCATCTTCCTGTGGCTGGGCTACTCCAACTCCTTCTTCAACCCGTTAATATACACAGCCTTCAACAAGAACTACAACAACGCCCTGAAGAACCTGTTCTCCCGCCAACACTGAGGCTGGGGATGAGGGCTGGAGGACGAGGGCTGGAGGACAAAACTGACCGTGTAAAATAACGGTTAAAGTCATCGGGTCCTATCGTCTCTGACCGCAGAACATTGGCCATCATTTTCGTTTCATTTGACACTGAGGCTGGGGCAGAGACTAAGGCTGAGTCCACAGGAGGTTGTTGGCACCTTAATTGGGGAGGACGAGCTTGTGGTTAATGGCTGGAGCAGAATAAGTGGAATGGTATCAAATACATCAAACAAATGGTTTCCACGTGTTTGATGCCCTTCCATTCGTGCCATTCCAGCCATTATTATGAGCCATCCTCCCCTCAGCAGCCTCCTGTGGCTGAGACTAAGGCTGGGGGTAAGGCTGAACCACACGAACAGCCACTCCACCAGGAGGCTAGCTCTATCAGAGCTAGAGAGCAAATCTGACAAACCAGCACAGGCTCTTTTAGCATCTCCTTTCCCAACTCTGCATCAACCAAGTTCTTGCGAATCAGCTTGTTGAAAGACTTTCAGAACTTTTATGATGTTTTTGCATCAAATCAAGTTTTATTTGTCACATGAGCTGAATACAACAGGTGTAGACTTCACCATTAAATGCTTACTTGCAATCCCTTAACCAACAATGCAGTTCAAGAAATAGTTAATAAAATATTTACTAAATATACTAAAGTAAAAATGTCAAAAAGCTATCAAAAAGTGAATTTACATAACAATAATGAGGCTATATACAAGGGGTACCGGTACTGAGCCAATGTGCGGGATGTAATTTGTAAGGTGACTATGCATAGATAATAAACAGCGAGTAGCAGCAGTGTAAAAACAAAGGGGGGGGGGGCTTTGGTTGTAGAAGCTGTTAAGGAGCCTTTTGGTCCTAGACTTCGCACCGCAGAACCGCTTGCCGTGTAGTAGCAGAGAGAACAGTCTATGACTTGGGTGACAGGAGGCTTTGACAATCTTTCTCTGACACCGCCTAGTATATAGGTCCTGGATGTCAGGAAGCTTGGCCCCAGTGATGTACTGGGCCGTACGCACTACCCTCTGTAGCGCCTTATGGTTGGATGCCGAGCAGTTGCCATACCAGTCAACCGGTCAAGATGCTCTCGATGGTGCAGCTGTACAACTTTTTGAGGATGTGGGACCCATTCCAAATCTTTTCAGTCTCCTGAGGGGAAAAGTTGTCGTGCCCTCTTCACAACTGTCTTGGTGTGTTTGGACCATGATAGTTTGTTGGTGATGTGGACACCAAGGAACTTAAAACTCTCAACCCGCTCCACTTCAGTCCCGTTGATGTTAATGTGGCCTATTCGGCCCTCCTATTCCTATAGTCCATGATCAGCTCCTTTGTCTTACTCACATTGAGAGAGAGGTTGTTGTCCTGGAACCACACCGCCAGGTCTCTGACCTCCTCCCTATAGGCTGTCTCATCATTGTCAGTGATCAGGACTACCACTGTTGTGTCGTCAGCAAAGTTAATGATGGTGTTGGAGTCGTGCTTGGCCACGCAGTTTTTTATTTTATACCTTTATTTAACTAGGCAAGTCAGTTAAGAACAAATTCTTATTTACAATGACAGCCTGGAAACAGTGGGTTAACTGCCTTGTTCAGGGGCAGAATGACAGATTTGTACCTTGTCAGCTCAGGGATTCGAACTTGCAACCTTTCGGTTACTAGCCCAACGCTCTAACCACAAAGCTACCGTGCCGCAGCGGTGGGTGAACAGAGAGTACAGCAGGGGACTATGCATGCACCCCAGAGGGGCCCCCCCTGTTGAGGATCAGTGTGGCAGATGTGTTGTTGCCTATCCTTACCACCTGGGTGTAGCCCATCAGGAAGTCCAGGATCTAATTGCAGACGGGGGTGTTTAGTCCCAGGGTTCTTAGCTCAGTGATGAGTTTTGAGGGCACTATGGTGTTGAACACTGAGCTGTAGTCAACGAACAGCATTCGCACGTAGGTGTTCCTTTTGTCCAGGTGGGAAAGGGCAGTGCGGAGTGCTATAGAGGTTGCGTCAACTGTGGATCTGTTGGGCCGGTATGTGAATTGTAGTGGGTCTAGGGTTTCTGGGATGATGGTGTTGATGTGAATCATGACCAGCCTTTTTACCTCATTCATGCTGTAGAAATGAGTTAAAACGGATTTAAATGTTCCTGCATTAAAGTCCCTGGCCATTAGGAGCGCCACTTCTGTGTGAGCATTCTCTTGTTTGCCAATGGCATTACATAGCTCATTGAGTGCGGTCTTCGTACCTACATCGGTTTGTGGTGGTAAATAGACATCTACAAAAACCACAATTGGTTAAGAGCCCGTTTAACAGCAGCCATCCCCTCCGACACCATTCTCCAGCCTTCATTGTTTTTTCGCAGGTATATAACCAACAAAACTGTGGACTACATTGTAAAAGTAACAATCTAGGGACTACATTACAATCCGTGGATTTAACAACCATCAATTCACTCTGAAGCTTTTTAACAACCATTGATTCACCACATGAATAAAAAAGATTGTTGTCCTCAAACTGAAGTTATCAAACATAACTGTGATCATCTTGCAATTGACTACACCATTTTGAGAAAGTACAAATTTAGATTGCTGTATCCAAATAAGATAATACTGTATCAAAATTAAATAAATGCATGAAAATTAAAAAGGGGTGTTCATAATCTTTACTCTCACTTGTTTGAGACTATTCACGGATTGCTTGTTTCAACACAATATTGTTTTGAACTTTCGCTTTGGACTGATGCCCGACTAAGCATTCTACTCAATGCATCATCAATGAGCGCTGATGAAGATTTCATAAAAAGTGCATTACAGTGACTTGGAAATGCAATGACATTCAGAAGGAGGCAAATAATTAGTAGGAAAACCCTTTGTCGTCATTTTGATGTCGCCAGATTGACTTTAGATGCAGTGTAACGTTAATTAGTTAACTAAGATTGAAGGGAGGACGCCAGATTTTAGCTAGCTAACGTAAGCATTGCTAGCTATGTTTGACAAATTTTGCTAGCTAATGACAACTGTCTAAAGTAACTTTGACAACTAGATATTGCTGGCAAAGTTGTTTCCTTCAAAATATTTGACTACTTTAGCAATGTATTTCTAGGCACCATAGTATAATTTAGACTAAACAGTATTTAGCCTCCATCCAGAATGACTGGATTTATCACGACTTTACAGCACCACTACTGCACAGCCGGTAGGTGGCTTGAGAACATTCATAACAATGGTATGACACGACCAAGTGACAGAGGTGCAACTTGTGAAAAGTAGTGAGTAAAAAAGGTTTCTTCATGTTATAGAGATATCTATTCTGGATCTTAATGGATTATTTGGAAACATAGGTTATTGATTTTGACAGTCATTGTACTCTGTTGTCTTTGATCCTATACTTCACCGATGAATTGGTCGAGCTAGGTTCATTTTAATAGGTGTGAGTGAGCCATTGTTGTTGGAGAGAGGGAAGCAAAAGTCTCAGGGCTCCACACATTGCCCCGGGATGGCTGATAATTCACGTACCACATCTCCTCTCCTGCTCCGCTCTGATCCCCAATTGAAAATGTAAAACATCTCTGTCAGCCGAGTGAGCCATCCCAGCTACAACAGATGCTCATAGTATGGGGTGGATAATATTAATATTAGCTGCATGGTGTGTGTGTGTGTGTGGGTGTTTATGTGTGCGTGCATCCGTGCATGCGCATGCATGCATGCATGCATGCGAGAGTGAGAGTGACAAAGAGAGGATTAAGGGGTTACCCACCATTGGCCCTTCCCTCCAACAACACTCCCTCACATTACTTCAAAGGGGATACAGGACTTCCTCCTTGGGTAAAGTGGAACGACGGCTGGGAGAGATGTCTGGGATGTCTAAATCCCGTACCTGGATATTTGTGTCCTCTACTACTCAGGCATTTCCTAACAGAACAGAAGACTATTAAAGATAGGGGATCCAGAGAGTTACTCTCTGATCGAGATCAAAGAAAATGTTCAGTAAAGGAAGAGAATGTGCCAAACTCTAAACAAGTCAATGATAATGATGGGCATGGTTTTGCAGACCAGCTTGACCACGTGTCAAACTCATTCCACAGAGGGGCAAGTGTCTGCGGGTTTTGCTCCTCCCTTGGACTTAATTGATGAATAAGGTCAGTGATTAGTAAGGAACCCCACTCACTTGGTTGTCTAGGTCTTCATTGAAAGGAAAAAACAAAAACCGTCAGACACTAGGCCCTCCGTGGAATGAGTTTGACACCTCTGAGCTAGACCATGCTGGACCAGCATACACTCTACAGCAAGAGTATTCAACTCTTACACTAAGCGGTCCAGAGCCTGCTTGTTTTCTGTTCTACTTGATAATTAATTGCACACCCCTGGTGTCCCAGGTCTAAATCTGTCCCTGATTAGAGGGGAACAATGGAAAAATGCATTGGAACTGGATTCGAGTTTGAAGGCTCTATTGTAAAAAATAAAATAAAGATAAAAAGTTATTGAGGGGTGAGATTGATATGTGTAAGCATATTTATTTTTTGCATATCTTTAATGCTGTGACGTTTTCCTTTTGTGCCATGAAATGTTGCACTGTTAAAAAGTTCCTGTAATTGTACTGTACACTAGAGACTAACGGTTGGAGTGAAAGTAAGGTAAGCAACTGATGGGTTTGGATTTCTAAACTTTAAATATTGGTAATCATTACTTATACTAGAGACATGAGGGGTGCCATAGTCTCTAGGGTCTACACCAGAAGTTAATGGTTAGCTGTAGTAGGAATGTATATGGTGGATGCAATTAATCTGGGAATGTACTGAGTGAAAGAAGAAAATGTACAAAATGTAGACACTGATAAGGATGGAGAGATCTGGATTAGTGAGGAAGGGGTTTGAAGTTAGGTCAGGTCACCTTAAAGGAGAAGGAACAGTTTGTGGAACAGTTTGTGGCCTGTATCACTTAACGTCCTGCCTAGTAATAAAGATGTAATGTTTAGAGAGAAGGAGGAGACTCCACCCAAATTGGGGTATATATACTACCACTGGTGGAACCATGTCTTTGTCTTATGCAGCTGTATTGACCCAATGGGTGAATAAACTTGGTTGGAGCTTTCATAGTGTCAGTCAATTTCTTACTCTGATATTTAGAACCTAACACAATAAGTTACTGAATTTTTACAGCTGAATGAAGGTGTTATTGCTGTTAAAGGACAGTATGCTGTTTACTTGAAACTATACCTCACTTGGGATTTAACTCACAACCTCTTGGTTCCTAATGAGCTGAATTTCCTGCTACACCATCAGGTCTGTGGGCATGACAGAGATTGACCACAGATTTAATGGCAAGAATGCAGTTCTGAACTTTTATAAAAGCTGCCATAATCAAGTCAATAATTGTCTGATTATCCGACAACACCAAAGTAAAAATAGCAGTGCTCAGGGACACTTGATGTAAAATGTGCATAAATTCCTTGGGGATTTGAACTTGCTGCTTTTGGGCAGGCAGGAGTGAATTAATGTTTCTGCAGTGCCACCAGGTACATCTTTATTACCAAGAACAGTCTTAAAAGTAGGGTAGGGTCACTGTTGTTCCCCGGGATAGAAAAAGGTCAAAGGTACACATAAGGTATCTTCAGAGGTACACATAGGAACTGAGATGATACTGGTCGGTTTCTTTTAGGATACATGTGCAGACAATCTAGTATAATGGTACATTTTTCTACCCAATATTTTTTATATAAGGTACAATCATCACTGTGCTTTGAAATGTAGGTGGGGGCAACGTACCGGTGGTGCTCATTTGCATATTTGGGGGCATTGTCTAATATGTGTATTTGTGCCAACCGTCAGTTGAAGTGTAGTACCAATTTAAGTGCTTGATGTTTATGTTATTAATGGTTGAGTATCCCTTTTAACATTGTTGGGTCTTCAATTGGTGTGTAAATAAAGAGCAGCACAGTTAAGATATTACTGTGCATGTCTCACTAACTTAATGGAAGTTAGTTGCCTGAATGTTGCATTACTGAATGGAGAACCAGCTGTCAGTAAGTAAAAGGCACAGTAACTTAATAGCCAGTAGTGATGGGAACTTGAGGCTTTAACCAAATTGCACTGAAAAATGGTTCAAAACTCAGTTTCATTATCTGTTCACAATGCACATTAGTGACATCTGCTGGTCAGCAATAAATAGCAGCATGTGATTATCAGATGGACGTTTTTCTCTCATTTGCACTGTTTTTGTCAAAACTCGTTGGCTGTAGTGGCCTATAATCAATAGGAATACCAGGTTTGCATCTTACATCATGCTTCCCTTTTTAGTCTTCAAGTTGACTATTTTTAAAAATGCAATCTATGGCATTATTTAGAATGCTATACTATACTAAATAAAACCAATTATTTAAACAACAGTGCATAAAGTGAAGTTTCACATTAAACAATTTTCAAAATACTGCACCTTCAACAGGATTCTCATACCCTCACATCCCTGAATATTCTACAGTTCCCTACTCTACCTGCTAAACTACTGGTTAGGATAAACTTTTCTTACAAAATCCTAACTATATATATGTAAGTACGGTGTCCAGTAGAGGTCAGTGTTTGAAATCAGCTTGGAAAGTACCGGAACCACAGAGAAATCAGTGGGATCTCGCATTTTCTCACATCATTGATGACGTACTTCTGATACAGTGATATACACTTAGGCACACTGCATTGAAGTTAGTTGCTTAGCCAGTAACTGCTAGTAACTCACGGGCAACTAACTGTCAATAAGTTATTGCAAAATGCAGAGTAACATACTTGCAACTAGCTGCCAGTAGCTCACTACCTTCAACTATTAAGCATACTTTGAGGTGAACACACTTAGGACTCAGCCTCACTTGGCCTCAACCTCTAGGTTGGCAGCAAACTGACCTTCCTGCCACACCATCAGGTCAGTGAGTGTGAAAGAGATCAACCACAGTAAGTTACTGTGAATTTTAAAATAACTACTTGCAGCATGCTACCGTAAATTACTGAAATGTAAACAAGAACTTCCCGGTGACCAATCGCCATAAATGTGCTGGAAAATACACAGTAACCCGTTAAAGATCCTGAAATGTCACTCTGATTCCCATGTAAAATTTACTTTTGAGTTTCTAAAATATCCCCCATAATATTTTTTGGGGGATAGAATTGCTCAACATTTTAGAAAAATTACTTTTTCTCTCATGACTAAATACCAGGAAGTTTGAAAAGACAGGCTAGGTGGATGGGGAGCTTGTATTGATGATCTTGACTGACAGCTCTTGGAAACACCTATGTCAAGAAATGTGGATGCACTGTGCAGCAGTAAAATCCTCTCAATCTAATTTGATGATACACACAGCAGCTCAAACAACATCGCAATTGCATCAATGACGTAATTTTTTTAATGCAGCTCCTGTTTGGAAAGTCTGTTGTGATGCTGTTCATAACAGCACTATGTCAACTGCGTCAGAGTATTGAACGACCCTTCCCCCTTTTGGTGGCTGAAGTTACTGGCTAGCTTGTTCTATCTAACACCAGACACAGATGAAAGGGGAGACATACAGTTGAAGTCGGAAGTTTACATACACTTAGGTTGGAGTCATTAAAACTTGTTTTTCAACCACTCCACAAATTTCTTGTTAACAAACTATAGTTTTGGCAAGTCGGTTAGGACATCTACTTTGTGCATGACACAAGTCATTTTTCCAACAATTGTTTACAGACAGATTATTTGACTTATAATTCACTGTATCACAATTCTAGTGGGTCATAAATGTACATACACGAAGTTGACTGTGCCTTTAAACAGCTTGGAAAATTCTAGAAAATTATGTCATGGCTTTAGAAGCTTCTGATAGGCTAATTGACACCATTTGAGTCAAGAGAGGTGTACCTGTGGAGTGATTTCAAGGCCTACCTTCAAACTCACTGCCTCTTTGCCTGACATCATGGGAAAATCAAAAGAAATCAGCCAAGACCTCAGAAAATAAATGAAGACCTTGACAAGTCTGGTTCATCCTTGGGAGCAATTTCCAAATGCCTGAAGGTACCACGTTCATCTGTACAAACAATAGTACACAAGTATAAACACCATGGGACCACGCAGCCGTCATACCGCTCAGGAAGGTACCGCTCCACAAACTGTTCCTTCTCCCTTAAGTTGACCTGACCTAACCTCAAACATCTTCCTCACTAATCCAGATCTCTCCATCCTTATCAGTGTCTGCCACATGTAATTATATTTCCTTCACTCAGTACATTCCAAGCATAATTGCATCCACCATATACATTCCTCCTACATATAGCCATTCACTTCTGGTGTAGACAATAGTACGCAAGTATAAAAACTATGGGACCACACAGCCGTCATACCGCTCAGGAAGGAGACGCGGTCTGTCTCCTAGAGATTAACGTACTTTGGTGCGAAAAGTGCAAATCAATCCCAGAACAACAGCAAAGGACATTGTGAAGATGCTGGAGGAAACGGGTACAAAATAATCTATATCCACAGTAAAACAAGTCATATATCGACATAACCTGAAAGGTCGCTCAGCAAGGAAGAAGCCACTGCTGCAAAACCGCCATAAAAAAAGCTTGTTTGCAACTGCAAGTGGGGACAAAGATCATTATTTTGGGGGGAATGTCCTCTGGTCTGATGAAACAAAAATAGAACTGTTTGGCCATAATGACCATCGTTATGTTTAGAGGAAAAAGGGGGACGCTTGCAAGCCGAAGAACACCATCCCAACCGTCAAGCACGGGGTGGCAGCATCATGTTTTGGGGGTGCTTTGCTGCAGGAGGGACTGGTGCACTTCACAAAATAGATGGCATCATGAGGTAGGAAAATTACGTGGCTATATTGAATCAACATCTCAAGACATCAGTAAGGAGATTAAAGCTTGGTCGCAAATGGGTCTTCCAAATGGACAATGACTCCAAGCATACTTCCAAAGTTGTGGCAAAATGTCGTATGGACAACGAAGTCAAGGTGTTGGAGTTGCCATCACAAAGCCCTGACCTCAACCCTACAGAAAATTTGTGGGCAGAACTAAAAAAACATGTGCGCGCATAGAGGCCTACAAACCTGACTCCTTTACACCAGCTCTGTCAGGAGGAATGGGCCAAAATTCACCCAACTTATTGTGGGAAGCTTGTGGAAGGCTATCCGAAACGTTTGACCCAAATTAAACAATTTAAAGGCAATGCTACCAAATACTATTTGAGTGTATGCAAACTTCTGACCAACAGGGAATGTGATGAAAGAAATAAAAGCTGAAATATATCATTCTCTCTACTATTATTCTGACATTTCACATTCTTAAAATAAAGTGGTGATCCTAACTGACCTAAAACAGGGACTTTTACTAGGATTAAATGTCAGGAATTGTGAAAAATGGAGTTTAAACGTATTTGGCTAAGGTGTATGTAAACTTCCAACTTCAACTATGTAGTAAGTATCTTTGCCATAGATGAATAGTGTAAACTTTTAATTATATTTGTTGACATCCTACAGTCAAATGTTGGCACCAGTTGAGTAACTATCTAGGTATATAAACTACAGCCCTCAGCAAACAAGCCTTCACTGATTTTGGTTACAAGGTGGTGCTTATTTAAATTAGGTTAGAGAATATCATGTTACTAAATCAAATCAAATTTATTTGTCACATACACATGGTTAGCAGATGTTAATGCGAGTATAGCGAAATGCTTGTGCTTCTAGTTCCGACCATGCAGTAATATCTAACAAGTAATATAACCTAACAATTTCACAACAACTACCTTATACACACAAGTGTAAAGGAATGAATACGAATATGTACATAAAAATATATGAATGAGTGATGCCCGAACGGCATAGGCAAGATGCAGTAGATGGTAATGAGTAATGTAGGGTATGTAAGCATTATATAAAGTGGCTAGTGATAAATTGATTACATACATTTTTCCATTATTAAAGTGGCTAGAGTTGAGTGAGTATGTTGGCAGCAGCCACTCAATGTAAGTGATGGCTGTCTGGGCTAGGGGGCAGTATTTTCATGGCCGGATGAAAAACGTACCCAATTTAAACAGGTTACTACTCTGGCCCAGAAACTAGAATATGCATATTATTAGTAGATTTGGATAGAAAACACTCTGAAGTTTCTAAAACTGTTTGAATGGTGTCTGTAGTATAACAGAACTCATATGGCAGGCAAAAACCTGAGAAAAATCCAAGCAGGAAGTGAAAAGTCTGAGAATTGTAGTTCTTCTTTTGATTCTCTATCGAAGCTACAGTGTTTGGGGGGTGACGTTGCACTTCCTAAGGCTTCCATTGGCTGTCTAAAGCCTTCAGAAAGGGGTTTGAGCATTTTCCTGTCACTGGGCAGATAATAGAAGCTCAGTTACTGAGTGGTCTGCCTGGCAACAAAGGGATTGGATATGCGCAGTCACGTGAGCACGCTGTTCCTTCTTTTTCTTCTTGAACGAATATGCTATTGTCCGGTTGGAATATTATAGCAATTTTACGTTAAAAATACCATAAAGATTGATTTTAAACAGCGTTTGACATGCTTCTAAGTACGGTAATTGAACATTTTGACTTTTCATCTCTCGTTCCACGCTCACGCTTTATGCCTTTGGATAAGTAATCTGTACGCACGAACAAAACGGAGGTATTTGTACATAAATATGGATTATTTCAAGCAAAAACAAAATTTCTTGTGGAATTAGCAGTCCTGGAAGTGCATTCTGAAGAAGATCAGCAAAGGTAAGAGAATATTTCTAATACTAATTCTGAGTTTAGGTTGCCCCGAACTTGGCGGGTGTCTGAATAGCTCGCCGTGATGGCTGAGCTATGTCCTCAGAATATTGAAAAATGTGCTTTCTCCGTAAGCTATTTTAAAATCTGACACAGCGGTTGCATCCAGGGGTAGTCTATCTACACTGCTCAAAAAAATAAAGTGAACACTTAAACAACACAATGTAACTCCAAGTCAATTACACTTCTGTGAAATCAAACTGTCCACTTAGGAAGCAACACTGATTGACAATAAATGTCACATGCTGTTGTACAAATGGAATAGACAACAGGTGGAAATTATAGGCAATTAGCAAGACACCCCCAATAAAGGAGTGGTTCTGCAGGTGGGGACCACAGACCACTTCTCAGTTCCTATGCTTCCTGGCTGATGTTTTGGTCACTTTTGAATGCTGGCGGTGCTTTCACTCTAGTGGTAGCATGAGACGGAGTCTACAAGCGTAGTGTCCAGAGCATGAAGGCGCTACCAGGAGACAGGCCAGTACATCAGGAGACGTGTGGCAGGACCCTTTGTCCAGGACCCTCCTACCAGCTGACTTGAGCGTGGCAAACCTGCTTAACCAAACTTGTATGTCATAGTCCTGGATGCATTCATTGTGAAGCTGTACTGTAACTACCTTGGATTCTGTTTCAGAAAGGGGGTATGTCCTGAATCTGTTAAAGGGCTGAATCTTTGCAATTTCTGAATTTTAACCAAAACTGTTATAGTAACTTAGAGGTTTTGGAACTGGCTTCAAATTATTCCTGTTCAGGTCAGACGGCACAAAGCCCATACTTCTCTGGAGAACTGCTCTGCTGAATTCCAGGTGGGTCAT
Organism: Salmo salar; assembly: GCF_965601325.2. Lineage (NCBI taxonomy): Eukaryota > Metazoa > Chordata > Actinopteri > Salmoniformes > Salmonidae > Salmo > Salmo salar. The sequence continues at coordinate 27,552,893 of NC_138309.1, read as the reverse complement.
GGTTTCTGGTCTGGCAGTTGTTGTTGCTGCTGTTGCTGCTGCTCCTGCTGATCCCTGGCAATTGGGGTCTCCGTCCTTGGCAGCCTCCTCATTGGGCATTAGCGTCAGCCTCACTGCATTGTAGCAGGTCATCGCTCCTGGGTTCATCCCGGTCATCTTGTTCAGGTGGGGTTGGGAGATTTGTGGTTTTGGTTCTTGATGATGTCTAGTCTGGTCATTGGTCTGCTCTGATCCCGCAGGGGGAGGAAGGACAACCTCAGAGCGAGCACCTGGTCTCAGAGTATTTTGCATTGTTCTGTACATAAATCCGAGACACTCCATTTAGTATGATGTTACGTTTGGTATGTTACATAAGACAGATGGCTACTTAAGGCAAAAACGAAAAGTGGATGGCTGGGCGTATAATGCGAACATCTAGCAACCCAAATGTTGCAAGTTTGAATCTCATCATGGACAACTTTTGCATTTTATCTCATTTGCAACTTTTCAACTACTTACTAATCTTGAGCTACTTTGCAACTACTTATCATGTTATCTAACCTTTCCCCTAACCCTATCTCTAACCTTTTCTACTAACTCCTAAACTTAACCCTAACCCCTAGCCCAGCTAATGTTAGCCACCTAGCTAGAATTCGATACATATCATACATTTAGCAAATTCGTAACATATTGTACGTTCGGCAAATTCGAAACACATAATATGTATTGTAGGTAAAAATCTGTCGCTCTGCCCCTGAGCAAGGCAGTTAAAAATTTTAACACACTGTTCTCCGGGTGTTGAAGACATGGATGTTGATTAAGGCAGCCCCCCGCACCTCTCTGATTTAGAGGGGTAGAGTTAAAAGACACATTTCAGTTGCATACTTTCAGTTGGACAACTGACCCCCCTTTCCCTTAATTCGTAACATATCACACGAAATGGGTGATGGAAATCCACAAATTAACCTCTTGACGGTCGCCTAGGATAGGGGGCACTACAGCGATTTTTGAAAAAAATCGTGCCCATTTTAAACGGCCTCCTACTCAAACTCAGAAGCTAGGATATACATATAATTAATACTTGTGGATAGAAAACACCCTAAAGTTTCTAAAACTGTTTGAATGGTGTCTGTGAGTATAACAGAACTCATATGGCAGTCAAAACCCCAAGACCGATCGTAACAGGATGTGGAATTCTGAATTGCGGACTCAACTTCATCACTTTGCCTATTAATCACACCGTGAGCAATGGTTCATTGAGCACTTCCTATTGCTTCCACTAGATGTCCCCAGTCTTTACAAAGTGGTTTGAGTCTCCTACTGTGAAAACTGACTGAATGAGACGCTGTGGAAAGTGGTCACATGAGGAGGGCCATCACCATTATGACGCCGGTGCCCCTGGCTACCCTCCCCTTTCGAAACGTTTTGAAAGACAATGCAATCGTCCCCCTTGAATCTTATTGGAGCTCTGGTTGAAAAAGGCCCTAAAGATTTATGTTATACAACGTTTGACATGTTTGAACGAACCTAAATTAAAAAAAAATGCATTTTGTTGAGAGAGAAGTACCGCAGCCGACGGAAGTTTTGGAAAAGCCTTCAGAACGCGCTAACAAGAACAAGCTATTGGGACGTAAAGGATTAACTTTTTCGAACGAAAATACATTTGTTGTGGACCTGGGATTCCTGGAAGTGCTTTCTGAGGAAGATAATCAAAGGTAAGGGATTATTGACAATAGTATACAAGAGTAGATTTGATATGCGATTGTTCCAAGATGGCGCTGACCTGTAACGGTAGCCTATTTTTCTGAGTATCGCATCCCCTTTTATCGCAAAGTGTGATTACCCAGTAAAGTTATTTTTAAATCTGGCATTACAGGTGCTTTCAAGAGATGTTCATCTATAAATCTTAGAATGACAATATTACATTTTAAAAATGTTTTTGAATAGTAATTTAGTAAATTGTAGCGTTGTTTCACCGGATGCATTTGAGGGAAAATAGTTAGTCAACGTCACGCGCCGATGTAAAATGCTGTTTTTATATATAAATATGAACTTTATCGAACAAAAGAATGCATGTATTGTGTAACATGATGTCCTAGGAGTGTCATCTGATGAAGATTGTCAAAGGTTAGTGCTGCATTTAGCTGTTTTTTGGTTATTTGTGATGCATGTGGTTGGTCGGAAAATGGCTATGTGGCTACTTTTACGATATACTCCTCTAACATAATCTAATGTTTTGCTTTTGCTGTAAAGCCTTTTTGAAATCGGACAACGTGGTTCGATTCAGGAGAGGTGTATCTATAAAACGATATAAAATAGTCCTATACGGGACGGAGCCCGACCAGGGGTTAATACATACCATATGAAACGTCTCATATCATACTAAATGGAGTGTTCAGATTTACATACAGAATAATTCTGTGAGACCAGGTTACATGAACCGGAGGTCAATGGATGCACTCATCTGTGGTCTGCTTGCTCCAGGCGTAGATTGGTATCTTTAAAAGAGTTCCTTCCTCTGCGCCCTGGTTGTGTTCTCTGTGTCTGGTCTTTCCTTCTGTTTAACTGCTCTTGATGGTTTGCGATCGGCTGGTCCTGGTCTGGGTGCTGGTGGCCTGAGGAGGGCAAATTAACCTGTTAGGGCTAGGGGGCAGCATTTGCACGTCTGGATAAAAAAAATGTACCCGATTTAATCTGGTTACTAATCCTACCCAGTAACTAGAATATGCATATACTTATTATATATGGATAGAAAACACTCTAAAGTTTCTAAAACTGTTTGAATGGTGTCTGTGAGTATAACAGAACTCATTTGGCAGGCAAAACCCTGAGACATTTTCTGACAGGAAGTGGATACCTGATGTGTTGTATTACCTTTAAACCTATCCCATTGAAAAACACAGGGGCTGAGGAATATTTTGGCACTTCCTATTGCTTCCACTAGATGTCACCAGCCTTTACAAAGTGTTTTGAGTCTTCTGGAGGGAGATCTGACCGAACAAGAGCCATGGAACGATGATGTCCCATTAGACACCTGGCGCGCGAGTTCATGTTGGGTACCCTCGTTCCAATACGTTATAAAAGACTATGCATTCGTCCACCTTGAATATTATTCATGTTCTGGTTAAAAAAGGCCCTAATGATTTATGCTATACAACGTTTGACATGTTTGAACGAACGGAAATATATTTTTTCCCCTCGTTCATGACGAGAAGTCCGGCTGGCTTAGATCATGTGCTAACAAGACGGAGATTTTTGGACATAAATGATGAGCTTTTTTGAACAAAACTACATTCGTTATGGACCTGTGATACCTGGAAGTGACATCTGATGAAGAGAATCAAAGGTAATGGATTATTTACATAGTATTTTCGATTTTAGATCTCCCCAACATGACGTCTAGTCTGTATCGCAACGCGTATTTTTCTGGGCGCAGTGCTCAGATTATTGCAAAGTGTGATTTCCCAGTAAGGTTATTTTTAAATCTGGCAAGTTGATTGCGTTCAAGAGATGTAAATCTATAATTCTTTAAATGACAATATAATATTTTACCAATGTTTTCTCATTTTAATTATTTAATTTGTGACGCTGACTTGACTGCCGGTTATTGGAGGGAAACGATTTCCTCAACATCAATGCCATAGTAAAACGCTGTTTTTGGATATAAATATGAACTTGATAGAACTAAAAATGCATGCATTGTCTAACATAATGTCCTAGGAGTGTCATCTGATGGAGATTGTAAAAGGTTAGTGCATCATTTTAGCTGGTTTTATGGTTTTGGTGACCCTGTCTTTGACTTGACAAAACATTACACACAACTCTTGTAAATGTACTGTCCTAACATACTCTAAATTTATGCTTTCGCCGTAAAACCTTTTTGAAATCGTAAAACGTGGTTAGATTAAGGAGATGTTTATCTTTCAAATGGTGTAAAATAGTTGTATTTTTGAAAAATTTGAATTTTGACATTTATTTGGATTCAAATTTGCCGCTCTTGAAATGCACCTGCTGTTGATGGAGTGCACCACGGGTGGCACGCTAGCGTCCCACCTAGCCCATAGAGGTTAAGAAAAAAAGAAGCAGGGGAGGAGGACGGCAGGCCAGGGTGTAGAGGGAGCAAGGCCTGCAGTCTGTCGTCTCCTCCTCAGGCAGCTGTTCCGGTGCTGGTTCTGGATGCTAGGGGGTGGGTCTGGGGTTGTCCGTGGTCAAGCCACTGTTACCTTTCCTTCTTCCACAATCCTTCAGGAGTCGGAGTGGTCCATGGACTAGGCGAACAGCACCAGCCGCGGTCAAGACAATGTTATTAGCGCTGTCCCCTAGCCCGTCGAAAGAAAATAAAAAACAGAATGAAGAGGGTAGAGAGAGGGACACAACCCCAGACAATCTCCACCACACAGGTTTGTGCGTAATGAAGCAAAACGTTACAAAGATTGTAGGAGTGGACAAATGAGGTGCTCAACCTTCATCTTCTTCTTTAAATTTGTTTTGGCAGATCGCAACCAACTGAAAGGTGCATACACCGCGAGTGTGAGGACGTCATGGCCTTCCCATTCATCCTTTTCTCTTATCTATCCCTGCGTTGCTGTACCAACCAACCCTACACCCATTAAAAAAACCTTACCACTATTCCACTATATTGTACACCCAAGTACTTCTCTGCAGCTGCCACCACAAAAAAAATTATGTGATTTACATTCCATTTCTGCAGTACAGTTGATAAACATTGCTATGAACAACCTTACTGAAGCACATGTTATTCCTATCACTCTCTATTGGCTTATGACTCCTCACAGGGATCCTCTCAGGATCCTTCGCTCTGTACCCATATTCCTCTCTTACTCTTCACTGCTTCAGGATATGACACCTTCCTTACTACTCTGATCCTGGCAACCTCAACCTGCCTTTCTCTCAATGGACACTTCTGATCTCCAGCATCATGGGTACGCCTACAGTTAAAACTCACAAATGTTTCCACCGATACTACACATTCATTTGTCTCATGCCCTCTTTCACACTTCTAACTTATCCTGCTTCTGACTACCAAAGACTTGTGGGAGTTCTGAACATCATCTCATGTGGGAAAACGTCACACTTCCGCTGTCACGGATGTCGTATGAACGAGACCAAGGCGCAGCGTGTGTATCGTTCCACATATTTATTTATCTGTGAAACTATGCAAGACATACAATAAACTATAAACAAAGAAACAACAAACCGTGACGAAGAGGTGCAACATACACTAACTCAAAATAATCTCCCACAAACACAGGTGGGAAAAACAACTCCTTAAATATGATCCCCAATTAGAGACAACGATGACCAGTTTCCTCTAATTGGGAATCATACCAAAACCCCAACATAGAAAAAAGGAACTATAACATAACATAGTAAATGAACCAGATAAACCACCTAGTCACGTCCTGACCATCTCTACCATAGAAAATAAGACCACTCTATGGTCAGGATGTAACATCCACATTATTGTGCTGCTGGGCCGTGCTCTCTGGATCAGAGACGGCTGTTGTGGCCTGCACGCAGCCAGCGTCTCAGCAACCCTCTTTTTAGGTGAGTTCTGTGGATCTGGCCTCGCAATCAGCTTCTAGACACGGCAGAGGCCTGATCATTACGGCTATTGTGATAGCATGTTCAATGGAGAGGCATATAGCTGTACCTGGGGCAAAGACTTTGTGTTTTCCTGGGGGAAAAGTTCAGGATATCACCAGGTTGCTTCCAGAGGCTGTGCTTCAGTCACCGGGGGATGATACTGTCATGGTTCATGTGGGGTCAAATGACATTATGAAGGGCAGCTCAGAACAGCTGAAGATGGATTTTATAGAACTGATTGGGTCACTACTTGACACCAACAAACACCCCTTAATATCTGGCCCTCTGCCCTCCCTAAATCGTGGCATTGAATGGTTCATCAAACTTTTAGTCCTCCATAACTGGCTACGAGACTATTGCAGCTCTGTGGGTGTAACATTTATTGACAATTTTGATATCTGGAAACAAAGCTTGTATTATAAGGAGGATGGAATCCACCCAAATCATTTGGGTTCATGGATCCTTTCACAGTATTATAAGGCTGCGTTGAGACAATGACTTATCAATGACCCAAGCCCAGCTCATTTAATCCCTACAATTGTGTCGCTGAGTTGTGATAATGCATCAGCAAATGTACATTATGGGCATTGGAAGACACAATGTAAGTAACCTAATTTATGTCCTTCTTACTGCCCTGAATGCCTCTGCTGATCCTACAGCTATTGCATGCAGTAATCATATGTGACTCATTACAGGAAACTTGGCTTATGTGACAAGTCACGACTTCACAGGAGAGTCATTTGAAAATGTATTTGTATTTTTTTATCAAAACATGTTTTTGGCAGAAATGCCTTCTGGAACATTTTAACTTTCATGTGCCTTAATAAAAAACTTGTATGCCATCTGTAAATACGAATAAAGTTGTTAAATTACGAGCCTAGTTGGTTTAGCCAAAGAAAAAGTAAGGAACCTTCCCGCTAGCCATGATTGGCTGAGATAATGAATGGGCTTGCCATGCTGTAAGGGTGCGTGCTGGTGGCAGGGAAGTCAGGCGCAGGAGAATCGAACTTGGTGTAAAACGGAGCAGTTTAACCTGTTTGGGCTAGGGGGCAGTATTGAGAATTTTGGAAAAAAGATGTGCCCATTTTTAACTGCCTCCTACACCAACTCAGAAGCTAGAATATGCATATTATTGTTCAGGTTTGGATAGAAAACACCCTAAAGTTTCTAAAACTGTTTGAATGGTGTCTGTGAGTATAACAGAACTCCTATGGCAGGCAAAAACCTGACAAGGTTTCATGCAGGAAGTGGCCTGTCTGACAAGGAGTCGTGCGTCTTGCATCTGTTTATTGAAGAGTAAGGATCTTAGCTGTAACGTGACAATTCCCAGGGCTCCAATAGGCTCTCAGAACCCGGGAAAAACCTGAACGATGACGAGGCAGCCTCTGGCTGAAACAGATTATCGCCTTATCCAAGTGGCCGATCAGAGGACCATTGAATGAGGCGCGTGCACGATTCGCCCCCGTGGAGAAATTTCATTCGGCTGTTTAGCTTATTGCAGATTCCCGGTCGGAATATTATTGCTTTTCTACGAGATAAATGGCATAAAAATTGGTTTTAAACAGCGGTTGACATGCTTCGAAGTACGGTAATGGAATATTTAGACATTTTTTGTCACGCCATGCGCCATGCGCACGACCGTTATTTACCATTCGTATAGTGTCTAGAACGCACGAACAAAACAGAGGATATTTGGATATAACGATGGATTATTTGGGACCAAACCTACATTTGTTATTGAAGTAGAAGTCCTGGGAGTGCATTCTGACGAAGAACAGGAAAGGTAAGAACATTTTTCTTATAGGAAATAGGATTTTGGTGAAGGCTAATCTTGCCGGGTGTCTAAATAGCTAGCCGTGATGGCTGGGCTATGTACTTAGAATATTGCAAAATGTGCTTCATCCGAAAAGCTATTTTAAAATCGGACATATCGAGTGCATAGAGGAGTAATGTATCTATAATTGTTAAAATAATTGTTATGCTTTTTGTGAACGTTTATCGTGAGTAATTTAGCAAACTGTTAGTAAATTCCCCGGAAGTTTGCGGGGGGTATGCTTTTTCTGAACGTCACATGCTAATGTAAAAAGCTGTTTTTTGATATAAATATGAACTTGATTGAACAGACATGCATGTATTGTATAACATAATGTCCTAGGTGTGTCATCTGATGAAGATCATAAAAGGTTAGTGCTGCATTTAGCTGTGGTTTGGGTTTTTGTGACATTATATGCTAGCTTGAAAAATGGGTGTCTGATTATTTCTGGCTGGGCACTCTCCTGACATAATCTAATGTTTTGCTTTCGTTGTAAAGCCTTTTTGAAATCGGACAGTGTGGTTAGATTAAGGAGAGTCTTGTCTTTAAATAGCTGTAAAGTAGTCATATGTTTGAGAAATTGAAGTAATAGTATTTCAAACGATTCAAAAATCGCGCCACTGAATTCAGGTGGCTGTTACGTAGGTGGGACGAATTCGTCCCGCCTTGCCCATAGAGGTTAATAAGTGCTCAAAAACTCAGAAAACCAAAATATACAAAATAATATAAGTGGGTACAAAACCCATCGCACACCAGAACATATCTAGCACATAGCTTACAAACAAACAATCACCGACAAAGACAATGAGGGGGAACAGAGGGTTAACCTGTTAGGGCTAGGGGGCAGTATTGACACGGCCGGATAAAAAAGTACCCGATTTAATCTGGTTACTACTCCTGCCCAGTAACTAGAATATGCATATAATTATTGGCTTTGGATAGAAAACACCCTAAGGTTTCTAAAACTGTTTGAATGGTGTCTGTGAGTATAACAGAACTCATATGGCAGGCAAAGACCTGAGAGGATTCTATATGGGAAGTGGCCTGTCTGACAAGTTGTTGTTCATCTTGGCTCTTTTTATTGAAGACTGAGGATCTTTGCTCTAACGTGACACTTCCTACGGCTCCCATAGGCTCTCAGAGCCCGGGGAAAAAGCTGAACGATATCGAGGCAGCCTCTGGCTGAAACACATTATCGCTTTTGGCAAGTGGCCGATCAGAGTACTATGGGCTTAGGCGCGTGCCCGAGTCGACCCCATGCTTTATTTTCTTTCGTCTGTTTACCTAAATGCAGATTCCCGGTCGGAATATTATCGCTTTTTTACGAGAAAAATTGCATAAAAATTGATTTTAAACAGCGGTTGACATGCTTCGAAGTACGGTAATGGAATATTTCTAATTTCTTTGTCACGAAATGCGCCATGCTCGTAACCCTTATTTACCCTTTCGGATAGTGTCTTGAACGCACGAACAAAACGCCGCTATTTGGATATAACTATGGATTATTTGGGACCAAACTAACATTTGTTATTGAAGTAGAAGTCCTGGGAGTGCATTCTGACGAAGAACAGCAAAGGTAATAACATTTTTCTTATAGTAAATCTGACTTTGGTGAGTGCTAAACTTGCTGGGTGTCTAAATAGCTAGCCCTGGGATGCCGGGCTATCTACTTAGAATATTGCAAAATGTGCTTTCACCTAAAAGCTATTTTAAAATCGGACATATCGAGTGCATAGAGGAGTTCTGTATCTATATTTCTGAAAATAACTGTTATGCTTTTTGTGAACGTTTATCGTGAGTAATTTAGTGAATTCACCGGAAGTTTGCGGGGGGTATGCTAGTTCTGAACGTCACATGCTAATGTAAAAAGCTGGTTTTTTATATAAATATGAACTTGATTGAACAAAACATGCATGTATTGTATAACATAATGTCCTAAGTGTGTCATCTGATGAAGATCATCAAAGGTTAGTGCTGCATTTAGCTGTCTTCTGGGTTTTTGTGACATTATATGCTAGCTTGAAAAATGGGTGTCTGATTATTTCTGGCTTGGTACTCTGCTGACATAATCTAATGTTTTGCTTTCGTTGTAAAGCCTTTTTGAAATCGGACAGTGTGGTTAGATTAACGAGAGTTTTGTCTTTAAAATGGTGTAAAATAGTCATATGTTTGAAAAATTTAAGTTTTTGCATTTTTGAGGTATTTGAATAACGCGCCACGGGATTACACTGGCTGTTGAGTAGAGGTTAAATACACAACTTGTAATGAATGGGATTGGAACCAGGTGTGATACAAGACAAGACAAAACCAAAGGAAAATGAAAAGACGATCAGCGATGGCTGGCTAGAAGGTCGGCGACCTCCCACTCAATCAGCGCACTGTCCGACCGATCCCAGGATGACCAGAGGAGGGTGACGTGTGGGCCCAATAGATCAACCGGTCACGGGTTAGGGAGGGTTTGGCCGGCAGGGATATCCTTGTCTCATTGCGCACTAGCGACTCCTGTGGCAGGCCGGGCGCAGTGCACGCTGACCAGGTCGCTAGGTGTACGGTGTTTCCTCCGACACATTGGTGCGGCTGGCTTCTGGGTTGGATGCGCGCTGTGTTAAGAAGCAGTGTGGCTTGGCTTGGTTGGGTTGTGTTTCGGAGGATGCATGGCTCTTGACCTTCGCCACTCCCGAGTCTGTACGGGAGTTGTATCAATGAGACAAGACAGTAACTACTAACAATTGGATACCATGAAATTGAGGGTAAAAAAATATATTATAAAAGAGAGCTGCTACCCCCAATTTTGTGGTATCCAATTGTTAGTAGTTACTGTCTTGTCTCATCGATACAACTCCCGCACCAATGTGTCGGAGGAAACACCGTACACCTAGAGACCTGGTCAGCTAGGTGTACAAGGCAAGAACAGTTTACACCTGAAGCATGAGGACTTGCAGCGAGTTGTGAACTTTATCAACAACTATGCAGAGGATAATCCAATAGTATTACCAGGATGCCACCCAGGACACAACCACTTTGGTGGAAAGCTGCTGCCATCCCGCGACAAAAGCAGCGGTGTGGCGTCTCTACAAGGAATTGATGACAACACCTGGTATGTAAAGCATAAACAACAGGTTTTGATTATTTAATTTACCTCCAACATGATTAACAGTACTTTTATTGATCTCACATTATTTCTGTATTTTCCACAGGTACATGTAGTCGGCTGTCTTCCTTCAGGAATGTGTGGAGAAAATTGTTGCCCCACATCTCAAGCACTAAGCCCCGGACAGACCTGTGCTGGCAGTGCCTGATCACAGGCCACACCAAATCTGCCCCCGACTGGTGCTTCCGCCTCATCAAGCAGCGCTTCAGAAAGACCAGAGGGAACACTCTCACCGCGATTGCTAGTGTTGTGAAGGACAGCACTCTGACGAGTCAACATCCCACAGCTGGATGGACTGGAGGATGGTACGGTGCTGGTGGAAAGCTATGACTGGCAACAACACCTGACTCTGTACTTCAGGCCGCTTGCACAGATCAAGCAGAAACACCACTGCAGGTGAACATAATTTTCATCGCATTTTATGAGGTTATTCTTCTCATCTAAACTTGGGAGGTGAATTGATGTTACGCAAGGTTGTAAAGTCTTTTCAATTTTGTTTGTTATTTCTTGTTTTACAGCTTTGATGCTCTGGAGCCTGGTGTTGTTGTCGCCAAGGATCATTCGGACTCAGTCAGGACCAGGTTTCAGCTGCTGCACAACGCTGACATCCTTCCTTCCATGTACAAGCACCACCTGGACTGGACACAGCTAGACAAACTTATCTTTTTCAAAAGATCAGGGAGTTTTCTGACGAAGAGGCTATGGACATCACATGCCCTGCACCAAAGTCAAGGGAAGGACAGAAAAAGGCTCTCTGAATATAGACTCCATACATAAGGGACGATGGCATTACCCGTATGGTTGATGAGGATCTCCATATTGCATATTGCAAATGTACGGTCCCTTACTAGACGCCCGCGAGTGTTATTAAAATAGGCCGACGGCCTCAGGTTGTGCCCCAGGGCCGGATCTTCCGGGAACTCATCAAATAAAGTATTTCTGACATTTGGTTTCCGTTTTATAAAATTCCACCAAATGGCGACTGGCTGCTTATTGCAAATGGACAAAACATCACCAAATGGACATGGCCATTTCTCCTAAACAGAAAAGACTTTGAACTCGAAACTCTGTGAGCATAGGTTTGGCCAAATGGGCTTTTAGCCCAGAAACAAGATGGTGTCGAGGCCTCAATGCTTTTTGAGTTAACGCCCATTTTCTGGGATTAAAGGTCAAAAAAGGTAATACAGCGCTAATTTGACCACTTCACATCAAAATACATAAACTTACGGTGTAAGGACAAAAAACCCAGCCATTTATCTATTGTACTTTAAGAGAAATAATTCAATGTCCTTTTGGTGATGGTTAAAGAAATGTTGTTTTTCCAAAAAAGTTATAGATCTAGTTGCGGCGTGTTCAGATGAATCCGTTAAGGTGGGTTTCAGAGCTCTACGTGATTTATGTGATTTTATGTGATTTTCTGAACTCACATACACACATACACACAGTCAATGGGGAGTGACACGGTGTGAGGCTTACAGACACATAGAGCCTGCAATAGTTATCTGCATTCAAACTATCAAAGAACCATCAGACCTAGAGCTCTGAAACTTTATATACGTGTTTTGGAGATTAAGTTGATAGTGCATGGTGAGTTGTGTGGCTCTAGAAGGTTCTCAAGCCGAGAAACAGCCTCAGCCATTTACAATGACTTCAATTCATTTTGAACATTTTCCCCAAAATCTTTAAAAAAACAATTCTCATTGCACCAAATTCTTACTTCCTATAACTTTCTATGATCAAACATGACAAATAGACCTTCTAGGTTGATTCAGGGCTTAATATAGTGATATATGGTCTTCCCTGTGGCTCAGTTGGTAGAGCATGGTGTTTGCAATGCCAGCATGGTGTGTGCAACGCCAGGGTTGTGGGTTTGATTCCCACGGGGGGGCTGTACAAAAAAAAATGCATGCAATGTATGTATTCGCTACTGTAAGTCGCTCTGGATAAGAGCGTCTGCTAAATGACTAAAATGTAAATATATATCATTTGGTCAGTATAAATGCCATTTGGACATTTCTTATGCCATTTGGACATAGTTCACTGACTTTTGGGTTCGATAGCCGACTTCTTATGATCATATATGGCAAATGGACATAACATCCTGATTTGGTACTTTCAGTACTTATGTATGGCATTTGGACATTTCTTATGCCGTTTGGCCATGGTTCATTGACTTTTGGGTCCTACGAAGCCGACTTCCTATGATCATATATTGCAAATGGACAAAACATAGGCCTTATGGACTCACTTAGATAATACCTAGCAAGACATGGTTATAACATCTACAGAAAAGACAGAAATGCCAAAGGTGGAGGTGTGGCTGTTAATATTCAGAACCACATGCCTGTAAAGCTGAGAGAGGATCTCATGTTAAACACTGTTGAAGTAATATGGCTACAGAGGAATCTGCCTCACCTAAAGCCCATTCTGGTGGGAAGCTGCTATAGAAACCAAGTGCTAACAGTCATTATGCTTGATAATGCATGTGATTTTAAATATTGACTGGCTTTCATCAGTCTGCCCACTCAAGAGAAAGCTTTGAACTCTAACCAGTGCCTGCAACCTGGTTCAGGTTATCAAATCAACCTACCTGGGTAGTTACAGACAGGACATGAATGAAATCATCAACATGTATTGATCATATCTTTACTAATTCTGCAGAAATTTGTTTGATAGCAGTATCCAAATCCATCAAATGTAGTGATTACAATATATTAACCATATCTGGGAAAACCAAAGTTCCAAAGACCGAGCCTAATGTAGTGTATAAGAGCTCATACAATAAGTTTTGTAACGATTCCTATGTTGTTGATGTAAATAATATTTGTTGGTCCGTGGTGTGTAATGAGGAGCAACCAGACGCTGCACTTGACACATTTATGAAATTCCTCATCCCAGTTACTAATAAGCATGCACCCGTTAAGAAAATTACTGTAAAAACTGTTAAATCCCAGTTGATTGATGAGGAATTGAAAAACTGTATGGTTGAGAGGGATGAGACAAAAAAAATGCAAATAGGTCTGGCTGTACAACCAATTGGCAAATGTACTGCAAATTGACAAATCATGTGACTAAACTGAATAAAAAGAAGAAGAAACTACTACATTTACATTTACATTTACGTCATTTAGCAGACGCTCTTATCCAGAGCGACTTACAAATTGGTGCATTCCCCTTATGATATCCAGTGGATCAACCACTTTACAATAGTACATCTATATCTTTTTGGGGGGAGGGGGGTAGAAGGATTACTTTATCCTATACCAGGTATTCCTTAATTAAAGAGGTGGGGTTTCAGGTGTCTACGGAAGGTGGTGATTGACTCCGTTGTCCTGGCATCGTGAGGGAGCTTGTTCCACCATTGGGGTGCCAGAGCAGCGAACAGTTTTGACTGGGCTGAGTGGGAACTGTGCTTCCGCAGAGGTAGGGGGGCCAGCAGGCCAGAGGTGGATGAACGCAGTGCCCTTGTTTGGGTGTAGGGCCTGATCAGAGCCTGAAGGTACGGAGGTGCCGTTCCCCTCACAGCTCCGTAGGCAAGCACCATGGTCTTGTAGCAGATGCGAGCTTCAACTGGAAGCCAGTGGAGTGTGCGGAGGAGCGGGGTGACGTGAGAGAACTTGGGAAGGTTGAACACCAGACGGGCTGCGGCGTTCTGGATGAGTTGTCTATGAAACAAAGATAAATGACATAAAGAATTATAGTAAATAGCTTTGGAGCACCTTGTATGGCATGGCTGTTGATAGATGAGGAATCAAATGCAGGAAAACAGCGATTCGGTGTATTGGCTTTAATAGGCTTCCAAACCAAACGACAGCCAACCCAAACGGTGCACAGAGCGCACTACAAAGCAAAGTGCCCCAAACACACGGGACAAAACACAGCTTGCGCAAACATACTGAAAAATGTGCAACAAACCGCGTGTAATCACGCACAGCATACAATGGAAAAATAGTCCCGCACACAGAGCAGGCGGGCCTGCTGGCTAATAAAGCCAGCTAATTAGCCCAACTAAGAACAGGTGCACCTAATAACGAAAAGGGGGGAAAACAAAAAGGAATCAGTGGCAGCTAGTAGGCCGGTGACGACGACCGCCGAGCGCCACCCGAGCAGGAGGGGGAGCCACCTTCGGTAGGAGTCGTGACACACCTTAAATTACATTTTGGGCAAAAAGGCAAACTCTGCTCCATCATTCATTGAATCAGATCGCTCATTCATCACAAAACCCACTGATATTGCCAACTACTTTGTTATTTTCATTGGCAAGATTTGCAAACTAGCAAAAATTGTTTTTGTCTATCAACAATGACAAGCCACTGGGGTCTGACAACTTGGATGGAATATTACTGAGGACAATAGCGGATGATATGGCACTCCGATTTGTCATAACTTTGAGTTAATCCTACTAGAAAGTGTGTGCCCTCAGGCCTGGAGGGAAGCAAATGTTATTCCCCTACCTAAGGATAGTAAAGCCCCCTTTACTGGCTCAAATAGCTGAATAATTAGCTTGTTAACAACCCTTTGTAAACTTTTAGAAAAAATGGTGTTTGATCAGATACAATGCTATTTTACATTAAATAAATTGACAACAGACTTTCAGTACGCTTATAGGGAAGCACATTCAACAAACACAGCACTTACACAAATGACTGATGATTGGCTGAGAGAAATGTATGATAAAAAGATTGTGGGGGATGTTTTGTTAGACTTCAGTGCGGCTTTTGACATTATCGATAATAGTCTGCTGCTGGAAAAACGTATATGATATGGCTTTACACCCCTTGCTATATTGTGGATAAAGAGTTACCTGTCTAACAGAACACATAGGGTGTTCTTTAATGGAAGCCTCTCCAAAAAAATCCAGGTAGAATCAGGAATTCCCCAGGGCAACTGTCTAGCCCCCTTACTTTTTTCAATCTTTACTGGCCTTGAGTAAAGCCAGTGTGTCTATGTATGTGGATGACTCAACACTATACATGTCAGCTAGCACAGCGACTGAAACACTTAACAAAGAGCTGCAGTTAGTTTCAGAATGGGTGACAAGGAATAAGTTAGTCTTACATATTTCATAAACCAAAAGCAATGTATTTGGGACAAATCATTCACTAAACCCTAAACCTCAACTATATCTTGTAATGAATAATGTGGTAATTGAGCAAGTTGAGGAGACTAAACTGCTTGGAGTAGCCCTGGATTGCAAACTGTCATGGTCAAAACATATTGATACGACAGTAGCTAGGATGGGGAGAAGTATGTCCATAATAAAGCGCTGCTCTGCATTCTTAACAACACTATCAACAAGGCAGGTCCTACAGGCCCTTTTTTTGTTGCACCTGGACTACTGTTCAGTCATATGGTCAGGTGCCACAAAGAGGGACTTAGGAAAATTGCAACTGGCTCAGAACAGGACAGCACGGCTGGCCTTTGGATGTACACACAGAGCTAACATTAATAATATGCATTGTATTTGTGAGAGGTATTGACATGTTGAATGCACCAAGCTGTCTGTTTGAACTACTGGCACACAGCTCGGACATCCATGCATACCCCACAAGACATGCCACCAGAGGTCTCGTCACAGTCCCTAAGTCCAGAACAGACTATGGGAAGCTGCATAGTACTACATAGAGCCATGACTACATGGAACTTTATTAAACTTAAAACCTGTTAGGGCTAGGGGGCAGCATTTGCACGTCTGGATAAAAAAATGTACCCGATTTAATCTGGTTACTAATCCTACCCAGTAACTAGAATATGCATATACTTATTATATATGGATAGAAAACACTCTAAAGTTTCTAAAACTGTTTGAATGGTGTCTGTGAGTATAACAGAACTCATTTGGCAGGCAAAACCCTGAGACATTTTCTGACAGGAAGTGGATACCTGATGTGTTGTATTACCTTTAAACCTATCCCATTGAAAAACACAGGGGCTGAGGAATATTTTGGCACTTCCTATTGCTTCCACTAGATGTCACCAGCCTTTACAAAGTGTTTTGAGTCTTCTGGAGGGAGATCTGACCGAACAAGAGCCATGGAACGATGATGTCCCATTAGACACCTGGCGCGCGAGTTCATGTTGGGTACCCTCGTTCCAATACGTTATAAAAGAGTATGCATTCGTCCACCTTGAATATTATTCATGTTCTGGTTAAAAAAGGCCCTAATGATTTATGCTATACAACGTTTGACATGTTTGAACGAACGGAAATATATTTTTTCCCCTCGTTCATGACGAGAAGTCCGGCTGGCTTAGATCATGTGCTAACAAGACGGAGATTTTTGGACATAAATGATGAGCTTTTTTGAACAAAACTACATTCGTTATGGACCTGTGATACCTGGAAGTGACATCTGATGAAGAGAATCAAAGGTAATGGATTATTTACATAGTATTTTCGATTTTAGATCTCCCCAACATGACGTCTAGTCTGTATCGCAACGCGTATTTTTCTGGGCGCAGTGCTCAGATTATTGCAAAGTGTGATTTCCCAGTAAGGTTATTTTTAAATCTGGCAAGTTGATTGCGTTCAAGAGATGTAAATCTATAATTCTTTAAATGACAATATAATATTTTACCAATGTTTTCTAATTTTAATTATTTAATTTGTGACGCTGACTTGACTGCCGGTTATTGGAGGGAAACGATTTCCTCAACATCAATGCCATAGTAAAACGCTGTTTTTGGATATAAATATGAACTTGATAGAACTAAAAATGCATGCATTGTCTAACATAATGTCCTAGGAGTGTCATCTGATGGAGATTGTAAAAGGTTAGTGCATCATTTTAGCTGGTTTTATGGTTTTGGTGACCCTGTCTTTGACTTGACAAAACATTACACACAACTCTTGTAAATGTACTGTCCTAACATACTCTAAATTTATGCTTTCGCCGTAAAACCTTTTTGAAATCGTAAAACGTGGTTAGATTAAGGAGATGTTTATCTTTCAAAGGGTGTAAAATAGTTGTATGTTTGAACAATTTGAATTTTGACATTTATTTGGATTCAAATTTGCCGCTCTTGAAATGCACCTGCTGTTGATGGAGTGCACCACGGGTGGCACGCTAGCGTCCCACCTAGCCCATAGAGGATAAAGTAACTCATGCAAGCAGTAACATTTTATTTAAAAAACAGATAAAAATAGACCTTATGGAACAGTGGGGACTGTGAAGCAACACACATATAGGCAAAGACATATGCATACAAACACACGATAACATACACACAATACACACACGTACACATGGGTTTTGTGATGTGGATATCTGGTAGTAGAGTAGGGGCTTGAGGACACACACTTAATATGTTGTGAAATCTGTTGTGAATGTAATGTTTAAAAAATGTAGAACTGCCTTAATTTTGCTGTACCCCAGGAAGAGTAGCTGGTTGAGAGAATGCCAAGAGTGTGCAAAGCTGTCATCAAGGCAAAGGGTAGCTACTTTGAAGAATCTAAAATATAAAATATATTTTGATTTGTTTAATTAACACTTTTTTGGTTACTACATGATTCCATATGTGTTATTTCATAGTTTTGATGTCTTCACTATTATTCTACAATGTAGAAAATAGTCAAAATAAAGAAAAACCCTGGAATGAGTAGGTGTGTCCAAACTTTTCACTGGTACTGTGGGTTTTATACAGTTGGGTTTTATACCAGGTCATAGCACTATCTTTGCTACAGCCCTAGTTATAAATGATTTGGTTAACTGTATGGATGAAAGGCAGCATTGTGCTGCCCTCTTCATTGACCTGTCAAAGGCTTTCGATACTGTTGATCACACACTGAGCTTTCTTAAGGGCAACAATTTTAGTACTCATCAATGTATTGTCTACCAGAAAGATGGTTGGCCCTCTTCGATGTCATGTAGGTTGATGCATTGCAATGTTTTCATTTATAAAGCCCTTTTACAAAAAGTCACACTAACATCATTACTAAACTTTGGACATACGAGTTAACACACCCGGGCTCAGGGATGGCTAACTTTGGAAATTCCTTGGGCATCTACTGAGTTAGGTAAATCAGCTTTTAGTTTTCTATCACGTTATTTGTGGAACCATGTTTTTCTATGCATTTTGTATTTACAGTTGAAGTCGGAAGTTTACATACACTAAGGTTGGAGTCATTAAAACTCGTTTTTCAACCACTCCACACATTTCTTGTTAACAAACTATAGTTTTGGCAAGTCGGTTAGGACATCTACTTTGTGCATGACACAAGTAATTTTACCAACAATTGTTCAAAGACAGATTATTTCACTTAAAATTGACTGTATCACAATTCCAGTGGATCAGAAGTTTACTAAGATGACTGTGCCTTTAAACAGCTTGGAAAACTCCAGAAAATGATATCATGGCTTTAGAAGCTTCTGATAGGCTAATGGACATAATTTGAGTCAATTGGAGGTGTACCTGTGGATGCATTTCAAGGCCTACCTTCAAACTCACTGCCTCTTGCTTGACATCATGGGAAAATCTAAAGAAATCAGCCAAGACCGCAGAAAACAAATTGTAGACCTCCACATGTCTGGTTCATCCTTTCCAAACGCCTGAAGGTGCCACGTTCATCTGTACAAACAAAAGTATAAACACCATGGGGACCACGCTGCAATCATACCGCTCAGGAAGGAAACGCGTTCTGTCTCCTAGAGATGAACGTACTTTGGTGCGAAAAGTGCAAATCAATCCCAGAACAACAACGAAGGACCTTGTGAAGATGCTGGAGGAAACAGGTACAAAAGTATCTATAGCCACAGTAAAACGAGTCCTATATCGACATAACCTGAAAGGCCGCTAAGCAAGGAAGAAGCCACTGCTCCAAAACCGCCATAAGAAAGCCAGACTACGGTTTGCAACTGCACATAGGGACAAAGATCGTACTTTTTGGAGAAATGTTGTCTAGTCTGATGAAACGAAAATAGAACTGCTTGGCCATAATGACCATCGTTGTGTTTGGAGGAAAAAGGGGGATGCTTGCAAGCCGAAGAACACCATCCAAACCGTGAAGCACGGGGGTGGCAGCATCATGTTGTGGGGGTGCTTTGCTGCAGGAGGGACTGGTGCACTTCACAAAAAGATGGCATCATGAGGTAGGAAAATAATGTAGATATATTGAAGCAACATCTCAAGACATCAGTCAGG
The DNA here is from genome assembly GCF_965601325.2 of Salmo salar. Classification (NCBI taxonomy): domain Eukaryota; kingdom Metazoa; phylum Chordata; class Actinopteri; order Salmoniformes; family Salmonidae; genus Salmo; species Salmo salar. The sequence goes on along the minus strand of NC_138309.1, from coordinate 27,533,202 downwards.
AAGTTAAAGCTTGGTCGCAAATGGGTCTTCTAAATGGACAATGACCCCAAGCATACTTCCAAAGTTGTGGCAAAATGGCTTAAGGACAACAAAGTCAAGGTACTGGAGTGGCCATCACAAAGCCCTGACCTCAATCCCATAGAAAACTTGTGGGCAGAACTGAAAAAGCGTGTGCGAGCATGGAGGCCTACAAACCTGACTCAGTTACACCAGCTCTGTCAGGAGGAATGGGCCAAAATTCACCCATCTTTATGTGGGAAGCTTGTGGAAGGCTACCCGAAACGTTTGACCCATGTTAAACAATTTAAAGGCAATGCTAATATTTACTAGAATTAAATGTCAGGAAAAACTGAGTTTAAATGTATTTGGTTAAGGTGTATGTAAACTTCCGACTTCAACTGTATATTTGTATTTTCTGTATTTTAGGTAATTCAGGTTAAATAAATAATAAATAAATAAATTAAATCCCAGTAAATACCAACCTGTGACAGTTCACAGCAGAGAGCAAACTACAAAATATTGAATGCAGGTATATTTGCGGTGTGAGTGACCTGAAATAACCTTTAGTTTCCAGTTTTGGGTTCTGTTCAGCTCTTTTGTAGATATCCTGTTCTGCTCCAGGTCATGTTTTGGAATCACTGAAACGGTGGAGACACTACAATATTCTGTAATAAGTGAAAATATATTGTGAGACGTGATCCGCAGTACAGTACTCCTCCTACACACAGGTTGCATCCCAAATGGCACCCTATTACCTATTTTCTGCACTACCTTTGACCAGGGCCTTTAGAGCTCTGGTCAAAAGTAATGCACAAAATAGGAAATATGGTGCCATTTGGAATGCAACCACATTCTGCAGGGAGTCTTAGATATCTCACCATATTGAAACTTAGAACCCATCGCTGTCATTCAGGAGTGACTACTGGATAATGACTAGCTACCATCCCCCCCATTAACTCTCTAGTGTTTTCTTTTTTTTACATTTTACCTCCAGTTTTGTTCGGCATTCTGTATGACTGCCATTCTCCATAATGATACCCACCAAACCATGAGTATTAATGCATGTGTAGTGTACCTCAAAGATCTTCAGCCGATGCCACCACTGTGTTTGCGAATCAGGTAAACCTGGCTGTGTGACAAGTATTTCCCCTGGAAATGGTAGAGAACCACATTGGAAAGTAAACATGATACGCATTGCTGATTCTGAATGGACAGACAATCGGAAAGATGTTCCCACTGTGTGGGTTATTTCAAGAGCAGAGAAAATCAGGCTCGAACCAATCAGTGTACACATTGTTTGAACTGGGCAATTAGGAGCAGTAGGATGAGAGGTCTGACATCTGCCCGACCCCAAGAGGACTTTCTCTGCATCTCAAACTTCACCCTAATTCCTATATATCACTAGATCCCCTGACCACTAGATCTGCATGCATGTCATGGTCAGGGAGACAGACAAGACTGTCCGTAGTCAAGGATATCTCTGTAATCACTCTGATGCCAGAACATGTACACACCTTGTTCAGATTTTTTAATTTGATAAATCCCCTGTTCTCTCTCTCTCTCATTCACTTTCTCTCTCTCTTTCTTTCTCTCTCTCTCTCTCTATCTCTCTGTGCTGTCTATCATGCTACCCTTGTTATGACCCTGGAAGCATGAACCATCCTTCTTTTTAATAACTTTAGTCTACTTTAGTGGAACCGGGCTTGTCAGTGTTAAATCTTTTTACTAATAATTGGAGGCATGGGCAGGCATGGCAGGAGTCATGATATATCTAAAGTGTCTTCCAATTTTATTTATACAGCCAAGGTCACCAAGATAATGTAAAAAAAATTCTGGTTATCCTGAGATTTAGTGTTTGGTGTCATTGAAGAGATATATGAGGTTGACTAGAGTACTTGTGCAAGAAAGAATTGACCATCCTTTTTCTTTCTCATCCGTGGAGTAAAATATGGAATACAAGGGAGTACACTGACAAAGGCTGCATCTCAATTACTGTTCAGTGACATACAGTATACTGCATTTGCATTTTAATATATTGCATAATTGAAATGAAAATGGTGATTAAATGTCATTGATATGAAGCAGAATTCTTCAAAGGCATTGATAGTTCAAAAGCAATTTAAGATCAAAGGAAATATGTTACATGCCCTCGCCAGCTAGCCCTAATTATACTATCAAACCCAAGAGTTTCATTCCAAAATGCTTTATCCATTTTCAGAAGTGTTGGTAAATTAGCTTTTATTCTTGAAAACAATTACGAGAGATTTGTTTCACTCTCTAATCATGGCATGGGGTTGTTTAATGACATACATTTATTTGTTTAAAATCTATTACCTGATGTTTTCATTTCAGAGGGACAAATATGAATGTATTTTTTTTCAAAATGCTATACTGTATATCCGCCTCACTCTCAGACAAAATAAGAAGTACTGCTAGGATTTACACAGTAACCTTTCTTATTTATTTAACTAGGCATGTCAGTTAAGAACAAATTCTTATTTACAATGACGGCCTAGGAACAGTGGGTTAACTGCTTTGTTCAGAGGCAGAACGACAGATTTTTACTTTGTCAGCTCGGGGACTCGATCGAGCAACCTTTCAGTTTCTGGTCAAACGCTCTAACCACTAGGCTACCTATCGCCCCAAAATGTTGCATTTGTAAGAAAGAAATTTACAAATGATACATTGGTGACATCAATTATAATACAATTATTTAAATAAATGCTTGAATAATAATAATATGAGATATGTGTGTAAAACATTTACATTTTAAATTTTTTCATTTTTAGCAGATGCTCTTGTCCAGAGCGACTTACAGTAAGAGCATTCATCTTAAGATACAGTGCATTCAGAAAGTATTCAGACCGATTACAGCCTCGAGTCTTCTTGGGTATGACGCAACAAGCTTGGCACACCTGTATTTGGGGAGTTTCTCCCATTCTTCCTTGCAGATTCTCTCATGTTCTGTCAGGTTGGAGGGGGAGCGTCGCTGCACAGCTATTTTCAGGTCTCTCCAGAGATGTTGAATCAGGTTCAAGTCCGGGCTCTGGCTGGCCCACTCAAGAACATTCAGAGACTTGTCCTGAAGCCACTCCTGCATTGTATTGGCTGTGTGCTTAAGGTCATTGTCCTGTTGGAAGGTGAACCTTCGCCCCAGTCTGACGTCTTGAGCACTCTGGAGCAGGTTTTCATCAAGTATCTCTCTGTACTTTTCTCTGTTCATCTTTTCCTCCATCCTGACCAGTCTCCCAGTCCCTGCCGCTGAAAACATCCCCACAACATGATGCTCCCATCACCATGCTTCACCATAGGGATGGTGCCAGGTTTCCTCCAGACGTGATGCTTGGCATTCAGGCCAAAGAGTTCAATCTTGGTTTCATCAGACCAAATAATCTTGTTTTTGGTCTGAGTCCTTTAGGTGCCTTTTGACAAACTCCAAGCAGGCTGTTATCTGCCTTTTACTGAGGAGTGGCTTCTGTCTGGCCACTACCATAAAGGCCTGATTGGTGGATGCTGCAGAAATGGTTGTCCTTCTAGAAGGTTCTCCCATCTCTACAGAGGAACTCTGGAGCTCTTTCAGAGTAACCATCGGGCTCTTGGTTTCCACCCTCACCAAGGCCCTTCTCCCCCAAATGCTCAGTTTGGCCGGGTGGCCAGCTCTAGGAAGTTTTGGTGGTTCCAAACTACTTCCATTTAAGAATGATGGAGTCCACTGTGTTCTTGGGGACCTTCAATATTGTAGACATTTTTTGGTGTCCTTCCTCAGATCTGTGCCTCAACACAATCCTGTCTCGGAGCTCTACGGACAATTCCTTCGACCTCATGGCTTGGTTTTTGCTCTGACATGCACAGTCAACTGTGGGACCTTTATATACAGATGTGTGCCTTTCCAAATCATGTTCAATCAATTGAATTTACCACAGGTGGACTCCCATCAAGTTGTAGAAACATGACGAGGGTGAGCAATGGAAATTCAATTTCGAGTCTCATAACAAAGGGTTTGAATACTTATGTAAATAAGGTATTTCAGGTCATTATTTTTAATATGTTTAACACATTTGGCATGATGAGGTGTTGTGTATAGATTGATGATTGAAAAAAAATGATTTAATCAATTTTAGAATAAGGCTGTAACGTAACAGAACGTGGAAATGGTCAAGGGTTCTGAATACTTTTCCGAATGCACTGTGGCTGAATGAGACAGCCACATATCAGAGTAAAATATACAGGATACGAACATTACATTCAAGCTAAATAACGGCTATATAGCATTTATTTAAAAAAATTAAATGCACACATTAAGGTGCTCATAAGCAATCATTTCTGATGAAAAAAGAACAAATGTGAAACATTTGTGGATATAGCATTTTGGAAATAAACTCTTCAAATGTATTCATATCAATTGAGTGCTGCTGCTAGTATGTAATTTGACTTGAGACTGTGTACATGTGTGACTATATATATATATTTTTTTAGAAGGGCATGGTGATTCTGGAGAAGGGCATGGTGATTAAAAAAAAGGTGATTGTGAAGTGGTTGCAGCAGGGTAATATCTCAGTAGGGACTAGCATGCTGTGTCTCTTCCTCTTTCTCTCTTTTCCCCTCTTTCTTTTCCAATGTTTTTCTATTCCATGCTAAACATCCAACATTTGAATAAATCAGTGAGCCCGAAGGCTTATTTATCAAGTAGGCCACTTTGATGTCTGATGATGCGCACCTCTTGATGTTTCACCATCGAATACATTATGGACTGTTGAAGTGAAAGATTTTAGTCTAAATTCTCCTGAAGATATGAAAGCATTTGAATATGAAAGTTCTGAGCAATTAACCCCTTTTTTTTTTTTTTTTTACAAATTGACCGGTTCATTTGTGTTCCTTTCTTGTTTGAGTACACACAAACAATTTACAGTATAACAACAAAAGCTTAGTCTTTACACTGAAATAGGTTCTGATGTAGTGTTTTGAAAATGTCTCACTAGCGTGATCTCAGTTGTCACTAAGTTAGATTCATTTGATGTGTGTGTGTGTGTCTCGTTGGTATGCAGAGATTCATTTTGAGCAGGGAGTACATGATTTTGATTGATGTGTTTCATTTTGCAAGATGTCTGTGGGTTTGGGGAAATTGTTTTGTGTTTTGAGTTTTGAGTACCTGAGATGTAGTTTCAGGAAATGTGTGTGAACAATTGGGAAAAAACTGTAGTTGTATTCTGTGTTGTTACAGCATTCAAGCCACATAGGCTAATGCATAGTTCATTTAATGTTTTTTCATATTTTCGAAACCGAAATCAAAAACCATAAATTTTTTTATAATGAACCGAAACCGAACCAACTTCAAAAAACACTAATCACTCAGCACTAGAATATGAATAGGATCCATTGAATTTTATAAAGCCATGCGTTGATTGCATTGCCTGTGGATGCTGAAATGCTAAAATGAATGTGGATAGAGAGACACAAGTGGTCCTGAAGCTGAGGTAGATAGATAATGACGTCACAGATGTGATTGGGCAAGCTGCTATACAGCCAGGGAACTCTGTCCACTGGCTAGACCATAGAAATATAATATGATTCTAGTTTTTGGGGCTTGACATATAAAATACCTCAGAGTACCTCTAAAACTTGGCAGACATGTGTCACGTCCTGACCAGTAAAAGGGGTTATTTGTTATTGTAGTTTGGTCAGGGCGTGGCAGGGGGTGTTTGTTTTGTGTGTTTCAGGGTTTTTGGTTTATGTTCTATGTTATCTAGTTCTATGTGTTTATCTAGGTTTTCTATTTCTATGTTGGGTTTTTGGTAATGTAACACCCTGGCCATAGAGAGGGGTTTTTGTTCTTTATTTTTGGTTAGGCCAGGGTGTTACATGGCGTTCTGTTCATTTTTCTATGGTTTTGTATTTCTTTGTTTTGGGCCGTGTGTGGCTCCCAATCAGGCACAGCTGTCGTTCGTTGTTGCTGATTGGGTGTCACACATAAGGAGCCTGTTTTTCCTTTGGGTTTTGTGGGGGATTGTTTCTGTTTCGTGTTTGCACCTGACAGTACTGTTTGGCTATCGGTTTTCTTGTTTTTGTATAGTGTTCACGTTGTTTAATACATTCCTGAAGATGAACACTAACTCCGCTGCACCTTGGTCTACTCTCTCTTCAGACAGCCGTTACAGGTAATGACCTCCAATTAGAGGTTGTCGTTGTCTCTAATTGGAGGCCATATTTAGTTGGGTTAGTTTTCTCTTGTGTTTGTGGGTGGTTGTTTCCGGTATAGTCTGTGCACCTTATTGGACTGTTTTCGTCGTTTGTTTTGTTTAACCTGTTGGGGCTAGGGGGCAGTATTGAGAATTTTGAAAAAAATATGTGCCCATTTTTAACTGCCTCCTACACCAACTCAGAAGCTAGAATATGCATATTATTGTTCAGGTTTCGATAGAAAACACTCTGAATTTTCTAAAACTGTTTGAATGGTGTCTGTAAGTATAACAGAACTCCTATGGCAGTCAAAACCCTGAGACAAATTCTGACAGGAAGTGAATACCTGATGTGTTGAATTACCTTTAAGCCTATGCCATTGAAACACACAGGGGCTTATTAATCTTTGAGCACTTCCTATGGCTTCCACTAGATGTCACCAGTCTTTAGAAAGTGGTTTGAGTCTTCTACTGTGAGAACTGAACGAACAAGAACGGTGGTGGAACGGTGGTGGCCGATTAGACTCTGGCGCGCGAGTTCATGTTGGGTACTCTTGTTCCAATACGTTTTAAAAGAGAATGCAATCGTCCGCCTTGAATATTATTCATGTTCTAGTTGAAAAAGGCACTAACGATTTATGCTATACAACGTTTGACATGTTTGAACGAACGTAAATATTTTTTTCCCCCTCGTTTATGAAGACAAGTCCGGCGGGCATAGATCATGTGCTAACAACACGGAGCTTTTTGGACATAAATTATGAGCTTTTTCGAACAAAACTACATTTGTTATGGACCTGGGATTCCTGGAAGTGACATCTGATGAAGAGAATCAAAGGTAATGGATTATTTACATAGTATTTTCGATTTTAGATCTCTCCAACATGGCGGTTAGTCTGTATCGCAAAGCGTATTTTTCTGGGCGCAGTGCTCAGATTATTGCAAAGTGTGATTTCCCAGTAAGGTTATTTTTAAATCTGGCAATCCGGTTGCGTTCAAGAGATGTAAATCTATAATTCTTTGAATGACAATATATTATTTTACCAATGTTTTCGAATAGTAATTATTTAAATTGTTGTGCTGATTGACTGGCGGTTATTGGAGGGAAACGATTTCCTCAACATCAACGCCATAGTAAAACGCTGTTTTTGGATATAAATATGAACTTGATAGAACAAAAAATGCATGTATTGTCTAACATAATGTCCTAGGAGTGTCATCTGATGGAGATTGTCAAAGGTTAGTGCATAATTTTAGCTGGTTTTCTGCTTTTGGTGACGCCTGTCTTTGAATTGACAAAACATTACACACAGCTATTGTCAATGTACTCTCTTAACATAATCTAACTTTATGCTTTCGCCGTAAAGCCTTTTTGAAATCGGACAACGTGGTTAAATTAAGGAGATGTTTATCTTTCAAAGGGTGTAAGATAGTTGTATGTTTGAGAAATTTGAATTATGACATTTAATTGTTTTCAAATTTGGCGCTCTTGATATTTCACCTGTTGTTGATAGGGTGTACCAGGGGTGGGACGCTTGCGTCCCACATAGCCCATAGAGGTTAAGTGTTTTTCCTTCAATAAAGAAGAAGATAATAAATATACCCGCTACATTTTAGTCCACTCCTTACGACGCCTGTTACAGAACCACCCACCAATAGAGGACCAAGCAGCGGAAGAAGGAGCAGCAGGATAAATATTTGGAGTCGTGGACATGGGAGGAAATATTAGATGGAAAGGGACCCTGGAGGAAGGCTGGGGAGTACCGGCGACCGAAGGAGGAACTGGAGGCAGCAAAGGCAGAACGACGGAGGTATGAGGCATTATATCCTCCATTTCAGGAGGAGAGGAGGCAGCCCCATAACATTTTTGGGGGAGGCACACGGGGAGTTGGGGTAGGTCAGGCAATAGACCTGAACCAACTCCTCGTGCTTATTATGGGGAGCGTTTGGCGTGGAGAGCACCGTGCTATGCGGAAGTGCGCACGGTCTCGCCCATCCGCAAGCACAGTCCGGTGCGGTCGATACCAGCCCCCCGCAAGTGCCGTGCTAGAGTGGGCATCCAGCCAGGAAGGAGTATGCCTGCTCAGCATATCTGGCCACCAGTGCGTCTCCTAGGTCCAGGCTACCCTGCGCCTGCTCTACGCACGGCAGCCATCATTCCTCAGCACAGCCCAGTTCGCCCTGTGCCAGCACTCTGACCATGCAGGGCTACAGTGACAACTCAGCCAGGATGGGTTGTGCAGGCTGTGCGCTCCAGACCTCCAGTGTGTCTTCAAGACCCAGTATATCCTGTTCCTGCTTCTCGCACTAGCCCTGTGGTGCGTGTCACAGCACATAGAGTCTCCAGCGACGCTCCTCAGCCCGAGGTCTCCAGCGACGCTCCTCAGCCAGAGGTCTCCAGCGATGCTCCTCAGCCCGAGGTCTCCAGCGATGCTCCTCAGCCCGAGGTCTCCAGCGATGCTCCTCAGCCCGAGGTCTCCAGCGATGCTCCTCAGCCCGAGGTCTCCAGCGACGCACCTCAGCCCGAGGTCTCCAGCGACGCAGCTCAGCCCGAGGTCTCCAGCGACGCACCTCAGCCCGAGGTCTCCAGCAACGCACCTCAGCCCAGAGCCTTCAGCAGTGGTCTACAGCCTTCAGCGGGGGTGGGCAGGTTAGAATGGGGACTAAGGCCAGAGCCAGAGCCACCTCCGTAGTTGGAGGATTGGGGGGAAGGGATGTAGCACGGGAGCCGTCGTTGACAGTGGCCACCCTCCCTTCCCTCCCTTTAAGTTTGGGGTTAATTTTTGTGGGGTTTTTGTTTTGAGGTGCATTTGGGGTCTGCACCTTTGGGGGGGGTACTGTCACGTCCTGACCAGTAAAAGGGGTTATTTGTTATTGTAGTTTGGTCAGGGCGTGGCAGGGGGTGTTTGTTTTGTGTGTTTCGGGGTTTTTGGTTTATGTTCTATTTTATCTAGTTCTATGTGTTTATCTAGGTTTTCTATTTCTATGTTAGGTTTTTGGTAATGACCTCCAATTAGAGGAAGCTGGTTGTCGTTGTCTCTAATTGGAGGCCATATTTAGTTGGGTTAGTTTTCTCTTGTGTTTATTGGACTGTTTTCGTTGTTTGTTTTGTTTAAGTGTTTTTCCTTCAATAAAGACGAAGATGATAAATATACCCGCTGCATTTTGGTCCACTCCTTACGACGCCTGTTACAACATAAAGAAGAAAAAAGAAACTGTTTGAAAATGTAATCGCTCAACTAATCCATAAAGAAAGCAACATTGTGCTATATCGTATTAATATATTCAGCCAATTACATACATATTCAGCCAATTCTTTGCCGCTGTTGTGGATTGATGAACATCTGTGGTACAGAAATTAAATAGGGAGTCACGCTTGGACTTAGAGGCTACTTTTATTTCCAGCAGGTCTGGACACAAACATGGTCAAACATGGTCAACATGTCCAGTATCATTAAAGAAGTGTAAGTTTACTCAGAAATGTACACTGAGTGTACAAAACATTAAGAACACCTTCCTAATATTGAGTTGCACCTCCTTCTTCCCTCAGAACAGCGTCAAATCATCAGGGAATTGACTCTACAAGGTGTCAAAAGCGTTCCACAGGGATGCTGGCCCATGTTGACTCCAATGCTTCCCACACTTGTGTCAAGCCGGCTAGATGTCCTTTGGGTGGTGGACCATTCTTGGTACACACGGGAAACTGTTGAGTGTGACAAACCCAACAGTGTTGCAGTTCTTGACACACTCACACTGGTACGGCTGGCATCTACTACCATACTACCAAGACACTTAAATCTTGTCTTGCCCATTCCAAATCAAATCCAATCAAAATGTTATTGGTCACATACACGTGTTTAGCAGATGTTATTGCAGGTGCAGCAAAATGCTTGTGCTTCTACTTCTGACAGTGCAGCAATGTGTGACTTGAAGCAGGTGGGGACAGCAGACTGGGATAGGGAGAGATTGAATATGTCCGTAAACAGTCCAGCCAGCTGGTCTGCGGATGCTCTGAGGATGCGGCTAGGGGAGGGTTAACACGCTTAAATGTCTTACTCACCACGGAGAAGGAGAGCCCACAGTCTTTGGTAGACATCGAGGGCACTGTGTTATCCTCAAAGCGGGCAATTTATTAAGCTACAGATGATATAGGTTATGATGAACTTTACAGGGTGGTGAAAGTGCAAGGTGACGAGCTTGGTGATCCTTTCCAATAAATATAGAGAGCAGGAGGTTGGTGGCACCTTAACTGTGGAGTAATGATTGGAGCGGAATCAGTGGAATGGTATCAGATACATCAAACCCATGGTTTGCATGAGTTTGATGCCATTCGATTGGCTCCATTCCAGCCATTATTATTAGCCGTCCTCCCCTCAGCAGCCTCTACTGATATTGAAGGTCTGAGTCTGGTGACATGATGAATAAATGCTTTGCTTCCGTTTGACAAATAAAAAAATGATCTCGCTCTTTCGTCCATAAGAATCTCATCATGTAGGCTATACCCGCACTGTATCTGCGAACTGTTGGCTAGAGCGCACGTGCCAAGACCAGCGTAGGCACATTCGCTCTATAACGTAACATTTTTTAAGACAAAACCATCAGTAGAGTTGAAAATGCGTTGAAAACCCATTTAGCAAGTATTTTTTATTCTGTACATAGGAATTTAACCGCAAAGGTCAATTTGATGTAAACACGTCTCTGCTGGGGAAAATGCATCATATTTTATTCATGCGGATTTTAGAGTATTCTCATGAAAATCTGTCGCCAATTGAATGGAAACATAGCTACTGTCACTAGCTATGCTGAACAATGCTAAGCCACTGTGCTTTAACACTCAACACTTATAACATACACTTACAACACACAACACTCATAACACTTACAACATTCACAACACTTATAACACACACTTAAAACATTCACAACACCTCATGTGAAATCATGTGAAACCTTGTGGTTTTTGGAACACTTCACATGTGGTGATATTTTACATGAAGTTTCACGTGGATATTTTTCACATGAGATTTAACATACAAAAGTAAGTCATTAGGATGTCCACCGGAACATCACGCGGTCGCAGTGTTTTCAGCATACATATTTGACGTACATGATTACGTTATGTATGTTTATTTATACAGTAAGTATTCAACATGTCCTCATCTGGGATTTGAACAACCTCTTGGTTCACGGAATTCTGATCTTCCTGCTACGCTACCATGTCTGTGTCAATAACTGAGTTCACCTGTAACCCTACACTTTGGACTTCAAAGTAAATCTCAGCTTTGTTAAAAAAAAAACTATTCAGGAGTAACATTAAAGCATAATAATATGCCTCACCAACATTAGACAACTATACAGAAAACCTTTAAATAGCTAAAATAAGTCAATTAAATCAATGATGAGTGAATAGTGTTGAGAAGACTCTGCAATCCTAATAATAATTAATAATAGTAAGACTATAATTCTAATAATAACGAATCATGTTAGTGATCTAATAATTGTGCTCTGTTATTCTGTAATCTTGGAGACTTTCTGTGGGGAAGCGATAAGAGGAGTATCTAGCGGATTTGGACTTCTGCCAAGAGAAAGGAGATAAGAGAAAACAATAAATATTCCCCTGGAGTAATGAACTCTAACCTGTCAAGGTACTTCAAGCAAAATGGACTGTTGCCTGTGAATAGGGATCCTCAAAGACACTCACGCATACAAGCTAACACCCACGCAGCACATAGACACACACACACAGAATTACACATGCACATTCATACGCACACAAACTCAAGGTCACAGCTGACAACACTCACACAGGCTGATGCCCACACACCCACGCAGTACATATACACACACATAGAATTACACGTGCACATTTACACACACGTACAAATACAAACAATGGTTATATGTGGACAAGTGAATGGCATCTCAGGGGAAACCATATAAGGGACTTCCGGAAGCCTAAGTACACACACGTTCAGACACACAAACTCAGACACAAGCATATCACAATAGACACACACAGAAAGAATACAGTTACACAATCTGAAGGGGTTAATGAACAAGTGATTGAGCAATTAAATGCATGAATGACCAGCAGTGACATGTAGCTAAAAATACATTTGAATCGCTGTAACAAATTGCTCTAAATTTACAGCAAAACATTCACAGTTAGCTACTGTAATTCTATATTACAATACAGTACTGAAAAGGGCAATACATATGTGGGCTCAATGGCGTTCCACTACACTGCTGTAAAATAATTGTACAATACAATTTTACAGTATAGTACTGTATTACCTGTTTAATATTTATAGCAGCATACTGTGAATTATGGTACATTGTGGGAAAATGTTGTGTGCGGAGAAATAATCTCTGGGACTATCATTTGTTTTTCAACAGGACAATGACCCAACACACCTCCAGGCTCTGTAAGGGCTATTTGACCAAGAAGGAGAGTGATGGAGCGCTGCATAAGATGACCTGGCCTCTACAATCACCCAACATCAACCCAATTGAGATGGTTTGGGATGAGTTGGAGCTCGGAGTGAAGGAAAACCAGCCAACAAGTGCTCAGTATATGTGGGAACTCCTTCAAGACTGTTGGAAAAGCATTCCAGGTGAAGCTGGTTGAGAGAATGCCAAGAGTGTGCAAAGCTGTCATCAAGAATATAAAAAATAAAATATATTTTGATTTGTTTGACACTTTTCTACTTACTACATGATTCCATACGTGTTATTTCATAGTTTTGATGTCTTCACTATTATTCTACAATGTAAAAATAAAAAAACTTGAATCAAATCAAATCAAATGTATTTATATAGCCCTTCTTACATCAGCTGATATCTCAAAGTGCTGTACAGAAACCCAGCCTAAAACCCCAAAGAGCAAGCAATGCAGGTGTAGAAGCACGGTGGCTAGGAAAAACTCCCTAGAAAGGCCAAAACCTAGGTAGAAACCTAGAGAGGAACCAGGCTATGAGGGCTGGCCAGTCCTCTTCTGGCTGTGCCGGGTGGAGATTATAACAGCACATGGCCAAGATGTTCAAATGTTCATAAATGACCAGCATGGTCAAATAATAATAATCATAGTAGTTGTCGAGGGTGCAACAAGTCAGCAACTCAAGAGTAAGTGTCAGTTGGCTTTTTCATAGCCAATCTTTGAGAGTATCTCTACCGCTCCTGCTGTCTCTAGAGAGTTGAAAACAGCAGGTCTGGGACAGGTAGCATGTCCGGTGAACAGGTCAGGGTTCCAGCAGGTCTGGGACAGCAGGTCTGGGACAGGTAGCACGTCCGGTGAACAGGTCAGGGTTCCATAGCCGCAGGCAGAACAGTTGAAACTGGAGCAGCAGCACGGCCAGGTGGACTGGGGACAGCAAGGAGCCATTATACCAGGTAGTCCTTAGGGCTCAGGTCCTCCGAGAGAGAGAAAGAAAGAGAAGAAAGAAAGAGAGAAAGAGAGAATTAGAGAGAGCATGTTTATGAGTAGGTGAATGAATGAGTAGGTGTGTCAACTTTTGACTGGTACTGTTTATATACATATATTTTAAATATAGTTTCCTTTATTATTTTCCCTTAACCCGACCACTCCTCCCCTAATTGAAGTAAACTAATGGACAACAACACTTAGGCTTCTACTTCCAGCGTATACATACTATATACATTTACGGACAAAATGTATTTTACAATAGATATCTTTTGTTTGTTTTTAGTCCCATCCTTCAGCTACCCTCAATCCCTCCCATCAATCTCTAAAGACCATTCAGTTTGATTTCTATTTGCCATAGGTTTTTAACTGTGCTGTTTCACAAAAGTTCTGAGCCTATATACAGTTTACGGACACAGTATATTTTACATTAGTTATCTTGTTGATTTTAGTCCCACCCTTCAGATCCATTCAACCCCTCCCATCTATCTCTTAACACTATACATGTTTTATTTATATTTACAAAAGTTCTGAACTTTTCCATTCTCATAGTTTCTACAGATTGTGAATTAAAGATAAACATTTTTGCTGAAAGTATTGACAGCAGTGCTATTTGCAGAGTTAGCTCCAGTTAAATGTTGCAATTCTTCAGCCATTCCTGGACCTGCGATCCAAAAACAAGCTTCAGTACCAAAACAAATGATGTAATGAATCTCTCTTTGCAGCTAAATCTGCAGAGCTGGGATAGTTGTATCCCCCATATACAGTGCATTCGGAAAGTATTCAGACCCCTTCCTTCCCTTTATTCACATTTTGTTACGTTACAGCCTTATTCTAAAATTAATTAAATTTAAAAAAATCCTCATCAATCTACACACAATACCCCATAATGACAAAGTGAAAACAGGTGAAAAAAACAAGTGAAAAAAGCTAAACAGAAATATCTTATTTACGTAAGTATTCAGACCCTTTGCTATGAGACTCGAAATTGAGCTCAGGTACATCCTGTTTCCATTGATCATCCTTGACGTTTCTACAACTTGATTGGACATGATTCGGAAAGGTACACACCTTTCTATATAAGGTCTCACAATTGACAGTGCATGTAGGAGCACAGGATTGTGTCGAGGCGCAGATCTAGGGAAAAAAAAACCTGGCACCATCCCTACCGGCATCGAAAGGACTGTCAGACCATGAGAAACAAGATTCTCTGGTCAGATGGAACCAAGATTGAATTCTCTGGCCTGAATGCCAAACTTCACGTCTGGAGGAAACCTGGCACCATCCCTACGGTGAAACATGGTGGTGGCAGCATCATGCTATGGGGATGTTTTTCAGCGGCAGGGACTGCGACACTAGTCAGAATTGAGGGAAAGATGAACGGAGCAAAGTACAGAGAGATCCTTGATGAAAACCTGCTCCAGAGCGCTCAAGACCTCAGACTGGGACGAAGGTTCACCTTCCAACAGGACAATGAACCTAAGCACACAGCCAAGACAACACGAGAGTGGCTTAGGGAAAAGTCTCTGAATGTCCTTGATTGGCCCAGCCAGAGCCCGGACTTGAACCCGATCTAACATCTCTGGAGAGACCTGAAAATATCTGCCCAGCGATGCTCCCCCTCCAACCTGACAGAGCTTGAGAGGATCTGCAGGGAAGAATGGAAGAAACTTCCCAAATACAGCTGTGCCAAGCTTTTAGCTTCATACCCAAGAAGACTCGAGGCTGTAATGCTGACAAAGGTGCTACAAGTAAGTACTGAGTAAAGGGTCTGAATACTTATGTAAATGTAATAAAGATTTTTGTTATATACATTTGCTCAAAAACCAAAAAACATTTAGTTTTTTTGCTTTGTCATTATGGGGTATTGTGTGTAGATGGATGAGGGGGGGGGGAAATGATTTAATCCATTTTAGAATAAGACTGTAACATAACAAAATGTGGAAAAGGTCAAGGGGTCTGAATACTTTCCGAATGCACTGTATATAACATTCTTTTGATTGCAAGAATTTTGTATAATAATTTAAATAGAACAATTCTAAGTTTTGAATGCGGTGTCGTTCATAAACCATGTGCCATGGAATCGGTACATCCAAAATATCTTCCAAATTATTTTGCAATCTATATGGCATAGCTGTCAATTTGTTGGTCCTTAAATTAAACTGGTATACTTTTTAATTTATCACAATTTTCTTTAACCAATTTTCGACTTTAATGCAGGGCCGACAGACAAGTTCTTACTTTTTCCCCCTTCCACTTGCATCTTCCATTTTCAAATCCAATCAAATGTAATTTGTCACATGTGCAGAATACAACACGTGTAGACCTTACTGTGAAATGCTTACTTACAAGCCCTTAACAAACAATGCAGTTTTAAGAAAAATAAGAGTTAAGAAAAATATTTCTTAAATAAACTAAAGTAAAAAATAAAAGAGAATCAATAAAATAATGAGCCTGTACCGAGTCAATGTGCGGGGGTACAGGTTAGTTGAGGTAATTGAGGTAATATTTACATATAGGTAAAGGTAAAGTGGCTACACATAGATAATTAACAGTGAGTAGCAGATAGATAGGTAGAAGATAGGTAGCAGAGAGAACAGTCTATGACTAGGGTGGCTGGAGTCTTTGGCAATTTTTAGGGTCTTCCTCTGACACCGCCTGGTATAGAGGTCCTGGATGACAGGAAGCTTGGCCCCAGTGATGTACTGGACCGTACACACTACCCTCTGTAGCTCCTTGCGGTCGAAGGCCGAGCAGTTGCCATACCAGGCGGTGATGCAACCAGTCAGGATGCTCTCGATGGTGCAGCTGCAGAACCTTTTGAGGATCTGAGGCCCATGCCAAGTCTTTTCAGTCTCCTGGGGGGGGAACAGGCGTTGTCGTGCCCTCTTGGTGTGTTTGGACCATGATCGTTTGTTGGTGATGTGGACAACAAGAAACTTGAAGCTCTCAACCTGCTCCACTACAGCCCCATCGATAAGAATGGGGGTGTGCTCGGCCCTCCTTTCCCTGTAGTCCACGATCATCTCCTTTGTCTTGATCACGTTGAGGGAGAGGTTGTTGTCCTGCCACCACACTACCAGGTCTCTGACCTCCTCCTCATAGGCTGTCTCATCGTTGTCGGTGATCAGGCCTAACCATCGTTGTGTCGTCGGCAAACTTAATGATGGTGTTGGCGATGTGCTTGGCCATGCAGTCATGGGTGAACAGGGAGTACAGGAGAGGACTAAGCACGCACCCCTGAAGGGACCCCGTGTTGAGGATCAGTGTGGCAGATGTGTTGTTGCCTACCCTTACCACCTGTGGGCGGCCCATCAGGAGGTCCAGGATCAAGTTGCAGAGGGGGGTGTTTAGTCCCAGGGTCCTTAGCTTAGTGGAGAGCTTTGATGGCACTAAGCACTTCATGGCTACAGACGTGAGTACTACTGTTCGGTAGTCATTTAGGCAGGTTACCTTGGTGTTCTTGGGTACAGGGACTATGGTGTCTGTTTAAACATGTATGTATTACAGACTCGGCCAGGGACAGGTTGAAAATGTCAGTGAAGACACCCATTACGGTGAGCTTAATCATACAGTATTGCTTGCCTCGAAGCGTGGATAGAAGTAATTTAGCTTGTCTGGTAGGCTTGTGTCAATGGGCAGCTCGCGCCTGGGGTTCCCTTTGTAGTCCGTAATAGTTTGCAAGCCCTGCCACATCCAACGAGCGTCGGAGCCAGTGTAGTAGGATTCAATCTTAGTCCTTTATTTACGCTTTGCCTGTTTGATGGTTAGTCTCAGGGCATAGGGGGATTTCTTATATATTGTCCGGGTTAGAGTCACTGTGGGGACAACGTCATCGATGCACTTATTGATGAAGCCGGTGACTGATGTGGTATACTCCTCTATGCCATCAAATGAGTCCCGGAACATTTTCCAGTCTGTGGCAGCAAAACAGTTCTGTAGTTTAGCATCTGTGGTAATGCTGCAATTAGTTGGTTGTAATTTTGGGAAGAGCAGACATTTCCATATATTTTTGTTAGCTGCATGTGTGACATAACTCCACCAGTCCTATTTATGATATCATTTACAAAGACTGTACTTTTTTTTAAATTATTTTTTATAATATTTTTTTATCAGTTAGTATATTTGAGTTTAACCATAATATTTGTTGTATTATTTGTTCTGTATTTTCTGGTGGGTTAAACTTAAATTACAACCAACTTTCTATCGCTTTTTTAAAAATAGCAATATTTTTCCTTTCAGCAGGACAATAACCTAAAACACAAGGCCAAATCTTCACTGGAGTTGCTTACCAAGAAGACAGTGAATGTTCCTGAGTGGACGAGTTATAGTTTTGACTTAAATCTACTTGAAAATCTATGGCAAGACCTGAAGATGGTTGTCTAGCAATGATCAACAACCAATTTGACAGAGCTAGAATAATTATTTTAAGAATAATTGGCAAATGTTGCACAATCCAGGTGTGGAAAGCTCTTAGAGACTTTTCCAGAAAGACTCACAGTTGTAATCATTGCCAAATTATTGACTCAAACGTGTGAATACTTCTGTAAATTAAATATTTCTGTATTTCATTTTCAATAAATTTTCAATAAAATCCTAAAACATGTTTTCACTTTGTCATTTTGGAGTATTGTGTGTAGACGGGTGTGTCACAAGCGGATAGAACAGTTTTAAGGGTGAGTCAAGCGCAGGAGACTGAGGTCCGTTGGAACAAACTTGATTTAATAAATCCAAGGGCAAAATCCATATACGGCTGGGAGCACAACAGTCAAAAAGACTAAAAGAAGCTCCGCTCAAAAAGGCAGACGGGGCGCAGCCCGGCAACCCTAATGCCTATACAATAAGTCGTAAACCAAACAATATAACACCACACGTAACAAAGAACAATCCCGCACGAATCCTAACTAAACACAGACAGACTAAATACCCCCCCACTAATGACAAACACGAAACAGGAGCAATCAAAAACAGACATAACTAACAGACACTGAAACACAGATCGGTGGCAGCTAGTAGGCCGGCGACGACGAACGCCGAGCACCGCCCGACCGAGGAGAGGCGCCACCTTCTGTGGACGTTGTGACAGGGTGAAAAAACAAATGTTAAATATCACATTTTTATTCAAGCTGTAACACAACAAAATGTGGACTAAGTCAAGGGGTATGAATACTTTCTGAAGGCACTGTATGTGATAGTAGTTCCCTAACAATTAAATGTATAAAGGGAACAGACTTGCAGGAAGTCTTTAATGGTTGAGTGTTTAGTGAGAGATCCTAATGATTCGTTCTAAGTATTATCTTAAAAAACTCAAAAAGGATTCGAGTAATTAAAGGCTAAAAAACACTCCTAATCAAACTTATTTTATAAAATGTAAATAATAATTGTAATCATATTGATTAAAGATGTTTACACTATTTTAGCTGAACAGCGTACCACTTTTATTTTATTACATCCCTTCCAAAAAAACACGTGAAATGTGTAGTTTCACGTGTGAAACTGAGCTGATTCTTTCACATATGAAGATAAAAGAGACCCATGTCAGGTCAGTTGTTTGCATGTGAAACCATGTGTTCACATGTATTACATTTAGAGTTCACATGTGAGAAGAATAACATGTTTTCTCCTAACATGTGAATTGCAGATGCAAATGTGACATTTGCAGTTTCAAATTTGTGAAAATCTAACTCACATGTGGAATTGCATTATTTAATTTGCAGTTTTACATGTGAAAAACATTAAAATGTTGTCACATGTAGTTTCATGATATCACTTATTGAAATGTTTCATCCACATGTTACATTTATTTTCAAAATGTGCTCAATGTTTTCACATGTGTAGTTTCATGTCATCATAGGTTATTTTACATGTTGTCACATTCGCTTCACATAAAATCATTTTTCATGTGGTTTTCCCTGCAGGAATGTTGAATTGATGGAATTTATTGGAATTCAATTTGGAATTAAGTTTGTGGAATTGACCCCAACCCTGTTTGAAAGAGCTTGCGGAGGAAAGGAGGGGGGCCACGTTATCTTAGAGACTAGGGGAAATTCAATCAATCAGGAGTCTTGGCGTCTATATTACTGCACAGACGGTTCTAGTGGCATTATTGCAGGAGTAGAGGTGCAGGTATGGCCTGAAAACACCTCCCCAAGCCTGGGGAAACAAAGTGATTGGCTTATATCGACTTTGACTCATGAAGGGTACTATAGGTGATTGTTTTTTCTTCTTCTCCTCGGACGTGTCGATGTTTCTAAATCAACACGACTGTCCTTCAAACTCGGACTGTGAGATCTGGAGACTGTGGACATTAAATGTTAGGGCCAAATGACATACTGTCAATACTTAGCATGGTAAAAGAACCCAGCACGTGTGTGGAAAAATCTAAAGTCTGATAATTTATCTCCGTTCTCATGGATATGTGCTATTTATGGCTGTGTTTACAAAGGCAGCCAAATTTGGATATGTTCCCTCTAATTGGTCTTTTGACCAATCAGGTCAGCTCTTCTGCCAATAATTGTGAAAAAGATCAGAATTGGGAAGCAGCCGACCTATCTCATGTGGACTATTTAAAGTCAACAGCAATTATTAGTTATAGGTCATCACTTCAAGAGATTGTCATTTCTTTAACTTTTATCTCATGCACTAAAGGGGCAGTCTGGGATTGTTACATCCATTTTTGGACATAATTAATGATATATAGCCATTGATAACTTAGAAATGCCTCATGAGCTTAGTTCCATTGTCTTCCTCCATCACAGCATAAAATATATAGCTACAAAAGTATTACTGGTAAGATTTCTCCAGCCCCATCCTTCAAAACAAGAGGCGGTCCCTGGATGATGTTGGGCATGTCACAGGCATGTGTGTCATGGTGGTGTTTTGCTGTCAGCCCTTTGGCTTGTTTTCTTGGAATTACATTTTGTACCACTTGGGATTTGAGCAGTTTTTAATGGTGGGTAGGATTGTGCGTGTGCGTCTAGACATGAGTCACAGTACCGGAAAACTGTTAAGTCCCTCTGATGGATTATTCTGCCATGCCAACACTGCTTTCCATGGGTCTTCACCATCCATCACAGCCTTTGTTAGGAGTGTTTTGGCTATTCCTTTGGCTGTGATATGGTGATGACGTCACATGTTTAAAGTCCCGCTCATTAGCACATTTTAGAAAGTCCATTCCCGGAGAAGGGGGGGCCATAATGACGTAAATGGAAATTACCAGAAACAACAGTGTGAGCAACAACATGTCTGCTGAATTGCTTTTTGCAGCATTCACTGATGGTGTCTGATGTGGTGTCAGTCAGCACATCGAGCTCCCAGTAGTCCGAGTAATAATCGACCATGATGAGGTAGTTGCTTTTGTTGACTGTGAGTAACTAAGTCTATCCCGATCTTGGACCATGGGAGGGGAGGGATTTGGTGGGGGGTGAGAGTCTCCTTTTGTTGTCTCTTCTGGATGGAGTTGCAGGTTGCACATTTGCTGATAAAGATCTTTACGTCCTCTGTAATCCTTGGCCAGAAAACATCATCACGTGCCTTTCTGAGACGGGCCTCTATGCCTGAGTGGCCAGAGTGTATTTTGTTTTGAAAGTATGCGCATAACATGTCAGGGATGAAGACTCTGTTTCCTTTAAATATCACTCCATTTTCTGCGGTGAGCTCCTCTTTGTACGTCCAGAAATCTTTCAGTGTGTGACTCATAGCCTGTTTGGTTCCAGGCCAGATGTTTTTTATTTGTGCGTACAGAGCCTGAAACAGTGGGTCCTGGGAACAGTGTGCTTTGATTATCTCCATTGTCTTAGTTGAGATGTTGACATCACTGGTGTGATCCACCTTTTCCAGGTCAGTTGCGGCTAGACCGATAGCATAGACCGTGGCTGGTGTTTGCATTTGTCTGTGCTCTGTGCTTGATTGAGCTGTTCTGAACAGGAAGTCAGCTACATGTAGTTCTTTGCCTAACAGACCTGGGTTCAGACCTGGCTTCAAGATCTGTAATATGGCACTGGAGAAGAAGGCAGACGTTTTACGTGCCCCGAGCCGATAGTTTTTTTGTTCGTTCATTTACGTTGTTTGTAACTTCTTTTTTAACTTTTATTTTGTACATAATGTTGCCGCTACCGAAGGGCAGGCTTCCTTCTGAGAATTCATAGGCAATCGAATAAACTCCCACTTCCCTCCATTCTGCTAGCAAACGTGCAATACTTTCACAATAAAATCAACGAGTTACACAGAAGATTAAACTACCAACGGGACATTAAAAACTGTAACATCTTATGCTTCATGGAGTCATGGCTGAACAATGACAATATCAACATACAGCTGGCTGGTTATATGATGTACCGGCAGGATAGAACAGCGGCGTCTGGTAAGACAAGGGGCGGCAGACTATGTATTTTTGTAAACAACAGCTGGTGCACGATATCTAAGGAAGTCTCAAGTTATTGCCCA
Source organism: Salmo salar (assembly GCF_965601325.2). Classification (NCBI taxonomy): domain Eukaryota; kingdom Metazoa; phylum Chordata; class Actinopteri; order Salmoniformes; family Salmonidae; genus Salmo; species Salmo salar. The sequence continues at coordinate 27,511,161 of NC_138309.1, read as the reverse complement.
CCTGAGGTAGAGTATCTCACGATACGCTGTAGACCACACTATCTACCGAGAGAAATTTCATCTGTATTCTTTGTAGCTGTTTACATACCACCACAGTCAGAGGCTGGCACTAAGACAGCATTGAATTAACTGTATTCCGCCATAAGCAAACAAGAAAACGCTCACCCAGAGGCAGCGCTCCTAGTAGCTGGGGACTTTAATGCAAGAAACTTAAATCCATTTTACCAAATTTCTATCAGCATGTTAAATGTGCAACCAGTGGAAAATACCTCTGGACCACCTATACTCCACACACAGAGACGCATACAAAGCTCTCCCTCACCCTCCATTTGACAAATCTGACCCTAATTCTATCCTCCTGATTCCTGCTTACAAGCTAAATTTAAGCAGGAAGCACCAGTGACTAGATCAATAAAAAATGGTCAGATGAAGCAGATGCTAAGCTACAGGACTGTTTTGCTAACACAGACTGGAATATGTTCCGGGATTCCTCTGATGGCATTGAGGAGTACACCACATCAGTCATTGGCTTCATCAATAAGTGCATTGACGACATCGTCCCCACAGTGACCGTACGTACATACCCCAACCAGAAGCCATGGATTACAGGCATCATCCACACTGAGCTTAAGGGTAGAGCTGCCGCTTCCAAGGAGCAGGACTCTAACCCGGAAGCTTATAAGAAATCCCACTATGACCTACGACGAACCATCAAACAGGCAAAGGGTCAATACAGGACTAAGATCGAATTGTACTACACCGGCTCTGACGCTCGTCGGATGTGGCAGGGCTTGCAAACCATTACAAACTACAAAGGGAAGCACAGCCAAGAGCTTCCCAGTGACACGGGCCTACCAGACGAGCTAAACTACTTCTATGCTCGCTTCGAGGCAAATAACACTGAAACATGCATGAGAGCACCAGCTGTTCCAGAAGACTGTGTGATCACGCTTTCCGCAGTAAGACCTTTAAACAGGTCACAGGGCCAGACAGATTACCAGGACATGCACTGCGAGCATGCGCTGACCAACTGGCAAGTGTCTTCACTGACATTTTCAACCTCTCCCTGTCCGAGTCTGTAATGCAAACATGTTTTAAGCAGACCACCATAGTCCCTGTGCCCAATAACACTAAGGTAACCTACCTAAATGACTACCGACCCGTAGCACTCAGTCCCCTCCTGTACTCCCTGTTCACTCATGGCTGCACGGCCAGGCACGAGTCCAACACCATCATTAAATTTGCCGATGACACAACAGTGGTAGGCCTGATCACCGACAACGACGAGACAGCCTATAGGGAGGAGGTCAGAGACCTGGCAGTGTGGTGGCAGGACAACAACCTCTCCCTCAGCGTGATCAAGACAAAGGAGATGATTAAGGACTACAGGAAAAAGAGGACCAAGCACACCCCCATTCTAATCGATGGGGCTGCAGTGGTTGAACCTGGTTGTTGGACAAAGAATCAGTGGGCTAGAAAAAGTGCAATTTCTGTAATTTTTTCATGTTGATCATGTCCTCTTGCTGAGCTCTCAATAGTTTGCATGATTAATAATGAGCATAATTGACCTTTGATTTGTGCAACAGATATGCAATACAATTATGCATATACAGTATCAAATGGTATTATTTTGTTAGTTTGAAATAGCACTCAAGATTGCAGTCTTAACATTGCTTCTGTGTCCTAATGTTCAATCATATAGTGGATTGTCATGGACTTATCTCGTATGGACGCCTGTTGGCAGTTTTTGAAAATAATCAGTCCTGGGCTTCTGAAAAGGTTGTATCTTCTTCTGTCTGTTCCATCCGTGTAACGAGATGAGTGGGGGTAAAGGATTTCCATAATCCTCAGCAGTATTAGAGACATGCTCTGTGTCCCAACTAGTACCCAATTCCCTATATAGTGCACTACTTTTGAATAGAGCCCTATAGGCCCTGATCCAATGTAGTACACTACACTCTTAGAAAATAGGGTTCCAAAACAGTTCTTCAGTTGACCCCATAGGAGAACTCTTTTTGGTTCTTGGTAGAACCGTTTTTGGTTTCAGATAGAACCCTTTTGGGTTCCATGTAGAACCCTCTATGGAAAGGGTTCTCCTTGGAATCCAAAAGGGTTCTACCTGGAACCCAAAATGGTTCTTCTAAGGGTTCTCATATGGGGACAGCCGAAGAACCCTTTTAGGTTCTGGATAGCACATTTTTTTCTAAGAGTGTACTGTACATTAGGGAAAATGGTATCATTTGGGATACAGATAGACTCAGCGGTGGATTGGATCCATCTAGAGCAGGCTCCTTTGTTCTGCAGCCAGAGAAACCCTTCTTCCTCAGTGACTGCAGGAATATTTATGGTCCAAAACACACACAGTCGGTCGCACACACACATCCCACCCCCACCGTGCTCCCCCCTGACTTGCCATCTCACAGCTGCTGTCTGCTGTTGATGGCTCACCTTACCCAGTAAAAAGATCCCAGAGTTTTTATAGCACAATTTATATTCATGCATCTGGCTGTTCCAGTTCAAATGTCCAGTGCTGTATGATGAAAACAGGACCAACACAACAACCACCTTTTATGATATGCCGACTGAAAAACATATTTATGTTATTTTGACAGGGAAGAAATCAGATGGGATACATGCAGGTGAGAAAAACAGAGGGAAGGGCAGGCTTTGAGCCACAGTCGCCAGTGTGGAATCATAGATGTTATATGTGACAGGAGAGCTACCACTCAACCACTCCTCTCCACATGTTTTGCCCTTTTGAGATGTGCAATTCATATGATTCACCCCATCATCTACGTTTTACATTTTAGTCATTTAGCAGACACTCTTAACCAGAGCGCCTTACTGTTAGTGCATTCATCTTAATATAGCTAGGTGAGTCAACCACATATCGTAATCGTATTAAGTAAACGTTTCCTAAATAAAGAAGTTGTCAGCAAAGTCAGGGCTAATAGGAAAAGATAAGCACAGGTTTATGGGGTGGCAGGTAGCCTAGTGGTTAGTGTTGGGCCAGTAACTGAAAGGTTGCTGGATTGAATCCCTGAGCTGACAATGTAAAAATGTGTTGTTCTGCCCCTGAACAAGTCAGTTAACCCTACAGTTCCCCAGTAGGCTGTAATTGTAAATAAGAATTTGTTCTTAACTGACTTGTGTTGTTAAATAATAAATGGGGGTGGCAGAACATGGTGCTTGGGTTGTGGTGTAGGGTTTGAGCATAGCCTGAAGGTAGGGATGGGCAGTTTCATTTGCTGCTCTCTAGGCAAGCACCAGGGTAATTGCATAAGTAATGCCTACTGATTACACTATATCCCTAAAGGCTCCATTATTTGGTCACAGTCATCTGTGGGTGTCTAAGCAGTTAACAGTGTGTGTCTAGTGGGTGCCTTCAATTTCTAAAGGTTCTGGCCCAAGCTGGCAGGCTGAAAGTCCTTGACTTTGCCGAGACAAGTGCTACAAGTGAGTTGTTTGGTAGCTTCTGTTTCAAGAGGAAATGTGTGCCCTCCTAAGCGCAAAAAAAACAACCTAGATCTATGACAATGTACAGTGAGGGAAAAAAGTATTTGATCCTCTGCTGATTTTGTACGTTTGCCCACTGACAAAGAAATGATCAGTCTATAATTTTAATGTTAGATTTATTTGAACAGTGAGAGACAGAATAACAACAACAAAAATAGAGAAAAACGCATGTCAAAAATGTTATAAAATGATTTGCTTTTTAATGAGGGAAATAAGTATTTGACCCCTCTGCAAAACATGACTTAGTTCTTGGTGGCAAAACCCTTGTTGGCAATCACAGAGGTCAGACGTTTCTTGTAGTTGGCCACCAGGTTTGCACACAACTCAGGAGGGATTTTCTCCCACTCCTCTTTGCAGATCTTCTCCAAGTCATTAAGGTTTCGAGGCTGACGTGTGGCAACTCGAACCTTCAGCTCCCTCAACAGATTTTCTATGGGATTAAGGTCTGGAGACTGGCTAGGCCACTCCAGGACATTAATGTGCTTCTTCTTGAGCCACTCCTTTGTTGCCTTGGCCGTTTGTTTTGGGTCATTGTCATGCTGGAATACCCATCTACGACCCATTTTCAATGCCCTGGCTGAGGGAAAGAAGTTCTCACCCAAGATTTGACAAGACATGGCCCCGTCCATCGTCCCTTTGATGTGGTGAAGTTGTCCTGTCCCCTTAGCAGAAAAACACCCCCAAAGCATAATGTTTCCACCTCCATGTTTGACGATGGGGATGGTGTTCTTGGGGTCATAGGCAACATTCCTCCTCCTCCACACACGGCGAGTTGAGTTGATACCAAAGAGCTCCATTTTGGCTCATCTGACCACAACACTTTCACCCAGTTGTCCTCTGAATCATTCAGATGTTCATTGGCAAACTTCAGACGGGCATGTATATGTGCTTTCTTGAGCAGGTGGACCTTGCGGGCGCTGCAGGATTTCAGTCCTTCACGGTGTAGTGTGTTACCAATTGTTTTCTTGGTGACTATGGTCCCAGCTGCCTTGAGATCATTGACAAGATCCTCCCGTGTAGTTCTGGGCTGATTCCTCACCGTTCTCATGATCATTGCAACTCCACGAGGTGAGATCTTGCATGGAGCCCTAGGCTGAGGGAGATTGACAGTTCTTTTGTGTTTCTTCCATTTGCGAATAATTGCACCAACTGTTGTCACCTTCTCACCAAGCTGCTTGGCAATGGTCTTGTAGCCCATTCCAGCCTTGTGTAGGTCTACAATCTTGTCCCTGACATCCTTGGAGAGCTCTTTGGTCTTGGCCATGGTGGAGAGTTTGGAATCTGATTGATTGATTGCTTCTGTGGACAGGCGTCTTTTATACAGGTAACAAACTGATATTAGGAGCACTCCCTTTAAGAGTGTGCTCCTAATCTCAGCTTGTTACCTGTACAAAAGACACCTGGGAGCCAGAAATCTTTCTGATTGAGAGGGGGTCAAATACTTATTTCCCTCATTAAAATGCAAATCAATTTATAACATTTCTGACATGCGTTTTTCTGGATTTTTTGTTGTTATTCTGTCTCTCACTGTTCAAATAAACCTACCATTAAAATTATAGACTGATCATTTCTTTGTCAGTGGGCAAACGTACAAAATCAGCAAGGGATCAAATACTTTTTTCCCCTCACTGTAATAACATTATTCATGAATCATTGACTGAATTAGAAGAAAATGCAAATTAGAACTAATGAATAATTAAATGACCATTAAAAGTAAATGTGTGGGCATGGATCTGTTTTATAGGTAATTTAATCTGTGTGATTAGGAAATATAGTGGAAATAACTTTATTCCTTAGGATATATTCCCCATACTGCTTGCTTTGCAAATGATCCTCCCTAGTCACCAGCAAAATAAAAACTTTACGGAGGGGTGCATATTGGGATTAGGTTAACATATGCAGTAAAACCTATTCAGCTCAATCGTGACAATCCAGCAAAAACCAGCCAAGCCAAAAATCACATACAATATGGCTCTCTGAATGTGGAGATACCAGACCGAGAGTGTGTGCGTGTGTTTTTGTTGTTGTTGTTGTGTACCTGTTGCTATACCTGGCTGTATTGTCTGGATTCATTCAGCCGTTTTTCACACCTCCAGCTGTGTAGACGTGACAGCCCAACACAAGGTCAATTGGTGTCACTGGTGTCACTGGTCTTCTAGTGTATAACCAGTCAGTCAAACTCAATTCCCTGAGTCCTGATGGCTGGGTGATGTAATGATGGGGTTGGCTAAAGCCTCTGTTCCTAATGATTAACCTGTCCCATCCACTGAAATGTGATTTAACTACAACCATTATGTGAGTTATACCCTGTATTAGGTAACCTATCTACTGGGCTCAATATTTGGAATGACTAAAAGTAAATGATACTGAGGACTGGGAGTCTGCAACCCACTGAACATTGCTGGAACAACGACCGACTATTGGACACAGTAAAATGTTCTAGGATAAAAAAGAAGATTGTGTCATATTGGCAATATTGGCTATTGCCAATATGGGGAATTTGTATGAGAAAAAGGTTAATGATTCTCCTGGCCCAACGTGAGGACACAATCAAACGCATACACTGCCATTGTTGTCATTCTCATGGCTCACAGAACATACAGTTGAAGTCGGAAGTTGACATACACTTAGGTTGGAGTCATTAAAACTCGTTTTTCAACCACTCCACAAATTTCTTGTTAACAAACTATAGTTTTGGCAAGTCGGTTAGGACATCTACTTTGTGCATGACACAAGTAATTTTTCCAACAATTGTTTACAGACAGATTATTTCACTTATGTATCACAATTCCAGTCGGTCAGAACTTTACATACACGAAGTTGACTGTGCCTTTAAACAGCTTGGAAAATTCCAGAAAATAATGTAATGGCTTTAGAAGCTTCTGATAGGCTAATTGACATCATTTGATTCAATTGGAGGTGTGCCTGTGGATGTATTTCAAGGCCTACCTTCAAACTCACTGCCTCTTCGCTTGACATCATGGGAAAATCAAAAGAAATCAGCCAAGACCTCAGAAAATAAATTGTAGATCTCATAAGTCTGGTTGATCCTTGGGAGCAATTTCCAAATGCCTGAAAGTACCACGTTCATCTGTTCAAACAATAGTACGCAAGTATAAACACCATGGGTCCACGCAGCTGTCATACCGCTCAGGAAGGAGACGCGTTCTGTCTCCTTGAGATGAACGTACTTTGGTGCGAAAACAATAGAATAGCAAATGAAATCCCAGAACAACAGCAAAGGACATTGTGAAGATGCTGGAGAAAACAGGTACAAAAGTATCAGTATGCACAGTAAAACGGGTCCTATATCGACATAACCTGAAAGGCCGCTCAGCAAGCACAAAGCCACTGCTCCAAAACCGCCATAAAAAAGCCAGACTACGGTTTGCAACTGCACATGGGGACAAAGATCGTACTTTTTGGAGAAGTGTCGTCTGGTCTGATGAAACGAAAAAGGGGGAGGCTTGCAAGCCGAAGAACACCATCCCAACCGTGAAGCACAGGGGTGGCAGCATCATGTTGTGGGGGTGCTTTGCTGCAGGAGGGACTGGTGCACTTCACAAAATAGATTTCAGCTTTTATTTCTTTCATCACATTCCCACTGGGTCAGAAGTTTACATACATTCAATTATTAGCCTTCCCTGTAGCTCAGTTGGTAGAGCATGGTGTTTGCAACGCCAGGGTTGTGGGTTTGATTCCCACGGGGGGCCAGCACAGAAAAAAAAATTATGAAATGAAATGTATGCATTCACTACTGTAAGTCGCTCTGGATAAGAGTGTCTGCTAAATGACTAAAATGTTTTTTTTAAATGTAAAAATGTATTATTTGGTAGCATTGCCTTTAAATTGATTAACTTGGGTCAAAAGTTTCAGGTAGCCTTCCACAAGCTTCACACAATAAGTTGGGTGAATTTTCGCCAATTCCTCCTGACAGAGCTGGTGTAACTGAGTCAGGTTTGTAGGCCTCCTTGCTCGCACACGCTTTTTCAGTTCTGCCAACAAATTGTCCATGGGATTGAGTTCAGGGCTTTGTGATGGCCACTCCAATTCCTTGACTTTGTTGTCCTGAAGCCATTTTGCCACAACTTTGGAGGTACAGTGAGGGGGGAAAGTATTTGATCCCCTGCTGATTTTGTATGTTTGCCCACTTACAAAGAAATGATCAGTCTATAATTTTAATAGTAGGTTTATTTGAACAGTGAGAGACAGAATAACAACAACAAAAATAGAGAAAAACGCATGTCAAAAATGTTATAAAATGATTTGCATTTTAATGAGGGAGATAAGTATATGACCCCTCTGCAAAACATGACTTAGTACTTGGTGGCAAAACCCTTGTTGGCAATCACAGAGGTCAGACGTTTCTTGTAGTTGGCCACCAGGTTTGCACACATCTCAGGAGGGATTTTGTCCCACTCCTCTTTGCAGATCTTCTCCAAGTCATTAAGGTTTCGAGGCTGACGTGTGGCAACTCAAACCCTCCACAGATTTTCTATGGGATTAAGGTCTGGAGACTGGCTAGGCCACTCCAGGACCTTAATGTGCTTCTTCTTGAGCCACTCCTTTGTTGCCTTGGCCGTGTGTTTTGGGTCATTGTCATGCTGGAATACCCATCCACGACCCATTTTCAATACACTGGCTGAGGGAAGGAGGTTCTCACCCAAGATTTGACGGTACATGGCCCCGTCCATCGTCCCTTTGATGCGGTGAAGATGTCCTGTCCCCTTAACAGAAAAACACCCCCAAAGCATAATGTTTCCACCTCCATGTTTGATGGTGGAGATGGTGTTCTTGCGGTCATAGGCAGCATTCCTCCTCCTCCAAACACGGCGATTTGAGTTGATGTCAAGGAGCTCCATTTTGGTCTCATCTAACCACAACACTTTCACCAGTTGTCCTCTGAGTCATTCAGATGTTCATTGGCAAACATCAGATGGGCATGTATATGTATTCTTGAGCAGGGGGACCTTGCGGGCGCTGCAGGATTTCAGTCCTTCACGGCGTAGTGTGTTACCAATTGTTTTCTTGGTGACTATGGTCCCAGCTGCCTTGAGATCATTGACAAGATCCTCCCGTGTAGTTCTGGGCTGATTCCTCACCGTTCTCATGATCATTGCAACTCCACGAGGTGAGATCTTGCATGGAGCCCAGGCCGAGAGATATTGACAGTTCTTTTGTGTTTCTTCCATTTGCGAATAATCGCACCAAATGTTGTCACCTTCTCACCAAGCTGCTTAGCGATGGTCTTGTAGCCCATTCCAGCCTTATGTAGGTCTACAATCTTGTCCCTGACATCCTTGGAGAGCTCTTTGGTCTTGGCCATGGTGGAGAGTTTGGAATCTGATTGATTGATTGCTTCTGTGGACAGGTGTCTTTTTACAGGTAACAAGCTGCGGTTAGGAGCACTCCCTTTAAGAGTGTGCTCCTAATCTCAGCTTGTTACCTGTATAAAAGACACCTGGGAGCCAGAAATCTTTCTGATTGAGAGGGGGTCAAATACTTATTTCCCTCATTAAAATGCAAATCAATTTATAACATTTCTGACATGCGTTTTTCTGGATATTTTTGTTGTTATTCTGTCTCTCACTGTTCAAATAAACCTACCATTAAAATTATAGACTTATCCTTTCTTTGTCAGTGGGCAAACCTACAAAATCAGCAAGGGATCAAATACTTTCCCCCCCCCCCCCCCACTGTATGCTTGGGGTCATTTTCCATTTGGAAGACCCATTTGTGACCAAGCTTTAACTTCCTGACTGATGTCTTGAGATGTTGATTCAATATATCCACATAATTTTATTTCCTCTTGATGCCATCTATTTTGTGAAGTGCACCAGTCCCTCCTGCAGCAAAGCACCCCCACAACATGATGCTGCCACCCCTATGCTTCACGGTTGGGATGGTGTTCTTCGGCTTGCCAGCCTCCCCCTTTTTCCTCCAAACATAACGATGGTCATTATGGCCAAACAGTTCTATTTTCGTTTAGGCCTTGAAATACATCCACAGGTACACCTCCAATTGACTCAAATGATGTCAATTAGCCTATCAGAAGCTTCTAAAGCCATGCCATAATTTCCTGGAATTTTCCAAGCTGTTTAAAGGCACAGTCAACATGGTGTATGTAAACTTCTGACCCACTGGAATTGTGATACAGTGAATTATACATGAAATAATCTGTCTGTAAACAATTGTTGGGAAAATTACTTGTGTCATGCACAAAGTTGATGTCCTATCCGACTTGCCAAAACTATAGTTTGTTAATAACAAGAAATTTGTGGAATGGTTGAAAAACGAGTTTTAATGACTCCAACCTAAGTGTATGGAAACTTCTGACTTCAACTGTATGTGACAGAGGGGACAGTTAAGGAGCTTTTACTAGCACAAGCAGAAATTAAGTCATTTGATGCCCAATCGAAAGCAAATTAGTTGCAACAGCAGCTCCAAATGGGAGGGGTAGCAGGCCTAAAGTGGGTTGCACAGACCTATGATGGTGCAGCTGTCATGAGTGGGTCCAAAGGAGGTGTGCAAGCACATTTCAGAGTGCTGCATCCGGAGGCAATTTATGTACATTGCTATGCTCATGAGTTTAATTTGGTATTGTGTCATACTTGCAGGGCTATTCCGGAGGCTGCTGAGTTTTTCAATTTCTTGGAGAATGTGTTTTTGTTTTTCAGTTTATCCCTAGTTAACCACCACAAGTTCAAACTTGGAATAGCATCAGCTGAACTTGTACAGTTCTCAAACACTCGCTGGGCGTGCCAGCTGCGGTCCATGAATGCAGTCCTGGACACTTTAACTGCTCTATTTGATTGTCTATCTGCCATTGGATCCCCCATGGCTGTTGGTCTGAGAGCAAAGCTTCATAAGTTCTCCACCATGTATTTGCTACTGATGTTTCAGTGCCTTCTTTCTATAACTGAGGTACTACATAAGTTCCTCCAGAAAGAGACTGTAGGCCTGGCAGAAGCTTGTTCTGGCAAACAAGCTGTATGTGACACACTGATAGGCAAATGCACAGATGCATTTGCCCTAGAACTTTATGACAGAACCAAAGCACTCTTTGAAATTCACAATATTCCAGAGGAAGAAATAGCAAACAAAGGACAATGGTAGATTTTGTGGTGGAGACCTCCTTGGGTTTAGGTACAGAATTGTCATGTTCCCAAACAATGAAAACAGAGTTGTTGCTCCCCTGCTTGGACAAGATGTATTCTCGACTGTAGATGCAGGTCTGATCAAAGGCATACAGGCATGGTAACCCAACTCAAAAAACTTCCTTGATACATCATGCTTAACTGAGTTTGCCAAGCACTACAGTATTGAGGTTAAAACAGAAGAGATGTTGGTGGCCGGAAACTTTCTTGCCCGGAAAAGAGAGGCTGGATGTGCTTGCTGTGCATAACCTCCTGGATGATGATAAGTTTCCTTCTCTGAAGAAATCATTCAGGTTGCCCTCACAATTCCTGTGAGCAGCTGCTCCTGTGAAAGGTCCCTTAGTGCACTGCGCCAGATGCACTCCTGGTTGCGTAAGACAATGGGTCAGAAAAGCCTTGCAAGTCTTGCAGCCATGTCCATTGAGGGTGAAGTGTTTGGGCCACTAAGCCACAATAGTGTCATTGACCACTTTGCAACCTTTAAAAATAGGAGGTACACTTTGATGCGTCCACCCACAAAATAAGCATCAAAAGAGAGAAGCAGGAGGAGCAGTTCCTTAATATAGGTTCTAATATTTGTTTGGGATCTTACTTTTTGATCAGATTTTATTCCTAATTATTTTTCAGTTTTTTTATTTTATTTAGCTCATTAGTTGAATTTAGTTCTGCCCCTTTGTGGATGATACAGTTTTTTTCTAATGATATAACATGACCTGAACCTTTCTCTCTCTCCTCTCCTCTCTCTCTCTCAAAATAAAATCCCTAAGTATTTTGGCTACATAGTACAGCCATTTTTGTGCCTTTTGTTGTTGGATGGATGGGGACAGAGTGGACTTCTTTGGAGAGAATTTAAGTAAGTCATATTAGATCAGTGTCTAACACAATGTAACGTCTGCTTCCAACTCACACTCTCAAACACATAGATCCTCTGAAGGCAGCTCACTCTCCAGATCCCAATCACCTGAATTCTGATCACCTGTTCACACACCTGTATATCATTATAACACACTATTCATTTCCGTTCTTTGCACCACATCATTGTGAGGTATTGTTTGTTTTGTGACACACTTCTATTCAGAGCTCTGTTTTTCCCGTAATTTAATCCTCCCGTGTATGATAGTTTTGGCCTGCCTCACTAACGACACCTTTTGCCTATTCCCTGCCTGTACTTTAGCCTATTGGATTTCCTGTTATCAACCTATTGCCTGATCTCCTGGATGACATTACTAGCGTTTTCCCTGTCTGTACTGTTACCTTTTTGGACCCCTGTGTATGACCTTCTGTCTGCCCCTGGACCTAGCTACCTGCCTCCTCCTGTGGTCCTTTACCAATAAACACTTCCTGCACCCTGCACTTGAAACCAGCTCTCTGTCTCCCATCGTGTTCATTACACAGAAACTATGAGACAGGTATACTTTTATCAAACCTTGACCAAAAATAATCTTATTTTGATAGATTTTACACCCGTTGTTACTTTCAAAATATATGATGAAAATACGTTTTGGGGCTTTAAAACAAATCCTGGGGGAGTATGCCCTGTCCCCCTTAAAAGAGGCTTAGCCCCCCTATCCATGAATCTCTAGTGACATCTCTGCTTTGCAATAACATGGAAATTGAAATAAACAAGGAAGTTTAATTGTGGGCAACATGAGACCAAAAGGAAGCAGTCATTGGCCCAGTGGCCTAATGGATAAGGCATCAGCCTCCGGAGCTGGGGATTGTGGGTTCAAGTCCCACCTGGGTCTTTTGAAATCAGCTTGTTTTTATCCATAGAAAATGGTGCCAACGGAGATGGCAGCATCACGACTAGCTCTTCGAAAACTTTGCCGTATTTCGTTTTTTTATGTACTATTTTTTACAATATTAGCCGGGAAGAACTATTGGACATTAGAGCGGCAGTAACTCACCAGAACTACCAGCATTACGATCAGTAATACGACTTCCCTGGAGCAGATCCTTTGTTCACTCTCCCCAGAGCAGTTGAACTTATTGCAGAGGCCGACCCAAAACATCGCCGGCGGAGGAGAGGCACTCGAGGCGGCCTGCTGGTTCGACTTAGGAGGCGCGCACACCATCCACCGCTTCCGTCTTTGGATAACAAAGTTGATGAGCTTAGAGCAAGGATTTCTTTTACAGAGAGACATCGGGGCCTGTAACATACTTTGTTTCACAGAAACATGGCTCTCTCAGAATACTCTGTCAGAGACGATAAAGCCAGAAGGATTCTCAGTACATTGCGCAGACAGGAATAAATATCTCTCCAGGAAGCAGAAGGGCGGAGGGGTGTGTTTCCTGTTTAACAACTCATGGTGTAATTCTAGGAACATACAGGAACTCAAGTCCTTTTGTTCACCCAACCTAGAATATCTCACAATTAAATGCCGACTATATTATCTCCCAAGAGAATTCTCCTCCGTCATTGCCACGGCCATTCACATCCCACCTCAAGCCGAAACCTCGGCGGCCCTCAAATAACTTTTCTGGACTTTATGCAAACTGGAAAATACATATCCTGAGGCTGCATTTATTGTAGCTGGGTATTTTAACAAAGCAAATCCGAGGACTAGGCTGCCCGAAGTTCTATCAACATATCGACTGTCCTACTAAGACAGCTACTAAGACTCTCGAGCATTGCTATTCAAACTTCCGGAATGCTTACAAAGCCCTCCCCCGCCCTCCTTACGGCAAATCTGACCACGATTCCATCTTGCTCCTCCCGTCCTACAGGCAGAAACTCAAACAGGAAGTGCCCGTGTTTCGTACTATTCAACGCTGGTCTAACCAATCAGAATCCATGCTTCAGGATTGTTTTGATCACGTGGACTGGGATATGTTCCGGGTAGCTTGCGAAAATAATCTAGACCCATACACGGATACGGTGACTGAGTTTATAAGGAAGTGTACAGGAGATGTAGTACCCACTGTGACTATTAAAACCTACCCTAACCAGAAAGATGGTAGCATTCGCGCAAAACTGAAAGCGCGAACCACCGCATTTAACCATGGCAAGGCGACTGGTAATATGGCAGAATATAAACAGTGTAGTTATTCACCCCGCAAGGCAATCAAACAAGCTAAACGTCAGTATAGAGATAAAGTGGAGTCGCAATTCAACGGCTTAGACACGAGACATATGTGGCAGGGACTACAGACAATCACGGACTACAAAAGGAAAACCAGCCACGTCGCTGAGACCGACGTCTTGCTTCCGGACAGGCTAAACACATTCTTTGCACGCTTTGAGGATAACACAGTGCCACCGAGGCGGCCTAGCAAGGACTGTGGGCTCTCCATCTCCGTGGCCATGAGTAAAACATTTAAAAGTGTTAACTCTCGCAGGGCTGCCGGCCCAGACAGCATCCCTAGCCGCGTCCTCAGAGCATGCGCAGACCAGCTGGCTGGTGTGTTTACAGACATATTCAATCTCTCCCTATCCCAGTCTACTGTCCCCACATGCTTCAAGATGGCCACCATTGTTCCTGTACCCAAGAAGGCAAAGGTAACTGAACTAAATAACGATCGCACCGTAGCACTCACTTCTGTCATCATGAAGTGCTTTCAGAGACTAGTTTAGGATCTTAGCCTGTTGGGGATAGGGGGCAGTATTTACACGGCCGGATAAAAAACGTACCCGATTTAATCTGGTTACTACTCCTGCCCAGTAACTAGAATATGCATATAATTATTGGCTTTGGATAGAAAACACCCTAAAGTTTCTAAAACTGTTTGAATGGTGTCTGTGAGTATAACAGAACTCATATGGCAGGCAAAAACCTCAGAAGATTCTGAACAGGAAGTGGCCTGTCTGACAAGTTCTTTTTCATCTTGGCTCTTTTTATTGAAGACTGAGGATCTTTGCTGTAACGTGACACTTCCTACGGCTCCCATAGGCTCTCAGAACCCGGGAAAAAGCTGAATGATATCGAGGCAGCCCCAGGCTGAAACACATTAGCGCGTTTGGACAGTGGCCTGTCAGAGGACCATCAGACTGGGGCTCGTGCACGGGCGCACGAGATGTTTTTATTTTCCCTCTCTTTGAACGAAAACCACCACTCCCGGTCGGAATATTATCGTTTTTTTTACGAGAAAAATGGCATAAAAATTGATTTTAAACAGCGGTTGACATGCTTCGAAGTACGGTAATGGAATATTTCGAATTTTTTTGTCACGAAATGCGTCGTGCTCGTCACCCTTCTTTACCATTCGGATAGTGTCTTGAACGCACGAACAAAACGCCGCTATTTGGATATGACTATGGATTATTTGGGACCAAACCAACATTTGTTATTGAAGTAGAAGTCCTGGGAGGGCATTCTGACGAAGAACAGCAAAGGTAATAACATTTTTCTTACAGTAAATCTGACTTTGGTGAGTGCTAAACTTGCTGGGTGTCTAAATAGCTAGCCCTGTGATACCGGGCTATCTACTGAGAATATTGCAAAATGTGCTTTCACTGAAAAGCTATTTTAAAATCGGACATAGCGAGTGCATAGAAGAGTTCTGTATCTATAATTCTTTAAATAATTGTTATGTTTTTTGTGAATGTTTATCGTGAGTAATTTAGTAAATTCACCGGAAGTGTTCGGTGGGAATGCTAGTCACATGCTAATGTAAAAAGCTGTTTTTTGATATAAATATGAACTTGATTGAACAAAACATTCATGTATTGTATAACATAATGTCCTAGGGGTGTCATCTGATGAAGATCATCAAAGCATTTAGCTGTGGTTTGGGTTTATGTGACATTATATGGTAGCTTGAAAAATGGGTGTCTGATTATTTCTGGCTGGGTACTCTGCTGACATAATCTAATGTTTTGCTTTCGTTGTAAAGCCTTTTTGAAATCGGACAGTGTGGTTAGATTAACGAGAGTCTTGTCTTTAAAATGGTGTAAAATAGTCATATGTTTGAGAAATTGAAGTAATAGCATTTCTAAGGTATTTGAATATCGCGCCACGGGATTACACTGGCTGTTGAGTAGGTGGGACACAAGCTAGTTAAGGATCACCTCCACCTTACCTGGCACCCTAGACCCCTCAATTTGCATACTGCTCCAATAGATCCACAGACGATGCAATCGCCATTGCACTGCACACTGCCCTATCCCATCTGGACAAGAGGAATACCTATGTAAGAATGCTGTTTATTGACTATAGTTCAACATTCAACACCATAGTACCCTCCAAGCTCATCATTAAGCTTGAGGCCCTGGGTCTGAACCCCACCCTGTGCAACTGGGTCCTGGACTTCCTGACGGGCTGCGTCCAGGTGGTGAAGGTAGGAAACATCACCTCCACAACGCCGATCCTCAACACAGCGGCCCCACAAGGGTGCTGCTCAGCCCCCTCCTGTACTCCCTGTTCACCCATGACTGCTTGGCCAAGCACGCCTCCAACTTAATCATCAAGTTTGCAGACGACACAACAGTAGTAGGCTTGATTACCAATAATGACAAGACAGCCTACAGGGAGGAGGTGAGGGAACAACCTCTCACTCAACGTCAACAAAACCAAGGAGATGATCGTGGACTTCAGGAAACAGCAGAGGGTGCACCCACCTATCTACATTGACGGGACCGCAGTGGAGAAGGTGGAAAGCTTCAAGTTCCTTGTTGTGAATATTTCAATAGGGTAGACATTTCAAGGATATTGAGCAAAGCTATAATCACACTGAACTCCCTGTTCACCCATGACTGTGTGGCCAAGCACGCCTCCAACTCAACCATCAAGTTTGCAGACGACACAACAGGAAATGACAGAGTGATTTCTGCATATTGCATTTTTAAATAAAACATGGCAATATACAGTAGTAACAATATAGTAGATATTCCAAGGATATTGAGAAAAGCTATAATCACATAGATTCTGACAGTTGCACACGGGGGGTGTCATCTGAAACCAGCCGTTTGTTTGTGGCTCTGGGGAGAAGCACACACACACACCACTACCATCCACACCATCAGAAAGCCATCTTGTATGTAAGAGGTGATTTCTGGCTCGGCCAGGATTTGGTCAACTGAAGCCATTTTTACATTTTGGTCATTTAGCAGACGCTCTTATCCAGAGCGACTTACAGTTATTGAATTCATCATAATGTGGGACAAGGTGGGACAACCAAATACCGTATCACAGTCAAAGTAAGTACATTTTTCTTCAATAAAGTAGCTATCAGCAAAGTCAGAGCTAGTAAGGGGGAATAAAAGTAAAGCGTGAGTTTTAGATCACAAAAGGCTTTTATTTTTTTTGTTTTGTATTATATTGTTTGCTTATTTGGGGGGAAGAGTGAGGAGGGGGTGCGAGGGGAGGTACTTTGGGATTAAAGTTGACCTGACAGACGTTTTGCACTGTTTCACTATGGTTTTAGTCATCAATCTAGAAAGAGGGCAATATTTTTATTCATGTAGTAGTGTCACCCCACCCACCAGAAAGCTTTGACCTTTGACTTTCACCTGGAATTCTTTATTTATGATCTAGTACACAATAAAAGTGTAATAAAACATAAACAAAAATTCTAAATTGTGAATGAATAAGCCTTTTCATACTTTATAATATGTCCATATATAGTTATAATCTGTTTTAGGAACATCCACCCAAGATATGTCACCATATTTACCAATTACTTTACCAAACATATCATCACATTAAGTGATGGTAAACATCTGTCAAATTTGTGAATGTCTAAATCAACATTTGGGCCATTTAAACCTGGTGTGACCCTCCTATAGACAAGGGGAGAAAGGCTATGTAAAAGGCTGCATTTTGTCATTCTAAGCATATGCAATTGTGTCTTCCTCCGGCATAAAACAAATGTTTGACTTCCAAACAAAATAAATTATTTACTTATTTTAGGGTGTGTGTAGGTCGCATTCTTTATTGTAGAGCTATGAAAGTAATGTATTTATATCCGCCTGCTCGAGACAAATTCAGCATGCTTTGCCATGTCTGTGCCATGATGCAATTGAGCTGGTTAAATGTTTTTCAAAGGACCACCCCTTTGACGTAATGTTGCAGTGAAGTTATATAAATGGATGTAATGATGCAGCCAACCACTAGAGGGAGGCAAATATACATTTATTTGGATGTTGACATCTGGATGTCTGTCTTCTGACTTGTAAAACAGTGGGAAATCAATCAAATAAGTAATGTAAACATATAAAAAAATATATATTCTAATGCCTGATTTTGGGGACTGTCAGCTTAAGAAGATATTATTAAGACACTCTTTGAAGAGGTAGGGTTTCAGAACTTTTCAGAAGATGGATCCTGTCCATCTATCCTAGCTTCAGGGGGAAGCTGGTTCCACCAGTGGGGTGCCAGGACAGAGAAGAGCTTGGACTGGGCTAAGCAGGAGCTGCACTCCCGTAGGGGTGGGAGGGCCAAGAGACCAGAGGTGGCAGAACGGAGTGCTCGGGTTAGGGTTTGAGCATAGCCTGAAGGTAGGAAGGGGCAGTTCCTCTTGCTGCTCCATAAGCAAGTACCATGGTCTTGTAGTGGATGAGAGCTTCGACTGGAAGCCAGTGGAGTGTGTGGAGGAGCAGGGTGACATTAGAGAACTTGGGAAGGTTGAACACCAGGCCTGCTGCAGCATTCTGGATAAGTTGCAGAGGTTTGATGGCCATCCAACCAAGTATTTGTTTTCTTTCCAAAACAGACAGGTGCTGAAAGAAAGTGGATCAGTCCTTTGTGTATGGGCTGCTTTTGGCACAATGACACTTCTCCTCAGCTCTGTTCGGGTCTCTGCTTCCTAGTCATGCAGAATTATCACCTCAGTTAACCAACATATAATCTGTACTGTATGTATGGACTTGGCATTGTATGGACTTGGCTTCATGGGTAGGTATATAATTGCAACCTGGTCCTTTTCTGTTTGCCTATGCTTCTCGCTGTCTGCTTAACCCACATCCTTTGACAACGTGTGTTCAATAATATACGCCTTCTGATCATTCTGATGAACATACTCTGAGCACGGCTGGTCAAGTGTGTGTTTACCAGATAGCCAGTGTAAAACAAAATTAAAAGGAGAAAAGATGAAGCCCAGAAATAGCCTGGAGACAAATGAATCAAAGGCTGTTCAGTACACAGGATAATCACAGTGTCATAGTAGGAAGGTGGGCTGAGGACAGATCAAAAGTACCAAATCACTGCACCTGCCGCCACCATCTCCCTAGACGCATGGTGGGGCATGTGCTTCCTGTTCAGTATCAACCACATGCAACACACCCACACACACACACACACAGGCAGGAAAGCATCACACCTCCACCATGATATAAGGCCCCACGCCATCCTACAGAGGTCAGCGTCAAACTGATATATCTGTATCATTTATGTAACTCCTGTTTGTTGAGTTCATTGCAGTGGGAAGTGGTGTACTATTGAAGGCAATCAAACTACTGGCTCAGCGTGTGTGTGTGGTGTGTGTGTGTGTGTGTGTGTGTGTGTGTGTGTGTGTGTGTGTGTGTGTGTGCGCGCGCGCACGCATTGGATTTACCAAGCATAGGCTACATCAAATGTGATGAGATGTCATGAATCCTCAAGTAATAGTTTGCGTGATACAGTCAGAGCATGCAGATCCAGATCTGGCAGCGAAACAATTCATTCAGCCTCATTTACTGCCTTTTAAAAAAACATAGCTGATATGGCTGACTAGCTTAAACAAATGTGATTTCTACTGACAATTGAGATGTACAAACTATGGCATAAGGGGATGATGAGCGGATAAGAGGCAATCCGTAATTTTGATTAAGACATGACGGATGTAGTCAATATTAACTATTTGTTCAGCACTTTGGAAATGTACTGCGACAGAATTCAGAACATGGGCCGTTCTTACAGTATTCTCCCTGTACACCAAATCAGAACAGTAGGATAAATAAAGGGAGCATATAAGCAGACAATGAAAGCTCTTACAATATTTCATTATTATGTTTCTCTAAAACAGGCTATAGGCTGCATGTGCACCACCAAGTCAGAACAGTCGGCAAAATTATGAGGGTGTTGGATTACCTTTCAAAATGTATTTTCCCAGTCGGAGCTCTCTTTTTCCCGAGTTCCCAGTTGTTTTCAACTCACTGAAGTCTGAGATTTCCCAGTTCTGAGTTTCCAGTTGTTTTGAGCAGGGCAAAAGTCATGCTGGATTGACAGCATGGCCAATGTTGAATGTTTATCCTTTAAAGCTTGGTAAAGAGACCCTTAAACCCAAACTTGGGAACACACACCCACTCCACTGAATAGCAGTGAGTGCTTTGCAATGCTTGCAGTTAGCCACTGATTCCTTCCAAACCACTCAATTTTGAATTGCAATCCCAACTTGTTGTGTAATGTTAATGTCCAATGGCCGATGAGCACCGATACGTTTTATCTATAATTTCTCTTCATTATTTCTCTTCACATGACAAGGATTGAAAAGGATTTGCCAGTAGATTTATTTTGAAAGTATGATGTTGACATGATGAGTCCAATCAAAGCTACTGTAGAAATAACGTGATTTGACGTCATTTTATCTGTGGCCAATGACCTTGAGCCTTCTTGGATGGACACTTCTAATGTAACTCTATGGCAGCACCCAAGGGGCTTGAATATTCAAGCTCTACCCTTAGATTTCGCGGTGATGTGGTGTCTCCATGAATAACAGAACACTGAGCCAATCACGGCGCAACTAGAGAACATTACCAACTCCTACGCTCCGTATTTTCCGCTGGCTGCCCCACCACCACAGAAAGCACTGACCTAGGCTGAAATGTATTTTGGAGCTGCCTTACTCAAGAAATCAAAAAAGAGACCATGTTTGTATGCGGCTTTATTTACTCCATTATTATTTTGTAATATTGTTTGCAAACTGATATGTGACACGTATTAACCTGTTGGGGCTATAGGTTAGCAATGAACCCCGAGCCGGGATTGCTAACAAGGCTGGAAATTCAAAACATCAAAAATCTAATAATTTCAATTTCTCAAACAATCAACTATTTTACACAATTTAAATGATAAACATCTCCTTAATCTAACCACATTGTTCGATTTTCAAAGAGGCTTTACGGCAAAAGCATAAAGTTAGATTATGTTAGGACAGTACATAGACACAAAAGTACAAACATCCATTTTCAATTCAAGGTCACCAAAAGCAGAAACCAGCTTGAATTATGCACTAACTTTTGTCAATCTCCATCAGATGACACTCCTAGGACATTATGTTATACAATACATGCATTTTTTGTTCCATCAAGTTCATATTTATATCCAAAAACAGCATTTTACAGTAGCGTGAAATTCAGATTTTTTTCTTCTCTGAAATGCTTCCGGTGAACATAACAAAATTACTATTCGAAAACATTGGTAAATTATAATATTGTCATTCAAAGAATAATATATTATCATCTCGTAATTGCTACCGAATGGCCAGATCTCAAAATAACTTTACTGGGAAATCACATTTTGCAATAAACGGGGTGCTATGCTAAGAACAACAGGCTATGCTATACAGTTAGCATCATCTAAAATCGATAATAACATTGTAAATACCCCCTTACCTTTGATTATCTCCATCAGAAGGCAGGATCCCAGGTCCGGAAGGCATTCCAGGTCCGGAACAAATGTGGTTTCTTTTGACAAAGTTCATAATTTATGTCCAAATAACACCAAGTACTTAGCGTTCATTATGCTCCCACAAAACGTGGTGGGGGGCTGGTAAAATCACGCCGAAAAGCTAAAAAAAAAACTAGTAAATAATCTTTTTATGTTCATTCAAACATGTCAAATGTTGTTTAGCATTAATCTTTTGGTCCATTTTTAACGTTAAACATCAGTAATATTTTCACACAACCTATCCTATGTCTAGATAAAAAATGATGACAAACTCACGTTTCTCAGATTTATGCGCAGGCGCAAAAAAATGTGATGACATGTCAACTTCCTTGGATTCTAATTTGCTCTCTGTTTATCATAGACGCTTCAAACAACTTTATAAAGATCGTTGACATCTAGTGGAAGCCGTAGGTGTTGCGAAATGAATCCTTTCTCACTATGGTATCTATAAAACAATGACACTAAATAGTACAGTCACAAAATCCACATTTTTTTGGATCTATTTTTCACAGGTTTTTGCCTGCAATATGAGTTTTGTTATACTTACAGACACCATTCAAACTGTTTTAGAAAATTCAGAGTGTTTTCTATCCGAATGTGTTAATAATATGCATATCCTAGCTTCTGAGTTGGTGTAGGAGGCAGTTAAAAATGGGCACATATTTTTTTCAAAATGTCTCAATACTGCCCCCGAGCCCCAACAGGTTTTAATGCCAAAATAACATGCAAAACAGGCAACAACAAAAAAGCTAAACATGAATGACGGGTCGCCACTGTACTTTATTCTATTATAGTAATGTCATTGATTTCATTATGCTCTCTCTTCCTTCTCTCTCTTTACAAGGATATGATCCATTAGAATAGAATAGAATTACTTTGTTTTTCCCAGAGGGAACTTCAGTTGTGGCAAGTTGGATAAAATATGCATGGGTCTCGCTGTATGTTCAGAAGGTATTAATACCTTTTTGGTGTTCTGTTACACATTAGTCTTTAATATTTCTGACTGGTGAATTAATATTTCACCTCAAGCTTTTTCACATTCCTGAGAGTACTCCTCCAGCTCAGCACACAAGCACTCTCAGAGCCTTGATGAAATAGCTCAACACCTCTGAGAATCTGTCAAGGCATGGCACTAACTCAAACACATCTTAGGGCTCTACTCAATCTGCTTCGCCGAAGAGTTACAGATTGTGCGATCAAAATGTAAAGGTAATTTCTGATTGAGCCGACACATGCAGCGTTTACATTGAAAGGAGCCTCCACTGACACTGGAACGTTGCCTTTAAATTTCAATAACGCTGAACTTCCATGATACGGATTGAATAGAGACCTTACTTCAAGAGTACGGTCAGTTCTCCATCTGCAAATCTTAAAATCCTATTTTTCCTCCACCATGTGGTAAGAACATGTAAATGGATTCACAAGGAGCTCCCACCAAATGAACCAGACGCTATGTAGTGCAGGTAGAGGAGCAAATGTCTACGAAGACAAATGAAGGATAGACCTGAAGTATGTGGTTCCTAAATGACTCAATAACCATGTCTCCATATTGAGTTTTCTTATAGGAAAGCTCAAAATACCTATATTCATAAACCTTCTCAGGTGTACCGATCTAGGATCAGTTTAGCCTTTTACATCACAATTAATAAAATTGCATGGATGGGGGACCTGATCAGCACTCCTACTCTGAGACGCTTCATGAGTAACAAAGAGTCTCTTGCTGATTTTCAGACTAAAAAGACCAACGTTTAAGGGGTATTTTATTCCCATGAGGGCTTTTAGTGAGCAAATTTAGTCTACATATTACATGTAGCCTTCCTTTCTCTGAGAGAACATACATACTGTAGCCCATTCCTGCAGTCAATGACTAAATGTGCCCTCTTTGGACTCGTGTGTGGAATGTTATTAATATTTGTCATAATTTCATAATTAATAAAGATTATATTTTTTGAACCGACGAAAATCCGGTGTTTCTATGTCAAACAGGTGATGTAACTCTATATCTGACATGGTACAGACATCTTCTTTTTTTTAAGCCCATAACCCAGAGAGTGAGTATATTTTTCCTGACAGTCTAGTAAAGTGTCCTTATTGATATGGATTTCCCCAAATTGTCCTATTTGTTTTTTCAATGTCGTGATTTCATTAGAGGGCTGCAATTACGAGACAAGAGAACTTCTGAAATAATTGCCATGCAATTGTGACATGGCTGTGACAATTAGCATTTCTGTTGTTCGGGATTTACAAGTGCTCCATTAAGTGCCAAATGCAATAGATCTATTTTGAACAATCGCTTTGAAAATGGACTAGAAACAATTCACATGCTCTTAGACACAGAGAACAATCTTGAGTATTAGTGTTCCTTAAAAATAGCTGGAACACTGAGGCCACAAGTGGAGGAAAAACAGACCTAAGGGGCCACAGTGGAGCGCACCGAAAGACAGTGAGGGTCAGTGGTTATGGTTTACTTTAGGATTGAAGAGTGATGACATCATAAGTGAGGCTACAAAAGGATGCATCCTCTTCAATGACGGCAACATTTGATCTCAATCACAGTTGAGTGTTTGTCATTTCCCAGTTATATACACTTTCAGTGCAGTAATGGATCTGTGAGAATCCCTTGTCCCCACAGATAAAGACACACAAGCAGACTGGCCTCCTGGGAAAACAGCAGAGCAGGTATAAGCAGGTATAAGATCACTTCATCTATCTCATTCGTAAAAGCCCAGTGCAGTCAAAAATGTGACTTTCCTAAGTTTTATATATATTTCCACACTACGAGGTTTAAATAACACAAAAATTGTGAAAATTATGATAATGCCCTTTTAGTGTAAGAACTGTTTGAAAATAATGCCTGAAATGTCAACCTGTGGAGTTATGGCCTGCCTGGTGACATAACCAAATTTGACTTTGCAGTATTTGAGTGGAATATCAGAATGGATTGTCTTGGAGTCTGTGAGGGGCAACTAGATTTTCCTCCAGGGGGCGCCAGGATAAAGCTGTACCAGGATTTAACCAGGGTGTGAAATAAAAGGCCATAAATAGAATTTGAAATTTTGGAGGTTTTGGCCACCAGCACATTTTTCCCACTGAATGGTAGAACATTTAATACGAGGGTGTTTCATCTTCCAAATGAATTTGGCAAGTGATGAATGTAGCCTATCCCAATATCCTGCTGGTGGTGAAAGAGGGATCATGGAACTATAAAAATGGATTCTTGGTAATATATTAATTTCAATTATCGAGACTCAAGCCTGGAAAGAGTTTGGGATTTGCTCCCATCTTTTCAAATCAGACTCTATGCTTTTAAAGATGTTGTTGAAGTTTACAATTGATTGCAAAGAAGGATAGCTTTATTTCCCCAGGTAGCAGAAATGCTGGACTCTGGGAATGTATGCGGGCAGCTGTGAATTACAGATTGCCTCATTCAGGGGTAATAGAGGGGATTTTGTCCAGTTGATTTTATACTGAACAAAAATATAAACGCAACATGCAACAATTTCAAAGATTTTACTGAGTTACAGTTCATATAAGGAAATCAGTCCATTAAATAAATTCATTATGCCCTAATCTATGGATTTCACATGACTGGGCAAGGGTGCAGCCATGGGTGGGCCTGGGAGGGAATAGGCCCACCTGCTTGGGAGCCAGGCCTACCCACTGGGGAGCCAGGCCCGGCCAATCAGAATGATTTTTCCACCCACAAAATGGCTTTAATAAAGACAGAAATACTCCTCAGCTTTATCAGCTGTCCGGGTGGCTGGTCTCAGACAATCCCGCAGGTAAAGCAGCCGCATGTGGAGGTACTGGGCTGTCTTGGTTACACGTGGTCTGCGCTTATGAGGCCGGTTGAACGTACTGCCAAATTCTCTAAAATGACATTGGAGGCGGCTTATGGTAGAGAAATTAACATTCAATTCTCTCGGCAAACGTTCTGGTGGACATTCCTGCAGTCAACATGCCAATTCCACGCTCCCTCAAAACGTGATACATCTGTAGCATTGTGTTGTTTGACGAAACTGCACATTTTAGAGTGGCCTTTTATTGTCCCCAGCACAAGGTGCACCTGTGTAATGATCATGCTTTTTAATCAGCTTCTTGATATACCACACCTGTCGGGTGGATGGATTATCTTGCAAAAGATAAATACTCACTAACAGGGAGGTAAACAAATTTGTGCTCAAAATTTGAGAGATAAGCTTTTAATGCGTATGGAACGTTTCTGGGATCTTCTTATTTCAGCTCATGAAACATGGGACCAACACTTTACATGTTGTATTTATATTTTTGTTCTGTATATATCCAGATATAGAGTTGTAATTATTATAAATGATGAACTCTGATATTACCCGAAAGTTTCGTTACTTTGTCCTGCTACTATGGCAAGCGGAAATGTTTTGTGGTAATCTAGGGAAGTCTTCAAAAAAAGTAGTTTGAAAAATACAAAAATGCTACTCTCATGTGAGGTAAGAATAGAGGGGCAAAAGACGGAAAGAAGAAAACACAGAAGATAATGGAGAAATAAAGATTTTCTAAGGACACTCAGAATACTGTGTTGAAATGTGGCATTGGCATTATTATACAGTTTCCCTTCATGCTTTCAGAATGTGGGTTACAACTGAGCAACTCAAGAAGTGAACCTGTCAACACTAGAGGTATCATTTTGTTGACAGACTTAAATCAACAAGTACAGGTAATGAGATTACTGTTAATTTATGCTTATTCACGTCTTGATCATTCAGCAGGGCTTGTGTGATACATTTTTAAGTTTTAGTGCCCTCTGCTGTTCATCCTGTCAACTTTATTATGCATATCCATATGGTTATTAAATACAAAAAAATACATTTGATTTGAAAAGTAGGCATTGGTCTGAAACCAATAAAGAAAGAAAGTTCACTTTAGTGCCACAATGTCTACTTCACCCATGCTCTACCAAGGTTTTCAAGCACACAGCTTTGACCTACTATATTAGATTCAAAAAAAGATCAGAATTGGGCTGCCTGTATAAATGCAGCCATAGTGCGGTGTCTGAAGAATCCACTACTTTGTATGCAGTACAAATCACATTACTGTGAGAGCTCCTCCTCGAGGGCTGTGTTTACAATTCAGGTATTTTTTTCACTAATTGCTATTTTGACCAAATAGATTAGCTCTGGAAAGGATCTGATGTGAAAATATCTGATGTGATTGGTCGAAAGACCAATTAGTGGAAAAAATATCAGAATTGGGCTGCATGTGTCAACGCAGCCTAAGACATTAACTCATTCAACTACCGTTTCAAGCTTTTTTTTATCATATGAAAGCAAGCTTTGGTTGTATACTGACAAGATCATCAGGCTTGATTTGAGTAAGCTGTTTTGTCTTGTAGTAATGTGGTGCCTGCATGTATTTCCCTAAACCTTTATTTTAGCAATACAAGTCATTGAGAATATACATTTCATAACATCTTTTTTTGGTCAGTAGGTGCCCAACATAACAACAGGGGGTGGTGTGTTGGACACAGTCACTCGTATAGATATAGAGGTTTATAGAGCCTGTCTGCATTCCTTTTTGGTAATATTGACATAACACTTACGGGGAAAAAACACATGATTTTATATTTATTTCACATGTGAAAAAATGTTTTTTGAACACTTCACATTAAGTTTCGCATGTGATCACATAACCTTTTACATGTGGATTCAAATTTCCACGTGAATATTTTGTTCACATGAGATTTCACAAGTGATGCCCTACAAACGAAAATGTGTCCTTAGGATGAACACACAAACAGTGCTTTTAACTTACATAGAGTATGTTTATTTATACAGTAATTATTAACCAACATGTGCCACACCTGGGATTTGAACTCCCAAGCTCTTGGGTCGTGGCATTCTGATCTACTTGCTACGGTACCACCATGACCATGTCAATAACTGATTGTTCCTTGAACTTAAGTCAAGTAAATTTCAGCATATATTATTCCAAAACTGCGGTCGTGCTTAGAACACATATTCTCCTACTTTTAATTAACCAGTCCATTTAGAATTTGTGGAAAAGCTGTCATGATTTGGCAAGGAATGTAGCTTGTCTTGTTTGTGTATCCTATCAATTAGATATGTTTTCATTGCCAGTCATGTGTGTGTATATGGGAGCAGTCGGATCGAAATTGAGTGAGCAACATATAGCCTAACGGTGGAAAAATAGAATGTAGGAAGAAGAACCCTCATTGTAGCTAGGTACACTATATACACAAAAGTATGTGGACACCCTTCAAATTAGTTGATTCCGACTATTTCAGCCACACCGGTTGCTGACAGCTGCGTCGATGCCACGCAAACATTAGCAGTAGAATGGCCTTACTGAAGAGCTCAGTGACTTTCAACATGGCATTGTCATAGGATCCCACCTTTCCAAAAGTCAGTTCGTCACATTTCTACCCTGCTAGAGCTGCCCCGGTCAACTGTAAGTGCTGTTATTGTGAAGTGGAAACGGAGCAACAACGGCTCAGCCGGGAATGGGACCACCGAGTCCTGGAGCGCGGTTTGTACTCTGATTGCACGCAAGTGTCGAGGTCAGCAGTTTACACAGATTACTTTAGCTTTATATACAAAAATTTAGCTAGCCAACGTTAGCTCTCATCAGATGGTATAATGTTAGCTAATTTAGCCAGCTAGAGTAATTATTCCTCAACATGTCCACACCTGGGATTTGGAATGTTGCTTGTTAGATAGCTAACGAAACCTAGCTAATCAAAAATCATTGGTTTATCGAATCGGAAACTGCTCACTACAACCAGCCGACCCATTTTTCTATGTCGGATAATTATCTGCATGCATTTATTGATTAACCTCAGCTTGAATACCAGCATATATCTACAGCAGCCTAGGTTTGTTCTCAACCTCTTCTTATGATATGCTGCCTGGTGCAGGCGGTCAGCAATGTTGCTGAGCAATCGAGTTGCTGGACCCGCTTTTAGAACTCGGAGATTTGGCTTAAAAATATGTTAGCATCACAGATATAACAATTACACAGATATTTCACTGGATGTATAAATGTGAAGCATCCGCTTGGTGTTTCCAATCATTACCAAATATGGTAGTGAGAGGAAGCCCACTGGCGAGCCGTTGGAGAAGATGGAATAAGATGGATTTTTGGACGATATTCTGCAAATGTTATCATCGATGAAACATTTGATTTCAATACAGTTTTCTCTTCCCAAAACTACAATCTATTACGAACAGAGTAGACTTTTCCCTTTGCATAAATTTGAAAAATTGCGTTGTTTAGAAGGTGCGCAAAGGCGAATGGAGTTATTGCGCACAGGCAATTCACATAGTAGGCGTTCCCTAACGGAAATATGCAGATGATGCTAGAACACGCCAATAGAATCTCGCTAGCTCGTGCTTGGCTCTGCCCACCTCCTTGCTTGTTCTGCCCACTATGACTCATTTGTTCCCGTTGGAAACGACAGGCTGTGGTCTGTCTTGGTTTAGTTATAGACATCTATGTTAGCATTGTCAGAAATGCTACATAAAGGTAGCACATCATTGGTTCTTATTGGGCACGTGAGAGCTATACATTATATATACATTTAATAAAAACTGTTGCAACTACACACTTATTCAGTCCGACAAATGGTAAATCCAATGGTCACCGTATGGACGCTATAGTTTTGTTTTAATCCAACCGTCTAGAATGTGGACTAGGTGGTCGCATTATATATTTTTTTCCTAATGCCAACGACCCTTCCAAAAATCTGGTATGAGGTTCCTCGGTAACGGCTGAACGGGTCGTGACGAGAGGTGGGGAGTGTGTTGTGTACCTCTAATGAAGTTGATTTGCGAAGTTTCATCGACATTTGGTGTCATATTGGCTTAGATGTTTCTGTCCCAATATCAAAGTAAGAGATGTACAACATTGGCTAGGAAAAGTATGATGCATATCAACAGTAAGAATGTTAACAATTTACCATAGCAGACCTTGGGTTCACTGATGGACCCATCCCACTGTAGAGAAGAGTTAAGATTCATAATTCTCTCACCATAGACAGACGTTGAATAAACCTAATATGGGACACCATCTCTAGCCCTGTTTACACCTTGCGCTAACGTGGGCTTCCTGATCTGATGAATATGATTCAATCCCTATCTGATGAAGGTTTGTCACGTCTACACATGGTAGATTTCCTTGTATGCAAATTATTTCACTGTTATTTTTTCAAAATAATATGTATTTATTTATTTTAGGACACATATTGATGCCATTAGTCAATGGTGCTATCTATCATTGATTTTAGAGGGCGTGATAATTATGACTTACATGGTTTCGCTGTCTAAATCCGTCTGCACTGTGTAAATCCTTCTATTCAGACACAATCAAAATCAGATCACAATGCATCTTTCAATCGTCTACACCTGCTTAAAAATGTGGGCTCAATCAGAACGTAGACAAAATTCAGGACAAAGGACGCATGTAAGCACCAAGCATAAACAGGGCTTCTGTGCTGTTAGTT
Source organism: Salmo salar (assembly GCF_965601325.2). Classification (NCBI taxonomy): domain Eukaryota; kingdom Metazoa; phylum Chordata; class Actinopteri; order Salmoniformes; family Salmonidae; genus Salmo; species Salmo salar. Next base: position 27,481,411 of record NC_138309.1, on the reverse strand, counting down.
ATTTTGCCTCTTGAGGTTGCCACTTCTTCTTTTTTTGGAAGTTATAGGCCAACAAAACAACTCTCATACTTTAGTAGAAAGTTATGGGATTACACAACATGCTTTATGAAGAGCTAAGCATAAAATCATCATAGTATGTCTGTATTATAGATTAACTTTTGTATTGTCTTACCTGGGTTGTATTCATTAGTGCACACCGTAGGGAAACGTTTTGCAATGAAAAAGGAAAATGAGCATTTCTTATTTGGCAGTTCAGGTAATACCCTTCTGTTTTAGTCTGTTTTCTTTTGCCTGTTTGATGTCTAAAAAATATGACCCAGTATTTCCTTCCTATCTCAGTATCAGGACAATGAACACTCCCTACTATCAGTATGCTACTTATCTTGCTTGATAAGTCAGTCATTTATTGTAGCTACACCTACCCACCTTAGTGGTTAAGTAATAGCCCAAACCTCATGAAAGCACTAAAATAACATTACAGAATGATCATGCTACTTTGGCAGGTCTGTAACATGCATTTTGGAATTGCATTTTGGATACCTAATTCCAATTATCGCAGGTCAAACTGCTGGGAAAATACAAAATTATGTAAAAATCTTCAATGCCCACTATGTTATAACAAGCCTATTCAACGTAACGCTCTTGACCCCCCTCCCCACCCATTAAAATGTTTTACAGTATATAAAAATATTCTACTTATTGTCGTACTTGTCTTTCTTGCTCTGACACTTGCACTTGTCTTTTCTTACCAGCACTGTTTTTGCTGATAGCTGCTTTATTCAGTATAGCTTAACTTACAATGACTGTGGTATGTGGTTGTTTTTACGTACCTTCATTAAATGCACTGAGTATAAAGCATTCTGGATTAGAGCTTCTGCTAAATGACCAAAAATGTGCTAAATTGTTCGTTGCATATTTAAAGCATTCTTTACAACAACAAAAAATAGCAGTTTCCTGTATGAAAATCACATGTGAAATAGCTGTTTTCACTTGCTGACTTTAAATTTCACGTGAAACCAGATTTTCACATGTATTAAATGTAGAGTTTACATCTTAACAGTACCTTTTCACATGTGAAGAGAATATCATGTTTTCACCTCACATGTGAATTGCAAGTTCACATTTGAAAATCCAATTTGCAGGTTCGTTCACATGTAAGAAATTCCACGTGCAAAACATTAACATGTGAAAATCTAATTTTGTCGTTTCACGTGTAAAACAACTCTACATTTGGAAATTTCACTTTCACATGTGGAATTGTAGGTTCACATGTGAAAAAATCAAATTTGCAGTTTCATATGTGAATTTTAAAATATAATATGTCATTTAGCAGACACTTTTATACAAAGCGACTTACAGTACTGTGTGCATAGATGTTTGTATGGGTGGCCCCAGCCAGAATCTAACCCTCAACAGTAGCCTTGCAAGAGCCATGTGAATTGAGCTACACAGGATAGCATGCATGTCACACTGTTATCTAGACTTCAACGCAGTGAAGTGACTTGTAAATGGGCTGAGGCAGTAACACAGTGATGTACATCAGGGACATGGCTTTCAGTTCCTCTGAAAATTGAAATATGAGAAATGAAATTTTTTTTGCGTCTCAATCTCGTATCGCTTAGGACGGGGACGGATGAAGATGTCTCCCTTAATAATTCCATGCAGTATTGAAGAATAAATTGCCAAGTGCTAGTTTGATAGATCAATTTACTCTCTGTTCTAATAGTCTCTCTTTCCCCTTTTAATATGGTGCTATTCCATTCCTCCTCTTCAGTCTAACAGCATAATCTGTGGCAGGCTTGATCTGCTATTCATTTGATGTGTTGTAACATCCTGCTTTATCCCTCTCATCAGAAGATATCTCCTAGACACCAGCAGCGAGAGGGAGAGAGAGAGATCGGGAGAGAGAGAGAGCAGAGCCGGTTGCTAGAAGCTATTTGCTGTTACGCCGAATCATTTTCATGGTTATTATCAGGGCTTTAACGTACCCTTTTTGATTTCCGTATCCACTTAGTAAACGTACTTGTTAACGTCAATGTGCTTTAAAAATACGTTCCTGCAGTCAAATGACCTAGTGGCCTCATGGGTGGAATGTTATTAATATTTTTCATAATTGATAAACATTTATTTATTTTACGCTGAAAATCTGGTGTTTCTATGTCAAACAGTTTTGTTATATTTCAGAGTTCTGTGATGTATATAAAGTGTAATATTGGGATGCAGACTCAAAATGTAACTCTCGGGGATTCGATCTTCAACCTTTTGGTTGCTAGTCCAACGCTCTAACCACTAAGCTACCTGCCACCCCAAATATATCTGACATGATACAGACGTCTTCTCTTTTTTTAACCATGTGTGTGAGGTGCAGTAGCGGTGCGTGGGTAAAATCACTGAGGAAGCCATGCCAAGTCAGGTTGTAATATGGCTTTTTTTTACTATGTTGTGATAATTGTGTTGTTTGCTCTATAAGCCATTTGTTCATACGCCACCTGATATACAATAAGGCCGTGACAACAAAAAGACAACAGTCACAGTGTGGCGGAATAAATTAAACTACCCATACGTTTGTTTCATCACAAAACGGGAGAGCAGCATCTGTCCGGAGAAGTCCACAAAGCAAATATTGCATACAACAGTTATATCACCTGCAGCATGGTCAAGCAAATTAATGTTTTTGACAGTTTACTAAACAACTATTGATTTAGAACTGGAGAATAAGCGGAAATGTTTTTGTTTTTGAATACTTTTAGTTTTTGTTGTCTTAGGCTACCTAGCTAAAATTTGTGTTAGCCTGACTTCATTGCATGGGAAACAATGAACCAGCTAAGTTAGCTAGCTAGTTAATGTGAGCCAACTAGGCTACATCTAGGCTAACTTCAATTGTCTCAGGCCAGTGACACAACATATTCATTTATGTAATTGCCATTGTAATCATTGGCCTGTACAGAGAATTAAGTCAAAACCACACGTCCAAATCCCCATCTCCATGCATGGCTTAGGAAAGGTCTGATTTAGCCCTACAGGACATCAACACAAGCAGACCAGAAACACAAGTTTTTTCTGAAAATTACGTTTCGCAAAGTGATTTTGGTTGGTCTGAAGCCAAATCCAAACTGGCCTCCCTTGAGGGGTGTTTTTCTGCACCAGGACAACCCACAGTTGAGCTCAGCTCAACGCTGATTGGCTACTTATTTTATCATTGTTTTTAACAAGGGAGGCCAAATGCTTGCTGACCTCAATCAATCAAATGCTACAGCGGCACCATGTTATACTCTTTTGGTCCAGACAGCATCAGATTCATGGGCTACACATACTGAGACAGAGGGGAGCTGTGTCCCTTGCTCGGATGATTTCTCCGGTGAGATTCAGCCACTTGTGAAGGAAAATTATGAAAACACAAGAGAGATTAAATATTTGGGGAAGCCTGGCTTCCCCAGGCATCCATGAATACATGCCACTGGTGAGGTATATACTTTGTGTTTCACAGTAGATTTGTTTAAGACTACCAAGAAACACTCTGTGTGACCCTGATTCAGCCCACTGCAGTAAAAGGTTAAAGCAGGCCTATAATTCCTCACCCTCATTTACATACTGTAACGAAATGTTATTGTGTTAAAACTGCTAGTGGAGAAAATGTATGGTGCTATCTTTCATCCTTGGTTAGGAGGTTTTTCTGTGCACAATGTGATCTCGGGACCAGGTCCCTCAAACCCCTACACTCAGCTTGAGGCCCTGAATTACAGGGGGAAAAAGGGAGGTATTAATTTAGGAGAACAAGCACATACTCCTTCTCAGCTGGGTGCAACAATGGAGGAACAATGTACTCGTGTCCTCCATAGGAAGACAATGGCATTATAGGGGTAGTGTGACACTACCGTAGATTCACCTTGGGGAGGTTCCTGTTCACGTCCTAGCCTTCTCTCTTTGACCTCCTTCCCCTTTGTCAAAACTGTGCAGCCCTGCCTGTTTATCTCTTTCAACCACATTGCATTTTCTATGTTGTGCCATAAAGTTTGATAAAGTAAATCTCAAAGACCTAATTTTCTGCATGTCAACACATTGCGAGGGAATGTGTGTCTTTGTCTGTTCTACGCCACAAACAGCATGTGTGCTCTGTGCACCAAAGACGCAATAAGGCTCTGCACTCCAAAACAGCTTTATAGTGCCCTCCTAGACGTAGCAAATGGGATGTGAGAGAGGGAAAATAAACATTTCAGTTCATGAAAGATTGGAATCCTCTCTTTGACCCAGAATTCTTATCCAATAAGACATGCTGTATACATATTTGTGTCCATGGGCTGCAGAACAACCATGATAACTAAAGTATTTAAGAAAGCGAGACGGGACAAATACTAACTTTCAATCCCCCAAAAATACTTTTTTGCTTGAGTTATAAAGGCGTAATAGACTGATACAGCAGTCCTGAATCCAATTTCCTGAATCCAATTTGAAGTCTTAAATTCCACTTAAGACTTAGAACTTCCAGATGACCAACCAGGTTTCACCAAACTTATAAAAGAAGAAGGGTAAGACGTTGAAACTACTCAAATACATAAAAATATACATGTTCAATGCTAATAACATTCTATGAGTGAAATTCTCATGGTTGATGGAAATATTTGTATATGTTTCCTTAGTTTGGCGTGTCTATTTATACAATTTTGGATTTATTTAAAATTCTGATTAATACAGTCATGTTTTTTTGTGAGTGATTGTTTGTATGTTATACGGTCCGTTATGTGGGCTTGCTTTATTGTATTGTATTTGCCTATTTTGAGTAAATTACGTTTATTTACTCATATCTGTTGTCCTGCGCCTGACTCCTCTACACAAGCTTACACACAGACCTCTTAACACTGTGATTGTTTTCAATTAAAATGGTCAAAAATAAACAAAAATAGCTTCTTAGCAAAGAGCAATTTATCAAGAAAGAATTTTGCTAGGACTGTCTGGGAGTGGTCTGAGTGGGGAGGGGAAAAGTGAAAATGAACCGTTTTTAACAGAGAGGTTTGGAACTCTCTTTCTTATTGGTCTAATTTACTGCATGGTGATGTCACCATGGAAGGCCAAAACTCCATCCCACCAAAACAGGCTGAAATTTCAGGCGGTATTTTCAAACATCTTTTACACTAAACGGGCATTTTCATCATTTTAACAGTATTATTCCAACCTCATAGTGTGGAAATATATACAAAATGTAGGAAAATCTAGTGTGTGTGTATGTGTGCCCATGTGTGATATGAACAATATCAATATTTTTTTGAGTCCCCCAAAAAAAGAGTTCAAAAGGCCCCGCTACAGACAAACAGGCTATTGGATGTATATGTAGCTTGTTTTCCATACAGTATGTGTTTTATCTACATTTCAGGGATGAACCAGTTAGTAGGCAATGACAGAGCTCTAACTGAGAAACCACATGAATTTCACATGTGAAGTTAATGTGATAACATGTGAAAACATGTAAAAGCTACATGTGTTAGAGGATGCCTGGTTGCTCTTTAAAAGTGCTTTCCTCACCATCTTAAATAAGCATGCCCCATTCAAAAACTGTAGAACTAAGAACAGATATAGCCCTTGGTTCACCCCAGACTTGACTGCCCTTGACCAGCACACAAACAACCTGTGGCGTTCTGCATTAGCATCGAATAGCCCCCACGATATGCAACTTTTCAGGGAAGTCAGGAACAAATATACTCAGTTAGTTAGGAAAGCTAAGGCTAGCTTTTTCAAACAGAAATTTGCATCCTGTAGCACTAATAACAAAACGTTTTGGGGCAATGTAAAGTCCATGGAGAGTAGGAGCACCTCCTCCCAGCTGCCCACTGCACTGAGGCTAGTCACCACTGTCACCACCGATAAATGTACGATAATCGATCATTTCAATAAGCATTATTCTACGGCTGGCCATGCTTTCCACCTGACTACCCCTACCCTGGCCAACAGCTCCCCCAAATCCAGACAGCTGATGTTCTGAAAGAGCTGCAAAATCTGGATCCCTACAAGTCAGCTGGGCTAGACAATTTTGACCCTGTCTATCTAAAATGATCTGCTGAAATTGTTGCAACCCCTATTACTAGCCTGTTCAACCTCTCTTTCGTGTCTTCTGAGATCCCCAAAGATTGGAAAGCTGCTGCGGTTATCCACCTCTTCAAAGACGGAGACACTCTAGACCCAAACTGTTATAGACCTATATCCATCTTGCCCTGTCTTTCTAAAATCTTCGAAAGCCAAGTTAACAAACAGATCACCGACCATTTTGAATCCCACCGTACCTTCTCCACTATGCAATCTGGTTTCCAAGCTGGTCATGGGTGCACCTTAGCCACGCTCAAGGTCCTAAACAATATCATAACCGCCATCGATAAAAGATAGTACTGTGCAGCCGTCTTCATCGACCTGGCCAAGGCTTTCGACTCTGTCAATCACCTAATTCTTATCGGCAGATTCAATAGCGTTGGCTTCTCAAATGACTGACTTGCCTGGTTCACCAACTACTTCTCAGATAGAGTTCAGTGTGTCAAATCGGAGGGCCTGTTGTCCGGACCTCTGGCAATCTCTATGGGGCTGCCACAGGGTTCAATTCTCGGGCCGACTTTTTTCTCTGTATATATCAATGATGTCGCTCTTGCTGCTGGTGATTCTCTGATCCACCTCTACGCAGACGACACCATTCTGTATACATCTGGCCCTTCTTTGGACACTGTGTTAACAAACCTCCAGACGAGCTTCAATGCCATACAACACTCCTTCCGTGGCTTCCAACTGCTTTAAAATGCTAGTAAAACTAAATGCATGTTCTTAAACTGATTGCTGCCCACACCCGCCCGCCCGACTAGCATCACTACTCTGGACGGTTCTGACTTAGAATATGTGGACAACTACAAATACCTAGGTGTCTGGTTAGACTGTAAACTCTCCTTCCAGACTCACATTAACCATCTCCAATCCAAAATTAAATCTAGAATTGGCTTCCTATTTCGCAGCAAAGCCTCCTTCACTCATGCTGCCAAACATACCCTCTTAAAACTGACTATCCTACTGATCCTTGACTTCAGCGATGTAATTTACAAAATAGCCTCCAACACTCTACTCAGCAAACTGGATGTAGTCTATCACAGTGCCATCCGTTTTGTCACCAAAGCCCCATATACTACCCACCACCTCGAACTCTATGCTCTCGTTGGCTGGCCCTCACTACATATTCGTCGCCAAACCCACTGGCTCCAGGTCATCTACAAGTCTTTGCTAGGTAAAGCCCCGCCCTATCTCAGCTCACTGGTCACCCTAGCAACACCCACCCATAGCACGCGTTCCAGCAGGTATATTTTACATCCCCAAAGCCAACACTTCCTTCAGCTGCCTTTCCTTCTAGTTCTTTGCTGCCAACGACTGGAACGAATTGCAAAAATCTCTGAAGCTGGAGTCTTATATCTCCCTCTAACTTTAAGCATCAGCTGTCAGAGCAGCTTACCGATCACTGTACCTGTACACAGCCAATCTGTAAATAGCACACCCTACTACCTCATCCCCATATTGTTATTTATCCTCTTGGTCTTTTGCACCACAGTATCTCTACTTGCACATCATCACCTGCACTTCTATCACTCCCGTGTTAATGCTAAATTTGAATTATTTTGCCTCTATGGCCTATTTATTGCCTTACCTCCCTACTCTTCTATATTTGCACACACTGTACATAGATTTTTCTATTGTGTTACTGACTGTATGTTTGTTTGTAACTCAGTTGTTTTTGTCGCACTGCTTTTCTTTATCTTGGCCAGGTCGTAGTTGTAAATGAGAACTTGTTCTCAACTGGCCTACCTGGTTAAATAAAGGTGAAATAAAATGTGTTAACATGAAACTACACATTTTAAAACGTTGAACATGTGACAACCATTTGAAAAACTGCACATTTGATTTTCACATGAATGTTTTTCACATGTAAAAATGCAATTCCACATGTTAGTTAGACCATGTGAAAATGCATTTCCACATGTGAGAGTTAGATTTCCAGATGTGAAAGTTTTTCACATGTGAAAGCGCTAATTAGATTTTCACACGTGGAAATGTAATTCCACATTTGAGAGTTTTTTTGGGGGGAAGGGAAGCAATGGAGTGGTATGGGTGTTTTAAGGTAAGGGGTACGCTGTTCAACTAAAATAGTCTAAACATATTTAATTACATTTGACATGAACACTTAATGATGACTTTTCAATATGACCCCACCTGAAATTTGAACTCACTGCCTCTGGATTTTGGTGGAGGCTGATCTTTCTGTTGGGCCACAAAGCCTTTAGCATTCTCAGATGTCCCCTACAGATTCATTACCTATAATACATCTCTGCACTAAGCAGAAGTGTGCCATCGGCACTGCTATTTTAGTTGTCAGTTAATTCTCTCAGCATTTATTACCTATATCAGCAATTTGAGGGTTTTCTGTATAGGTGTCTAATGTTGGTGGGGCATACTATTCACTTTTAATGTTATTCCTGGATCACTAGGATAAATACCATAGTTTGTCTTGAGTGTATATTTAACAAAGCTGAGACTTTGTAGTCCAAAGTGTATTAATACAGGTGATATCAGTTATTGACACTAACCACTTTTCCATCCACAGTTTTATGCGAGCAGTCATACCAGTATAATTTGTTTTTATCATGACAGCTGTAATCAGGTTTCCATCCAACCTATTTATGTGAGTGAGGTACATGTTTGATAAAAAAAATGTCCTGACAGGCCTGATGGAAACAGACATTTCTTTCATAAACTTTCCGGACTTAGACAAAACTAAATACGCTAGTCAAGATGGAATATTTTTGTGTAGGTAAAATGTATTATGCGAGAAATGTAGATAGAAACGCTTTTATGTGCAAATATTAATATAACAACCATCATATCAAAGTAAACTTAGAGTCAGGCTATGACATGTTGTGTGGTCCTCCCACTACGACTCTTTGGGAAAGCATGCAGTTTATTAGGCTACAGATGAAATAAATGATGATGAACTTCACAGGGTGGTGAAAGTGCAAAGTGAAGAGTGTGATGCTCCTTTCCAATAAATATCTAGGGTCTTATTCTGGTGACATGACGATTGATGCTTGACTGCCGTAAACCAAGAGGTTGTGAGTTCAAACCCCCAGGTGAGGACATGTTGAATAATAATTGAATAAATAAACATACACAATGTAATCAGGTACTGTATGTCAAATATTTAAGTTGAAAACACTGCGACCATGTGATGTTCCGGGACATCCTGAGGACTTACTTTTGTTTGCAGGCTTAACCTGTGAAATGTCGTGAAACTTCATGTGAAATATCCTCACATGTGAAGTGTTCCAAAACCACATGGTTTCGCATGATTTCACATGTAAAATTTCACCTTGTGAAAAAAAAAATGTACAAAACATGTGAAATCATGTGATTTTTCCATGTGAAATCATGTGATTTTTCAGTAAGGAACAACTGGGTAGGTTGCAAACATTATGGTTGTCACACTTGAAACATGCAGGTGACTCAGTCATGTTTCCCCTTTTGTTGCCAGTATGCAAATTGACTTGGCATGAAATTGTATGTGTAAATTGAGATTTTAAAACGTTGATGTGTGACAAAACATTGACTTGGGTAGAATGATTGTCACCACAGGTGAGCTACAGTATCTCACTCAATCACTACAGGTGAGATATCAGAGAACCTGGGTTATGCAAGTAACCTTGAGATGTAATGCCAAATGCAGTATGAAAGCAGTTTCAAAAGGGGAAAGGGGGGATACCTAGTCAGTTGTACAACTGAATGCCTTCAACTGAAATGTGTTTTCCGCATTTAACCCAACCCCTTTGAAGCATAATGAAGTCTGTGCGCATGCGTGCAGGCATGTAGCCTGTATGTATCGAATGATGCCGGTGTACCATACAGTATTTATCTACACATCACCTGATGCATGTGGATTGTGTAACCACTGAGAATACTGAACCACATCACACCTGCAAAACATGTTTCCTTGTTGTTGTCAGTTTCAGTACCTAGAGACCTGGGGGTTATCCAGTCATAGACTCCTTCTGGTGATGTTATCGATGGCCTTTAGCTGGGTTGGGCTGGGTCGACAGTCATTGGCTAAGGCTGTCCTGTTGACTCGGTTTTCACCAGCCTGCCTGGAAGGTGTCTGCTTGAGTGGCACCTGCCAGAATTAAATAGTTTATGTTGGGTATGGTCTTTAAGAACTATCAAACTAGGCCTGCCTGTTGAAACATATACGATTGCTCAAAAACGAGTAGTCAGTAAGCTATTTAAAATATTTGGGTTGGACAGAGTTAATGTTATGGGCCCAGGATAGCACTGCTGATCTGGCATTTTTATTGGTAAGATAATAGGCCTACTGTAGACAAATGTAAATGTATGCCCTGCTTCATCGGAATGACTTTTTGAATAAGTTTGTTTAGTTTTCAATTGGAAGTTCGCTCCGTTTATTTTAAGTGATCACTGGTTTGCGTATCCTACTCAAACCTTCCACCAATGAAGACAGACCGCATGAACGTGCGCCAGACTCGTGTGACGTCGTGTCCTGAACGGTGGGGTGGCGTCGCGTCATATCGTTCGCCTAGCTCCCATTGGCCGACGCGACTCACCCGACACAGCTGTGACTGTTTTCTGCAGAGGAAGCCTGTCTCTGGTATGAGGTCTGCGCTCAGGAATGAAATAGCAGCTTTTTTTTCTGCCTCTCTCTCCCAAACGATGATGTGACCTAACGACGTGATAACAGTCTGAGCAGTAAGAGAGCAGCACAACTCACAGCTTCATCATTGTCGAGGTGCGAATGAACATAGTCGGTTGTCGCTAGATCATACATTTAGAACGTCTGGACATCCAAGGTAAGAAGACATCAATTCATTCTTCTTTGCTATTGCCCATTGATAATCATTGTAAGATTGTGACAAATCGAAATGTAGTGGTTTAACAGCTTGAGAAAAACATGATCTACAGAGGCCAGACTAGACACCACTTGTATTTGATATCTAGCGTGGTGGTGAACTTGAAACATTGTCAATGTTAATTTAGAGTAGATACAATGTATTGATGCATATCTGTGTTTAGCTATGAGGTATTAACGCATCTTTGTTGTTTTCCAGCACTCTAAGTGCCAAATGCCAAGACTAGAAGAACACTGTTGGAGTCGCTCCTGTGCATCGAGGGTGGAATCAAATAATTTTTCTGGGGGGAACTGGGTCGCATCGAGAGCTGAAGAAATGATGTCCATTGTCACAACAGTGCTCAGCAATGCCTATGGCTCGCTGCACAGTGTGCGAGCAGCAAACTTGATCAGACGGGGTCTCGTCCTTTTCACGGTGGGAGTAGTTCTTGCGTTAGTGCTCAACTTGCTGCAGTTACAAAGAAATGTGACTTTGTTTCCCGAAGAGGTGATGGCAACTTTGTTTTCATCAGCGTGGTGGATTCCCCCTTGCTGCGGCACGGCAGCTGGTGAGTTGTCACTTTTAAACCTATATCCCGACTTAATCATTCTGTATGAATGAATGAGGTTGCTATATGTACTTTTAATTTTGATACAATTATCTGAATTGGGCTTTTATGGGGGGGGGGGTAGGATGGGGATAGTCTGCTTGTGTGTTTCATGATGCCATTATATGCAGGCAGCTAACTACAGCCTGGGCTACATAATAATTTACCGTATATTCCATCATTGTTATTGTTCAATATATTAATTGTGTACGTGTTCTCTCAGCCATGAGCCCATAATGGTGAGCGTTTTGTCTGGTGAAAACATACATTAGTATTTATATTGTCCTTCAATATTCCAATAGGCTTCACTAGAAACAGCCGGACATGGAGGGTCATTAAGGGTTGTGCTTATTTTTCATTGGCTGCTTTCATAACGGGCGAGCTGTGGAGGTGGTCCATAATTGGCTGCTGCCTCGAACATGCCACTACAGAAAAAGAGAAACAAGGAAGTCGTGTGCAGTCAGAATTAAATAAATCATTTTCACCACCAACCCCTCCCCCATGTTGTTGAGAAGTAGGCTACAGTGATTCACACCAAAAAAATAAATACGAACGTTACAATTCAATTGGGAGACAATGATCTAACGTTTTTATTTTAGTGATACAATGTTCGAGACTTGTCTTTTCACAGTAGGTTACAGACATGTTTGTGCAAGGACTGATAGGCAAGAAATGATCATGTGCCTGAAAGTAAAAAGCAATCTTGCCGTTTGTTTTAATTTCTGTGTATTTTGATCCCAAATTGAAACTCAAAGAAATGCTCAATTTTCAAGACCATAGAACAACATGAGTCAGTTTGATTTGTATGTATGCCATTCAGTGAGGTACTAACTCAACTGTCTTTTCTGCAGCTGTTGTTGGCCTGCTATACCCCTGCATCGACAGCCATCTAGGGGAGCCCCACAAGTTCAAGAGGGAATGGGCTAGTGTCATGAGATGCATCGCAGTGTTCGTTGGCATCAACCACGCCAGTGCTGTATCCTTTCTAAACATCGACAACTTCACAATGTGCACACTCTCATGTCGGCTACCGCCAATCTAGAAAAGGACGGATGCATATTTACACCAAAGTAATTTTATCACATCCAGAGCATAAACAAGGATGAGGGCCTACTAAATGTGTAACATATTCATAATTGAGTAACATTCTGTGATTAGTTTGATATATTATATTGTCATTTTGCTACTTTTACAGCCCCGAAGGCAATTCAGCTAGTGTCAGTGAGACAGTGGGTTGAATTCCCCACTGCATTCCTGCTTGTTTTGACTTCTTGAAATACTTTCCAAGTATGTATGGAACCTATAGTTGCTTTAAACATATACACTGCTTGTGCCACCCACACTGTAATGCTTTGATGTAACATTCAAACAAATACTATATTTTTTAAACATATATTTGAAGGGATTTTTTTTCTACTGAAGAGATACTTAGAGAGGATGACCGTGGGAGAGATAGTGAAAGGTTGTTTCAAAGGGTAGTAGGCCCGGATTTGAACCTACGCAAGCAAATACTGTCTTTGTCCTTAACTGCTCCATTTCACAGAAACTACACTTTGCCAATAATGCCCAGCTATCCCTGACCCTGGCTGCCCTGTCCCTGGGACTGTGGTGGACGTTTGATCGCTCGAGGAGTGGCTTCGGCCTGGGCATCGGGACGGCATTCCTTGCCACCGTTATCACACAGCTGCTGGTCTACAACGGCGTCTATCAGTAAGTCAAGTCATGCTTTTATTTGACCACGTCACACTGAGAAGTTAACCCCACACTGTAAACCCCAAGGCATTTTTAACTCAAATACTTCTAGTAAGTTGAACTAAAAGTCAATGAAAAGTCAATATTACTTAAAATGTTTGTCGTACTGACTCAACTAAATGACAAGTCACTTCAACAACCTTTTTAAACTAATGATAAATTAACTTTTTACCTAGCATGCTCTACTGCAGGTTGATTTGGATTAATCTTCTGCTACACAAAGATAAATATCATACATTTTTTTTAATTAATCCAATCATTTAGTTAGATTTTCTGCACCCGTTGCTGAAATGGTTGTTCCAGTTTAAATGGCTTACACGGAACCCAAACCGGCTGCGCGTGTGCGCCATCATGCATACATTTATTTTGTCCCCCCACACCAAACGCGATCACGACACGCAGGTTAAAATATCAGAACAAACTCTGAAACAATTACATTAATTTGGGGACAGGTCGAAAAGCATTAAACCTTTATGGCAATTTAGCTAGTTAGCTTGCACTTGCTAGCTAATTTGTCCTATTTAGCTAGCTTGCTGTTGCTAGCTAATTTGTCCTGGGATATAAACATTGAGTTGTTATTTTACCTGAAATGCACAAGGTCCTCTACTCCGACAATTAATCCACAGATAAAACGGTCAACCGAATCATTTCTATTCAACTCTCCTCCTAGGCCTTTTCTTCTCTTGACTTTATATTGCGATTGGCAACTTTCATAAATTAGGTCCATTACCGCCACCGACCTCGTTCGTCTTTCAGTCACCCACGTGGGTATAACCAATGAGATGGCACGTGGGTACCTGCTTCTATAAACCAATGAGGAGATGGGAGAGGCAGGACTTGCAGTGCGATCTGCGTCAGAAATAGAACTGACTTCTGTTTTAGCCCTTGGCAACGCATACGCTCGTTGGCACTCGAGCGGTGTAGTCAGCCTGTTAGGTAGTGTCCTCACTCCTAACCCTGGCAGTTATTATGTATGCAGGTTATGGGTGAATAACATTTTTAACTGTTGGATATTCTAACTCTTGCTGGATTCCAATAGGAATTACACCTCACTTTTTGTTGGGGTTTTTGTAATATACATATTCTTTTTTTTTGTTGGCCCATCCACCCCTCTTCGGAGGACAAAAAAAACATTTTACAGCTTTTTCTTTTGTTGTATTTTTTTTGTTGTACACACATTTGACATACATTGCACTTTTATTTTTCTACTACAGTAGTTACATAGCAAGAATAAAGTAATTTGATATACATTACCTCTGGATAGATAGTACTTATATATTATACATAGTGTTTTCAGTCATAACTATTATAGAACATGAGCTTTTAAACCCATCCCTCAGCTACTCTCAGTCCATCCCACCTGTCTCTGTAAACTGCCCTCTTATGATTTCCATGGGCCATATATTTTTCAACTGTTTATTTTTCAATTACACATCACTTCGCAAGCCAACAAAATGTGACTTGCAGGTAGGGTTGCAAAAAAGAGATTCCTGGAAATCCTCCAACCAAGAATGTTTTTAAATCTGTGAATTTGGAGAAAGTTAATAAAATATTACTACCCTACATGAAGGCCTGTAAACCATGAGTTTCAGGCCACTGTATTAAGGTAAAGCGAGGCTTTATGAGAAATGTAATGTCATAAAGAGTTTTAATTATAATATTCACCTAGGAACTCTTGGTGAAGGCCACAGGACTGAAAATGAACAAATGTCTCTGTCACTAACAAATACAGTCATGGGTGGTAACTCTACATTTCACGCAAATGCAAAGCACACTGGGATTATATTGGAGGCGTAATGACAACTAATTGGGGTTAACCGTGCTGACAAACTGTCAATAATAAGATATGCCATTTAGGAGAAGGTTTTATCCAAAGTGACTTACAGTACTGCAAGTCTACATTTTTTGTATGGCCTCAGCGGGAATAGAACCCATATTCCCAAAGTTGCAAGTGCCATGCTCTACCAACTGAGCTGCGCAGGACCATATTATGATATTTTGGTGGATATTATGGTATCATTACTTACCTTAAAGTTTTAGTACAGCCAGTGAATCAAATAAGACATGGGTGTCTTTTTGAGAAAATATCTCCTTTGTGATTGATGTATTATTAAAGTGTGTTTTGTGGAACTGGTCTCAGTCACCTGATTCCATCAAAGAGGATCTGACAGATAAGGCATGAAAATGAAAGCAATTATTTTTTGGTGATACGGATTCCCCCATGCCTCTACACCCAATTATTGGCCCTCCTACCTGCCTCTGTGGCACCTCCTCAAAAACATCATGGGGAGAGGGAGCACTGTTGCTTCAGTGAGAGGCTTACAAAGAGCTGTGTTCAAAAGGCCTTGCAGCTTCTGTTGACTGAAGGGAAGAGAGAGATGAAATTGAGAGGGAGAGGATTTTATATTTCCGCATTAAACTTTAATAATGCTGCCTTCCCCCCTTTTGAGATCTGTCTTTGAAACTGTGTTTAAGTTGCCATTCCTGTTTTAAGACCAGTCTCGATATGTGTCTTATTTGGGGCTAGATTTGACTATTGGGGCAGATATTTAATTTAATCGGATGTATTTTTCTCCCTCTCTTGTAGATACACGTATCCAGACTTTCTGTATGTGCGCTCTTGGCTTCCATGCATATTCTTCTCAGGAGGAGTGACTGTGGGGAACATAGGACGCCAGCTAGCCATGGTAAGTCCTGTCCCCTATTTTCTTAGTCAAATTCTGCTGGTTTGTAAGCACAGGAACACATTGACTCAGCGCATTGACATGTTCGTGCGGTACGAACTTTTGTGAGAGAAAAAGCCTGACACAACACAATGTCGGCTATAATGCCTACTTCAGGTGTGCCCGAAGTCTATCCTTATTCTGTGTACAGTTCTTCACAGTCACGTCCATTATACAGTTTGACTCAATTAAAGTGTGAAAACAGCATGTTGTTTTGTTTTTCGCAGTAGTGAGTCCTAGAGCCAAATGTACCAAAGGGTCATTTCCTGCTTGTTGTTTTTCATTGATGGTGTTTGAAATGTTGCCAGTTGGCACAAGCCCTTGCTTGCTCTTTCTTTTATTTATTTTTCTCTCATTCTGCTTCACTCTCTCTCTCTGAGATGGATTAAGTCTGTTTACCTTTCATTCAGTCTTTTAGAGTTGCCTTTTAATTGTTTTCAAACTTGCATCTTGTGTTTCTCAACAAAGCAGCCAGCTTGTGTGTGGCAGGAACACGTTAGCACTAGAGTTCAGTCAACTGGGTTGCATTCACTAGAAAGAAAATGGACTGAAACAGTGAGGGACTGCAAAAAATGGTCCAATATTAAACGTTTTGCTACAGTGTGCACTAATGAATATGACCATTATTATTGTAGCTGATAGCTGATCATCTTTGAAATGCAAGAGGAAGGCCACAATGTATTATTCCAGTTTAGGCACAATTTAGATGTTGGCCACTAGATGGCAGCAGTGTATGTGAAAAGTTTTAGACTGATCCAATGAACCATTGCGTTCAATATGTTGTATCAAGTCTGCCCAAATGTGCCTAATTGGTTTGATACATTTTCAAATTCATAACTGTGCATTCTCCTCAAACAATAGCATGGTGTAATAGACTGTAATAGATTAACAAGAATGTAAGCTTTCTGCCCATATCGGATATGTCTATGTCCTGGGAAATGTTCTTGTTACTTACAACCTCACGCTAATCACATTAGCACATGTTAGCTCAATCGGGGGGGGACACCGATCCCGTAGAGGTGCCATTTAAGAAAGAGTTGTGGTTAGGACTTACACAGCTAGACGGCATTTTTAGTGATGTGTTAATTTGAGCTTTTGTTCATTATACTTTCGTATTACCATTCACTAGTTGTAGTACAGTATCAAATCAGGCCAGCGATTGAACTGTTGAGAAGCTAATCCAAGTTTTTTTGTTTTCTGGCTGATTTTGTTTTTTTTGTGCTTCCAGAAGTTTGAAATGACTGAAATATTGCCCGAACAGTATTGAAAGCGCTTTTCCTTTAATCCTTCATCACTAGCCTATAACTTGTTATATAACTGGTTATGTAGCTTTCTCTGTTTTATGTGGTTGTTGTCATGTACGTCATTTTGTCTGTAAATGTTGGTTTAATGTTGTCTTTAGCACTCTTGAATGCAAAAACAATTCCTGTATAAGACCAAATAAATGAACTGAGCCCCTGCTCTAAGTTCTGGGACGTACATTCTTTTCTGGTATGTTCTACATATGCTTAACATGTGACTTGGGGCTCTGAAGGGAGGTTCTAAATCAGGAGAAATGGGAAAAGTGAGAGGGGGAACTCTCTAGACACGTATACCGTTTGGGGGGGGGGGGGGGTTAAGGGAGGCCTTGAGGAAGGGCTATCACATTTTACTGCAACCCCAACTTCAGATAATCTTCTCACAGTTGTACCTATATATAGGACACCATGATCCACTGTATAATAGCCCTATAGTCTACTGTCAAGAACTGTAGAACTCGGCCTTAATTTAAAATCGTCAATAATGGTCTTCTCCAATCCCCATTGTGGATGTTACCACTGTTGGAAGATGTCTGTTGTTTGCTGATATTGATTCAGATGTTGAGCATGATATATGAACATGGGCTTTCCTCTCTCTCCCTTCAGGGTGGTGTCGAGAAACTCCACAACGACTGAACAGAGATCAGCTGAAGAGGGGAAAGAAGGAAGACTGACAATATGGAGAACAGGCGTAACAGAACCAAGTCTGCCATCATGGGGAGAGAGTTTGAAAGAAAAGAGACTTATTATTTTTTTACTACCTTTCTGTGTGTTATAACAAAGAGCTAGCCAGAACACCCTTGACCTAACGTGCCATGACCTAACGTGCCATGACTTCTGCACCTCTTGGTGGCCAAAATAACTTACAGTATTAGGCTAGCCGCTATGCTATTCCTATTAGGATCCATATAGCATTATTCCAGAAGATGGTCGCAAAAGTATCCCTGTTAGGGTTCATATAGCATTAAGCTAGCAGTTAGACACTAGGCTATACCAGTTTGGTTCCAAATAACATTGTGCTAGCAGTTAGCTGCTAGGCTATCCCTGTTTGGGTCCATATAGCATTAGGCTAGCTTCTAGCCACTAGCTCCTCCCTCACTATGGCAGAACAGTATTTGCCCTTCCAGTTCTTCGAAATGAAAAGTTAACTGGTTTCAGTTTTACAGTGTAAGAGTGAACTATTAGCTTTTTGCAGGTGTGTGCATGTGTGGATTTGTGCAGGTCTTAACAGAAAAGACGAGGTGAAAAGGTGGTACTACAACGTTTGCTTTTTTGTTATGGCTGAGTGCAAAATGACCGTGAAAGGGAAACTTTCAGAGCTGTGCAAAAATGTCTTGACACTCACAGAGACGGCGACCAACAGTATGTCACCGATGACATGTATTGTGTTCCCAATATTGTAATTAACCAAGAAAAATAGTTATCTGAGAAATTAGAATGCCAACACCTATAACCCCAAACCAAATATACATGAGATCACAGATGATGTGACCATGTTTTGAAAGAATGTACCATGATGCTACAATAAGTAAGCATATTCATGGTTTCAGTGAAATCAGTAATGATAACAAAAAGGCACCTGAATGTAATCGGGTGTGAAAGCTCACCTCTTGGCTGACTTCGTGGATATGGTGTGCAACCTGGAGGTGACCTATGACCCCTCAAATGAATGGCTGATTTCCTATTTTGAATTTTCCAGACTTGGCATTAAAGTTTATGATCATACATTAAGAGAAGGTGACAGGACATTTTTACTATGGCCTGGGGATTTGCAATCTGTGATTGCCTTTGTATTATAGAATTGAGTGCTTTTGTCACTACTATACCAGTTCAATTTTATTACTTGTACATAATTATATATTGCTTCCATGTATAGTCACTTCCTTATATAATCAGACAGGTATTACCACACTATACCAATCCAGTTCAATAGTTGGGGGGCTAAAGGAATAAAAGTGCAATCACATATACCTGAGCTGACTATTCTTCTTATTTATTATTTCTGACAATGGTTAAGAGGTGAGACTCCATGGAATCATATGCAGTGTGGATATAGAAAAGGAGCATCAAATAAGCAATAACAGCAGCTTTTGTAAAAACAAAAATTATGTCTAAGATTACTTGCATTTTTCGACTGTATACCAATGACTATTCTCACCATGAGGAGAAGAAAAAAACATTGTGTCAAACTGTTTGTAAATTCTCCTAGTAGTTAAAACATTAGTAAATGGGAATACAGATTATAATTTTTGTATATTTTGTTATGTACACATCACAGCGAGATTGGTTGGTACGCCTGGTTTGGTGTGAAGCTTTGCTCAATTTCAGGTGTTCGTCCCAAATGGCACCCTATTCTCTATATAGTGGACTACTTTTCACCAGGGGCCCTGGTGTGCTGCTGGGAGAAAAGGAAGCTTTATTATTGGGGTGTTTGAAACACCTACTATTTCTATGTGTAGAGAGTGTGAGTGTGTTTTCAGCTGTGTATCATTTTTATTACCTTGAATCCAAGTGGAAAATAAAAAGGAACTCCTAATGACGTGTGTGTATCTACATTGAGTCTACATAGTTCTGCCACACATCTTAGCAGAATGAAACCATACAGATACAAGATTTGTGCGCACATTTTGAGCCCAATGCATGAAGTGTTTCTATGAGAGTTTGCCATCTAAAAATGTAATTGATACAAACATATAAGGTATGCAAATACGACGTAACAAAAATATAGATGCTATTTTATTCTGAATTTTGATCACCAATAAGTTGTTTTATTCTGTCTTGGAAAATACAGACGGTATAGTGGAGATGTGTCCAAAAGGGTCCCGCTTTTGTAGGCCTGTGGATCAACTTTCCCCCTCTGATTTAAAAAAATAATAATTTAGGTCATATTCGTGGTCTCAACTTACTGTTAAGAGTTGGAATAGTAGAATACACGAGGTGCAATTTAGACATTTGGTTGTGCATCAGCACTTCTTTTGTCACAGTGGATTGCGAAAGTATTCACCCCCTTGGCATTTTTCCTATTTTGCTGCCTTACAACCTGCAATTAAAATAGATTCAGGGGTTTGTATCATTTGATTTACATAACATGCCTACCACTTTGAAGATGAAAAATATTTTTTCTTGTGAAACAAACAAGAAATAAGACAAAACAGAACTTGAGCGTGCATAAATATCCCCCCCCCCCCCAAAAAAAAAAAAATCAATACTTTGTAGAGCCACCTTTTGCAGCAATTACAACTGCAAGTCTCTTGGGGCATGTCTCTATAAGCTTGGCACAGCTAGCCACTGGGATTTTTGCCCATTCTTCAAGGCAAAACTGCTCCAGCTCCTTCAAGTTGGATGGGTTCTGCTGGTGTACAGCAATCTTTAAGTCATACCACAGATTCTCAATTGGATTAAGGTCTGGACTTTGACTAGGCCATTCCAAGACATGTAGATGTTTCCCCTTAAACCACTCGGGTGTTGCTTTAGCAGTATGCTTAGAGTCATTGTCCTGCTGGAAGGTGAACCTCCGTCCCAGTCTCAAATCTCTGGAAGACTGAAACAGGTTTCCCTCAAGAATTTCCCTGTATTTAGCGCCATCCGTCATTCCTTCAATTCTGACCAGTTTCCCAGTCCCTGCCGATGAAAAACATCCCCACAGCATGATACTGCCACAACCATACTTCACTGTGGGGATGCTGTTCTCGGGGTGATGAGATGTGTTGGGTTTGCACCAGACATAACATTTTCCTTGATGGCCAAAAAGCTAAACTGTGATTTTTACATTTTTACCTGATTTTAAAAAAAATATTAATGGTTAACAATTAATATTTAACTAATAGTAAGCCATTTCTGTCCTACTAATGCTGTGTTTTTATGGTATCCACTCTAGTTCCCTGCAGCTAATCTGGGCGTATGGTCACTAGAGTTGGCTTGAGCTGACAAATTAGTCAAAGACTACATTACATAGACAAGATGTGGTGGGTGTAACCTGAGATAGAGAGCCTGGATGAGTTTAGAACAATCCCTCATTGTCTCAAAATCATCCTTGCATCTGGGAGACTAAACCAGGGTGGGGTTAAGACACCCCCCCCCCCCCCCCCCCCCCCCACCCCCCCTGTGCAGATGACCACAGGATAAACCCAAAGTGGCTTATGGTGCCCCCAATCTGCCATGGGAGGGGTGGAACCAGCCATGACTAAGCATTATTTGTGTCTACTCTATAAGAAACCGCATTGTCTGTAAAGGTTAGGTTACTCGGCCCAACAGTCAAGAGTGTTGGGTTGACTAGTCTCATTATTGCAATAATTAATCGATATTGAATAAAGATGCTTGTTTGAAGAAATGACAAAGTCTCTCACTTGAATAGAATATTCCACCACAAGACGGTGGCAGAAACATTATGTACAAAGTAAGTTACAAATAACGTGAAAAACACACACAATAGCACAATTGGTTAGGAGCCCGTAAAAAGGCTGTCTCTTTATCTTAATATGGCAGAAGCAATCGGGCCTGGGAAGAGTAGGGCTTAATTAAAATAATTTTTGTGGCCCCCACCCCATCAAAGTTGCCCATCCCTGTGTTATGTAGTGCACTATATAGGGAATCGGGTGTCATTTGGGACACATATTATGAATAGCTCCCATGGTGCTGCCCTTCAACCTTTACTTGCTAAGCTGATGCTTAAGTGTAATAACAGTTCCTGAGTAACCCAGTGAGTCATCTCTATCTCTGGTTGTGCAAGGGCAAGGAGTATTAAAGGGACAAACTATAGCATAGTTAGAGTATTATAAGGACAAACTGTAGTATTATAGAGGAAGAAGAATACTTTGTCTGTTTTCATTCAGAGAATGTATTTCTTCTCTTCCATTCTAACTCAATCTGGCATTGAACGCCATGTTTGTTTACAAGACTGGATGACAATAATTATTCCTGCCACTTAATTACTATGTGTCAAGATGGCTTCCACAAAGCAATGGTTTCCAAAAGTGCTGGGGCATCAGCGCAGCTCTATTGGAAGCTCGATTAGCCCGGATTGTTATTGTTGTGTCTGCGGCAGGGGAAGCTGAATAGAGCAGGACAGTCTTTTGTCTGAGGCCCCTGTCACAGTCTCGACTACCATTATAACGTACTCAGCTTTTTTCCTCTTTTCTCTCACTCCCTGTCAACCCTCCCCCTCGCTGAACTTATATACCCCTGCCTGTCACCAGGATCACTAGGATCACTATCATAAGAGGGGGAGCACCCCCTCCCCAATCTGCTCCCCCCTCTGACACGCCTTTCTGGAGAGCAGTCTTCTATTTATACCTAGCAGGGGACTGACAGTTAACCTTTTGCACTGGGGACATTTCTGGGAGTGAGGCCAATTTTCAGGCCGGATTCAGCCCTCGTTCTGAGAGCGTTGCGTCTCTCCCGACAGGGCAGCGATCCAGCGCCACACGCCACGGCTACGTTTCCCCTCTTAATGTCTCCTCCTCCACTCTGTTAGAATAATTGGCGAGGCGTCAACCCTTTTCATTTCCACCCAGAGCTGACTGAAGGACTCCAATAGACAACCGCTCTCTGCCAACACAAATCTCTCTCTCTCTCCTCGGCCTCTCTCCTCTACCGCTCTCTCTCCTCTGCCCCTGTCTCTCTTTCCTCTGCCTCGCTCTCTCCTCTGCCTCTCTCTCCCCCCTCTGCATCACATCCTTTTCTCATACATTAGCAGTTAGAAAACAACACAGGTCCTGATACAGTGCCCTGAAGGCCAACTTAACCCAACACTTGACAGTTGGGCTGTACGTAGTATGGTACAATGTTATTCTCCATCCACCTCAAGTGGAGTCAAAGCCAACCGCATGTTATCATGTCAGTGTGCTCTAGAGAGCCTTACTGTGCTAGTTCTAATAATTGTGAGTGTGATATGATTTTGTACCTGTTTATGTACAGTACACAGGACCATAGCTACATTTAGGGAAAGAACGATTCGGATCTAGTAAAAAAAAAATGTTTAGGAACTCACTTGGGGTCTCAACTTACTGTTGAGAGTTACAATAGTAGAAAACACAAGTAGTGCCATTCCGAAACTTGGTATTGCATCAGCAGTTTTCCTCATTATATGTTACTCACTGACAGTCACTCAATTAGCCCATGTCAGTAAAAAAAATGTATTGGAAAATTAGTCTATCTAAACTTGAAGCAATCATGACCAAATTATCGACCGGGCACACAGGGCACATGCCCAGGGGCACTGACCTCCAGGGAGCCCCCTTTGATTTTCTTATTCACTCTCACTGAGATATATTAACATGGCATAAATCATGGCAAAATGTCTAGAATTGCAGGAAATTTGTTTTAAAAGGAATTAATAATTTATTATTAAATGTTTATAGCACTTTTCATTACATACAGAATCTCAAAGCACATGTTAAGCAAAATAAACAACAAGAAGTCATGAAATATAGGCTATAACAGTAGCTAGATCATCTAGATCAAGTCTGTTTGAGTGCTTCTTGAAGCCTCCATCGTGAGAGGATCTGGAAGCTCATAACTAGATGGTCAGCGGACGTGTTGGTCAGGTCAGCATGTCCAAGAGCAGGTAGGCAGGCAGCTCCATGTCATCAGGGCGTCTCCGCCGTCTGCAGATTCTCTGTATTGGGACTCTGATTTAGCTCGCCACATACTACAGCCCACTCCGTACTTCAGAAGATGCGTAGCCTCCTCTTGGGTCATCGTTGGTGAAAAACAACCCAAAGTCAGTAGGTGCAATTCAAATGAAAACACACACCTTCCAGCTAGCATTAGCTAGCTTGTTGACGACACTGATTTTCATCAATTTACAGGCAGGAATCCAATTCATGCTATTAAGACTTGATCTGCACTTATTTAACTATTGAAAAATAAACAATTTATGAAACTATTTATATAAAAACTATTAAATATGATTAAATATGTACAGAATTTACTCTCTGCCTAGGCTGCCACTAGGCGCCATGGCAATTTCTCCCTACCCCATGGCAAAATGTGTCGAATTGCAAGAAAATTGCTGTAAAACTGCGACAACAAAAATTCTGTAAAGCAAACTTATTTGGTTACCTTTTGTTAATAAAATACTTTTTCTGCTAACAGATCCCTCTGTAAGTATTAAATTGTCGTTTTTAATCCCAGTGCTGCGTTAATGTGAATGAATGTGTAGCTGTTAATTGTATAGCTAATTGGCTATGTGTTTGTAGATTGCCTGAGTTGAATCAAGCTTACAGCAACCAATGTGACAATGGCCAGTGTCATTTTTGCTTGTTTTTGCTATTCTCCAAATAGCATTTAGGAGTTTTTAAATTGTATAGAAATGCAGTAAAAGAGCTTTAACTTTATAGAAATTTCTCGGAACTCACTAAAACTCAAACGTAGTGCTCTATGTAGGGAACAGGGTTCCATTTGGGATGCAAGGACAGTTTTCTCTACAGGACAGATTCTCCACAGGTGTTGGTAGTCATCTGCTGAGAGATTTAGCGAACGCTGCCTATTGGATCTGAAATCCAGACAGGATCTCTAGACAGTCCAGGAAGGGTTAGTGAATTAATTCGATGTATCAACCTGAAACTGGGACGTACCCACCCCACAGCCATATCTAATTCAACTGGGTTACTGGATAGATCAACACACTTCCCCCCTGTAAAGGATATTTTGTTTATGGTTGTTAACAGGTCAAACCACCATGAAGACCTTTGGGATGTTATGTTGACATTGGACAAACACATTGGGTTACAACTTTCATGCCAGTAGTTGTTATATGTTATGCAAAGCAGAAAGATTTTATGATTTGAAGATGGTATAACAGAAAAGCAGAACAAAACATATAGGTTCTATTATGGATATTCTGATTCTGAAAAGAGGCATTGCTTCATATTTAGGCTAAAGTATATTTGTGGTGCAGTTGGGAAGCTGATGCTCTTTGAGTGTGTGTGTGTTTTTTGTGTGTGTGTGTGTGTGTGTGAAGCTTATCTGTGCACGTGTGTGTTTTGCCCGTGGCACACTAGAGTGGCTGTGCCCCCTCACCTGGAGTTGGCTCAGCGGGTGTGGGGCCCGGCAGTAGGGCCTGTCCTGTCCCCCCCTACCGTCTCTCTGCAGGGGCCTCTGTACAACAGAGCCTGGCCCGGGGACTGCTGTCAGCCCGCTCAGCCTGTGATACACATATAACTCTCCCAGGCCCTGTCATATACACTGACAGCCCTCTTTGATATGCTTCTCAGTGCTCCCTCTCTCTCTGTAAGCTGTAAGTGCTTCTAACTGACACTAGTCCCACTAGATGGGAGTTTTTCTCCAAATTAATTTTTTGATGTTTTCAAATTAAAGGGACGTATTCGTGGCCTACATTTAAAGAATTGAGATGAAGACATTTCTCCCTCTGCTCTGGGAAAAGCAGACTATTAAATGTGTGTGTGAGAGAGCGCAGTGGCCGATGTGCCCTTCATTTGCAACAGACAATAACAATTCAGTGGTGATTGCTTTGGTTACCACCAGATGACAGTATTTATCCTGTTTGCTCGGACATCATAGACTTGGCAGCTGTGGACATCCTAGTGGTAAGACTGATAATATCAACAAATGTCTTGGCTGGAGAAAGTACAAGGAGTGTCTCTCTATACTGACTCAACAAATAGTTGGTGGGGTTGATTACAACTTGGACAAGAAAGACTTTCTTTGTTTTGTGATAAGACATTAGCCCAAACACACACACACACACACACAGACAGACAGACACCACACAGACAGACAGACAGACAGACAGACAGACAGACAGACAGACAGACAGACAGACAGACAGACAGACAGACAGACAGACAGACTTCACTATAAAATCTAACAAAGCAAAGAAATTGGACAACTGTTCAAATTAAGAGAACATTTATATTGGACATGTTATCCTTTATCACATGCCAGTACAGTTTTTTTTTATTCAATGCCTTTAGCTTACATTAGGATGAAGGAGCCTAGGCCTTCAAATCTACATAGTTGGACTGCATCATATCACCTTTCAATATTGTTTATCAGCAAATATAAACCATGTTATCTAGAACATCGGTGTCATTTATTAATATGCACAGGTGTGGTAGTTGTATGAATTATTCACAATGCAAGCCTACGCAGAAAAAAACATCAGCTTTAATGCAATATTAGCTTCACAGTGAAATGCCACTATTTGGCTATGAATAATTCTTAAACTGTCAGTAAAATATCTTATTTAGCTATCTCAAAAAATAGTAGCCTGTATGCATGCAAGCTTACCTGTCATGTCCACAACGATGGCGCTGCAGACCAAGCAATAAACAAGAGGAAGACCCTATATTGTAGGATAATTATTCTGGTTTGGTGTCAACTTAATTCATTAACAGGTACTGAAGAGATCGATTCTGTTGCTTGTTGTCTTATTATTTGTGTCAAGTATTTCCATTTTGGGATAGTTGTTCACTGAATTACTAGCACTAGTTGCTCACGCTGCAACAGTCAATAGTGTGTTATTGTGACAACCAAAACATGCACGGGGGGGGGGGGGGGTCTGGGTAACTGTGGCCTATATGGCTTTGGTCAGACCACACACTAAGAAAAGAGGGTTCCTTAAGGGTCCTTTGGGAACGGTGATGGTTCTATGGGGAATCATAATGAACCCTTTGAGTCCTTCAATGGTTGTTTGCAGTTCAAAAATGAGTTATTTCCTCTTTTGGTGATAATTGAAATGCAGGGGAGTCAGCTCATTCAAATATTTTGGGACATAGTTTGCTAACAGCTCTGTTTGTGCAACCTTAAGTGAGAATGTCATTCCAGTTTATCTAATCTGTTGAGCTATGCGATTAAATGTTAAATATGACTACGGCCAGTGACAATGTCTTGTGAAAGACACACGTAAGGACTTTTGTCAATTGAGAACTGTTGTCTAACTCAGTGGTTCTAAATTCTCTCCTCAGGAACCCCCAGCTGTTCTAGAGCTAGTACACCTAATTCAACTTGTCAATTAACATATTAACGGAATTTTAACAATATAATATGGAT
This sequence comes from Salmo salar, assembly GCF_965601325.2. Taxonomy (NCBI): domain Eukaryota; kingdom Metazoa; phylum Chordata; class Actinopteri; order Salmoniformes; family Salmonidae; genus Salmo; species Salmo salar. The sequence goes on along the minus strand of NC_138309.1, from coordinate 27,454,113 downwards.
AACCAGAATGGTAACCCTGTATGGTTCTTCAAAACATCTACAAGAAGATTAAGGAAGGTTCTTAATAGAACCATTCTCCATTAAAGGTTCTATGAAGAACCATAAAAAAGGGATATACTGTATATAGCCCCAAAAAGGGTTGTAACCATAGCAGAACCCTTTTTTGGTGCTATATACAACCCTTTATTAGTGGATCTTTATATAATCTTTGGAAAGGTTTCTTTATAGCACCATACAGATTCCATTTAGAACCTTATGAGCATGGTTCTTTATAGAACCTTAAAAAAATGTTATAAACAGCCCCAAAAAGGGATCTGCTATGGTTAGGAGCCAAATAACCCTTATTTGGCACTATATAGAACAAAAAAAAATGTGTGAGCAGGTCTTGGTCAAAAATAGTGCACTATGTAGGGAATAGGGTACTATTTGAGAGGCTACCAAGAGCAGAGTCACTCCTGTCCTGCCTCGCTCTCAGTCCCATCTCTCCTTACCTGTTTGGGTCAGCATGGAGTAATGTACTACAGTGGATGCCACAAAGGAGCTGACTGAACTGGCTGCAAATGGACTCCATCTTAGGTCAAATTACCTCACAGATCCCATTCAAATGGTAGTCGTTAATGTTGTACCCTCTCCAATCTTCAACACATTCTTCTTAATGTGATACACACTTTGCAACAACTGCTGATGTAAAAAGGGCTTCATAAAATAAGTGTGATTGATATCTGATTCACTCTGACAGTTTTCACTATTCATTCATTTAGTTAGGTGACTGTAAACAGTGTTGTAGTTGGCTTATGGTGGTCAATGCCCCGTAGAACTAGAATAGACCAGTGTGGAGGCCAATTCAGTATAATACTGCACCTACTGTATAAATGTCTGGCTGCAATATCACAACAGCAGAACTAATAGAACTAAAAATGTAAAACATCTGAAAATATACCATGGTATAAGCAGAAAATGAACATCTAAGCATTTCATGTATGATGAATACACTGAGTGTCCAAAACATCAGGACCGCATTCCTAATATTGAGTTGCACCCCCTTTTCCCTTCTGAACAGCCACAATTTGTCAGGGCCTGGACTCTACAAGGTGTCAAAAGCGTTCCACAGGGATGTGGGCCCATGTTGACACCAATGCTTCCCACAGTTGTGTCAAGTTGGCTGGATGTCCTTTGGGTGGTGGACCATTCTTGATACACATGGGAAACTGTTGAGTGTGAAAAACCCAGCAGCGTTGAAGTTCTTGACACACTCAAACCGGTGCGCCTGGTACCTACTACCATACCCTGTTCAAAGGCACTTAAATCGTTTGTCTTTCCCATTCATCCTCTGAATGGCACACATACACAATCCATGTTTCAATTGTCTCAAGGCTTAAAAATCCTTCTTAAACCTGTCTCCTCCCCTTCAGCTACACTGATTGAAGTTTATTTAATAGATTACATCAATAAGGGATCATAGCTTTCACCTGGATTCACCTGGTCAGTCTATGTCATGGAAAGAGCAAATGTTCCTAATGTTTTGTACACTCAGTGTATATAACAACTTTATAATTAAGTGGAACCCTCAAGCAAGTGTTGTGAGCATACAAATATGTGAGAATATACCACAAGAATGGCAGTGATAGAAGTGAATAGAATAGAAATGTAAATATCTACCATGTATTTTAACTCAACATATCCCTTACAATTGGAATAGGAAAGAAAACATGCATAAATGGAGATGAGGGGCTTTCTTTGCCTGCTCTGCCGGTTATCCCATATGCTGTATGCTGCTTCTGACGTTTTCTCTTCCCGCTGGACAATCACGCGTTGACATTATAAAACCTTAGGTGATGCCACATGATGCATCTCATCCAAACAAATCCTTTTGAGTGCAAATGAAACACAAAGCACATACACACGTCATATTACAACACAAGCTCACATTCAATTTGTGCATATATGTACAGTGTTGCATATTACTGTGCGGATTAGCGTCTGGTAAACCGGCCCAGCATATTACAACCTAATGAAGTAGAAACGTGGCGCTGCATTGGTAAATAGAATTCATCAATGTGCGTCTTTTCGTTGCAGGGTTTTGAATAATCGATGCTCAGACAATGATATTCATGTAAATATCATCCACAAAGGGCATGTAAATATCATTCACCAAAAAAAAATGTGCAAACACAATTATCATGTCATAGGGCTTCCACGCTCCAAACAAATAAGAAATGTAGAAAATAAATGTACCACAACAAAAAAGGACAAGATAAACTGTCTGGATTCATAATTGAGTGATATTTTATTGGTCATTGATATAACGAACACACGCCCGGCAAGCATGCACCAATGCAGAAAGTTAGTTAATGCGTTATTGGCCATGTGTAATGGATTAGAAATCTCACTCGAGTTCTCAGCATAAAATCACCCCTAAAACGTTTCTAAAAGTTTCAGAATTACTTCAGCACCGATTGTGTTAGTAACAAAACCTTCACAATGGCTTATTTTTGCCAACTAACTTCCAATCCCATCTCTGCCTTTTCATGAATTTCTTAGAAACAATTCAGGTCAACGTGTATTATTTGTAAAACATTTATGTTGTGCTCTTAAGAAGTTATGCCCTGTAAAGCTTTTTGAGTTATAGTTCGTTTAAAGTGTGACATATGGTATTAGCATATGCAACACATGTCAAATTCAAGAATAGTATATGCTACCCAGTTTATCACCTGCAAAATCAGACGGATTAGGCATATATTATTATCACGAAAATCATCTTTAAAGTCACTCAAGAGTTATAAATCAGACAATAATAATCTCACTTCTGACACCAGTGTAATGAAACATCGTTGTGAAATGAGGTCATTTACGAATACCACCTGTCGATGTAAAAGTCACCATCACCACATTTCACCGTTGGGGGTAAAAACAATTCGGGTGGAGAGAGGGGTGAAAGGTGCGTCATCGAGCAATGTGCTTTCATGAGATCCTGCACCACTATTTCGGTCAGTTAAAACTGGGGACAGTGCAGGGGCATGATGCCACACAAGAAGAGGGTTCGAATAGCCTCTCATAACGATTGACCTCTTTCCTAAGTTCAAGTAAGCTGGACCTAAAGGCATATCGCAACTGGCCACTCACATTTGTGACTGGATGAGACATTCGATGAGAGAGTGCTTGTCCAAAACAGACGCGGACGCACTAATAAGGTTAGGATAAAATTGTCCCTTTTTGCTATTTTCATTTTCTGATTCCACAGTGCTGTTACATTATCCTTTACACATGCTTTAGGCTAATTCATTAATTTGAGTTTAGGCCTATATAAATGTATAAGGCTATACCTGAGCTTGAAGCAAAAATATATCTCTAGTGGAAATATAAAAACACATTCGTGGTTTATTGTTGATGTGTTGGAGTTACTATCGCAAACGTTTTAATACCTATAATGTCAAATGGCCAGGTCGGGTGCAAAACAGCTGAGTAAGCCTTTAGCCGAACTCTCAGTGCACACACATATTCGATAGTTTCCAATAACTTGTACGCATAACCATTATCGATAACCTATGATAATGGTTTACGCAAATCCTTTATGCATACTGTAGGCCTAATTACGTTACAAAATTACTACTTTTTACACAATTTTACCACCTTTAGGCAGTTGCAGTTACCAATACATTGACTTAATAGTCTTGTGGAAGTGGCTTTTGAGTAACAAGTGCTTCCCCAGCTGTCCACTTGTCGTGGTCCCTAGTAATCAATTGCAGACCCCCTTGGACAGGTGCACGAGGCATTTCGACCATCTAAAACGCGCGAGGCATCGGGATACTGCAGTATAACAGGCAAGGATTCAAGGGCCATATGCGTGGGCGGTAGCCCGCCATAGAAGTTATAGAAGTTGGAACAGGTAACCTAAAATACCTCTACTTTATTGATGTTGGACTTGTGTGCAGTCGATCTTTCAGCATGTTTACATTACACGGGTATATTGTTCAGCTCGACGTGGTTTTATTAGTGAGGAAATGTTCAGTGCCAATTGCCATTAATCAAGTTCAAAAAGTGCCCCGTCCCTTTGCATGATATTTGTTCTATATGACAGAGTCTAAAGCCATTAACCTCGTGGAAATAGCCACCACTTGGCATTTATTCTTTACTGTCACAATTAAGACGTCGTGACACGTGGAACGTCTGGCTGTCCGGCTGTATAAACGTAGATGTGTATAGGCGAGCTTTGGTGTTCATCAACATGGCGAGGTAGATAAGCCTATATGTTACCATTATACGTCAACATGGCAAGTCTCCAATAGTGGTGGTGAAATCGGCCTACAATATAAAGTCTAATAAATCTTTAATTAAAAAAATATTGGAAAAAATATAGCAATTTGGTCAAATGCTACTAAAAGTAAACTACATAGCACTCAAGCTAATCCAAAACCTTTCCATTAGGCTACACTGTAGACTAGTAGGCTACTTTTTATCACCAAACATTTATGTCCCATACAAAGTTTCCTTAAAGGCTATGAGTGGAACTCAAACTATTAACTGATAAGTGTTATATATACTTGATTATCAAAATGCACTGCAACAAAAACTATATTCTGAATCAGGACGAAAAACACAATAGACTAAATATGTAAAGTGTTACCTGCATTTGACCCTGACATTAAAACTTTAATTAGTAAATGTAATCCTATATTTTTACACATATGCATATTTGTGGTATGATATACCTCGATTGAATACAACACTGTTCATACTGAAATAAGCTCCATTTATTTTAGAAATAATTATTATAAGTTCTTGGTTCAATTGTCATAAATAGAAACGCATATGACAATGACAGCTCAGCCTTCTGTATTCTTTTGGAACACACTTGTGATAATATATTTTCACAACTTTAACAGGATTTCTGACCACATTAGAAGAATATCAAATTAGACCTGAAATCATAGCCTGATGCTTTTGCAAATATAAAGATTACAAGCATGTTGTCTTTGCGTTGAGTATTGATTGACAGCGAAAAACATTCACCATCAATTAAAGAAAAATGCGTGTGATCTCAGTTTTGAATTCATCGTATAGGGGCACGTGTAACAGAGTTAAGAATGTACATTAAGCTCACTCCACAAATATTGCGGATGGAGCCGTCCAATTGGTACCTTTTGGGTGGCTCAACGGATCACTGGTTCGAAACTAGTATGTGGCAGTCGGACAGTGAAGGAAGCAAAGCTGTTAGCAGCATACATATAGGCCTAGCACAGCATTCTTGTTTGGCATTGATTTTAGACCTATATCCATGGCACTTTTTAGGATAGCCTTGACCTACTTCAGTTAAGGAAGGAACAAAAGTGTGTAAGTTTCAAATATGGGACATATTACCACCATACTTATTGTGTTTCTTGTGGATCTAAACTTTAAATAGAGGACACTGACTTTACCAAAGCTAGAAATTGTTTATCTCCCAAATTGTCTGCATCTTAATCTTAAAAAACATATATAACATATGTAAATAATTCTAAAAAATAAAATAAAACTTCGTTGATGCATCAGTCAATATAGCATTGCAGTTTATAGTTTGATGTATAGGCTATACGCCATTATAACGCTGTTTTTCAACATTATAACGCTTCATTACACATCATCTTCCCCAAAGAGATAAACGTCTAACGAATATACTGTTGAAAAAGTGCATTCTTTCTAGACGGGACTGGCGTTCAGTTAGCTTTATCTGAGCAAGACCTTAATTGTGTTCGGGGGATGCAGCAGTCAGGGCTGCGGTAAACTCAATTAGGACCTCTATGCTGAAATCCGAACAGATTCCAGAACAATCCCAATTCAAAGGAGGCTTATCTACACCAGGGCGATCAGACGGATTAAGAGTTATTGAACCTATAAATTATCTCCACCCAACAGTTTCAAGTGGCCATTCGGTTGGCAAGACCCCGACGGTGACGCGGTCCGTGTGCTTGAGGAAACATTTATCCTAAAACAGAGGACGGGGACGGAACACCCCTCAACAATTTAGGATACATATAGGGTAAAGAATCGAAGCTGGATTTTGGAGCTTCAATATATGTTATAACCTCTGGTCCCGTCACACAGGCTACACTCCACCTTTGATTAACTTTGAGTTAAAGTTAATGAAAATCTCACCTTTAAAAGTTAAAATTCTGTGAACTCAAACCCAAATAATGTTGTTGACTCGTCCTATACTAGTTTTTGTGACCAAAACATAAATTGAAGAAGAAAAAAAAACACTTAAAAAACATCACCACAAATAAACATGCATCTCAAACGCATGTTGACGTTTATTGGGATGAGTCTTGTCCTTGAGGCAGAACTGAGCTATTCCCACTAGATGGGCAAGCTGCAAAGTCAAAATTGGAAATATTGTAAAAATGCAAGAAACATAATTTCGCTTTTTAGTCATAATTTCAGTTTATGGTTCGGCATTAGGGTTAGCAGTGTACTTTAGGTTTAAAATGTGATTTTATTACTTTGTGGTTGGGCCTGCTAGTAACCACACTGCAGAGCTGCCTCCAGAACAAGACTCATGACGAAAAACGCTAACCTGCAATATCTCAAACAGACGTTTAAAAAATGCTTCCTCATAGAACATGACGGCTCGTGTGGCTCATTGGCTGAGCTCCTCAATCAGCGGTCTACTCGCATTAAATATTTTTCATGACAGGTAGCCTTATATGCCCAAATCATTCTGTTGTTGTGGTAGGGTATGCCCACACCATTCATACACATGAAACCTGCGTTTTAACATACTTAATAAATAAAAAAATAGGAAGGAAAACTATTTTACTCATGTTGTAATTAATTATAAGTCATATTTCATAGGAATCTGGAAACACTCAGTTAGGCTACTAAGAATAGGCAAAAACAAAGACAGGGATGTTTTAGGCCAGGATTGATGGCGTGTGGATTTGACTGTGATATTACTGTTCTGCTCTTGAGTGACCTAGGATGAAGAAAAAAAACAGCTCTCACCGAGACAAACCACAGAAATTATACGTGCTTTCCGGTTTTTAAAGGGCACAGGAAGCTGGCAGCTTTGGGCCGACCCCGGTGACAGAGCTGATATCTTAGCGACCCCATTAATAGGGAGGAACGGTGACCGGGGTGGGAGAGGGAGGGTGGCGAATAATGCACATCTGCAACGGTCCAGTGGTGGAAAAAGTATTCAATTATCATACTTCAGTAAAAGTAAAGATACCTTAATAGAAAATGACTCAAGTAAAAGTGAGTCACCCAGTAAAATCTCACTTGAGTAAAAGTCTAAAAGTATTTGGTTTTAAATATACTTAAGTATCAAAAGTAAAAGTATAAACCATTTCAAATTCCTTATATTAAGCAAACCAGACAGCACAGTTATTTTTTGGGGATGGATAGCCAGGGGCACACTCCAACGCTCAGACATAATTTACAAATGAAGCATTTGTATTTAGTGAGTCCGCCAGATAAGAGGCAGTAGGGATGACCAGGGATGTTCTCTTGATAAGTGTGTAAATTTGACAATTTTCCTGTCAAAATGTAACTAGTACTTTTGGGTGTCAGTGAAAATGTATGGAGTAAAAAGTACATTATTTTCTTTAGGAATTAAGTGAAGTAAAAGTAAAAGTTGGCAAAAATATAAATAGTAAAGTAGTACTTTAAGTAGTACTTTACTTTAAGTACTTTAAAGTAGTTTTACTTAAGCACTTTACACCACTGCAACGCCCATGTGATCTATGATCTAGCATAGACCGTGAACAGCTTCCATTCACAAATCCTTCCCTGTGCATCGTCACCTTTTGTAGTTGAGGTTCTCAATCCATGGCAGTAACTTCTTGTGACGTCTCAGAAAATCCTAGCCAAAAGAAAAACAGGAAAAATAGGGTTAGGTACTCAGGACGGTTTGCAGTACATGCATACGCACACGTAGGCCAAACCTAACCAATGTCAACTGAAAAACGCACAAATTTGTATATGAAATGCATCAACACTGATTTTTTTGGGCCACAGCATCTTCCAAAGTAGACAGTCTTGGACAGAATTCAGTGAATTGTTAATTCTCGGTTCATGTTGGCTATAGGCTAGTCTACAATAAACATTTGCATTACATTTTATTAGTCATTTAGCAAGCACACTGCAGCTCTGTAGAAAAGTGACAGGTTTGGGTTGTATGCATGCATGGCCTTAAGGGTTATCAATATTTCCACCTTCCCTGAAGGAGCACATGAATATATAAATGCAAAACATCCATTTTACATAACCATAAATGAGTTATTAGCTAATATCATTTACATAAGCAACATTTCTTTCCGATTTTAACAAAATTGGTTGTTAATATACAATAAACAGACTCAACTGATGTTATGAATGACAAACTTTTCATTGGAAGTGTTTAACGAGGCTACACTTACAATAATAGGAAAAAGTGGCCTAGATTTATCAGGTTACAGAACGCATGAAGGCATAAAGCCTACTATACCCATAAGAGGCATAACTGACATACACTGGCTTTCGCTTTGCCGATTACCATCGTTCTTTTTTGCCTACTATTGCAATAGGTGTTTTAAAGAATAAATCCCTTGGAATTCGTTGAAAATTGACTGCTTTGAGTAAATATCTGATTTCCTTCGTCGGGCCAGTGTCCATTCAGGGAAAGGTATAGGGTTGCTGTCAGGGCGCGATGTTTTGTCTGGGGGGATTAGACTGGTGCGGACGTGCGGATACCCAAGAAATCTTTAGTAAATCAAATACCGTTTGCAAACCAGGTGTGTGCTCTCGTGTTGCGGCATTGACCACCAGCAGACTAATACGCTATATGCAATGTGCACAACACAAACAACAACAAAACATGATAACCAGAATGATGTCACATTCAGGCATAATAAAAATGTCAATGTGGCATACCCCTTTACGAATCTCACTACTTTTTAAAGGGGGCGTTATTGCCAAACTGACAAGATGCTAACCGATACATCTCATGTAGGCCTACCATAGGCTACGAGAGATGGGTTACGATCTCAATCGTAAAACGAAATGATATGCACAATGCGTAAATGCATACGAGGGCATATTGCAGAGATAGGTAAAGACTCTGCTAAGAGAGTTGTGGCCAAATGCACGTTTATTATCATGTTATAGGCCTATCTGGGCTCCCAAGTGGCGCAGCGGTCTAAGGCATTGCATCTCAGTGCTAGAGGCGTCACGACATACCCTGGTTTGATTCCAGGCTGTATCACAACTGGCCGTGATTGGGAGTCCCATAGGGCGGCACACAATTGGCCCAGCATCGTCCGGGTGAGGGTTTGGCCGGGGTAGGCCGTCATTGTAAATACATATTTGCCTAGTTAAATAAAGGTTAAATTAAAAAATACAAATATGAATGTATAATTCAGCCATGGATTTAATACAAAAGATCTATACGCTACGCGCATCCCCGCATCCACACTGAATTAGTTACCATTCTTTAAAAAACTATAGTCACGAAACGATGTTGGGAATTATAAAATAATAAGACATCAAATTAAGCCTAACATTTTTTGGGACTTCATTTCACCTAACTTTTAGGCAACATAACCCAAATAACGGAATATGTGCGCCAAGATATAAGGTGCAAGGTAGAAAGGTAGAAAGAAAATGTGAGGTAACCTATGTCAACATTTTAAGAAAAGTCTGGGTGACACACCACAAACAGACGAAGTCTACTAATTAAGGGATATACGATGCCATACTGTCCAATAGAATCAATCAAAAACAACCAATGTAGCCCTTCAATATTGACATGTATAGGCCTATAGGACTATGCGGTCTAAGAGCCTGCAAAACAAAACGCATAAAACTACATTTATTCAATGTTTAATACCACCATATAGGCCTATTGAAGCACCCTATTTATAATTGGCTGTGGTCTAGTCTGTATGACTCTTGACTTGAAATCGTGAGGTTTCCTCCACGCCAGCGCTGTTTTGCTGTGGCAGACAGCGAGAGGCGGAGGGGGTAGCGGGCCTGTCTGGCCGCCATTGTCTCCTGTTCATTTATTAGTGCTCGGGATAATCTGGGTATCCCTCACATGTGAGAAACAATCACAGCATGAGAGTGGCCTATCTAATTACAACCTTTACTCAGAACTTTCACTCCATTTGCTGGAGAGATAAGATGGACACTGCATGGTGGTTGTGCATGGTTCATGGACCGCCGCCGCTCCCAACCATACAGGCTATTGTTAGACAGGCACTGCTATAAAATGGATGACGTATGGAGATCGCTCTATGGTGGAAATGTAGGAATTTATTAACAGAAACCACCAGGCTATTGGTCAAAATGACTATCGTTCAAGTAGGCTATGCGGGGCTCACATGATTTGGCCATTTTACATGAGCCAATAGGCCTACACAATGTAGAAGAAAATGTGTAGGCCTATTCGAGATGCATTCTCTGTAGAGCTGGCACGCTTTCATTTTAAACGTGTACATAAAGTGCAAACAATAGAAATACAATAGTTCGCACACAAAATAGGGCACAGTCAGCCAACTGTGTTTTGAAACAGTGAAAGGCTAGGCCATTTACCACAGGACAATGCCTAAAAAGTTGTGGCCTAATTATAGGGTCTTAGTACACTAAAGAGGTACTGTCATTCTAAAACGCCCTCTTGGAGAATATTCCACCGTCCTCTCTAAAAACTCTTAGTTTTTCCACCGTCCATGAACGTTCGACGCACGAGTTGACCAATAATAATGACCTTTCGTTTTGTGGAGACTGAGTTGAAATTATAGACCTTTTCCCGCTTAATTGTGAAATGCCACAAGTTAAAATGTATATGCTACCTAGATACAAATAATTTGAAATTAGACAGGTTACCATTACTGTGACAATAATTTACATCAGACAGGCTCACTGGCCCACAAGAGGTTGAAAAAACAGTTCCACAATTCAGTTATTTTTCACCTAAATTTGACAAACGCTATGGGTCCAATGCTAAATACAAGAATTAATCATCCAAGGGTCATCACTCACTCATGCGCCGTTTTACCCACTGCGTAGCCAACATGACGTTTCAGATCAAATAGCAACTTATCTCTGGCGACTACGGCAAGGCACGCTCTGAATCCTGATTTGAGCGAAAACAGCCAAGGAGTTGGTCAGTAAAGTTTTCCCCAAGTTTTGTCTTTGGCGCGACTCTATATCATGTGCACCGTGAACACAACAGTTTGTTTGCATAACATATTTTTTTAAAGGGCTAGTGACCCATTTTTGCTTTGAACCTTTATATAATCATGAAAGAGCATATGAAGAGACGAAAAGGATTTCGAGATTGTATGACTGGCTATTATTGCATGACTGGCTAAGAGATTGCATGAATTGTCCATTAATATTGTGTCGCTTGCATCATGACATTGACAGGGCATTGACCATCCAGAGTTTCTAACGCCCCATCATTAAATATCATAAATAACTCCTCGGAATGAAAAGCTCCATAAAGTAAAAGAGGTACACAATGTCCCAAATAAAAAACGCACCGAGTTAAAAACCCTAAATGTAAAGCCCTCAAACACAATGTACAGCAGCCTGCTTCAATGCGAGCCATACAGACTCCGGTATCCCCCACCCAATTCTGGTTGCAGAGGCTATCCCTAATGTACCATAGTAGTTGGTTACCGTTTCGATACTTGGCTACTAGTTACATGCCCGAAACAAAATAGTTATAACATGCGAACTTCACACAGCAGGCTATTATTAACCGACTCTCCATATTTTGCCCAATATAATAGTCAATCAAACGTAAGATACATTTAGTGTAGGTATGTCGTTTTATGCCAGAACGCCTTTCCTTTAAGAAGGCGAGATTGGGCGTTTGTCGATTATTCACGAGTCACTGTCACGTGGTAAACATTCTCCCAGTCTATTGGTTCAAGGCACGTGTCTAGGATAACCGCTGCAACGTCACTTGGGGGCTCGTATTGAAAATAAGAACAAAACTCCAGTGAGTGTATTTCAGGATCAGAAGCCTCTTTATTTACCCTTAGTTTAGTAATTGAAGCACTTGTATTGGACAGACTGAAACCGGATAGTACCAAATTGGATGGGCAAATGACAAATGGTGTCTATCCAGTGCAACAATATAGGATAGCCAAGTTTGGGAATATATGACCAAAACTATGTTTTTGTCTGTGGGCACTATCGCAAAGGGTTGCATGGTGTCCAGCACACTCAACAAGATTTGACTTTATTTTTTATTTTTTAAAACCTTTATTCAAACATTTGAAAAGCTCCGCCTCCCACAAAAGTGGATTGCGCTCATTTCGGTGCGGGAGAGCAATAAAGGGGTTAAGGAAAGAAAACTGGAAAGTGTATCAGTATGGAAGAAAATGATCATAGCAACAGAGATGCGGTGCGCCAAGGGTCGGCGGATGAGTCAAATAGAGTGATACTCCCTCTATTACAAGCGCCGGGCAACCTGCAGCAGATCCCGCACCGAGTCACCAATTTCTTCATCGATAATATCTTACGGCCAGACTTTGGCCGGAAAAAAGAAGATAACATAAATCATGAAGAAAGTAGTCACGCTACCAGAGAGAACCATAGCCCGGCTGTTCCAAGAACGGAGCAAGTGGGGAGTACTGTGCCAACAGAGGGAACTTCCACTCCTCATCCAGGCGGCGTGGCCAAGAAGGCTGAAATAGCGACCGAAGAGCCCCTGAAACCCCGCGGGGAGAATGGAGATCAGTGCCTAAGCTCGGACTCGGATAGTTCTCAAGCCAGCTCAATTACACCATCCAAACCGCCTATGCTCTGGCCAGCTTGGGTGTACTGCACCAGATACTCGGACAGGCCCTCATCAGGTAGGCTAGGATTATTTTCCCTCGTCTTTGTAACCTGAAATACACCGGCCCGTTGTAACACTGACCTCAAACGCCTTGACCGAGTTCTTCCAGGAAAGGAGGGCAAATAGTGTTCACCTGTTTTAAGATCAGAAAAATGGAAAATAGAAGATTCTAACCTTGCATAATCTTCAAAGTGTATCGGTGGAAACATGACTAACAATAAAAGCATAAGAGCCGATAGCCTATCAATATTATAGAACGCTAAAGAATTGCCACGAGTCTGAATAATGGCAAAATTTCACGACAAAACAAGCCGCTCAAAATAGCATCCTGCATTGCTTTAAAACTGAAATGTGCAAACGCAGGGATATCGGAAGTCTACACATTAATGTTAAAAGCCTATAGTGTGCGGGATAAATAGTAATTTTTCGAATTTTGGAATAGCCTCATACAATTTTGTATTTTTTCATGAGTATTTCAATTATAGTCCCATAATACGGATATGATACCGTCATTGCGATGGCTATTGCTTTGGGCTAGCTAGATCATAACCAATGTAATACTAGGTTAGCCTACTACTATAGGTTCCTATAAACATCGGCGCACATATCACCAAAACAATACGTCTTTCAAAGAATTATGAAATATAATAAAATACAATAGGTTAAAGGACTTTATAGGGTATTTTTCCTCGACAATTCTGTCGTGCAAATCCACTCTTTTTGTTTATGCATGAGATTTCACAACGGAGTTGCCTGGGTCTCTAAATATTTAGCATATTTAGCACATAAAACATGAACGTTTCCTTCATTATTCTATATTCTACTTGTGTAAAAACTCAAATATTCGAATGCATTTTCGTTAAATTCTAAAAATCGTATTGTACACAATGTTCTCATGCATTATGTAACGTTGATCGCATGAACTAGACTACTATTCGATGGTATCCCCATGGGCTGCATATCTTAAAACGTTGTACGTTGGTTTATCATCTCCAGCGAGCTCCAAATGTATTGAATAATCTCTTTGATAGTCATCCAGGCCTACTTGCCCAAACAGACGTCACTTTTTTTTTTTATCAAATAGTTTGGGCTGACGATTTTTTTACTACTCAATTACAACCCATCATGTTTACTCACCAAAGGGCAAACTTAGAAAAATAATTAACAACAGCCAAAGACCAAATTCAGCAACCTATAGGCTACGATATAAGCCAATGTATTCCACTAGACATCATCAAGCCTATAGGCTATTAGCCTAACTGTATATAAAATGAAGAGTATAATATAAACAATTATTTACGAAAAATATATATTTGATATTATTCAGTAAGTTGCAGTTGAGATGGGAGGTCCAGTTGTGTTGATATATTTCAGGCCTACTCAGCATATCCTCCAATGACCATAACAAACTACTGAACCGACATGCCCCATCGGTATAGGCCTACCTACCATCTACATATCTACCAATGCATTGTTCTACGTAAAGAAGTGCGGAACTACGGTTACATTATCAATATTAATCTTTATTCCTTACTATTTTGACAACTCTTGTGTGATATGGAATGGTATGCATTGAAATTAACACTCAAATCCTTTTTTTTTTTTGCATGAGCAAAACACTCTTAGACAAAAGGGGCTATCTATAACTTAAAAGGGTTCTTCGGCTGTCCCCATAGGGAAACCCTTTGAAGAACCCTTTTTGGTTCCAGGTATAACCCACTTTGGTTCCAGGTAGAACTGTGGAAAGGGTTGTACCTGGAACCAAAAAGGGTTCTCCTAAGGGGACAGCCGAAGAACCCTTTTGTAACCCTTTTTTCTATGATTGCACGAGGTATTGGCATACAGTGTAATAATAAATAAATAAGTAGGGCCTAAATTAATTAATTAATTAATGTATGTATGTATTACTACACAGTTGTAGTAACTGGAACACTTATATCCTATAGGCTACACCAAGTTTTCACATTTCATATTTTGATTGGTTTTGGCTAATAATAATATTGTTTTCTAAAACACAGGACCGAGATCTCGAAAACCAAAGAAGAAAACCACCGCCAGCAAAGAGGACAAGCGACCAAGGACGGCCTTTACAGCTGAACAGCTACAAAGACTAAAAACCGAGTTTCAAACGAACCGGTATCTGACCGAACAAAGGCGACAGTCCCTGGCGCAAGAACTCGGCCTTAACGAATCTCAAATCAAAATCTGGTTCCAGAACAAAAGGGCAAAAATCAAGAAGGCCACCGGCGCAAAAAACACCCTAGCCTTGCACCTGATGGCACAGGGACTGTACAATCATGCTACGACGTCAAAAGATGACAAATCAGACAGCGATTGATTTCGAGAGAGATACAGATCAGTATATTTACAATGCAATAATTTCATCGAATAAAGGGCCAGTGTATAGAATATACCAGCATAAATTGATAAATATATAGAGATATTTCTGCAATATCATGTCTATAAAAATATGTTGTAAAAAGGTACGTTTTCAATCTCCTGTAACGTGTGTCGTTTTTCTTCCAGGAAAAGTATAAATGCTTGTTATACACTTCATTTTATATTGCTATTCATTGTCATTTTTTACATTATAGCGCTTTTATCTGGCACTTGACGTTGAGATCTGTCAGTGAAGTGAAAAACAACCTGCTTAAGTCCAAAGAATATTTTCTGCTGCATCCAGGCAACTGTGAATCTTAATACATTTGCTGACAAGATATTTTATTCCCATGGTTATTCTGGTTTTATTGAGGTTTAGTGTAAAAAGGACATAGCAAGGGGTTTGAGTGTCAGTGATGTGCAGACTTAATTGAAAAGTAGATGGATTTTAATACTATTTTTGGAAAATTCATATAACCACAGAAGTGATTGGGTAGCAATGGTTTGGTTAGCAAACATAATACACACATTGCTAATACGTAGGATTCAAATTTAGATTTTGTCTCATAACTACATCTAAGCCAAGTTCATTTCCATGAAACATGTGCGTGTTCTGTGTTATATCAATGTACCAAGGCCTCTATAAATCGTTTTTGAAGAGCAATATAAATCATCTCTTGTAGAAAATTGTTTTGAATGATTACAATGCTGCCTATAACGTGGGAGACAACTCTGTAGCATAGTGACAATGATGACAAAACGTTTAACACACTCTTGGCTGAAAGTGTTATAGGCCTACTTGATCAAAAGTAGACACAAGGTATCTGATGTAGGCTGTCAACTATCCGTCCCATGGAGTTATTTCTCTATATACATTTTTATTTAATATACATATATATCATTAAAAAACAAACAAAACCATTAGTGACTGTATAACAATAGTTGAAAATCTCTTTTATTGTTGTTGAAAGAATTTCATGTGTATTTATATATATTATATTGAGGGGGAAAAAATCTATCCAATGAACGGTGTTGCTTTTGTGTAGATTTCTGAGGTATTTACACTGCTTGCTTATCTTGCAATAACTTCTCTTTGAAAATGGTTTATGGGGCCTTTGCATGAAAGCTGCAATTTGTTGTACTTGGGCAAATAACTGTGTTTATAAACTTCTGTCTTTGTCGACAAGAGTATGATCAAGCTAAGTTTTAGACTATCCATACCAAATTGTGGACTTTTGCCTTTTGAATTGTTTTGTTGTGTATCTGCAAAAAGTGTGTGTGAATTACAATCCACCAAACTGAACACACTTTGCCTTAAAGTTCAAGCGAGAACTTTTTTATGAGACAGAACTGTGCCGAATCAGAGAAGCAGTATTACTTCAAAATGCAGACTATTTGATTCAAGATTATTGCCTTCATGAAAACTGCTGGTGTGACATATTGAATTTCCTCATCAGCGAATATCTATCTATAGATGAATATGTTTAAATGAAATTACAACACGGAGTTGTATTATTATACAATGCTATTTTTATTTTATGTTCCAACATATTCTTTGGTATAATGTACATAATTATCATGTATGTATTAATTGTGTAATTAACTGCCTCATGAAAAACTGGAAAAGAAAAGTCAATAAACCTCGAAGATACACTTAAAAATGTATCGAGCATCATCATTTTTCTATAATCCACAGTCAAGGATAATTGAACGTCTATGAGACATGGGCATTTCTATGCAAACACAGAAAGATTGGAAAGAAAACGTGATCCTCCATTGCCAAAATAGGAGTGGATCCCTGTGGATGACGTCATTGGTTTGGCAACACCGCTGACCAAAGAGTCATTCGTAGTAAGTAACCTTTCGACCAAAATGGTCAATGACAAAATGCAAAACAAAATCTAAAATCGAGTATATTTACATGATTTGAATGTGTCCACCATGGGTTGGTACTATTTCTACCCCTGAGTGTTTAGGTCCAGCCCAGAACGGTACCTGAGTCGTGCCCTATTATTTGGTGTAACACCCAAAATGACACTCCCTTCTGAAGACCATTGACGTTACAGTTACCTTACCAATAAGACTACTACATAAATACAAATAAATAATGACCAAAATATTTGTTTCATGTGACACAAGGCCTACAATAAAATAGAAATATCACCACAAAGCTGAATGCGTAAATGTCAACCTTTGCTGGTTCAACACATTAGGAATACCTGCTCTTTCCATGATATAGACTGACCAGGTGAATCCAGGTGAAAGCTATGATCCCTTATTGGCCACCTGTTAAATCCACTTCAAATCAGTGTAGGTGAAGGGGAGGAGACAGGTTAAAGAAGGATTTTTAAGCCTTGAGACAATTGAGACATGGATTGTGTATGTGTGCCATTCAGACGGTGAATGGCCAAGACAAACGATTCAAGTGCTTTTGAACGGGGTATGATATAGGTGCCAGGTGCACCGGTTTAGTGTGTCAAGAACTGCAACGCTGCTGGGTTTTATACGCTCAACAGATTGTCGTGTGGTCCACTACCCAAAGTTCATCCAGCCAATTTGACACAACTGTGGAAAACATTGGAGTCAACATGGGCCAGCATCCCTGTGGAATGCTTTCGACACCTTAGAGTGGAGTGCATGCCCCGACGAATTGAGGCCGTTCTGAGGGCAAAAAGGGGGTGCAACTCAATATTAGGAAGGTGTTCGTAATGTTTTGTACACTCAGTGTAAGTTCCAAGTAGGTCTTATGTTTTCTCATGAAAATTTGTGAAAAAAGTGAATTTCATCCAATATCTTTACGTTCCCAGAGGTTTGTGTTGTCATCACATAGGTTCGTCAATACAGGTGACACAAACATACTCATTTAAAACACATCATATTTGAGTACTTCTTCACTTTTATTGTGATTAGAATAATCACAACATTACCCATAAATAGAACAAAATAAAGACGCATCAAATGTATTGGATATCTTTTCTCAAGGTCTAAGACAAACAGAGACAAATCTTGCCAAATTTCCATATTAACCCATATACTACTCAGATGGGCCTTAAATCACACGGATTTGTAATGAAAATGAGCTAGCCTATGACTTCATTCAATCAAATCGTCAGAATATAACCAAAACAGCTAGTTTTGGACTGTTGGGGGATCATTTTGTTTTATGTCATCCTTGACCCAAAAATATTGATATTGATAAAATATAAAACACTTTTTTTTTTACATACTTCCAGATCTTCTATGAATTACCCAAATAGCATATAGCTTGCAAAACAAATAGAGAAATTCTAACCCACTGGGCACAGACGTCAATTCAACGTCTATTCCACGTTGGTTCAACATAATTTCATTGAAAGGATGAGGAAACAAGAATGATTCAACCAGTGTGTGCCCAGTGGGAAAGCTTCCTTTGTACTTTTTGGATTGTTTTCTTGTAAACATTTTATGGCAGTTGTATAATTCCATATCTTACAAACTGTGTAGAGAATGTTTATCTGAAAGAGAACATTCAGCAAACTGTGACAAGTCATTGTAAATAAAAACAACATTTGTTATTCAAATCGCAGGCCAACATAATCTGAGTCTGTGGATGGATACCTTCGCTCTACTGATCCGTACACAACCGAAAAAAGTTAGCAAAAGTTTCAAAACAAAAGAACATGCACCAGGCAAAGTGGTAGACGGTGACCGTTTCCAGGCATTTCACTTTTTTTTTCCTCCTATTTTTTTAATTTTTATACAACGCTTTCGCTGCATTTCCATACTTGTGCCGCTAGTCTTTGAACACAACGCCTATAACAGTCATTGACTGGCATGATGGGAGAAAGGCCAGTGTCTCACTCGCACACGGTCAGTACTTACTGCTTCTGAAAGGAGTCTGTGGTTCTGTGACCAGGCGGGAAAGGGAAGGAGAAAGAATAAAAGACAGAGAGAGAGAGAGATGGAGAGAGAGCGAGAGCGAGAAACCAATGAAGGTCAAAGCCTCCTGTCATGGCTGCAGGTGGCTAATTCCCCCCAGCCCACAGTAACCCATTCTCTACACACAGTACTTTCTCACCCAAACTCACTCCCCCGTATTTCTTCCTCTCTCTGTTCTCCCTCTCTCTCACACACACACACTCTCTCTCCTGCACCTTTTTATGCAACATTTCGATGGGAACCTCTCATAAAAATTTCCCAAGTTTCAAACCCAACATCAAAAACCCCATCACTCTTCAAAGAAATAACAAACTGCTCTGCCCTAAAACCGTTGCTTGTTGTATAAACGTTCAAGGAGACCATAAATGATGGTTTAGAAACCATAGTGGTTTTACTTGAGAACTGTACCAGAGTTATAATGCATGATACAATACATTGAGGTTTCGTAGGTAACATTTTAAGAGCTAGCTATCCAAAGAAAACATTATTGGTTTCCATTGCGATGAATGGTTAGTTAACTGAAAGTGAGCAACTTCTGTACAAACATACACGTGGGCCTTAAAATGCTTTCTTTAAAAAATCTATTTTTTAAAGGAGAATAGAAGTCATTGCTTTGAAAGTTCACAGGACTTTTCAAAAGTTCACTGCCAACGGGCAGTTAGGTGGCAGAGAGATAGAGAAAGAGAGAGAGAGAATAAGAAAAAAGAACAGAAAAGTATTAATGCCCCTTGTCTACCGCTTCTACAAAAGAACCCATCCTGCTATGCCCTCCCCCTCCCCTACTGTGACATTTAACCATAGTTTCTAAATGCTTCCTATAGCCCGAGTGGAATTTGCTCCGAGGTGCCCGGGCTTTGTGGCGGAAACATAATTAAAACTGGTGAAAGATGTAAAAGGTGGAGAACGGGGATGACATCAGGCCAATTTCACACTAGGCACTCGAATGGCCAGGCCCAAGCCAGGACCCTTGCCATGCAACGCAGATCAAAGCCCACTGTCACCGCACCACTGCAAAAAGAAGGCAAAAGGGCACCTAACTGTGCTAATCCCCAGGACAAATATATTTTAATCTTGTTAGAATACAAGTTAATGCCAGAGCTCAGTGACTGGACTTTGTGGAGAGAACCCGAGTGGACAGATGAACCTCTTACCTTTCTAAATGAGGTACTTCTGTCTGGCACTGCTTGACCATAGTCAGGTCCAACATGGATAACCACCACAATGCATTATCAAGCTACACACGCACGCGCGCACGCATGCACACACACACAGAGCTGGGTCCGTTTTCATTAAGAACAATGATGAGACAAACAGCAACTCCAGCAGTTGTGTCAGTGACCCTGTCTGAATCCCCACCAGGGCACCTAACATGCAAAGGAAATGAGTATTTTGTGGTGCAGTTTGTTCCTTTTGGTATTGAGCCCTTCTCTCTCTCAATAGCACCTTGGTAACCCTTGATCTCTCATGTATGAGACTCAGGGCACTGGGGCCTGCAGAAGTTGACTGGGCAGACAATGAGAAGCGGATGCATTCTAAGAAGACACACAGAAGGCAACTCTCATTTCACACACTGCGTTTGAGTGACCCCTTGAAAACAGAGGCACGGGATCATTTTCATCGTAATGCTAGACGTTTTTAGGGACCTTTCCACTTCCATTAGGCTGTTATAATCATGTAGGATATACAATGTCCCTTTCTGTTATAGGTTACCCTACCCAATCTCTCACCTAGGAGGCATTTTTGTCTTTAAAAAAAAGATATCTCATGAATTTTCATAATCTACAAACTTGTTGAAAACACTTCCTGGACTAAACTAACCAATTGAATAACGTTGCTGATTGATTGATGCATACCAAATATAATTCATTTCAATTTATGGATGATTTGATTCGCTTGCAAAAAAAACCTAAAGTAACACCATGCTACGATGTTGTTGGCGATTCATAAAAAAAGTAGGGATCAGAGAAAATGGTCTCAAATTATCTATGCAGATTTTTATTCTAAAACTGAATTCCCTGAACTGACAAGAACTGAAGTGAAATTGTCTTAAGCTCTGGCAAAAGTCCATACGATAATATGAAAGTGAAGAAGACCGTTCATAGCATGAATTCATGGTAGAGCATCACTTTTGTGGATTTTACGAATTTGAAGTTTGGCTGATGGTGTACCATTGCAAGAGAATAATCAATCATCAAGTAGTTCTGATGGTTATGTTTTCGAACTGACAGGGCTGTGGTATATTGCAGTAACTGAACTTCATGAAATATAACTTATATTCAGATTCACTCAAATTCCAACTCCATCAACTATAAGGCATAACGCCAATAAAGCATTAGCTCCAATTTCCCTCAATTCCTTCATTTTCATGCACAAACACTTTTCTTAAAATGCCGAAAGTGAATTCTAAGTCCACATATGACATAACAACCCACATCAAAACGTTCTGTTAAATGTTTATAAAGGCTGCAGTGAAATACAATAGCAGTGTAGGGGATTTCTTTTTAAATGTCATGTCAAGGTTTCTAGAATAGAATACCATATTCACATTTCACTTACATTACAGATTAGGAAGTGAAGAGTATGAAAGGATGTTCATTCCACTGTAAGATTTTTCATTACACCTCAGACATGTCTAAACCTAATAGTCTATAATTTGGAGTTGACCAATAAACCTCAGTTGTGACTAGTACAGACTGACTGGGTCATGGTGCAGTTTTCAACACAGTGGAAATCTAAACGTTGAACTCGGCAACACTACAACAGTTCCCAAACTTTTTTCGCTGTGAATTCGTCATTCAATATTTTTTTCAGGACCCCACAAGCAACATTCCCTAGTAAGAATTGGCCGCGGCACGTGAGTGGGTCTGACCCACCATTTTGGGAACACTGACTGAAACATCATGCAAATCATAAACATTGGAAATGGAGTCAGCACATGATTTTTCTTCTATACTGTACTGTCATGAGCAATCTCTCATATGGCCAAGCCGTGGAATAAACAACGAGAGAGGTTTAGGATTCTCATAGTCCATACCATATTAACATCCTTGATTTTAACCCTGACCGTTGTAATTGTTCTTATTTTTCTATACCCCCAAAACAGAATTTGTCTAACATTTTGGCTGGATGCAGACATCCACATCCATAATATCTGTCCTTTGTAATATGTATCTGAGTTGCTGGGAGAAACAAAGGCAGCCAGACAGGCAGGGCCAAGGGCACATCCTACTCACCTCAGGCCCCCTTTGCTGTGTAGGGACCACGCTGTCAATCACTCTCTATGGTTACGCATCATGGGCAACAGAGACACAGTGAGAGAGCCGCTGCTACATCACACCAAAAACATCAGTGCAGAAACCCATCCTCAGCATGACATCTTCTTCGTGGAGCACAGCACAGCCATCCTCCTCTCACACTGAACAAAAAAAAGACACAAATATACATTGTGAACAAATGAGATTACCTTATTTACCAGGGGTGCCTAATTTGACCACTGTTTCGTATGATCCAATCTATCTTTTCTTATGTATTGTGTGTAGATTGGATGGCAAAGTGCTGTATACTGCATCACAACAATTCATTTATCAGGAAAAGTACAAAATTGGTGTTCATCAACAGATTGTAAAGAATGACCTCTGAATTAGGCTACATTCAAAGTTGCTGGGGCAGAAGCTAACAGATAAGAGTACTGCAATGGGATTTGTTATCGTATTCTGTAAAACAACATTTGGCATCAATGGCATATAATCACCACAATAAACCAAAATTGTAATATATTCACCCATTTGACACAAATGTAAGGGTAACCATGTTTCAGACCACTCAATGCCCTTCCTATGCCACAAAAACAGATTCTACTTCTGAGTACAGTACAATTCTGGAAGAACAAATGACGCAGTGTTCTATGGTGACGAGAAGCATCATTGGAGACATGATACTGCAGAAAAACAGCGCAGACGTGTTACGCAAGAGGAATAAAATATGATTATGTAACTAAATCCCTGTTTGCCCTTTTACTGTGTACATTGACTGGTAGATTAAGCATAGAGCACCATAAAGGCTTCTCTATGCTCAGTAGAGGAGCTGGTGAAATTGGGCATTAGAACTTGGCTCCAACCTCTCATTTGATAACTGCCGATAACAAAAACGTATCAATGCACGAAGATAAGCCTCACAGCATGATGTACCGTTTACTGTATCCCAGTGAGCAAAACTGGTTTTAAATGCCTAATTTGAACCAGTTTTGTCCACTGTTCCTAGTTACTTAGTTACTTGCCAGACAAATGCAAAAACTGCCACTGTAAAGTCCTTTTTGCAAATAACACTACTCACCAATCCAGATCCTTATACTTCTAGTGTGTGGTCTGCCACACATTACCATGGCGAATCAACATCAATTCTATCATTGAGAGTGTCTGAACGGCTTGCACTGTCGACCATTCCTGTGGCTACAGTCACAGAGAAAATGGTGGTAGGCTAGGCTACCCATCATCTGTATTAGTAGCACCTTCTACCTGTGCTGTCCTATGC
Source organism: Salmo salar (assembly GCF_965601325.2). Taxonomy (NCBI): domain Eukaryota; kingdom Metazoa; phylum Chordata; class Actinopteri; order Salmoniformes; family Salmonidae; genus Salmo; species Salmo salar. The sequence goes on along the minus strand of NC_138309.1, from coordinate 27,430,484 downwards.
AATTATTCTTTCCCTAAGCACACCCTCATATAATAACTCGCCCTCATACGTCACCGTGTTTGAACAGTTTAATAAAACCACCTAAAGACATATAGAGAGCCCCTAAGCTCGGTGTGGTGAACGGAAAGGGTTATGGTTCAGTGGAGTGTGCCACAGCAGCCACATAGGAGTGGTGAGCGCATCACCACTCCTGTCTCCTCCATGCTGCCATTTTACTGCTGAGTGGCAGACGTGAGGGCGGGGTGGCAGCAGCGGCCATGATGGAAGAATCACTACACCCAGTGGTCCACAGGAACAACAACCACCGTTTCCTGCAGCTGGATGTGTGCTAGTGAATAGGCACTGGTCATCACAAACTCAAAATAAATAACGGTACGATGTGTGTCCCGTGTGATTCAGTTGGTAGAGCATGGCGCTTGCAACGCAAGGGTTTTGGGTTCGATTCCCACGGGGAACCAGTACTGTAATTCACTCTGGATAAGAGAGTATATGAAATTACAAAAATGTTAACGTTAATGTACTAACGAAACAATGAGTTTTCCTTCTTGGATATTGGAAAAAAATGTGAATAGTAGACCGCAGATTTGTTTATTTTTATCAAGGAACAACAGAAGTAGACAAACTACGTAGACACGCTTTATTGACCATTTATTAACAGTTCTATTATACATTGAATCAATAAATATATTGTAATAACTTCATTATTTGACAAGATTTGTTAAATTCTGTTCTCATATATTCGAGTGGGTGGCTAAACTGTCAGAACTGTCAACAAACCAAATGGATATCTCTTGACATGATACAGCAATTTATGTCCCTCAATATAAGAATAGAAGTGGCCTTGCAATATTCCATACAAGCTATAGTTACACTGCTTTTCAGAGTCAATTTGCACAAAAACAATGCAATGCCTTTGAGTCTATTAAGAAGCTATGTTCAAACTTTTTTTTATTTTTACATTATATTACCCTGTATTACTTAGTACATAAAATTATTAAAAAACTTCACAAATTACTCAAATACTATAATAAAAGTATGTTGGGTTATTTTACACATAACCAAAATAATGCATTTATCAGAAAAATATTTCAAAGATTACTTACTGAAAACTTTATGAAATTTGATGTCCCAACTGTAAAATACTGAAAATCCAGAAGAAATGCTCCCATGTAGATCATCTGCTATGCTGGGTCCCCGTACCACATAAAGTCAATCATGCTTCCACAAACATCCCCAAGTGAGCAGGTATAATCTGCTAACAAACAAATGAAATAAAGAAACGTGTTTGCTTGTCAGAGCAGTTAGCGCCACATATGTACCATGCCATTGTGCCCTTCAATGTTATGTAGCAGTTCCTGCTCAGACTTATACAAAATTAATGAAACAAAAACAAATCAAATGAAACTTCAGGAAAACTTTTGTCAATGCATTCAACCTAGTGATCCTTTCCAGAAGACTGTGTATTATGTGGGTCACATCCTCCCCCCACCCCAAAAAACCCATCCCTTTAGATGACCAGTAACTCTTAACCAACTACATTTAAGGTCAGAGTTCATAATTTCCCCTTGGCAACACCACAGCAACATGTGACAGTGTCTAGACAGGTCATGATGCCCCACCACCACAGGCCAATCCCCCTGGCTCTTTCCGGAAGAAGGTGTCAGGAGCAGCCAAGTACAGGGTAAAGAGGGCAGGTCGGATCAGTGCCCTCCACCCTCCACTGATCAAAGCTGACGCTCCTCCGTGCCATAGCCCTGGTCAAAGGGGGCAGGGTCGGCCGATGAACTCTGCGTTTCTGTAATCTGGACGTGTCCAGACCCAATTGTCTCCTTTCACAGCCCAGAATGGACCCTTCCGGTGCCACTGATTACATTAGGGAGAAGAGGCTCTTTTCACAGGGGCCGTCCACACAAAAGGGGAGCTTCCGTGCCCCTCCACCATCTGGTCCCCAAAATAAGAGAAAAGGTCCCTGGAAGAGAATAAGCCTGGCGTGCCGCGCCTCCCTTTAATTAAAGGGATCCTATTTGAATAGATTGGATGGCTGGACAGATAAGCAAACATACAGTAAAGCCTCACACATTCAGCCCAGAGATTGGGACCCAATCTGCATCTACAAATAAAGCCAGTGTGAGCTATAACCATGTTGAAGGATTTATGCAAATATGGATTTTTGCTGCATAACCGCAGAAAACAACAACAATCGAAATGTGGCTATTGAGCACCATTCTTAAGCCATCTGTTAATAACCACACATTTTAATTCATAATTCATCGGGGGGGAAAATGTAGTACTTTGAATTGACAAATGGTGTAGAAAGGAGAGAGTTAATGTCAAAATTATCTCTTGTTGATCTGAAGGTGATAGTAACATGTTCATCAAAGCTCCTACCTCAGCAATGACAGGCCCATCCATGTCTTTTCTTGGCCAGTGTGAGGGATTTGAAGGGCATCTCTCCGGACATGGTACAATGCGAGAACAAGAGGATCCAACCGGCCAGCCATCCTTAAAGAGAGGAGGCCCCTCAATAACTTATCCATTGTATTCCCATTGGAGGAACGGACAGCCATCTTTGAAAAGACTCTGGACAGAAACTGGTCTCTATATCTATCGTTACAGAGGCAGAAAATTCTTTCAGGTTGCAATTATCTCAAGAGAACTCATCAAATGTTGTTGTCCATGACTAGAAAGAAAACAAATCCAGCCATTGAGGGACATTTTAGAAAACATGCCAATTACATAACTATCATCATCGGGCATCTACAGGCATCATGATAAGATTATACACAAGCAATATTTAGACAATTACTTTTTACATGGTTCAAATAATCCTCCAGGTAGAACTGAGCGTGTGCCGAACAATAAGACTTTGAATCCATGATAATCAGTTCCTCCTGAACTGTAATCACTTTTAATTACTTGTTTCTCTGAAAATTATACTTTAAGGCCAAACGGCATTGTGATATTGCTGTTATGATTTCATCTCGATTGTGTGTGTGTGTGTCTGTCTGCAGGGCGTGTCTGTCTGTCTGCAGGGTAAGGGTGGGGTCTACAGATGGATGTCTGAGACTGACTCAGTTCACTTCGACTGTTTTGGGACAACTCGAGGGAGCGTGGCATGAAGAGGGCAGGTGTCTGCAGTCAAATGGAGTATATAAGCACAGTCCCACTCCACAGTATTTTGGCTTCGTAATTAGTGTTTGTTTCATACGAATGTTTTCCGAGCAACAAATGATGTTATCTGGTCTTATGGTTCCCCATTACTTCTGGTAACAAACAAACTGAAAACAACTTCCAATCCTACAGAGACCTGCGAATGGCGTTCCAGGGAGGGACTCGAGTCACCGTGTGAAACGAACAAGAACAGACACGACACCTGGCATTTCTCAGCCAAAGTGTGCTGTTGCACACTGCTGAGCACACTGCTGAAACAGCCTGCTTATTTGTGCTAGTTGAAGGAGACTTGCAGAAATGGCAGTCTAATCTCCCCTTTTGTTTTCCCCAACAACATTTAAAAAACCTGGGGCTTTATTGACGAAACACATCTGAAAACTGCTTTTCTTTTTGTTACACACAATTTCTGATAAAAGTAAATCATAAAAACAGTGATAAAAGCTTTCTAGTTGAAATATGCTAAACTTCATTGTAGCCTGGTGTGACGCGAGTTGCCCATGCATAACAGCTACCCCAAAACATAGCTTGCGGTTTCCTTGGCATCACTGTTTATCCACAGTCCTGAAGTTAATGAAAGTGCCCAAAGTCTTTAACAATGAGCGCACTGAAGAAAAAAACCATGCAAAATGATTAAAGGGGGAGTAAAGCTACTAGATAGAGGTTTCTGAAAATGGTTGAAATGGGGAAGCAAACATAAACTCCACATTAGACTCATCAAATTGCAGTATTCTACTGATATGAGCTTACACTATATTTGTTTCCTGGTTGATAAACCAGACTTCTTTGTAATATGCACAAGACTTGACGTGAACATAAACCCATCGTTAATTGTGCCCCTTGATTTGAGATGACAGTCACCCAAATATACTGCTCAGTCACAAATGTCACGGAACACTGCATGTTCACCACCAGACATTTGCATACTGTATGTGACACAAAATGTTATTGTACAGTAAGATCCGGTTAATATTGATAATTCCATGAAAATGATATTCGCTGTGTATTCATGTTTGAGGTTATGATTGTTTGACAAACGAGGGCCTATGTAACAGTGAATATAATATGGTATTCATGCTTCCCCCATTTTTAAGTGATTCTTTAAAATCCAGCCAAAGACATCAACTCATTAAAAACTTTGTTTAAAGGGGAAGTTCAGTATTTTACAACTGGATGTTAAATGATTCATCATCATGAAAGTAGTCTATCGGCCAACAGAAACTGTAATCCATGGTTCAGTTCTCTAAATAGCCTCTACAAACTTCAGCTAACTTTAGCCACCGCTAGCGAACAATCAATTGAAGTGATAGGGGCAACCGAGCAGTGTATTTTTGAAATGATAAGTAATTAGCCCACAGTTTACAGCTGTACAACCGTCCTTAAGATGGTGTTGTAGATGAAAGAGGTCAAGTCAAAACAAACGTTACCATTGAGGTCAATGAGGGATCCTGGAGGTCACGGTTGTAAGCCCTGCTAAGAGCCTCAGATGACACAAACTGAACACAACACTTTGTAAATGTCTATTTTAAAAAAAACAGCAGGGTTTAAGCACACAAACATGAAAAATATCAATTTCACATTTGGTTTAGCGCTTTCACACTTTGTGTCACCGACACTCACGTTGGGCTGCGGAAGACAAAACAGCTCCTGGATAAGGATTGTGTTATTGCCTATCAATTAGGATCAAATGGGGATTAACCCACATGGCTGGTGGGGCAAGGTGGAGTGGGGGCAAGCACACCACCCCTGAATACCAGGGGTCACACCTCTGACTTCATTAGGCCTGACCTTTCCACACCCTTGTGTGACAGGAGGAAAGACATGGTGCAGTCTGCATTTCCCCTTTTCTCATTTTTACTTCTGTGGAGACAAATATATGAAATAGGCCAAAGGCATGCTAGCTCGCACTCAGTGAGATATGAAATCTACCCTAAAGGTCTCCTGACTGACGTGGATTTTCATGGTTTGCAGTAGGTGAGTATTTACCCTCCAACCCCCACCCTCCCTGTACTAGAAATAATTTCTTCCACCTTTGAGAGAGGTGAGCTTTACTAATTAGTTATGGTAGCTATGAGGAACCGCGGGGTAGACTGGTTCTAACTCCACTGCCTGGGCGTCTTAATTCATGAAAGGTCACAGTGCTGAAGGAGAGAGAGTGCAGGTATTCCAGGTGAACAGAATGAGCCTCTAATCAAGAAAAAACGTTAATACACCCTCAGGACGAAAACTGCCATGCGTACGAGGAAGCGTGCTGGAAAAAATACTCCAGGATGGTCGATATCTTAACTACGCAGGTGATACGCTAGGCTATGTATTTCATTTCCTTTAGGGAGATTGTCATGAACTATCAATTAACTCAGCTGACTAATGGTCAGTCAAGAAGTACAGGTAGTACAAGAAGCGCTCAACCAAATGTGTAGTAAGATAAATGAGAAAGAGCGAAGACAGAGAGGAAGAGAGGAATAGTCCATCTCATTATTCTGCCAACTGACAACTCCAGATATGAATACACTTCTCTAATGTCCCTCTTTTATTAAACACCTTCCATTTTTCCTCTGAACAAAGCAACAACAACGAGTTAGCATGGAAGCAACCCCTGCCCATCTATACCATTGGTCAATTCATCCCAAGAATACTCAAGAAAATAAATAACCAGGGCAGCAGCATGGTATGAATGTGTAATACTGTATCTTACGATGAAAGATGATACATACTAGGAAAGAAAAATGTGTTTAATATGAGATGCCATCCCTGGACAAAAGTTTCCAGCCACAGTCTCTATTCAATCTGGACAACCTTATGGAGAAAACACATGATTTCACGTGAAATGTTAACATGTTTTGCACATGTAATGATATTTCACATGATCACAATCTTTCACATGTGAAATCATGGTTTTGGAAGACTTCACGTGACATGGTATTTCATGTGGATATTTTTCACATGAGATTCCACAGGTGATGCCCTGCAAACAAAAATGAGTCGTTAGGATGTCCCCGGAACACGCAGTCGCAGTGTTCTCAACTTACATATTTTACACACATGATTATGTTATGTACATTTATTATTCAACAGGTTCTCACCTGGGATTTGAACTCACAACCTCTTGGTTGATGGCATTCTGATATTCCTGCTATGCTACCATGTCTGTGTCAATAACTGATTTCACCTGTATTCCAACACTTTGGAATTCCAATTAAATCTCAGCTTTCTTAAAAATACACTCAAGAAAAACTATTATATTTATCATAGTGAGGTGTAACATTAAAACAGAATAACATGTCCCACCAACATTAGACAACTATACAGAAAACCCTGAAATTGCTGAAATAAGTAAATTAAATCAATGATGAGAGAATAGTCAAATTAACTAATAACTAAAATAGCAGTGCAGAGGGAACTTACATTTTTAGATATATTTTTGGGGGTATTTTACCCCCTTTTTCTCCCCAATTTTGATCTTGTCTCATCACTGCAACTCCCCAACGGGCTCGGGAGGCGAAGGTCGAGTCATGCGTCCTCTGAAACATGACCCACCAAACCACATTTCTTAACACCCACCCACTTAACCCGGAAGCCAGCCACACCAATTTGTCACAGGAAACACTGTTCAACTGACGACCGAGGTCAGTCTGCAGGCGGTCAGCCTGCAGGCGCCCAACCTGCCACAAGGGTCTGTAGTGACGCCTCTAGCAATGCGATGCAGTGCCTTAAACCGCTGTGCCACTTGGGAGGCCCCCAGAGGGAACTCTTTTGCTAAATGCAGAGATTTATTATAGCTAATGACATTGCAGATGCCTTCTGAGAACGCTACATACTCTTTGGCCCAGCAGAAAGATCAGGGCACCCCAAATCCAGAGGTTGTGATTTCAAATCCCAGGTTGGGTCATATTGAAAAGTCTGCACTAAGTGATAACGTCAAATGGAATCAGATTGATTGAAGATGTTTACAATATTTTAGCTGAACAGCGTACCACTTTCATTAAAACCCCCATACCATTTCATTACTTCCCTTACAAAAACAAACACGTGAAATATCAAATCAAATTTTATTTGTCACATGCGCCAAATACAACAGGTGTAGGTAGACCTTACAGTGAAATGCTTACTTACAAGCCCTTAACCAACAATGCAGTTTTAAGAAAAGACCCGCCAAAAAAGATAGGAATAAAAAATGATTAAAGAGCAGCAGTAAATAACAATAGTGGGGCTATATACAGGGGGTACCGGTACAGAGTCAATGTGCGGGGCACCGGTGTTGAGGTAATATGTACATATAGGTAGAGTTATTTAAGTGACTATGCATACATAATAACAGAGAGTAGCATCGGGGGGGGGGCTGGATGGCCCCGGTGATGTACTGGGCCGTACGCACTACCCTCTGTAGTGCCCTGCAGCCGGAGGCCGAGCAGTTGCAATACCAGGCAGTGATGGTCTCGATGGTGCAGCTGTAAAACCTTTTGAGGATCTGAGGACCCATGCCAAATCTTTTCGCAAAATAGGTTTTGTCGTGCCCTCTTCACGACTGTCTTGGTGTGCTTGGACAATGTTAGCTTGTTGGTGATGTGGACACCAAGGAACTTGAAGCTCTCAACCTGCTCCACTAAAGCCCCGTTGATGAGAATGGGGGCGTGCTCTGTCCTCCTTTTCCTGTAGTCCACAATCATCTCCTTTGTCTTGATCACGTTGAGGGAGAGGTTGTTATCCTTGCACCACATGGTCAGGTCTCTGACCCCCTCCCTATAGGCTGTCTCATCGTTGTCGGTGATCAGGCCTACCACTGTTGTGTCATCAGCAAACTTAATGATGGTGTTGGAGTCATGCCTAGCCGTGCAGTCATGATTGAACAGGGAGTACAGGAGGGGACTGAGCATGCACCCCTGAGGGAAGTCCGGGATCCAGTTGCAGAGGGAGGTGTTTAATCCCAGGGTCCTTAGCTTAATGATAAGCTTTGAGGGCACTATGGTATTGAACGCTGAGCTGTCGTCAATGAATAACATTCTCACATAGGTGTTCCTTTTGTCCAGGTTTGAAAGGGCAGTGTGGAGTGCAATAGAGATTGCATCATCTGTGGATCTGTTGGTGCGGTATGCAAATTGGAGTGGGTCTAGGGTTTCTGGGATAATGGTGTTGATGTGAGCCATGACCAGCCTTTCGAAGCATTTCATGGCTACAGACGTGAGTGCTACGGGTCGGTAGTCATTTAGGCAGGTTACTTTAGTGTTCTTGGGCACAGGGACTACTGTAGTCTGCTTGAAACATGATGGTATTATAGACTCAGACAGGGAGAGGTTGAAAATGTCAGTGAAGACACTTGCCAGTTGGTCAGCTCATGCTAGGAGCGCACGTCCTGGTAATCTGTCTGGCCCTGCGGCGTTGTGAATGTTAACCTGTTTAAAGGTCTTACTCACATCGGCTGTGGAGAGCATGATCACACAGTCATCTGGAACAGCTGATGCTCTCATGCATGTTTCAGTGTTACTTGCCTTGAAGCGAGCATAGAAGTTATTTAACTCGTCTGGTAGGCTTGTGTCACTGGGCAGCTCTTGGCTGTGCTTCCCTTTGTAGTCTGTAATAGTTTGCAGGCTCTGCCACATCCGACAAGAGTCGGAGCCGGTGTAGCACAATTCAATCTTAGTCCTGTATTGATGCTTTGCTTGTTTGATGGTTCGTCGGAGGGCATAGCGGGATTTATTATAAGCTTCCGGGTTAGAGTCCCGCTCCTTGAAAGCGGCTGCTCTACCATTTAGCTCATTGCGAATGTTGCCTGTAATCCATGGTTTCCGGTTGGGGTATGTACATACGATCACTGTGGGGACGACGTCCTCAATGGACGTATTGATAAAGCCAGTGACTGATATAGTGTACTCCTCAATGCCATCGGAAGAATCCCGGAACATATTCTAGTCTGTGCTTGCAAAACAGTCCTGTAGTTTAGCATCTGCTTGACCTGACCACTTTTTATAGAGTCACTGGTATTTCCTGCTTTAATTTTTGTTTGTAAGCAGGAATCAGGAGGATAGAGTTATGGTCAGATTTGCCAAATGGAGGGCGAGGGAGAGCTTTGTACGCGTCTCTGTATATGGAGTAAAGGTGGTCTAGAATTGTTTTCCCTCTGGTTGCACATTTAACCTTTTGATAGATATTAGGTAAAACTGATTTAAGTTTCCCTGCATTAAAGTCCCCGGCCACTAGGAGCACTTCCTCTGGATGAGCGTTTTCCTGTTTTCTTATGGCGGTATACAGCTCATTGAGTGCGGCTTTAGTGCCAGCATTGGTCTGTGGTGGTATGTAGACAGTTACGAAAAATACAGATGAAAACTCTCTAGGTAGATAGTGTGGTCTACAGCTTATCATGAGATACTCTACCTCAGGCGAGCAAAACCTTGAGACTTCCTTAGATATTGTGCACCAGCTGTTGTTTACATAAATGTATAGGCCCCCACCCCATGTCTTACCAGAGGCTGCTGTTCTGTCCTGCTGATGGAGTGTATGTTCTTAATGTCTGTATGCTGTATGTTCTTAATGTCGTCGTTCAGCCATGTCTCAGTTCATCCCACACAAGGCACCCTGATCTCCTTCCGCGAAACCTCTGTTTCCTTCTCCAGCGAATAACAGGAATATGGGCCTGGTCGGGTGTTTGTATTATATCCCTCCCGTCCGACTCATTGAAGAACTCCTTGTCCAGTTTGAGGTGAGCAATCGCAGTTCTGATGTCCAGAAGCTCTTTTCGGTCATAAGAGACGGTAGTAGTAACATTATGTACAAAACAAGTTACGAACAATGAGAAAAAAATAAAAAAAATAGCATGGTTGGTTAAGAGCCGATAAGAGCCCTCCAGTGCCGTTCCGGCGCCATGTTGCATTTCACATGTGAAAATCGAATCTGCACTTTCACTTAAAAAACATTCAAATGTTATCATGTGCAGTTTCATTGCATCACGTTGAAATTTTACATCCCCACGTTGTCAAATTTATTTCACAAGATCATGTTTTCACATGCTCATATGCTTTCACGTGTAGTTTCATTTTATCACATGTTGCTTTTACATGTTGTCACATTAACTTCACATAAGATCACGTGATCATTTGAAATGCATGTGTTTTTTTCTGTAAGGGCAGTCTTCACGGCTAGAGGTTGCAGTTAGAAGTCAGACGTTGCTCACCCACCCCTACCGCTTTTTCATAAGTGTTATGGAGAGTTTTATAGACGAGTAAACCCCATGTAAAAGGCAGTGGCTGAAGGATTTGCAGTCAAATGAAAACAAGGGAAATTGCTGGAGCTGTCATTGTTACGCAGCTGGGTGGAAAAGGACATGCGGTGTATGCACATCCTAAAACTAGCAGCTGCATCTAGAACGGTTGAACATGGGAAATCACTTAGCATTCAGACTGAGCACCGCAGTCAATATCTGAAACAAACCATTCACTTGGTTACCATTCAAAATAAACAGCTCCCAGACAAAAACCAAGAAGTCCACTTGACATGCTCACAGAGCCATTCACCTACTACATGTTCAAAACTTTACTTCCATTAGTACACTCTTTGAAAAAACGGCTTCCAAAATGGTTCTTTGGCTGTTCCAGGTAGAACCATTTTGGGTTCCCTCTGTGGAAAGGGTCCTACAGTACATGGAGCCCAACATGGTTCTGCCTGGAAACAAATGGGTTCTACTCTGGAGCCAGCAAGGGTTCTTCAAAGGGTTCTCCTATGGGGACAGCCGAAGAACCCTTTTAGGTTCTAGGTAGCACCTTTTTTTCTAAGCGTGTAATCTGATGTTTACTCCATGTTTTCATTGGCATTGATATTTTTTGTCCAGCTAATCTTTCCTGTCTGAAGATCCCTTTGTTAGTGAGGGGAAAGCCAATCCTCGTCAAGGTAGGCTTTATGGCTGAGAAGTTCGCACAGGATCCTGGTACACACATACCAGACTTGAAAGGATGAGTAGCATGAAATGTGTACTGTACTGTACAAACATGATACAGCATTATTACAATGTCTTCATTACAATGTCAGAAGAAACATTGAGTAACAAAGTGTGCTAGATATCAAGACTTTAAAAATGGATAGTTCACTCAAATGACCAAAATACTTATTGGTGGTTTCCTTACCATGTGAGCAGTCTATGGACAAGACCACAATTACATACTTTGGTTTTGTTTACCTGACCAGTGTCTCCAAATACTTACTTTTTAGCATCCCCCCCCCCCAAATAAAGTAATTATCCCTGATTTGGACATGAAACACAAACAAATGCTAATATAAGGTCAGGGGATATGTCTCTTCTTCATACCCATAGCCCTATATGGATAGTCCTTTAGACAACAGTAAAGACGAAGGTACTGTTCACTCTGGATTAGAGCATCTGCTAAATGGTAGCTAGGTTGTTATCTTAAACTACAAAACACATTTTCTTATATCGAAACAAACACACTTTCGACTATCGCAGCTGCCTAGAAGGTAACGCTCGTGTTTTTTTTTTTTACACAGTCAGAAATTACTTAGAACCTCAGAGTATTCATAATAAGAGTATCACAAAATAAAGTATTCATATTCTTCAGCAGAATGAACTTTGAACTAAGCAGCCTTTATTCTATGTACTATGTGTGTACGGTACAAAAATATATATTTTCACAATTTTTACTAAAGCTCAGTCATGCAGTGCCTTGTTTAAAACTTTGGGAGATCTTCATGTTTTTGGTTGTTATGTAATACTTCAGCCACAACCATCAATGTAAAATGATCTATAATGCCTGCTGGGGTCAATACCAAATAGAAAATGTAGATGAATCTAATCCCATGTGTTCCAAACCCCAATGTACCCGAGAAATCTCACTGCAGAAAACTCAGCTCAACTGTGTTGGGCTTCGCTTTGTCTCACCCTGAAGGTCAAGAAGTTTGAGAGAACAGTGAAAATCCAGGACTATAGTGCAGACAACCTGACATTAAGCTAAAGCTTGATTCTCCTACCCCACCACCAGCCCTCAAAGCTCCCCAACACCCCTCTCCACACCACAACACACACACAAACCCACAGTCCTCTTTCACTCTTTCTACCTTTGTGACGAGGGAGTAGCATGGCAGCTCAACGCGTCACTGACAGACATTCTTGTGTTATGTGGTATAGAAACCCAGTTCGGCCTTCACAAAAGTTTTTTTTCTTTTTTACAGTAGACCAAGACCAGCATTCAGAGAGAGAAAGTAAGAGGCACCAGTCATCTATGCCCCACAATTCAAAAGATTAAGTCACTCGTCATACGTGGAGTTTGTAGCTACAGTTTTTACTATATGGGAACATGTTAAATACTTTCAACCAGACTATACACAGGACAGAGAGAGACATTTCAATGTAAGGACATTTACAGTTTATGAGTATTTTTTTTCTCACTTACAGAGGATACGTTTTTTTAAGACTTGATAATTCTTTGATTGTTCAAAAGTATGTTGACAAATAGTATATAGAAAACGTATTACAAGTGAATGTGAATTCAAGCAATTTAAAAATAACGTGGGCAAGTATAAAACATCAAATATTATTCCAAAACCTAATGAACTCGAAGGCCAACACCATAAAGTCTTATCGGTTTAAAGGTTTAGTTGTGAATGTCCACTTCAGGGGGTGAGTTTATTTGTTAATTCATTCCTCATGTAACATCCATTCTATTATAGTATAATAATTGATTGAAACGTTAGTTGAAAGTTACCTTTATTGCAAAAGAATATTCATAATATACCCATATATACCGTTTGAGTTTTGCAGTAATGATGGGTGTACAATCGCAATAAATATTTCAATGGGTTACACAAAATGAACGCTAAAATATACAATATTAGACCGCAAACCATGTACAGTACAAAATGGTTTTGTAGTTTTTGTTTAAAAACCAGCCAAATAACAACGTGAAATTGCAAAAACAAACAACAACAAAAATACAAAGACATTAAATTGTCACGTAACGTCATTCTATCATATTTTACAATAATCAGTCAATATTATACAATGTGGTATGTATCCTTATTTGTGTAAATCTAATTTGATTGCAATTCTTCAAGTTCACGAAAAAGTGAATAATATATTTGTTTGCAAATCTACGATTTTATTTTGTATTTTTTATATGTATTATATAAGCACCATCTGATAATGTTTGATACTAAAAATAACACGACTTGGTACGGTTTGAAATGAGGTCATATATAGGCCTACATATTTCCCACTATCTGTATTTATCAAGGTTACGTTTTTATTTTAGGACAAAACAACAGATAACAAGTTAAAATTAACCTGAAAACTATATTTTTTTTTTATATTGTGAAATGTTTTTATTTTACATAAACATTTCTTTTACATATAAAAAATAAAAAAATATCATAGGACATGTTGGATCGCGGTCAAATGTTAAATAATATACAGTCTCTGCTGAGAACAGTCAACTATTTTTATTTGATCTTATTTGACAAACAGATAATGTTGTATGATAACATTTTATGAAGATTGACGGGAAACCATATTTTAGTACAAATCGCCCTGATTCCTATACGCGCTGCATTTTCAATTAGCCTGTTCCAGTAGCTACACTGGAGCGCAAACTCTTTCCCCTTCGCTAGCATAAAATGGAGGCTGCTGGCCTTGAGATTTCAACAGCTAAGACCAGCAAAGAGTACAGCTGTGCAAAGACTCATGATCTTGTGCAGCCATGGGGGACGAGGAAAGTGGGCCCATATTCTGGCAGACTGCCAGGAGACCCCTTAAAATACAGCGAAGGCCTTGAGCCTTGATTCAAAAATATGCCAGACCAATGTCAAAGGAAACGCCCTGTTTCCAGAGTGCAGCGTCATTACGTAGTCAGAATAGGAAAAACAACCAGCCATTTAGAAAGCAGCATTGGCTGGTGTAGCTGTTGTGTGGTGCACTGCTCAAAGATGAAATTACCGAACTTAACCTAAAGTAATATATTGTATGAGCAGAGATACCCCAAGACATGTTTAGATAAAATATCAAACGGCTTTACATGAAAGATGAACCACCATTCTCTCTGGGAAGTTCCATGATGCTAGACCATAAATTGTGACTTCGGCCACTAGAGTGAGGCAAGCAAAAGGGAACCAATAGCAGAGTAGTAAAATTATTCTGAGATATACGTCAGTATTTTTTCCCAGCTAAAAGCCTTCGGTGAAAAGTTATCCGACTTCAGATCCACATTTTTTTATCATCTTATGAAGAGATCAAGAATCTGAGTTTATTAGAAAAGATTGCTGAAAATGATTGGACTGCAGTGCTGAGTACAATGTGCCATTTCTCAGCATCACATCAGATTTGACGATGCAAGCTACTACTCATTTTCTGTTAATATTAGTCCGTGCAGCAAACTCATGTTCCCCCAAGGCGATAACACTTTCTCTCTTTACCCAAAACCTTACAGCATTCCTAGCATTTCTCTTCTCTCCTTGCATCATGCTCAAATGTGCTTTAGCGAAAAACAGGTCAACAAGAATCTTACCATCATCCCTGGAAAAGTGTCATCAGTACACACATGGGGGGTTATCGACAGGGTTCAAGGTGTCATAAGGGCCCCCTGTAAACAAAGACAACAAACATCTAAATATGCTGCTAACATGAAAAACTAAATAATACTCCATGCTTGATATAGGATTAAGGACAGAGCCTGTTTTAAGTGCCACTGACATGTTCTTAAGCATTATAACTGCATAATGTATGGGCTGCTTTCAGTAAAGTGCAACCGAAAAAAATGAAAACAATTTGAGGTCATAATTTAATATATATGTGTGTGTGTGTGTGTGTGTGTGTGTGTGTGTGTGTGTGTGTGTGTGTGTGTGTGTGTGTGTGTGTGTGTGTTGAAGAGCATGGCAGGGATTTCCCAAAAGAGGCCTATTTTATTGCATTGTCATCGTACACAAATTGTATGGTTTTGAATTTAAACCAGCTCCGCTGGACCATCATGAAAATGCTTGCAGACAGACTAATAGCACCATGGGCACGGTTTGCTATTTTTTCTCCCTCTCTAATTGCAATTGGAATATCGTACATGTCAACCATTACAGGTCAGGTTAGGGACACACCTGAAAAGATCAAAGGAGCTGGCGTGTTTAAGCGTGGCTGCACACTTCCCAAGTTAGGCTACACTGAAAACAATCTAAAACCTTTCAAAAACCATTAAGGAGTATGATGAGGGCTCAGTGAGGACAAGGTCTGACAGCAGATACACAAAGCAAGCTTTAACAGGTGATAATTAAGTGATCTGTCCAGGCCGGTCAGTGATAAGAGTCACAGATAAACATCACAGAGCCACCGAGCGGAAATAACATGTACTGTCAGACAGCACCCAGAGGGCTGTTGAACAGCACCCAAAGTGGCCTTGCATCCATCAGCATCTCTCTGATTAGGCCTGTCTAAAGAAGAGCTCTAGTGGTCTACTACTGTACATCATTAACTAGACATTAGAACTCATTCTGATCATTTGTGGTTTTTGTACAGTTTTTACTGTATTAAATGTAGGCTATGAAATCTTGTGTCCATTAACCACATTTGGCACGCGAAAGAGTCTGCATCGAAGACTTGTCTATCACTTGCATTAGTTATGTCAAACCATACTGACGAGTCATTTTGAGCCATGAGGAAAATTGTGATGGGTGTGCCGGCGAGATCTCAATGTTCCAGGCTGCCCTGCTCATTTTCTGAACTCTTTCACTCCCTTCTACTGTGACGACGAGAGGCGTGAGACTGAATACTATGGATTTTTGGCTTAAACAAAACCAGACACTGAGATAATTCATATCATATGCATATCAAAAACAGGGGTGATGTGGGAAGAATATTGGATAACAATGCCCAGAACAATTGTTTACTTAACACATAAACAAAAAGCAGTTTTGGTGCAATGAAAGCTCACTTTAGATTTAGCAGTACCAAATAAATCTATGATTTCTCTAATCTAACGCGGATAACCGTGTTATACTATTCTGTCCAAGATTTGTCTCATCACATTCATCAACTAGCCAAAGAATCAATAGGCGATGGGACATAACAATGCTTTGAGACTTCAACAGCCGCCATCTTGCCCTGTCAGACCAGACTAGTGCCTTCATACAACTACAAGACAAAGCAAAGGTGTCTATTTCACATGCAAAGATTAATCTCTGACTGAGGCAACAAACAAAAAAAAGGATAGAGAACCGTTGTATCTAAAGACAATTTCTTAGAAGTTAATTGTATGTGTAATGGAAAAATCTACCATGTAAACGTTTCAGGCTACACGATTTATTTTGTGTCTTATACAACCATTTTGAATGGCTTCTCTTCAACTAAAATGCAAGTAATTCTAGTGTCCTATGCCAAATCCAGTGAATGACCAGTAATCAACCACCTTTGTGAGGTGCAGTAGACTAAACGACTAATAAACCTACAGCCTGAGACTTATGACGTTTTGATTCATCTTCAGGGCTACGTGGCCCTCCCTACCTGAAGTAACAACTTGTTACCTATATACATTGACTGTGTGAATAAAGAAAAGTCATAACTGTTACTCGTGTTTTGACACAGTTCCAACTTCCAATCCATGACTAAGATCTCTTTGAGCAATAGATATCATTTACTTTTTGGGTTAGGCGCTATCCTGCCTTACCTAAACAGGTAGACGCCATTTTTACAATACCTCTTATTTACTTTTCAAACAGAACCAACCTTTCAAATAATTGCTCCATTGAAATGCCACGTTACGCTTAAACTTCAGCTGATAGGCTTATTTTCAGAACCGAAGAAGATCATACCTGCGGGGGAAGAGCACACTAGAAAACAAACAAAACTAGAAAACCTACGTGTAAACTATTTTTCTACGTGCCAACAACGGCTCTTGTGGTCATATACACACGCTCAGTGCAGCTACACTAAATTAATTCAAATTAATTCAAAGTTGTAAATGTTTCCTCATCCAAAAACAACAAATGACTAATATGCTAGTTTGGCGTAACATCAGGGTATATCACACTGATAACATTTTCCAAAAAGCTATCATCATCCTCTGAAGATGCTCAACAGGTACGCGCCACTCTCGTGAGGTGCTCAAAGGGTTATTAAGAATAACGGTATTCACGAGAGCAAAGATGCGTTGCCTGCGCACATTCACAAAGTAGGCTACAGGACGAAGAATGAGGGATAGATAGGCTACATATTCCCAAAAGCAACAATTGCGTATGTCTGTACAGAGCATCATTCACATCGCATAACGCATGCAGCGTTATATCAACGAATTAACAGCAATGACGTCAACTTTAACGGCATGTAATGTTGGTTACTTTTATGTTACAATAACACATTTCCATTCTTTATCATAATAACATATACATTTTTAACAGCAATGAATAACAGCATTTAGTAAGCTTATATAAAATAGAATCGCGATCTACAGACGGTAGTCTTACCTGTGCATAATGAATTGTCTGATGATAAACATTGAAAAAACTTTCAAAGCATGAGCCTAAATATTGATTTGTATTGCGTCGTAATTCAATCGCTAGCATTGTTGAGTGACTGTAAATTCCCATTTCGAATTCATGATTTCTTATCAATTTACATAGCTAGAGCCTTAACTCCATCTCCAATTTTATCAGTTTCAGACAGACTCCAGACAGTCTCAGAGCAGTTACGTTCCTGTCTGTGTTGCGCGTTCACGACCCGCGCAAAAATCAGCAACATTTCAGACTGACAGCCAGAGAGCCAATGGGATTGTGAATCTGAACCTGGCATCCAATGACAAAAGGCCATAGTGAAAATCCTGGTGCCCGCGTGTTGGGGGTGAAAATGAATCAATAGTCTGGGAATTTGAAAATAGCATGAATGTGAAAACTGCCAAAGCACTTAGCCCATCTTTTGTTAAATAAAGTGTCTTGTAGATTTGTCAATGTAGTGCACCTATACAGAATGAATCCACAACTGTTAGGTTTATGTAGGCGTAATGCAAATGTTATATGCAATAATTCAGCCAGCAGACAGACCAATTGTTCCCAAAACAGTTATGAATTCTGTAACATACTTTCACACACAGCTTATCATGAAGGTAAACGTTTTATTATTGACAAACCCAATAGAGGGTGTCCCGGAACATCCTGACATATTGATTTGATTTGTTTTTGTGTTTGTAGAAGCTGTTTGGCTCCTAAGAATTGCCTGATGCTGTGATGGTTTTGGATATGTGTGGCCCAATGTGGAAGTAACATCTATTCAAAGTCACAGGTTCTAGGCCCATTTATAGGGAAACAGTTAAAGGCAGACATAAAAAACATATTGACACAAATTACTTATATCCAGTGATTATACATACACTAGATGACTGTCGGCACAGGGGGCGTTGTTTTGAAGGGACCGCGCCTCCATTTTGGTACTCTCCCACCATTGTTAAAAAAAGAAATGCATTTATTAAAGTTGGAATTCGTTGCGTTGAAACTGCCAAGTCCGTTTGCGATATTACAACAATAAAGTCGTTACTTGAAACAACGAACACTGTTTTATTCCCTCGGACATCATTGCACGCACAATAGAATAGCAGAGTATGTACTACAACTTTGTTTTATTATGTTGCTGGATAATCAGCTCCTCCTTTTCAAAAACAAAACAAAAACAGTAACAAATGCGCCTGGATCGACCATTGGCGCTATTTCACATTTCGCATATCCCAGCTTTAATGTCTACATTCGTTTTTGCCAGGTATATTCTATTACAGACACCTTAAAGCATACGTTTAAATTATATGTGAGCTAAACACACAAATAAAAATGAATATATATATTTTTTCCTTTAAGTAGATATTTTTATATAGTACTAATCTTACTGTCCCCACTACAACAAAAATACTTAAATGCATGTAATTTTGTCCTTGATTTTAATTTAAATACTGTAGAATTGCATTAATTCCTATGGGGGACTGCTCCTTCTGAGGATTACCAATATGACTGACTTGTGTCTTCAAAGCCTCTCCTTGACCAATACATAGCATCAGCAATCCATGGTTTATGCACTGAGTGTCCCTGTGTAATATTAGGAACACCTGTACTTTCCATTACATAGACTGACCAGGTGAATCCAGGTGAAAGCTATGATCCCTTATTTATGTCACTTGTTAAATCCACTTCAATCATTGTAGATGAAGGGGTGGAGACCGGTTAAAGAAGGATTTTTAAGATGAGCAATGTCGGAGTGGCACTGACTAGAATACAGAAGAATATAGTATATACAGTGACTTGCGAAAGTATTCACCCCCTTGGCATTTTCCCTATTTTGTTGCCTTACAACCTGTAATTAAAATAGATTTTTTTGGGGGGGTTTATCATTTGATTTACACAACATGCCTACCACTTTGAAGATACAACATATTTTTTCTTGTAAAACAAACAAGAAATAAGACAAAAAAAACAGAAAACTTGAGCGTGCAGAACTATTCACCCCCCCTAAAGTCAATACTTTGTAGAGCCTCCTTTTGCAGCAATTACAGCTGCAAGTCTCTTGGGGTATGTCTCTATAAGCTTGGAAAATCTAGCCACTGGCATTTTTGCCCATTCTTCAAGGCAATATTGCTCCAGCTCCTTCAGGCTCCTTCAAGTTGGATGGGTTCTGTACAGCAATCTTTAAGGCATACCACAGATTCTCAATTTGATTAAGGTCTGAGCTTTGACTAGGCCATTCCAAGACATGTAGATGTTTCCCCTTAAACCACTCAAGTGTTGCTTTAGTAGTATGCTTAGGATCATTGTCCTGCTGGAAAGTGAGCCTCTGTCCCAGTTTCAAATCTCTGAAAGACTGAAACAGGTTTCCCTCAAGAATTTCCCTGTATTTAGCGCCATCCATCATTCCTTCAATTCTGACCAGTTTCCCAGTCCCTGCCGATTAAAAACATCCCCACAGCATGATGCTGCCACCACCATGCTTCACTGTGGGGATGGTGTTCTCGGGGTGATGAAAGGTGTTGGGTTTGCGCCAGACATAGCGTTTTCCTTGATGGCCAAAAAGCTCAATTTTAGGCTCATCTGACCAGAGTACCTTCTTCAATATGATTGGGGAGTCTCCCACATGCCTCTTGGCGAATACCAAACGTGTTTGCTTATTTTTTCTTTAAGCAATGGCTTTTTCTGGCCACTCTTCCGTAAAGTCCAGCTCTGTGGAGTGTATGGTTTAAAGTGGTCCTATGGACAGATACTCCAATCTCCGCTGTGGAGCTTTGCAGCTCCTTCAGGGTTATCTTTGGTCTCTTTGTTGCCTCTCTGATTAATGCCCTCCTTGCATGGTCTGTGAGTTTTGGTGGGAGGCCCTCTCTTGCCAGGTTTGTTGTGGTCCCATATTCTTTCCCTTTTTTAATAATGGATGTAATGGTGCTCCGGGTGATGTTCAAAGTTTCTGATATTTTTTTATAACCCAACCCTGATCTGTACTTCTCCAAAACTTTGTCTCTGACCTGTTTGATGAGCTCCTTGGTCTTCATGGTGCCACTTGCTTGGTGGTGCCCCTTGCTTAGTGGTGTTGCAGACTCTGGAGTCTTTCAGAATAGGTGTATATATACTGAGATTGTGTGACAGATCATGTGACACTTCGATTGCACACAGGTGGACTTTATTTAACTAATTATGTGCCTTCTGAAGGTAATTGGTTGCACCAGATCTTATTTAGGGGCTTCATAGCAAAGTGGGTGAATACATATGCACACACCACTTTTCCGTTTATTTTATTTTTTAGAATTTTTTTAAACAAGTTATTTTTTTTCATTTCACTTCACCAATTTGGACTATTTTGTGTATGTCCATTACATGAAATCCAAATAAAAATCAATTCAAATTACAGGTTGTAATGAAACAAAATAGGAAAAACACCAAGGGGGATGAGTACCTTTGCAAGGCACTGTACATATGAAATGAGTAAAACAGTATGTAAACATTATTAAAGTGACCAGTGTTCCATTATTAAAGTGACCAGTGATTCCATGTCTATGCATATAGGGCAGCAGCTTCTAAGGTGTAGAGTTGAGTAACCGGGAGGTAGCCGGCTAGTGACAGTGACTAAGTTCAGGGCAAGTTACTAGGTGGAGGCTGGCTAGTAATGGCTATTTAACAGTCTGATGGCCTTGAGATAGAAGCTGTTTTTCAGTCTCTCGGTCCCGGCTTTGATACACCTGTACTGACCACGCCTTCTGGATGATAGCGGGGTGAACAGACCGTGGCTCGGGTGGTTGATGTCCCTGATGATCTTTTTGGCCTTCCTGTGACATGGGGTGCTATAGGTGTCCTGAAGGCCAGGCTGTGTGCCCGCGGTGATGCGTTGGGCAGAACACACCACCTTCTGGTGAGCCCTCCGGTTGCGGGCGGTGCAGTTGCCGTACCAGACGGTTATATACCTAGACAGGATCTTCACAATGGTGCATCTGTAAAAGTTTGTGACGGTGTTAGGGGCCATTCTGAATTTCTTTATCCTCCTGAAGTTGAAGAGGCGCTGTTGCCACTTCTTCAGCACACTGTCTGTGTGGGTGGACCATTTCAGATTGTCAGTGATCTGTACACAGAGGAACTTGAAACTTTTCACCTTCTCCACTGCGGTCCCGTCAATGTGGATGGGGGCGTGCTCCCTCTGCTGACTCCTGAAGTCCACGATCGGCTACTTCGTTTTGTTGACGTTGGGGGAGAGGTTAATTCCTGACACCACTCTGCCAGAGCACTCACCTCCTCCCTGTAGGCTGTCTCGTCATTGTTGGTAATCAGGCTTACTAATGTTGTGTCGTCTGCAAACGTGATGATTGAGTTGGAGGAGTGCATAGCCACACAGTCATGGGTGAACAGGGAGTACAGGAGGGGGCTGAGCACGCACCCTCGTGGGGCCGCTGTGTTGAGGATCGGTGTTGTGGAGGTGTTGTTTCCTACCTTCACCACCTGGGGGCGGCTCGTCAGGAAGTCCAGGACCCAGTTGCACAGGGCGGGGTTCAGACCCAGGGCCTCAAGCTTAATGATGAGCTTGGATGGTACTATGGTGTTGAATGTTGAGCTGTAGTCAATGAACAGCATTCTTACATAGGTATTCCTCTTGTCCAGATGGGATAGGGCAGTGTGCAGTGCAATGGCGATTGCATCGTCTGTGGATCTATTGGAGCAGTATGCAAATTGAGGGGTCTAGGGTGCCAGGTAAGGTGGAGGTGATCCTTAACTAGCCTCTCAAAGCACTTCATGATGACAGAAGTGAGTGCTACGGGGCGATAGTCATTTAGTTCAGTTCCTTTGCTTTCTTGGGTACAGGAACAATGGTGGACATCTTGAAGCAATTGGGGACAACATTTTGAAGTGCCTTTGAACTGAGTATGGTAGTAGGTGCCAGGCACACCGGTTTCAGTGTGTCAAGAACTGCAACGCTGCTGGGTTTTTCACACTCAACAGTTTCCTATGTGTCAAGAATGTTCCACCACCCAAAGGACATACAGCCAGCTTGACACAACTGTGGGAAGCATTGGAGTAAACATGGGCCAGCATCCGTGTGGAAAGCTTTTGACACCTTGTAGAGTCCATGCCTCAACGAATTGAGGCGGTTTTGAGGGCAAAGGGGGGTGCAACTCAATATTAAGAAGGTGTTTCTAATGTTTTGTACACTCAGTGTATACATCATAATTTGCTTAGATCTGTTACTTTCACTGGAAGTCTCTCACGTCCTACAGTACTGGGCTGCAGTGCTTTCAGACCTCAGTAGTTGCTGACCAAGATCACGACTGACAGAAAATGCACGTAAGGGAGGTCAGATTCACTGTGCTTGGACCCCATCTGACACTCTAAACACATGAAACCAACTGAAAACAAAATACATTATTGCAGTGTCATAACTTCACACAATTATTTGAATATTATAAAACAAACAAGCACTGATACAAATAAATAAACACTGTATCTTTTCAGAACAGCCCCCCCAACAGCTAAACTCTCAGCGAAATAGATTTGCACAGCATAGACTATACATGACCTTGAGGGACAAAAGCTCTCACCTTCCACAAGTCTAAGGGGTGGTTTTATACACTTTTACATATTCATCACAACTTGGGGTCCCCTGGAAAACAAGGACCAAAATGAAGAACCTATCCTGTCACGTAGGCCTACATTACAATTTGATTGTATTTTTCAGGGGATCAGAGTAGACGGTGTGTAGAAGACAGAACTATAATGAGATTAAATTTCTATGGTATAGATAGGACCTACTGTATGCTTTTTATTTTAAAGGGCTTATGTGTGTGTGTTATCTCACCAACTCAATAGAGGAATGTTCTGTTACAATGAATCCTTTCATTTACATGTCTCTTTGCAATGCTATTGGGCTTTCTCAGGATGGTTTATATTATTTTGACAATGATTAGTTCTTTGTAGATACAAATGGCTTACATACAAAAACAAAGAAGATGAGGCTGTGGCTTTGTCAAGTGGGTCTACACAAGGCATATGGGCAGGTTTGTTGTGGGAAGAACTTTTGTCCGTTAACTGAAGAGGATAAATTCTTGTCGCCTCAGGCTTTCCACCCTTTAAATTGCATTGTTATGGAAAACCGCTGGATTGAGAAAAGAGCACAGAATCATTCAGGGCACCGTAATAGAATGTGACAGCTATCCTCAGAACTTGTTATTGGAAATAACCCCCAAATTCTTGGAAAAAAAGAATCAGGATCGAGAGATAATTATATACAACCTCTCAGCATCTTAAAAGCAGCTGTTCAGTTGTTAATATTTCATAAGATGGTATCCCAATTATGAATATCAATATGCATAGCAATAATGTTGATCATCATAAGAAAAACATGGTAAAACATGTAATGATTGGAGCATGATGAGTACTTATAAGTTAAATAATTGTATTATTAACTGAAATGTATATATAGGCTATCTATCATCTTTTCAAGTCATGTTTTTACAGCAGGATCTGTACTACTACTGCTGACGGCTAATGTTGTTTTGTGTTCATTGGACACCCTGAAAGTTATTTTCTTATTTACTGTATAACAACCTTATCCTTAATAACAACCATCAAGAGTTTAATTGTTCACTGCTTGAGGATTTCCTTTTGTACTTGCATGCATAAAGACTTTATTTACAGATAATGTTTCCAAAAATGTGTGTCAGAAGGTAAGCCTACCTTCCAAACATCAAAATAAATGGCATGCAATGCTAAGGAAAATTACATAGTAATTGAGAAATAGGGATAATATTGTATATTTTATCAATACACAACTCCATAAGAAACCAGGAAAATATTCACCAGCTCAACATCTTATCATTCCAATCCTTCCAGTCCATTAGGATTCACAGACTGTCAGTTACCAGGAAAGTCCCTTTACACCTTCTGAAATTAAAAATCTCATGGCTGATCCCCTCCATCACTCTGGCTTTCAGATATTGACCTTGTGGTGCTACAAAATGGCTTCTTCCTCACTGCAGGATCCCATAATGAGCCAATACAATGAGGCTTCACTTCACTGCTCACCTCTCTTTGGTGTCTCTAGGGGTCTTTGTTGACATTTGTCAGCCAAAGAAGAATTTGGGGGTTAGACTTTACCAGTAGCTCCAAAGTCTGGCTGTAGAGTCTGAGAGACAACTGCTTGGATTCCTACTTCAGAGCTTAATGGACTCCAGACTTTAGAATGGACACCAGAAAAAAAAAATGCTATGCCAAAACCTTTGTTACGTTAACTGGAAAGGCTTTGGTTGCCCCCCCACCAAAAAAAAAAAAAATCAAAGGAGGGACTTGAATAACTTTAATAAGATTAACTCCAGTTCTGGAATTGCATAATGACTAGATCTAAATGTAAATATGCATTTGTTGATCTAAAAACATCAAGTAGAATACAAAAGATTTACATCGGTCATGTTTACACCAGTCAGTTTCTGGCCTAAAGAATAGATCTGAGAGTGATTGATAACCTCAAGTTATTCCCAATGGACTGAGTCCTTTGTTAAGGATAGTTCACTTTTTATTCACAATCCACTGTGACATCATTGTGACACACCCATTATCCACAAATGATTTTTGTGACATTTCCCCTCTGTTAATTCCTATAGCTGCCAGTGAGACTGATAAGCATCGTCCGTTTCCTATCCAAGTCACAATCCCAGAGGATGGTCTCTATGAAGAACGGGATAAATTGGCCCAGTATGTGTGACAAATGACTGACATTGTATAGCTATGTATTGTATATTTAATGTTATCACCTACTCTTATTAAGAAAAAAATGTATACTTTCATAGTTTTATGCAGTGGTGGAAAAAGTACACAATTCACACTACTTGAGCAAAAGTAAAGATACCTAGAAAATGACTCAAGTAAAAGTCAACCAGTAGAATACTACTTGAGTAAAAGTCTATAATCTGGTTTTAAATATACTTATTATCAAAAGTAAAAGAAAATGCTATAAATCATTTCAAATTCCTTATATTAAGCAAACCAGAAAGCTCAATGATAATTTTTTTACTTATATATTTACAGATAGCCATAGGCACACTCCAACACTCAGACATAATTTACAAACGAAGCATGTGTTTAGTGAGTCCACCAAATCAGAGGCAGTACGGATGACCACATGTTCTCTTGATAAGTGAAGTCGAAGTGGAGTAAAAGTAGAAGTTGTCAAAAATATAAATAGTAAAGTAAAGTACAGATACCCCCCAAAAATGACTTGAGTATTCCAAACTATTTTTACTCAGTTTCTTTACTCCACTGGTTCCATGCAATATGTACAAATATAATTAGATATCATGCATACTTATTGTTGGGTCTCATGAACCGCAGAGAGAAGTTGACCAAAAGAGCAGATTTAGGATCAGTTTATTATCATATATCCAAAATAGATTCGATATATTTTAGGTAATATAATCTGACTTCGGATCAGGTTTTAGAGAAACATTTATGCTTTCCCAGAATACATCAGAGCTCATTCCCTCCGCCATGTTTATGTTCTGATTCTCTGCCGATGGTGGTAAACAACGTTAGCTGTAGCATTAGCTTGATTTAAACACAAAGGTGTAAACATTTCAATGTATTCTGCAATTATATAGAATTGCACTTACACGGAGGGAACAGTATTGCGTCATGGCGGCCAGCCCCCGAGGTATGTTAACCATCATTATTTCGGTAGAATGGGCTTGCAAGAGTTAGGCCGCATCATTGGCCTAACACAATAATTCACAGAAACAGATCTATAGGTAAATGTACAATCACGATACAAGTTCATGCTGTGTAGTGAGTGTCTTGGTCAAAAGTTCGACGGTGCATGTAGATATTTGAAGCCATTATAACCAAGTGTAAAGCCCACAGTAAGCTAGCCAACTAACGTTAAAACATGCCTAGATAGCGAATTTAGTTCGCTGCGCCATGTCACATTTTAATGGTCACATACACATATTTAGCAGATGTTATTGCGGGTGTAGCGAAATGCTTGTGTTTTGTGATTGTTTTGATAACGTAATTGCAAGTTAACTTGCTACTGTGTCTGCATGTGATAACTAGATGCATAACTGTAGAAGTTAAACAAAGCTATGTTCTGTTCCTGATTCAAATAAATGCTAACGGTAGCTAGCTAACTGTATGACGCAGGCTCCGCTGCCTGGCTGGTTAGCTAGCAGGCATGGTAGCTATGTGTCGCGCTAAAATTGTGTCTTACAGTAACTTTGAACGATTAAAACAAACCTTTGTTGGTTAGTAAAATGTTGTAGCATGCTAACCACACAAGTCATTAATTCATTGGGCGCGTTCCTCTGCCAGATCTTACACCAGGATATGTATTTTACTGCCGCGTTCAAAACAACTGGGAACTCGGAAAAATACGATTTCCCAAGTTGGATGACCGTTCAAATCGATTTTTTCCAGTCGGAGCAGTTGTTTAGTTTCCAGTTGGTTTGAATACACGGAAGTCGGAGATTTCAGAGTTCCGCGCTCCCAGTTGTTTTGAACGCGGCATATGTATCAGCTAACCACATATGTTATAGAAATCTGACAGTCGGTGAGTCTGACATGGCACTCAACCATTAGTTGACGCATGCAACGTCTGTGCGGGGGACGTGAGCCATATGTTATAGGCTATGTATGCAGTGTTAAAAAACACAGGGATCCAGACATCTGACTGAATTCAGTGTGTTCAAGACAACTGGGAACTCTGGGGGGAAAAATAGTTTTGAATGGTCATCCAACTTTCCGACCTGAGGATCACTGATGTCGATGATTTTTTGGGGGGGATTTCCTAGTTGTCTTAGGGTGCGTTCCAGACAATTGGGAAGTCAGAAAAATACATGGTCAAATCATGACTTCGGTGATCTTCTGGTCGGAAAGTTGAAGCTCTAGAAAGAGGCCAAAGTTCCTAAATTGAATGACAATTCAAAACGATTTTTCCCAGTCGGAGCTCGTTTTTTTCCCAGAGTTCCCAGTTGTCTTGAACGCACTGATGTTGGAACACTGATGTCTCAGATTTCTGAGTTCCCAGTTGTTTGGAACACGGAATTAAAAGCACCAATAGCAATCTGGTGCCCGACTTCATAGTCAATGACATGGCACGCAACCATGGGATGCTGCATGCAACGTCTGAGCAGGGGAACGCAATGACCAATGAAACAACTAGGGTTATCAATGGGCGAATTAGATTATGCTGAGCCGCAGGGCGCCGGTCTATGGCCCATGATGTGAACGGGCAAAGCGGTGAGGAAGGAGTGCCCTTCTCAAATCAAACAGTAATCTGCACCGCTCGGTTATGTTGTCAACAAGGCAGCATGGTGCATCATCCAGAAACATGCATCTCATTTCCAGGACGAAATATGTTTACATTATAAAACTAGTTTTCATTAGGAAGGCAGATAAAGCGTTTTCATTAAAAGCAATCACTTTCGCACGAGAACACAGAATCCTACTCATTACTCCACGTGCTTAATTACGTTAAAAAAAAAATTGCCGACATAGCCGTGGGCTTTGAACAGGGCACCGAGCCCTCGCCCGGGACTTTGCCCGGTTTCTCAAACAAATGCATCCAACTTTCACCCGGAGCAAGACCCGGGTGCCCGGCCAGGTTAATCGAATCCCCTCAATTGCTGAACCGAATTGATCGACCAGAGAGTGTTCACACCTGGTTTCCCATGTTTTAATTTGCCAATTAGAAAGCAACGATGTGCTAACTTTGTGGCCCTCAAGGACTGGTGTTGAAGACCCTGACAGCAAACAGAGTTAAGAACCCTGTCTCTTTGTTTTCAGATGATGACTTTGAAGATTATGATAAACCAGGTGCAGAGAGATCACGCAGGAGGAGAGGCGAAGATGATGATTTAGACAGGTATATCTGCTGCTTGGTGTAACATGACTGTCTTAGGCTAAAGATTCAAGCATTCCCCATGTTTTGCATGCCCCCTTTTCCCTTTACTGCAGGCAGTTTTAGGTTTGGCCTCTAACAGGCTATTTTAGTTAGGCTTGGGCGGTATCCAGATTGTCATGCTTTAATACCAACCTTTGTGCCATTCTGGGATATTCGATAATATCGGCACTGAACACAGGGGGCGCTATTGTAATTTGAAAGTTAGCAATGCTAACAGGTACATGTGCAATCCCAAAGAGAAGACTAACGAGCGCATTGCGTCTCTGACCTAAAGTATTTGCATGACTGACATCCCAGTTCAAAAACAAAAATGCTACTCAGTTTGCTGCACGCACAAAACATTTTTTAGACAGCAAGGCTCTTGATCCAAGCAAAACTAGATTTCTTTTAAAGATATTTGTGTATTTATTTTTGGCTGGAGTTAACCACTTAGTCAACTAGCTACTAAATTAGCAAACCAAATGCACAACTGCAAAGCATTTAGCACATTTTAGACAGTTAACTTAATAGTAATAATGTATCTAGCTGGCAAACATTTACAGTTGAAGTCGGAAGTTTACATACACCTTAGCCAAATGCATTCAAACTCAGTTTTCCACAATCCCTGACATTTAATCCTAGGAAATATTCCCTCTCTTAGGTCAGTTAGGATCACCACTTTATTTTAAGAATGTGAAATATCAGAATAATAGTAGAGAGAATGATTTATTTCAGCTTTTATTTCTTTCATCACATTCCCAGTGGGTCAGAACTTTACATGCACTCAATTAGTATTTGGTAGCATTGCCTTTAAATTGTTTCACTTGGGTCAAACATTTCGGTTAGCCTTCCACAAGCTTCCCACAATAAATTGGGTGAATTTTAGCCCATTTCTCCTGACAGAGCTGGTGTAACTGAGTCAGGTTTGTAGGCCTCCTTGCTTGCACACGCTTTTTCAGTTCTGCCCACACATTTTCTATAGGATTGAGGTAAGGGCTTTGTGATGTCCACTCCAATACCTTGACTTTGTTGTCCTTAAGCCATTTTGCCACAACTTTGGAAGTATGCTTGGGGTCATTGTCCATTTGGAAGACCCATTTGCGACCAAGCTTTAACTTCCTGACTTATGTCTTGGGATGTTGCTTCAATATATCAACATAATTTTCCTACCTCATGATGCCATCTATTTTGTGAAGTGCACCAGTCCCTCCTGCAGCAAAGCACCCCCACAACATGATGCTGCCACCCCCGTGCTTGACAGTTGGGATGGTGTTCTTCAGCTTGCAAGCCTCCCTGTTTTTCCTCCAAGCATAACGATGGTCATTATGGCCAAACAGTTGTATTTTTGTTTCATCAGACCAGAGGACATTTTTCCAAAAGTACGATTTTGTCCCCATGTGCAGTTGCAAACCGTAGTTGGCTTTTTTATGGCAGTTTTGGAGCAGTGGCTTCTTCCTTGCTGAGCGGCCTTTCAGGTTATGTTATAGGACTCGTTTTACTGGGAATATAGACACTTTTGTACCTGTTTCCTCCAGCATCTTCAAGGTCCTTTGCTGTTGTTCTGGGATTGATTTGCACTTTTCGCACCAAAGTACGTCCTTCTCTAGGAGACAGAACCTCGTCTTCTTCCTGAGCGGTATGACGGCTGCGTGGTCCCAGGGTGTTTATACTTGCGTGCTATTGTTTGTACAGATGAACGTGGTACCTTCAGGTGTTTGGAAATTGCTCCCAAGGATGAACCAGACTTGTGGAGGTCTACAATTCTTTTCTCCTGAGGTCTTGGCTGATTTCTTTTGATTTTCCCATGATGTCAAGCAAAGAGGCACTGGGTTTGAAGGTAGGCCTTGAAATACATCCACAGGTACAGCTCCAATTGATTCAAATGATGTCAATTAGCCTAACACAAGCTTCTGAAGGCACAGTCAACTTAGTGTCTGTGAACTTCTGACCCACTGGAATGGTGATACAGTGAAATAATCTGTCTGTAAACAATTGTTGGAAAAATTACTTGTGTCATGCAGAAAGTATATGTACTAACCGACTTGCCAAAACTATAGTTTGTTAACAAGAAATTTGTGGAGTGGTTGAAAAACTAGTTTTAATGACCCCAACCTAACTGTATGTAAACTTCCGTATTCAACTGTAGTTGTGAATTCCATACTGTAACTAGATCACCTGGCTGCACAACAGTGAGTGACTCACAAGGCTCTGGTCTCTCATCGTTCTGTGCTTGTAAACAAACACCACTTGACTTGAGACTACCGGTAAGTTTCATAATAAATGACAGGTGAAATGAAGAGTGAGATCTTTATCTCCTAACATATTGCACAAGTTGACTGCAGGTATTTACTTAAAAAGTAGTTATAAGTATTCACATTGATAACATTTTTTCTCTCCAAATAAATTGTTTCAACGGTATTGACTGTTGAAAAACCATCCTGTGGCTATTTCCAAATTCTCCAGTATACGGTATGTACAGTGTACCGCCCACGCCTAATATTAGTACAGTAGTTCCTTACTCTTAACTATGTAGCACATAACTCATGCAGAAAATATAGGCCAAGAAGAGATTTTAGGCAGAGACTATCTTCTGCAGAGACATTGCCACCATGTCACCACATATATTTTTCCCAATTTACCAAGTGTGTTCATGAATGGAGCTGGGTGATACTGTATATACAAAAGTATACTATCGTAATTTGTAAAACAATTTCCCCAACAACAATATGACAAACAGTATGACAACATAATGAGTTTATGATCTGAATGTGATGTAGATTTATGAGCATACCTGGTAGGAGAGAAATTGAGGTGGTACAGCTTCTATTTAAAGTACTTGCTCCTGTTTGGGGCCAACTGAACATGACCCAGGAACAATATAGGGACTGCAGCCTATGAGAACAACATTTGTATCACTAGAATCTGGCCTTGCAGAGACGGGTCTAGTGTAAATATTGTGGAACATTGGCATCTGCTTTTCGTAAATATGTTGTGTTATTGGCGCACAATTTAGCCTATTAGCTGGCCTTGCTCATAAGAATTTAGGCTCCAATGAAGAACCCTATCTAGACTAGCTGCATAGAGACTAGACCAATACATAGCATTGTAAAATTAGATACACTGCCTTGCTTTACGTCATGGTTTATCTCTTCTCTTACAGTGAATTTGATGGTGATTTGCTCGATGAGGATTGGCTGACAGCCAAAAAGGTAAGACAGAGGACTCCCCATCTCCTCTTTTTGTGATTACTTACATAGCATTCATAGGTGCCTCTGCCATGCTAACCTATGACACATATTAACAATGCAGCCTGCCAGCTGTAGGAAAGGTGAATTAGCCTTGATCCCATAAAGTTAGACCTCACAGTGATGCTACATTTTGCAGTAGGCTTGTGCCAGGTGGCTCCACCACAGGGGCATTTATTGACGTGAGCCAGGAGGAAGTACAGTGGTCAACAAAAATGATCTTAGGGTGTGTTTTTTTTTGTATTTTTTTTGTTTTGTACATAGAGTCCTTTTTGGAGAGAAAAAAAACTGTCCTCTTTAAAGTGGAAAAAAAACATAAGAACTCAGTTCTCTTTGTATTCTCATTGCCTTTGAATGAGGACCCAATTCTTATATCTCCCTCACTAATTTTAAGCATCAGCTGTCAGAGCAGCTTACCGATCATTACACCTTTACACAGCCCATCTGTAAATAGCCCACCCAACTACCTCATCCCCATATTGTTTTTTGTTTTTTTTGCTCCTTTGCACCCCAGTATCTCTACTTGCACATTCATCTTCTGCACATCTATCACTCCAGTGTTAATGCTAAGTTGTAATTATTTTGCCACTATGGTCTATTTATTGCCTTACATATGGGATACTCAAAACGTCCAGTCAATAACACAATAGAAAAATCTATATACAGTGTGTGCAAATGTAGTACTACATTTGCACACACTGTATATCGATTTTTCTATTGTGTTATTGACTGTACATTTTGTGTATCCCATGTGTGACTCTGTGTTGTTTGTGTCGCACTGCTTTGCTTTATCTTGGCCTGGTCGCAGTTGTAAATGAGAACTTGTTCTCAACTGGCCTACCTGGTTAAATAAAGGTGAAATTTGGAAAACAAATAAAAACTCTTTTGCCATTTCACTTAACCCATTTTGTGGTCCGAGTCCTCTTTGCATTAACATTGCTATGTTTACAAAGAAACAAATATATTTTCCTAACATTCACTCAATGCACCCTGGGACAAACCATTTCATCAGAATGTGTTATTGGACAGCTAGATATACCTACTTAAATTTTGGAAGCTAATAGATTGCATTTGTTAAAAGATGAGGCATAATAATTGTAATCAGAAGATACTATTAACATAACTATTATTGGTAACAGAATAAATAGCAGAAGAATAACTGCAGATTAAATCATGTTGTAATTAATAATTGTACACCCAGTGAAGGCTACTGCTCTTTTAAGAGCTATCATTTATTTTGTACCCTATGTTGTGATTCTCCAAATACACTATATGACCAAAAGTATGTGGACACCTGCTCGTCAAACATGTCATTCCAAAATAATGGGCATTAAAAAGAACTTGGTCCCCTCTTTACTGCTTTAACAGCCTCCACTCTTCTGGGAAGGTTTTCCACTAGATGTTGGAACATTGCTGCGGGGACTTGCTTCCAATCAGCCACAAGCATTAGTGAGGTCGGGACTGATGTGAGGTGATTAGGCCTGGCTTGCAGTCTGCGTTCCAATTCATCCCAAAGGTGTTCCCTGGGGTTGAGGTCAGGGCTCTGTGCAGGCCAGTCAAATTCTTCCTCACCGATCTCGACAAACGATTTCTGAATGGACCTTGCTTTGTGCATGGGGGCATTGTCATGCTGAAACAGGAAAGGGACTTCCCTAAACTGCTGCCACAAAGTTGGAAGCACAGAATCGTCTATAATATCATTGTATGCTGTGGCGTTATTTCCCTTCACTGGAACTAAGGGGCCTAGCCTGAACCATGAAAAACAGCCCCAGACCATTATTCCTCCTCCACCAAACTTTACAGTTGCCACTATGTATTGGGGCAGGTGGCGTTCTGCCATCTGTCAACCTGTCAGACTGTCAGATTGGTCCTTTAGACTGCCAGATGGTGAAGCGTGATTCAATACTCCTGAGAACGCGTTTCCACTGCTCCAGAGTCCAATGGCAGTGAGCTTTACACCACTTTAGCCAATCCTTGGCATTGTGCATGGTGATCTTAGGCTTGTGTGTGGCTGCTCGGCCATGGTAATCCATTTCATGAAGATCCTGACAAACAGTTCTTGTGCTGACGTTGCTTCCAGAGGCAGTTTGGAACTCTGTAGGGAGTGTTGCAACCGAGGACAGACAATTTTTACTCGCTACGCGCTTCAGCACTCAGCGGTTCTGTTTTGTGCGCTTGTGTGGCCTACCACTTCGAGGCTGAGCCATTGTTGCTCCTAGATGTTTCCACTTCACAATAACAGCACTTACAGTTGACTGGGGCAGCTCTAGCAGGGCAGAAATTTGAAGAACTAACTGTTGGAAAGGTGGCATCCTAGGACGGTGCCGTGCTGAAAGGCAATGAGCTCTTCAGTAAGGCCATTGTACTGCCAATGTTTGTCTATGGAGATTGCATGGTGGTGTGCTCTATTTTATACACCTGTCAGCAACAGGTGTGGGTGAAACAGCTGAATCCACTAATTTGAAGGGGTGTCCACATATTTTGTGTGTGTATTTATAGCGTATTACCAAAATGGCCTATGTGTGGAGGTTTTACTTCAGATTATTTATTAGCAATATGTGATCTTTAGACTAAAAGAGCTTCATAAACTGTTTATTCGGTTGTGCGGTTTGAATAGTGTGAGAAGACAACATATATTTGGTGAGAGTCACAACAGGGTACAAAGTCCATTCTAGCTCTTAAAAGGGCTGTAGCCTACATTGGGTGTACAATTTTCAATTACAACATTATTTAATCTGCAGTTATTCTTCTCCTATTTATTCTGTTACCAATAGTATCTTCTGATTTAAAATTATTGTCGTGTATTTTACCTAAATTCAATCTATTCGCTTCCCAAATGTAAGTAGGTATATCTAGCTGTCCAATAACATATTCTTATGAAATGGCTTGTCCCAGAGTGCACTGAGTGAATGTTGGACAAATATCTTGGTTCCTTTCTGAATATAGCAACTTGGACCACAAAATTGGTGAAGTGAACTGGCAAAAGAGTTGCATCCTCGTTCAAAGGCAAGGGCAGTGTGAATACAAAGAGAACTGAGTTTAAAAAATATATATATATATATATATTTAAAGAGGACTATATGTGAAAACACACTTAACCTGCCCAGATTGCCTTCACCACATGAGAATAAAGCATCCTTTTGGACTGAAGGAGATCCCCATGTTTGTTTGAACTATTTTATTAATTCTCAAGTATTTACCTAAAATATGTTAGATTAGCAATCTGATTCGATCAGACATAGGCCTACACATTCAATCTGATGTGGTTTGTAGAAATGAAAGCACACTTCACTTTTGGTTGATATTCAGTAGTTGTACTGTAGTTGACCTTGCCATCCAAAGCCTTGGCTTGCAAGGAATGAATAACATGAGCTAGAACATACTGATCTGTTCTGGGTTGTTTTTCTTCATTTTAGAATCCCTCAGAAGTGTCAGATGAGGAATTGAACGACGACCTTCTGCAAAGCGATGACGAAGATCAAAACATGTAAGTTCATTTGTGTCTACGTGGTCTGATTGTGCTGATTTGCGTTTCCATACTTAATCTGTAGACACTTGACGTTACAATTTCTGAGCTGCAGTCTCCTTAGTTTATAATTTAGGGTGTTCACCCATAAAAGGATTAATGCATTCAAGGTTTATGCAAATATGTCCACACAATTTGAAAATTCAGTCAGAAAAACAATGGTCCGAACCCCATGTCTCTACCATATATGGTTCCACACGATTTACTCTGAGAATGTTGCATGTTTAGAGTGAGTGGAATGTTATCACAGGCATGATCAAAAAGTGGTAACTACTCAATAGAACTCTGTGGCACTGCTCCGGCGCTAACGGAGCTAACTTTGTACGTCAACTGACAAGCTAACTAGTCAGTTTGTGAGTGGAAACCACGACCCCCTGAAATCTGCTGAACACAAAACAAATAGGGACTAAATGTATATTTCTTTACAAAGCTAACAGACTGAATTTCAATATCCACCCTCCGTGAAGACAATCTGTTCTTGTTTTCATTGTGTATTTCTGAGTCTTTCCCTTTAAAAAGCCATAGAAATGGCCCTCAGCGTAGATTGATCTCCAAAATAGGCAATGAAAGCCAAGGATCTGGAGGTGAAAATGACAAAGGTATCAAGTTGATTTTTTTTATTGGTCCAACCAGTGGAAACACCTCCAAATAATACCACCTCACAACACCAAATATGGAAGAGATACAACCAAGAGCGGCGCAGTCTAAACTAGCAACGTTCACAGCAAATTAACGTTCATCAACACTGTAGAGAACAATCAATCTAATGAGTCATTCAATGTCATTTATAAAGAAAACAACTACGTTTTGACATTAATTTCGTAGCACTTTCTTGAATTGCCCGTTTTTCTCTACATTGTATAGCATTGAGTGAACACCCTATATAATTGTGTGTTTTTGCCTTTCAGCGGCCAGGGCGTTAGCCTCAATGCTACTCTAGGCGAATTTGACCAGCAGGTGAACCCCGTAGACTACACAGACGACCTAGGAGATGTAGAGAGGGGCTACCAGCAGGAGGGGGGAGAGTACGTGGATGAGTACAGCCAGCCCGATGACATGGAGATGCCAGACGGCCAAATGGAATACTCAGGAGAACAGGCCGAAGGCGACGGGATTTACCAGGACGAAGTGTTAGACATTCAAATCAATGAGCCTCTAGACGATGA
This sequence comes from Salmo salar, assembly GCF_965601325.2. NCBI lineage: Eukaryota > Metazoa > Chordata > Actinopteri > Salmoniformes > Salmonidae > Salmo > Salmo salar. The sequence goes on along the minus strand of NC_138309.1, from coordinate 27,394,037 downwards.
ATTTCAAGTGAGTCACCCCCCCCCCCCCCCCATCTCCCCTCCTTCTGTCTTACTCCATTGTATCTTGAAAAGATAACGTTGATTTCCCCGTCTTGGGTTTCAGGGGGCACATATCAAATCTATTCAGGGGGTGCTAAAGGGGATGCGTGTTGGGTGGGGGGGATTAGATTCATTATCACTCTCCGCCAGTTGATTTCTCCTTTCGCTGACAAAGTTGGTGTTGACAGCTTGTTTGGCGGTAGGTAGGTAATGCTCTGGTGTCTGTCGGCTGTGACGCCCGGTGCCATTGTGACCTTGGGCCCTGTATCTTTGTCCGGCTAAAGAGCCGCTTTGTGCGAGGAAGACGCGCTGCCAATCGGTGGAGGTTTACGCGAGGGGCTTTTATCTCGGGCTCTCGACTCCATCTGATAAACTCTCACATAGGTGAAAAGATTATTGACCTTCCTAAGGACAAACCGACACCCCATACAGTCCTGAAATGATTGATGCGATTTTCCCCGTTATTTATTTCCCAAACCTCGAAGTGAAGAGGGGAAAAAGATAAGACTAGATTAATGTGTGATGTCTGTAATGGCCCGATTTACCAAGGTGTGATGACGCTTGACACCTGTCTGACAAAGACGTATTACTTTCTCCACACTGAAAATAAAGCCTTTGACCTTAGTAGGGTTGCACGGTTTTACTTCATACTTTCTTTGAAAAACCCCAGTGAGTGCGTATTGCACATTTTGTGTTTTTGTGTGTAATAACTATGTTTACAAGGTGACTTGACTGCCTGGGCTTAAACACTTCTTTTTGCAGTGCTATTCAGAGGTAATATGTGGAACAGTTTAAAGGATTAAGCCCTTTCTGTCCCTTCGGGGCAGTCAGTCTGCCTATCCTTCTGCTGCCAAGGGTATTTGTCTGCAATATTATGTGTTGGGTTGGCAGGTTAATGGTGCAGAACACCAAACACTGGCCTGCGACCTACACACTGACCTCATTTGACGGTTATGAAGCACCTAGTGGCTTCTCAATGGAAATATGCTTTTAATATTTTTTTTTATTACCAGAATTGCAGGTTTCGGAACCATAAAACTGTTGTATCGTGTGTGTGATGTTCCTGCATGGCATTGAGTCAGGATCTTCTAAAGTGAGCCAATAAAGCAGCGATTTGTGCAGTAGTCAGTAGCTAGCTCGATGATATTTTCACCATCACTGATCCGGAGAGTGTGTCGTCGTCGTCGTTTCTGTATATCATGTCAAACATTTACATCTCATTGAATTTCAAATGCCGTCAGGAATAGTAATGAAGCCTGCTCCCACTGTTATGGTAATTCAAAAGAGGCTCCCCCTTTCTAAACCCCACCCCCCTCCCTGCTAACCCCCCCTTCATAACATTTCAATGTTTTCCCCTTTATACTCGCGGTTAATATTTTCATTAAAGGGAAACACTGCAGTACTTTTGGCTCTACCGTTATTCCTTTAGACATCAGTTCCATGGGGATATAGTTAGCCTAAACCCACAAAGGCTGTAATCTTAGGCCAGTGTAAAACTATCCTCCTAATATTTATAGTAACAGTAAACATGAGCCAATACAAGGGTGGTAGAAAGAAGGAATATACTTCATCTACAGTGCCTTCAGAAAGTATTCATACCCCTTAACTTATTCCACATTTTTGTTGTGTTTCTGTCTGAATTCAAAATGGATGAAATATAATTGTTGTTCACCCATCTACACACAATACCCCAAAATGACGAAGTGAAAACATGTTTTTAGAAATGTTGGCAAATGTATTGAAAGTTGTATATAGAAATATCCGATTACATAAGTATTCACACCCCTTTGATATGATACTCCAAATTGAGCTCAAGTGCATCCAATTTCCTTTGAGCATCCTTAAAATGTCACTACAACTTGATTGGAGTCCATGTATGGTCAATACCATTGTTTGGACATGATTTAGAAATGAACACACGTGTCTATATAAGATCCCACAGTTGACAGCGAAGTCCAAGGAGCTGTCCGTAGAGCTCTTGTGATGAGCCATATCAACTCAGCAAAAAAAAAGAAACATCCCTTTTTCAGGACCCTGTCTTTCAAAGATAATTTGTAAAAATCCAAATAACTTCACAGATCTTCATTGTAAATGGTTTAAACACTGTTTCCCATGCTTGTTCAATGAACCATAAACAATTAATGAACATGCACCTGTGGAACGGTTGTTAAGACACTAACAGCTTATTTAGGCAATTAAGGTCACAGTTATGAAAACTTAGGACACTAAAGAGGCCTTTCTACTGATGTCTCAGTTGTTGAATCTTATTTTCATACAAATATTTACACATGTTAAGTTTGCTAAAATTAAACGCAGTTGACAGTGAGAGGATGTTTCTTTTTTTGCTGAGTTTATCTGGGGAAATATGGAACGGCCTAGAGCTGGCAGTCCGACCAAACTGATCAACCGGGCAAGAAGGACCTTCGTCAGGGAGGTGACCAAGAACCCAATGACCACTTTGACTGACATACAGAGTTCCTTGGCTGAGATGGGAGAACCTTCCAGAAGGACAACAGTCTCGACAGCACTTTAACAATCTGGGCTTCATGGGAGTGTAAAATATGGGATGTTTATGAATTCGAAGGACCAATAAAAAAGGATAGAAAAAACGTAGGTGCTGGATTTTAGGCTGGTAGCAACCACCACAGGGTGTCCGTTCAGAACACTAGGAAGCAGTAGTTCCAGTTCAAGGATTTAATGAAGAGCCACACACACACACACACACCACTCTCTCTGATACTAATTGTGGTTCTGTAAAGAAAAGAGGAGAACTTAGGCTATGGCACAGTATGGGAAAATATATGCCTATTTGCATGTCAACAACTTAACAGGCTATGTGGACCCAAACACATGCTAGATGCACAAAGAACAATAGAGCAATGCAGAAAAATCTACACATTTTAAAACATAACAAGCATGAGCGATCTACAACCGAAAATCGCCTAGCACCACAGACAAGTGCTAACAAATGTTAATCGCTAATAAGCATGCTAAATAGTAATGCATTCTGGATGACAATATGCTAATGCTAGCGGGAGTACGCAAGCTAACTAGCTAGCAAGTTTAACACAAATGGTGCATATTTATGTCAGACACTATTTAGCTCCAAACAAAAAGACATCAGGATTTTGGCACATACATTTAGCTGCACACACAATAACATCAGAAAGAAAAGCAATTTCTTCTAAGGAGGTAAAATAAGCAGGAGAGAACACCGGTTGATCATCAGAATGGAAACTATAGACTGCCTGAGGCTCTGTCTGATCGGGTATTACCCTAAGTCCCGGAAAAGAAGGCTGCTTATTAGCTAATAAAATTATGATGATTGGCGTGACCTTATTCCAATAGGAAAACTAAAAGAATGTTGGGGTCTTGGAAAGGAGATGAGCTGGCCTTTTTAACAGGAGAATGGCCAGACGGAAGCACTCCTGAGAAAAAAGTACATGACAGTATGCCTAGAGTTTTCAAAAAGGCACGTGAAAGACAGATCATAAGGCAAAATATTTTGTGGTCTGATGAGACAAAAATGTGACTCTCTGGCCTGAATACAGAGCGCTATATCTGGAGAAAACCAGGCACAGCTTATCACCCGTCTAACACCATCCCTTCCGTAATGCTTGGTGATGCTTTTCAGCGACAGGGACAGGCAGACTGGCAAGGATAGAGGGAACAATGAATGGAGATAAATACAGGCAAATCCTTGATGAGAATCTGCTTCAGATTGCAAACGACCTTAGACTGGGGCAAAGATTTATGTTCCAACAGGACAATGACCCCAAGCAAACAGCCAAAGCAATGCTGGAATGGCTTCAGAACAACAATGTGAAAGTCCTTGAGTGGCCCAGCCAAAGGCAAGGCTTGAATCCCATTGAAGAACTGTGGAAAGACTTGAAGATTGCTGTTCACCACCACTCCCCATTTAACTTAACAGAGAAAATCTGCAAGGAAGTATGGGGAAAAATCCGCAAATCCAGTTGCGCAAAGCCTTATCCAGACATACCCAAGACGACTGACTCAAAGCTGTAATCGGCGCCAAAGGTGCTTCTGCAAAGTATTGACTCGGGTGTGAATACTTATGTGAATGAGATTTCTGTATAAAATGTTTTATAAATGAGCTAAAATGTCTAAAAATATGTTTGCGTTATTGTGTGTAGATGGGTAAGATCATTTTTTCTAATCCATTTTGATATTCAGGCTGTGGAATAAGTCATGGGTTACAAATACTTTCTGAAGGCACTGTTTGTTAATGACTGACTAGTATTTAGAATATGGATTCTGAATCTCTCCATGTTGTTGTAGGTGGATGATTACTCGGCAACCTACAGAGATGGAGAACAACCGGAGCATCTAGAGGAGCAGGCAGAGCAACAGGAAGCACCGGAGGGGGAAGAAGAGGAAGACTCTCAGCTTGCAGAGGAGGTGTGAACAGAATGGGTCTCCCTCACTCACTGGCTATGTCCCAAACGACACCCTATTCCCTATATATTCCTATATAAGGAACTACTTAGAGTTTCAGGTCAAAAGTAATGCACTATATAGGAAACAAGGTACATTTGGGACACAGACATTAATATTCAGAGACCCGTTGTGTTGACTGACGCTCGCTGTGTGGCGATTTTGGAGTTGCCTAGCTAAAAAAGTAGCAAATTACCAATAATATCAATAGCTAATTCTAATGGTTTAACCCATACTGAAGGCCTGCATCTTTTGTGAAGTGTTGTGAAATCAGATAACACCTCGTATGTTCATGGTTGCAGTTCATAGGCCTTCAAGATGAACACTATCCATATATCTGATGGGTTGTTCATCATTTATGACTAAGGTGATCCATATATTTCCAAAGGCTGAAAATGAACCAGAGCCAGAGGAAGAAGTGAAGGAGGAGGAAGACGAGGACGAAGAGGAAGACGACGATGGACAGTCTGGCCGGTTGCGTTTCAAAACGGAGCGCAAAGACGTCACGTCTGGCATTGTGCGGCTGGCAGATGCAGCAAACAAAAGAAGAAACATTCCTGAAACATTAGGTACATTTATTTACAACCTTGCACGCAGTTAGGAAACTCGAATTCAAATGTCTACATTTCTTTTGCTTCATATGTTAGCTGTAATATGTTTGGGCTTTGTTTGGTTGACTTGGTTAAGGATGAAGAGCATTTCAAGTTTAACTCTAAAATGTATTTACACAACATGGATCAAAAGAAAATGCTCAACAAATCTATCTTGAGCAAGTCCTCTTAAATGGGCTGTATTTGAGGGCTTGTTTCCCAGACATTGCTTTAAGCCAAGTCCTAGAATAAAAAGCATGCTCAATGGAGATTCTTCATAAGAAGTGCTTTTTAGTCTAGGACAAGACTTAAATCTGTGTCTGGGGAAACTACCCCTGAATGTTGCAATGCTCACTTCCTGATGTGTTTTGCCCACCAGAACTCTCTGAAGAGGCCAAAGCAGACCTGATGGAGTTTGAGGAGAAGGAGCGCCAGAGGAAGCAGGGCCGCTTTGGGGGCCGAGGAGGAAGAGGAGGAGAGAGAGGAGGATTCAGAGGACGAGGAGGAAGAGGGGGGTTCCCCGGATTCGGGATGGGAGACTTTGGTGGAGGAAGAGGACGAATGAATGACCAGAGGCTCCCAATGATGCCACTGCATATGGGCATGCAGGTAAATCTTAACAAAATGAACCGACACAATGCAAAAGGTTTGCTTCATGTTTTCATTTTTGCCAAGGAAAAAATATTGTGATACTGGTATCGTCCTGGCCCTAATGTTTACCTGCAAAACTAATAAGGCACAGCCATGAAGGCTTCTTGTGATTGTTCGCAAATATGCCGTTCTCTCCATGGCCTATTGGAGCCGTGATCACTTGCGCGTGAACAAAGTCAATTATTCCGCTTCTCTGCTCCCCTTATCAATGTTGATATATGGATTATATCAAAACGTTGGCGGTAGTCCATTTAGACAGAACGATATGAAATTAATTTTGTTCTTTGCGTAGGATTTAGTTTCTCATGGCCTTTTATTAGGCATCTTTCGAAGCATATAATCCATTAATTTAAGTTGTTCATCCATTTGAAGTCGTTTCTGGATAGGCCATGTCTGCAGATAAGACTTTTTCCAGACATATTTTTTTTCCGGAATTAAAAAATCCCGAAGCTTCTGCACACGTTTCTTTACTTTACGCACACATTTTGTGGCCTCCTTCCCTTCACATTTGTCACTGTCAATTGTGAATGATAATTCTTACATTTTTACCAGTGAAATGCCCATGCAGCATCTGCATACAAACCATTTGATCTCAATCAGTTTCACGAGGATAGGCATTTAGATTTTCTTGAGTTTATACAGTGTTTCGAAGTTGCCCACAGTGTTGTTTTGAATGATGTACAGTGAGCGAATATTAGAGCAGATGGTGTTAACAAATTGCAGCATAGCCTACTTGTGTATTTTGTCTAGTGGCGTGCGCTGTTGAGTTTTAGTCACATGAGTGAAAAAATGCGGTGGTGTTTTTGTCTTAAGCCTGTCACATGCTTCCCAGTTGAAACAGTTAGCGCATATTTTGTGAGGTTTTGGTGTTCGGCAGTTTTTTAGGGAGCTGTTCTCGCACCTTTTTTTCTTGAGGGAAGTCTAAGTTCGGTAGGCGAAGTCTACGCACATTCGTCGGTGATTGGTCAAAAGTTGGGGTGGGAACTATGGACAGGAGTTTTCAATGAAGTGTTTGCTGTCTTTCGACGAGAGAGCACAGCAGCAGTTAGGCCCTACTGTCTGCAGTGCATTACTAGTTTTCATGCAAGTTGTTTCACTTGAGAAGAACTGCACCAAACAGCTTAGCTAGATGAAAAATTGTGCGACTAAGACCTCCTCAGCAAAAACATCAAAATTAATGACAGATTTCTTGATTTATCTTAGATTAATTCGGGCTATTTTGAGGAAGTGTTACTCCGTATGTTGTTACGGTTGCTCAAGAGGGACAAACGACATTAATATTGCCACTTTTTTAAAAAGTCTTTGGGGAGTATGCGGGCACAGACGTTTGCGTTGCCTGGCCGAGGTGGCTAGGAGCAAACCGAACCTATGTATACAGACGCCTTTAGAGTAATGTAATACTATGCTATTGCATTTGTTATGCAGAATACTATCAATATGTGATCTTGCAGACATTGATTCAGCTTTGATCCGACTTTATTAGACAAGCACCATTCGCCAGAGTAGCCTGTTCTCTACGAGTGACGTAGAGCATATGCACATGCGGAGAAGGTGATCGGCGCGTTGCACAGAAGCTTCGGCATCTTTAGTCCGGACCAAAAAAACGATTAGACAAAAGTCACGTCCGCAGCCATTCCGTTCTCTATATGAAAAAGGAAAATCCTTTTAAACATGCTTCTTTAAGAGGTATGGGAATGCTCAACTGGATCGCAATTGTGCTATGAATTAAAAGTGGGACCAGTCTTAATTTAGCTATATATTACTAAAAGCCTAACAGGATACATTCATGCATTCGTCTTAGTGGTGATGTACTGTGTGGGGAATGACTGGAGAGGTGAAAATATCTTAACTTGGTTTAGAATTGATACATGACTGGCCAACAGGTAATTGAATAGGAGCTAAACTTAACGTATAGGCCTACGTGAGGGATTAGTGGTGTCTTTATTTAACTAATTTACTGAGCAATACACCCACCCCGCCCAAAACCGCCTCAATGCGTCGGGGCATGGACTCTACAAGGTGTGGAAAGCATTCCACAGGGATACTGGCCCATGTAGACTCCAATGCTTCCCACAGTTGTGTCAAGTTGGCTGGATATCCTTTGGGTGGTGGACTATTCTTGATACATATGGGAAACTGTTGAGGTGAAAAGCCCACCAGTCTGCTACCAGACCTTGTTCAAAGGCACTTCAAAAATCTCGTCTCGCCCATTCACCCTCTGAATGGCACTCATATACAATCCATGTCTCAATTGTCTCAAGGCTTAAAAATCCTTATTTAATCTGTCTCCTCCCCTTCATCTACACTGATTTGAAGTGGATTTAACAAGGGACACTAGTAAGGGATCATAGCTTTCACCTGGTCAGTCTGTCATGGAAAGAGCAGGTGTTCATAATGTTTTGTATACTCAACATATTTGACTTGTTGTATTGGTCTTCCCTCTTTCTCCCCCACTCTATCTCTCCATTTCTCTCTCTCTCTCTCTCTCTCTCTCTCTCTTTCCCTTCAATTAGCAGTCTCCCTCCAGAATGCCTCCCCCTCACCACCAAACTCATCAGCAGCACCATCGCCAGGGCGGCCCCGGTGGCCCCCGAGGGCCTCTTTTCCAGGAGCACAGTGGGGGCTCGCTGGCCCAGCAGCCCCTGCAACCCCTCATCCCCCAGCACATGGCCCACCGTAGCTCTCCCTCCTCACACGGGGCACCAGTCAGGCCCCAGATGGACCCGCCTCCCCGCATGATGAGTCCCCCTCCTTCACACAACCACCCCCACCAGCAACAGCAACAGCAGCAGCAGCAGCAGCAGCAGCAGCAGCAGCAGCCCAAGAACATCCACATCAATCCCCATTTCAGGGGCCCAGCGTCCTCCCCTGCACAAGGTAGGTCTGCACTTCCGGCGGCTCCGCATGTTTGCAGGGTTTGGCTTGCGTTCCAAGTAGCACCCTATTCCCTATATAGTGCATTACTTTTGATGTTGTCATAAATGGCACCTTATTCCCTTTGGGCTCAGGTCAAAAGTAGTTCTTTATTTAGGGAATAGGATGTCATTTGAGTGGCTCACTGGGTCCTTTTTCATAAAGTTTTGGACTTATTGTAAGGATAGCACCTCCGTTGAATGTTTTGAATATTTGCCTCTAAGTAAAGGCGTACTTTGCCGTATGGTTGGCAGTTATCCGTGCACTGCTTTGAAAAGTGTCTGGATTAGAATGTCATGTTGTTGTTTGGGTTGAATGACAAGTGAATAGGGCTTTCAGCCAGTAATAGGTTTATTTACTTGTCGTTTTTTGGCGGTATCTCCATTCCATTCCTTGAGATTGGTTTATCTTCCCTGTCTGTCCAGGCTGAAATGTGTTGGTGAGGTGTTTGTGTGTGTCGGTCTCTGTGTGTGAAAAGATCAGGGATTGCCTTCAGTCATGACTCGGGGTGTGTGTAACAGAGATAGACAGACGGTGTGTGTTTTGAGGGGAGGGGGGTGGACAGGATAACGGGAGTGTTTACCAGAGGTTGGCATATGTCCCTTAACCCATATTTGCAACGAATTGTCCTTTTCAATTTCTGTGGGAAATGAATTGCCATTACCAGTGGCAACTCAAACTGATTTATGAATTGAAGATGCATGGAGTATTTACTGAAGTCAAAAAGCCTCATACTGTGTGATGAAATGGCCTCTTTCAGAGCCCAAAGTACCTATCCTCCTTGTCCATTAGACAACTTCAACCGCAATGCTTCACTATGTTCATCCATTCCTTTTTGCCTCTGTCCAGCTGTGTACAAATGTGAGCCCATCTCGGAGGTGAAATGTAAGATGCATGCCTGTGAATCAGCCTTTAGTACACACAGAGGTGTCTAATGGACTACCCCTCCTTCTCCCCACCCCTGCGTTCTCTCTTCCTCTTCTCATTTCTCTCTTGACCCCTCCCCCCTCGCTCTCTCTCATTGCAGTGCCCTTGATGCCTCCTGCCCAGAGCCAGCCCAGACCTGCTGCGAGTCCTCAGAGGTTCCCTGTGAGTAGCAGCTGCTCCTACACACACTCCCCCATCACACGGTTAGCGCTGGGCCTCTTTGTGAGAGAAATATCATTATCGCAATTAGATACCCGCTCTGGTCCATATACTGTTGGAGCAAATCTGTAAACACTCATACCGAGTCTGTCTGCACAACTGGAAATGGTTGATAGGGGCTTTTGGCCGTGGCTGGCCTTCTTGGAGGGCTGGGGTGGCTGAGGCTTAAATTAGTTAGCACTCTTTATGGATGTGCTAGGGCTCAAACTATGTGGTTGGCTTCACAATGGAATCCTGAAATCAGGGTTCTGTCCCAAATGGCAACCTTTTCCCTACATAGTGCACAAATTTTGACCAGAGTACTATGGGAATAGGGTATCATTAGGGACACAGTCCAGGATACAGCCCACTACCACCAGTGAAAATACTACTTTTTTACGGAAAGTTTGTGGCACAAGGCAGAACAGACCTTTAGAAGGCTGTTTTGAATTAGAAAAACAACCCAATAACATAATTGTGGTTTAATACTAAAGGATAAATAGATATTCAGGTAGTTAAGAAAAGGAAACTGGAATCATTGAAGAACCTCTGAGGCTGCGTTTAGACAGGCACCTGAATTCTGATCTTTTAACCAATCAGATCAGATCTGAAAAATATCTGATGTGAAAAGATCTGATGTGATTGGTCAAAAGACCAATTCATGAAAAAAATGATCAGAATTGGGCTGCCTGTCTAAACGCAGCCAGAGTAACATAGAACCCATTACAGAGATGACAGGAAAGGAATGCCTTTAAAGTGATTACAGCACTGGCAGGGAAGTGGATTGGCCAGGCAGCCAACTGTGCCTCCAGTTACTCAGGTTGCATTAGTGCTGGGCGATTATATCAGATTCATTTGAATGTATGTTTTTGAGCGATATTCCAAATGCCTGTATTGCGAGAAGGTTTTGAGGTTTTGTTCTTTTTTGTTTTTATGAGCGTTTGTCGGCTTGTTCTCGTGTTGTATTTTTGGTCTCCTCTCCTTCGTGCCTCTGTGCTGTGTGTACCTTCCCCATTTACACCATAGATATGTATATAATTAAGAAATGTAAGTCTCCGCCCTGACAATGGGAGTCGTTATCCCAAAGGCTGGAAGGCAGGCGACAAGCTTTGGTCCAAAATAAGCCCATAGAAATGCATTGGTCTTATTTTGGACAGATTTTAGCGAGACTGAAACCTCTCCCTTCGCCTCTTCCTCTATGGTTTACACACACCAAGCCCCCTCCCTCTGCCTCTCATGCCAACAAAGTTGAGATCACATCTTCCTCTCTGGCAAGCGGTTTCATCTCGCTATTTGCGTTTGAGTTTTGGACACCAAAACACATTCAGACAAGAAGTTAACTTTTCAAACGATACCCTTTTCATGTCTCAACTACTCAAATTGCGTGCAGAGCAGACACTACTACAACGAAAGTATCATTGAACATTGATTCTGGAAAATGAATGCTCTGTTTGTCGCATGTGGAATTGGTACGTTAGCAGCGTTTTAGCCAAAGACTCTTATACTAGCTGTCTAGTCTGTGTTTTGTAAATGTGCAGTTAGCATAAAGCACAAACATATAAGGAATTGGCAACTCTTTGTCATTCTGAGAAATAAGTTAGGCCACTTGATTTCAACATCTGAACAAAGTGCACAGGCTAACATGCTTTAAAAAAAGTTGGAGATGGACAGAAGGGTGTCTTCATAACAATTCAACTGTTCAACCTTGTTAGCTAGCAAATAGATCCAAGTTGGCTAAACTTGAAATATAAAGATTAGCTGGCTAATCACTAGCACGTGGGCTTGAGAGGTTGTTGATGAGACCTGTGTTCATTTTCTATAGCCTAATACCTTCTACAAGAAGTCATTATTGGTGAATGTGCATTATGCATGGTTAAATTTGTAACAAAAAAGGGCATTTTCATAGATGGACTTGAAAGCCAGATCCATTATTATTGCAAAAAAAAAAGCAAGGAACTTTTTTCATGAAATATTGTAATTATTAGTGGGTCTTATGGTTGTGGAAGGCTTATATTTAGCCTAGGTATAACTTCACAATTCCTGAATTCATTACATTATTGCTGACTGTTTGAAATGCAGTGTATTTGACCTTTAATTGTATATAACACATATTTAGAGAAAACATTTAAAAAAAAATCGAAATACAGTACCAGTCAAAAGTTTGGACACACCTACACACCTACTCAAGGGTTTTTCTTAATTTTTTACTATTTTCTACATTGTAGAAAAGTAGTGAAGACATCAAAACTATTAAATAACACATATGGAATCATGTAGTAACCCAAAAAGTGTTAAACAAATCAAAATATATTTTAGATTCTTCAAAGTAGCCACCCTTTGTCTTGATGACAGCTTTGCACACTCTTGGCATTCTCTCAACCAGCTTCATGAGGTAGTCACCTGGAAGGCATTTCAATGAACAGGTGTGCTTTGTTAAAAATTAGTTTGTGGAATTTCTTTCCTCCTTAATGTGTTTGAGCCAAACAGTTGTGTTGTGAAAGGTAGGGGTGGTAAGGACTGGGGGTCTCCAAGGAGAGGTTTGAGAACCACTGATGTAGAGAACAGGGTGCCAAGCTTATTGATGCCCAGGCATCAGGTGGCACTGGTACTGACTGACACCTTCTCGGGAAGAGCGTTTTATATGGATTAATGCAAATCAGACATTGACAAATGGCTGCATCCAATTGCATTTGGCAAAGATGTACTTACAAACCTTGTCAACAAATGAGCCAGGATCTCACGTTTAGAGTCTGAATACAATTTTGTCGTTTTTCAAATAACCATTGTCCTCGTCTCCTTTCCAGTCTGTCATTGTGGTGGACGATGATAGCAGAGAGGGCTCCAGTGTGTAGCAGAGCTGTTTTTCACTATTATTAGAGTTGGAGGGAGAGGCTGGGCTGATGCCTAGCATAGTGTTGGATTCTCCAGCTGTCATTCACATTTAGGCTGCTGTTGCCAGGGACACGATTTGAAATGCAGGTGACAAAACACCCAGCAACATCCATTTACCACTGGGCAGCAGATTATGGATGATTATCATACATTATCATACCATCAGATTTAATTGTTCAAGAAGGGGAGGGGTGATTTCCCCCCCCCCCAATATGTAATATCATTCTATAAAACATTTGGAAAATGTATTATGAAATATTAATCTGAGGTTCCAATTAAGAGCTAATTAGAGGCTATGGCGATAGAAACTGCTAGTCAAGAATACATTTTTAGGTTTGTAATTTGGCCCAAATGTACATTTCTTGCGTCTAGCATAAAAAAATTATCCAGCATATCAAGGGACTGGTGGTTAAAATATAATATATTTTGTCATTTGTTCCAAATATGAATATGTTGTAATATCATCAGGTTAGATATTGAAAAGATAAAAGTAGCCTTGGTTCCACATTGTCCAAGCTACAAAGATGACATTAAAAGGTGACATTGAAGTCACATCAGGGCAAATTTCTTTCTGATGGTGGAGGCACTTGTCTAACGTATCTTTTAGTCTCATTGGTCAACAGTACCACTGTCCTTTAAATATGAAATTCCTCCATAAACAGTGGCAACAATGTGAAATTTGTACAAGACACTATGTCCAAAGAGGGACCGACCAAAACAAATGCCACTTCTAATCCTCTTCATTTCCATTTCTCAGTGAATGGTTTGACATATGGCCCGGTCCATTGTATGACGTTTGTTTTAGCTAGCCCTCTCTTTCCGAGAGGGATATCTGCAGCATCAGTTACACATTGAGCACCTCTCAGCCTGTTTATCAAGGATTAGCACTCAGAGCGGATGAGCCGCGTTATCAAATTCATACAAATTTCCAGAGGTGTTATGTAGACAACCGAGTCTCCATTGTGCAAACCGGACTGACCTTTGGAACAGAGCGATAATGTCCAAACTAACAATATGATCCACTCCCTCTTGTCCTCTGCTTCGTTAAGCCCCGTTGATTAACTTTCTGTTAAGTAACTTTGGCGACTCTCTCCCTTCCAGCACTCAAAACGCGCCTCTATCCCTCTCTAAATGCCGGCAGTCTACCGTCGAATCAAGGTGGATTGAGCCTAGATAGCATTTTAAGCAATTTACAAAGGGGCGAGGAGGATGGAGGTCTGAGCAACCCAGTTGTGGAAGTGCCACATGTTGAGTTGAAGGTTAATTTTTCAACAGAGACTGATGTTTAAGCGAATAAAGGAGAGACAGGCTATGAGGGGGGGGGGGGGGGGGGATCTTATTCCGAGGAGGGATTATGGGATCGTTATCTGCTGCTTTTCCTTGAAGGTAGACTAGATGGAGCACTGGGGGGGGATTTTGTGCTTTGTGGAAAGCTGTTCTACATACACAATAGGTAGATGAAACAAAGAAATTAGCACTAATCTAACACCAGCCCAATATGCTTTGCCGTCCATGTTCCCGAAATGCGAGCAGGTCCCGTCAACAAAGATCTATGTTGGCTTTAGTACAGGTTTACCATAGATCCATTGTGTTATAAGATTGATTACGATTTTTTAACAGTTTCTTGAATTAATGTTTTTCTGGCCAAGATGGCAGATTTTTTTGTCACAATGCTTAGGATGCTAATGAACACTAGTGAATTTAGAGGTTTACTCTCAATGGTATTTCTCACAAAATGGTGTAAACATTGATACATTTTACCCAAGTCAACATCGTGCCTAATGAGAATCAATTCTGAGCACTCACTCCCTCTGTAGTATAATATTGTTACCCAAAATGCACCCTTTTCATTAGTTTTAATTCGTTTGTGATTACTGTGGTTCCCAATGTGGAATTCAATGTATGAGTGAGTGTGTGTGCACCTCTCCCCCCTCACAGGGATCAGGGGACTTCCAGCAGCAGCACATGCCTGGTAATTTTGGCCAGCCGCCCCAGAGGCCCCCCCATCACATGGAGCCCTGGAGGAACCAGCCTCCCCCCGCCCCCCAGGACAGAGAGCCCTTCTTTATCGGGGGTAAGACCACAGCCTGCATCCCAAATGGCACCCTTTTTTCCTATTTAGTGCACTACTTTTGTCCCAAATGTCACCCTATTCCCTATATAGTGAATTACTTTTGACCAGGGCCCGCTCGTCATAAGTAGTGCGCTATATAGGTAACAGGGTGCCATTTGGGACGCAAACCTCCTCACCTAGACACACACACCTAGCTTGCCCACCCACGTGTCCTTCCCTGCCTTTAAGGGGTTAAATCGTCTCTCTTAGCATATCTAAGCCTTCTGGGCATTAACCCCTAGCAGTATACCTTCAGGGTACGCTGCGAGCGTAATTGCAGAGTTCCATTAACTAAATTAATGTTATACAGTGCCTTCAGAATGTATTCACACCCTTTGACATTTTCTACATTTTGTTGTGTTACAAAGTGGGATTAAAATGAATTTAATTAGATTTTTTTGTCAACGACCTACACAAAATACTCTAATGTAAAAGTGGAAGATAAATTGGTACTTTTCTAAAAAAAAAAGTACTAATACTGTATATCTTGATTAGATGAATAAGCATTCAACCCCCTGAGTCAATACATGTTAGAATCACCTTTGGCAGCGATTACAGATGTGAGTCTTTCTGATTAAGTCTCTAAGAGCTGTCCACCTGGATTGTGCAACATTTGCCATTTTTTTTAAATGTATTCTTCAAGCTCTGTCAAATTGGTTGTTGATCATTGGTAGACAACCAATTTCAGGTCTTACCATAGATTTTCAACCAGATTTAAGTCAGGAACAAGCACTGTGCTCTTGGTAAGCAACTCCAGTGTAGATGTGGCCTTGTGTTGTAGGTTGTTGTCCTGCTGAAAGGTAAATTCGTCTCCCAGTGTCTGGTGGAAAGCAGACTGAACCAGGTTTTCCTCTAGGATTTTGCCATTACGTTTCTTTTTTATCCTGAAAAACTGCCCAGTCCTTAACGATTACAAGCATACCCATAACATGATGCAGCCATCACTATGCTTGAAAATATGGAGTATGGTAGTCAGTATTGTGTTGTATTGGATTTGCCCCAAACATAACACTTTGTATTCAGGACAAAAAGTGAATTATTTTGCCACATTTTTTGCAGTATTACTTTAGTGCCTTGTTGCAAACAGGATGCAAGTTTTGGAATATTTTTATTCTGTACAGGCTTCCTTCTTTTCACTGTCAATGAGGTTAATATTGTGGAGTAACTACAATGTTGTTGATCCATCCTAAGTGTTATCCTATCACAGCCATTATACTCTGTAACTGTTTTAAAGTCACCATTGGCCCATTTGGTAAAATCCCTGAGCGGTTTCCTTCCTCTCCAGCAACTGAGTTAGGAAGGACACCTATATCTCACCATGCTCAAAGGGATATTCAATGTCAAATTTTGTTCCCCATCTACCAATGGGTGCCCTTCTTTGTGAGGCATTGGAAAACCTCCCTGGTCTTTGTGGTTGAATCTATGTTTGAAATTCACTGCTCGACTGAGGGACCTAATTGTATGTGTGGTTGTACAGAGATGAGGTAGTCATTCCAAAAAAAAACATGTTAAACACTATTATTGCACACAGAGTCAGTCTTTGCAACTTATTCTGTGACTTGTTAAGCACATTTGTACTCCTGATCTTATTTATGCTTGCCATAACAAAGGCGTTGAATACATTGACTCAAGACACTTCAGCTTTTAATATTTACTTCATTTGTAAAAAATCCCGAAAATCATAATTCCACTTTGACATTATGGGGTATTCTGTGTAGGCCAGGTTCTCAATTTAATACATGTTCTCTTCAGGCTATAACACAACAAAATGTGGAAGAAGTCAAGTGGTGTGAATACTTTCTGAAGGCACTGTATGTATGTGCACCTACATGCTTTCGAATGAGTCGGGGCTCCTAATATACAAGCGTATCACACATTTTCTAATCACTGCTTATGTGGAATTAAATACCATCATATATTGGTGTTGTGTTATTTTCTGTTGATAGAGATGTAGACCTATGTGTGGTGCTTCCCCCAGCCTTAGTCTGTGCAGCCAAGACTCGAGGCAGTCGCTGTCTCATGTATTTAAAGTGAGTGGGAAATGTGGCGACGCAGCAAACAACTTGACGTCTCTGTTGTGGATTTTTCCTCCCTCCTACTTCCCCTCCTGTTCTATAGACCCAGGGCGGTTCCCTGGGCAACAGCAGCACATGTTCGATCACCAGAACCCTGGCTTACTCATAAACAGTAACAACCATCAGATCCCCAGCCAGGGCCACATGGCCTTCAACCAGCCAGGCCTAGGAGGGTTCAACCAGCCAGGCCAGGGTCCAGGGGGCCAGCTAGGGCTGTTCCAGAGAGAGCCCCCCAGACCCAATCTGCCTCCCCAGGGCCACCCCCAGGGCCACCCCCAGGGCCACCCCCAGGGCCACCCCCAGGGCCACCAGGGCATGGCCAGCCTGACGGGGCTCGGCGGACCCCCCAACACCAGGCCCTTCATGGGCCACATTCAGCCCGGGTTTCAGCAGCAGCAGGTGCCCCCCGGGCCCTTCCCCCTGCAGCAGCTCCAGTTTGGGATGCAGGTACGGATGAGAGTAAGTGAATCTTCTACCAATGTACGTGTGTGGCGGTGGCCTGCGCTTTGCCTGTGCAATGTGGAGTGGAATGATTCAGGGGTTGGTCCACAACTAGGTATGTGTTGTCTATTGCTTAACCTCTTGGGGCTAGGTGGGACGCTAGCGTGCCACCTGTGGTGCACTCCATCAACAGCAGGTGCATTTCAAGAGCGGCAAATTTGAATCCAAATAAATGTCAAAATTCAAATTTTTCAAAAATACAACTATGTTACACCATTTGAAAGATAAACATCTCCTTAATCTAACCACGTTTTACGATTTCAAAAAGGTTTTACGGCGAAAGCATAAATTTAGAGTATGTTAGGACAGTACATTTACAAGAGTTGTGTGTAATGTTTTGTCAAGTCAAAGACAGGGTCACCAAAACCATAAAACCAGCTAAAATGATACACTAACCTTTTACAATCTCCATCAGATGACACTCCTAGGACATTATGTTAGACAATGCATGCATTTTTAGTTCTATCAAGTTCATATTTATATACAAAAACAGCGTTTTACTATGGCATTGATGTTGAGGAAATCGTTTCCCTCCAATAACCGGCAGTCAAGTCAGCGTCAGAAATTAAATAATTAAAATTAGAAAACATTGTTAAAATATTATATTGTCATTTAAAGAATTATAGATTTACATCTTTTGAACGCAATCAACTTGCCAGATTTAAAAATAACCTTACTGGGAAATCACACTTTGCAATAATCTGAGCACTGTGCCCAGAAAAATACGCGTTGCGATACAGACTAGACGTCATGTTGGGGAGATCTAAAATCGAAAATACTATGTAAATAATCCATTACCTTTGATTCTCTTCATCAGATGTCACTTCCAGGTATCACAGGTCCATAACGAATGTAGTTTTGTTCAAAAAAGCTCATCATTTATGTCCAAAAATCTCCGTCTCGTTAGCACATGATGTAAGCCAGCCGGACTTCTCGTCATGAACGAGGGGAAAAAATATATTTCCGTTCGTTCAAACATGTCAAACGTTGTATAGCATAAATCATTAGGGCCTTTTTTAACCAGAACATGAATAATATTCAAGGTGGACGAATGCATAGCCTTTTATAACGTATTGGAACGAGGGTACCCAACATGAAGTAGCGCGCCAGGTGTCTAATGGGACATCACCGTTCCATGGCTCTTGTTCGGTCAGATCTCCCTCCAGAAGACTCAAAACACTTTGTAAAGGCTGGTGACATCTAGTGGAAGCAATAGGAAGTGCCAAAATATTCCTAAACCCCTGTGTCTTTCAATGGGATAGCTTTAAAGTCAATACAACACATCAGGTATCCACTTCCTGTCAGAAAATGTCTCAGGGTTTTGCCTGCCAAATGAGTTCTGTTATACTCACAGACACCATTCAAACAGTTTTGGAAACTTTAGAGTGTTTTCTATCCATATATAATAAGTATATGCATATTCTAGTTACTGGGTAGGATTAGTAACCAGATTAAATCGGGTACATTTTTTTTATCCAGACGTGCAAATGCTGCCCCCTAGACCCAACAGGTTAAGTATTAACTGGGCATAGATGGAAATCACTTAGATGTGAATCACATATTGTATACTGTGGGTTTTTACAAGCTTCTTCACAATTAGTGATTCTGGCGCGGCAGGTGGTTAGAGCGTTGGGCCAGTAACCGAAAGGTTGCTAGATCGAATCCCCGAGCTGACAAGGTAAAAATCTGTCCTTCTGCCCCTGAACAAGGCAGTTAACCCACTGTTGCTAGGCCGTCATTGTAAATATGAATTTGTTCTTAACTGACTTGCCTAGTTAAATAAAGGTTAAATAAAATAAATTATACAATACCTGTCGGGATACATATCAAATTTGATATATGGTCCTTATTCTAAATTCATGAATTTCGTACCATTCTTACTCGGTTATAAAAATATTGGAACCGCTTGTTGAATATTCCCTGTTTAGTGAAAAAGTCATGAAAGCAGCTAATATTTCTGAGACCTTCCCATGCGGTATGAATGGTGAGGCGCAGACAAGAGTGCCCTCTAGTGTACGGCTCATTGTTCTACCTCTGTTGCCGCGGCTATATGAGGACACCGATTGGAGGTTAATCATATGCATGTAACCGTTTCTCCTTAAAGAAGCGCCAATCGTCTGCATATGAGAACTTTAGAAGTGTGGCTGATTTTAAAAAAATAAATAAAAAGTTGTAAGTCAAAACAGTCAATCTTTTACCCTGTCTGTCAGAATCACTCATTCTGCCCGCTTTGTCTTTTTGCGTTGAAAATAAAACTAGGGCTTGATGCAGCACGGCCCTCCCCACTCGCACCTCCAGCATCACGACTTGCCTCTCTCCCATCAACAACAACAGCAGCAGCACCACAGACAGGACCTGTCTCAGCCGCCCCCCCACCACCACCCACAGCACCAGCTCCACCCCAACGAGCAGCGGCAAGGCCCCATGATGCACCACGGCGGTGGGCAGGGCCAGCCCCTCTTTCACCAGATGCAGCAGCACGGCAGCCCCAGACAGACGCACCCTGGCGGACCCCACCCACAGCAACGGAACGCCCCCATCAGGCCCAGGATGGTGAGCAGCCACTATCGGTCGTAGGACTATTTGGATTCATGACACGTTCCAACTGATTTCGAAGGAATCAATGTGCTTTGCTTTCAATCAAAAACCCAACGTGCACAGAATAAAAAAAAAAAATCACATTGGTTATATAGATATATGAAGCTAATGTCAGTTCGGAACTGGCTAGTGATTTAGAATATGATTGTGATCAAAAGACTAACAAAATACAAATCCTCCCCCCCTTCCACAGAACCCTCCTGCACTGAAAGTCCTTCCCCAGCGCAACAGCAACCTCCGCGAGCTCCCCGTGGCACCTGGCAACCAAAACATGAACAATGTCCGCCCCGCCTCGGCGCCCAACGTCAGGCCCGTTGCCAGGGCAATGCAGTCGGGGGTGCGACCGAGCCTGAACGCTTGGCCGGTCCCCGGCAGTGGCAGAGGGAGAGCCCAGCCTACTGTTGCCAACAAGGCTGCAGCACAGCTACCTGGACCACCTGAAAGAACGGTGGTTCGCAGGGATTCCACAGGCACTCAGCCAAACATAGCAGTACAGGTCAGTCCTGCACCACATGTTTGTTTCCCCGTTTTGGCCATGACCTCAACACCGTTTTATTTAGACACTACTTTTGTGTGCGTCCCAAACGGCACCCTATTCCCTACATAGTGTAAATAGGGCTCTGGTCAAAAGTAGTGCACTATATAGGGATTAGGGTGCCATTGGGGATGCTACCCGTGTTACTAGCTCATGGAGAGTGTGAGTGTGATGTTTCTCATAGTGTTTGGTTGGTTGCAGGATCCCGATGAGGACGAAGAGACGCGGCAGTACCGTCTGAAGATCGAGGAGCAGAAGCGACTCCGGGAGGAGATCCTGAAGAGGAAGGAGATGAGGAGGCAGATGCAAGCCGGCGTCCGCAAGAAGGAGCTTCTGGAGCGCATCAACGGCCAGGGTGACCCACAACAACAGCAGCAGAGGCAGTTTCCACCTAAACCCCAACAGCCCCAGCAAGGTTCTACTGCCTTCCCTCCCAACGGCACTCCACCGACGGCCCCCGCGCTCCGCCAGAACGTGAAGACCCGCCTGCAGATGACCAAGGGCCAGGGTCAGCAAGCCCCAGCGCCAGGCTGGCAGGGGGGCCAACAGGCGCAGAACATGGGCCCTGGTCCCAACCCTACCCAGCAGGCCCAGCAACAACAACAGCAGCAGAGGAGGAACGTTACCCAGCTGAACCCTATCAGACCAGGGGGGCCCACTGCCCTGGGGAACATGCCCATGCAGGGAGCCCTGATGGCAGGTCTGAGTCCAGGCCAGGCCCAGGCTCTGGGGCCTAAGTCAGGGGTGAAGAGAACTGTGATGCAGCGAGCCAATAGTGGAGACAGAGCGGGGCCACACATCCCACAGAAAGTCAGAGTTGTCAAGCTTCTAGGAGGGGTGAGTGCCTGTTTTGGTCATTTGTTTTTAGACCTGACAAATATAGGATTGCAAAATTCACGGAATCAGGAGGAAAATCTGAAATCCTTTGACAAGGATTTCTGGAAAACATGGACATTTGGGAAAATGTACTGGAATTTTACAACCTTAGACAAACGGTATCTTTATTGTTTGGTTAGTGCCTTTGTCCCTCCACCCCCCCATCATTGTTCCCTTGAATTCAACTTAAGAATTTCCAGATACTTTTAAATGTCACTCACTCCGTAGGAGGAACTAATTTTATGTAACCTATTCCGAATGACATATGGCTCTCTGTCGGTTTCATGTTGGCAAAATGGATCCATAAAGTGTCTGATTCCCTTTGTTTGAGTGGTGGTATTGAAGATTAGGTGCTTCCACACTAATATTACCTTTAAATAGTGAAAGGCGCCAGTCAATAAACTGTCTGGCATTCATCTGACATTTATAGCATTTATTTGGTGGCGACACCAGTCCACTGCCCTTAAAGGTTGGCGTCTGTCCTTTTAAAGGCAAAAAGATAAAGACAAGGGAACTTGAAGTGTAAAAAGAAAAGAGCGTTATAAGCCAACTGTGTCCCGATTCAATCCCTCCTTTGTCAGCGTCGATCATTTTATTCTCATTTGATCAAGTCACTGCCGCCGCCTTAATTATGAATTCAACTCGTTTGTAAATTGGAAATGGCTTTGTGTTCAAACATTCATATTTGTTGTTGATGAGGCCTTTGTGAGACGTGATAGTATTTTGGAGTAAGCTGCGTTGCCGCCATCCCAGAGGGTAAGGCTGTAAAGGCTGAATTGCAGGCTCTCTCTCTCTCTGCTGCCTTAGATTAAGATAACTAGGTGTCAGCCGCGTTAATAGAAACCTGTGCCGAGCTATCTGAAGTGCTGCATCTCAGAGGGAGAAAGAGAGAGAGAGGGAGGGAGCCCATAGCTGTGCTGAAAAGCAGATTCTCCTGATGCTCTCTCTTCCACATTGTTCCGCTGTCATCGACGGCAGCTTGACAATGTTCTCTCCCTCGCCCTCTCCTTCTCTCTCCCTCCCTCTCGCGCTCTCCATCAGCCGTCTCTCAGGTGTGTGAGCTATAGAAACGTCAACCGTCAAACCCCGACGCGCGGCAATTAATCTTCCTTTAACAGGGCGGTTCTGCGCCATAATACCTGTGTAAAAAAGTCACCACTTTGGAGGGATTTGGATTTGTATAGCTTAGGCAGCGCAGATAAGGGGGGAAATAAAATTTTCATCAGACAGAACAGGGCCCTACAATGCGGCACAAAAGCAAGTGGGGTGGGGAGTAGAGGGGGAGGGGTAAAGGGACAGGGAACATGTCACTCGGTTGTAATTCAGCTTAGCATCTGATGGGTGCAATCAGCAGCTGTAGATTTCTATAGGAGGATTAATCCATTTGCTTGGGGGGGGGGCAAGAGACAGGTCAGTCATATATATCACTGCTGTCTTTCTCTCCACCGTTCTCTCCCTCCCCGGTATTGATCTGTCACATTTAGAATAAGAGAGAAGACGGGAGACGACCTTTCAGCTGTGTCAGCCTGTGCACGTTTGTGTGTCGTGTGTGTGTGTATGCATGGTAATTGTAGGCTGCACAGCCCTAGCTATCTGTAACTCTATTTAATAACGAGAGTGTCCATCCACCATCCCATGTTGTATCCATTCACAGCATGAGGCCCACACTGCTCCACCTCAAAGCTAATGTCTTCATGGGTATTGTAAGGTGTGAACGGGGAAGCCAGACTCGCCTCAGACATTGCTCTGGCGGTCCATTTCGGCAGGATCTTTTTCAACCATTCTGGAATCCGTGATCGGTCTGTGTTCTCTGCATCGCCGGGCACTTGTATTGTTTTCAAGGACTTAGGACTCCAGTCGGACAATACACTGTATAACTGTGTGTTAAAACCAAGAAATGTGTGGAAAGGCAATCGATCAAAGGGTATACGTCCGAAATGGCAACCTATTCCCTACAAAGTGCACAACTTCTGACCAGAACCCCCTATGGGTAGTGCACTACAATAAGTTAAAAGGAGTGCAATGCCTTCCGAAAGTATTAATACCACTTGACTTAGTCCACGTTTTGTTGTGTTACAGCCTGAATTCAAAATGGATGAAATAGAATTGCTGTTCACCCATCTACACACAATACCCCATAATGACAAAGTAAAAGCATGACATTTTAGCAAATTTATTGAAAATGAAATACAGATTTATATAATTTACTTAAGTATTCACACCCCCAGGTCAATGCTTTATAGAAGCACCTTTGGCAGTGATAACAGCTGTGAGTCTTTATAGGTAATTCTCTAAGAGTTTTCCACACTTGGATTGTGCAACATTTGCCCATTATTCTTTTCAAAATTCTTCAAGCTCTGTCATTGGTTGTTGATCATTGCTAGACAACCATTTTCAGGTCTTGGCATAGATTTTCAAGTAGATTTAAGTCAAAGCCACTCAGGAACATTCACTGTCTTCTTGGTAAGCAACTACAGTGTAAATGTGGCCTTGTGTTTTAGGTTATTGTCCTGCTGAAAGGTAAATTTGTCTCCCAGTGTCTGGTGGAAAGCAGACTGAACCAGGTTTTCCTCTAGGATTTTGCCTGTGCTTAGCTCCATTCCGTGTCTTTTTTTTATCCTGAAAAACTCTCCAGTCTTTAAAGATTACAAACATACCCATAATATGATGCAGCCACCACTACGCTTGAAAATATGGAGAGTGATACTCAGTACTCTGTTTTATTGGATTTGTCCCAAACATAACACTTTGTTTTCAGGACAAAGCTTTACCACATTTTCTGCAGTATTATTTTAGTATTACTTTTTTTGCAAACATGATGCATGTTTTGGAACGTGTTTTATTCTGTACAGGCTTCTTTCTTTTCACTCTGTCAATTAGGTTAGTATTGTGGAGTAACTACAGTGTTGTTGATCCATCCTCCGTTTTCTTCTATCACAGCCATTAAACTCTGTAACTGTTTTAAAGTCACCATTGGCCTCATGGTTAAATCCCTAAGCAGTTGCCTTCCTCTTCGGCAACTCTGTTAGGAAGGACGCCTGTATCTTTGTAGTGACTGGGTGTATTGATACACTATCCAAAGTGTAATAAATAACTTCATCATGCTCAAAGAGATATTCAATGTCTGCTTTTTATTTTGCCCATCTACCAATAGGTGCCCTTCTTAGCCAACCACAGGAAAACCTCCCAGGTCTACAGAGATAAGGTAGTCACAAAAAAATCATGTTAGCCCTTGGCCTACAATTTCCGCGCCCCTACAGAAATCTAATTAACATAATAATAAAAAATGATTATCAAAATCCGTCTGTTTAAGCTAAAGATATCCGTTTTTTTGCCTGGGCTGCGTCTCAATCCACCGCGTCTGCCGATATTGCATTTCTGCATCTGCGGTGAAAGGTGGCAGAGCTAGAGTGGTGTTTGTCAGACCATGAGACATCCCGAAAATCGTTCTTCTTACAAAAACATCTGTAATGGTTTGGCCTGCAAACTATTATGACCACTCCTAAGACTTATCAAAAGGTCCCTGGTACCAGTTTAAAAAATGAATGGATGTATATATGGAGTTTAGTGCCTAAAATAAGGGGATAAATAGTTCTTAGTTCTCTCAGATATACAGTTGTAGTCGGAAGTTTACATATAACTTAGCCAAATACATTTAAACTCGGTTTTTCATAAATCCTGACATTTAATCCTAGTAAAAATTCCCTGTCTTAGGTCAGTTAGGATCACCACTTTATTTTAAGAATGGGAAATGTCAGAATAATAGTAGAGAGAATGATTTATTTCAGCTTTTATTTCTTTCATCACATTCCTAGTGAGTCAGAAGTTTACATACACTAAATTAGTATTTGGTAGCATTGCCTTTAAATTGTTTAACTTGGGTCAAACGTTTCGGGTAGCCTTCCACAAGCTTCCCACAATAAGTTGGGTGAATTTTGGCCCATTCCTCCTGACAGAGCTGGTGTAGCTGAGTTAGGTTTGTAGGCCTCCTTGCTCGCACACAATTTTTAAGTTCTGCTGCATGTTTTCTGTAGGATGAGGTCAGGGCTTTGTGATGTCCACTCCAATACCTTGACTTTGTTGTCCTGAAGCCATTTTGTCACATTTTGTCTTTGGAAGTATGCTTGGGGTCATTGTCCATTTGGAAGACCCATTTACGACCAAGCTTTAACTTCCTGACTGATGTCTTGAGATGTTGCTTCAATATATCCACATAATTTTCCTACCTCATGTTGCCATCTATTTTGTGAAGTGCACCAGTCCCTCCTGCAGCAAAGCACCCCCACAACATGATGCTGCCACCCCCGCGCTTGACGGTTGGGACGGTGTTCTTCGGCTTGCAAGCCTCCCCCTTTTTCCTCCAAACGTAACGATTGTCATTATGGCCAAACAGTTGTATTTTTGTTTCATCAGACCAGAGGACATTTCTCCAAAATACCATCTTTGTCCCATGTGCAGTTGCAAACCGTAGTCTGGCTTTTTTATGGCGGTTTTGGAGCAGTTGCTTCTTCCTTGCTGAGCTGCCTTTCAAGTTATGTTGATATAGGACTCGTTTTACTGTGGATATAGATACTTTTGTACCTGTTTCCTCCAGCATCTTCACAAGGTCCTTTGCTATTGTTCTGGGATTGATTTGCACTTTTCGCACCAAAGTACGTTCGTCTTTAGGAGACAGAACGCGTCTCCTTCCTGAGCGGTATGACGGCTGTGTGGTCCCATGGTGTTTATACTTTCGTACTATTGTTTGTACAGATGAACGTGGTACCTTCAGGCGTTTGGAAATTGCTCCCAAGGATGAACCAGACTTGTGGAGGTCTCCAATTTATTTTCTGAGGTCTTCTTCTGATTTCTTTTGATTTTCTCATGATGTCAAGCAAAGAGGCACTGAGTTTGAAGGTAGGCCTTGAAATATATCCACAGGTACACCTCCAATTGACTCAAATTATGTCAATTAGCCTATCAGAAGCTTCTGAAGCCATGACATTATTTTCTGGAATTTTCCAAGTTGTTTGAAGGCACAGTCAACTTAGTTTATGTAAACTTCTGACCCACTGGAATTGTGAATTATAAGTGAAATAATCTGTCTGTAAACAATTGTTGGAAAAATGACTTGTCATATACAGTCGGGGCCAAAAGTTTTGAGAATGACACAAATATTAATTTTCACAAAGTTTGCTGCTTCAGTGTCTTTAGATATTTTTGTCAGATGTTACTATGGAATACTGAAGTATAATTACAAGCATTTTATAAGTGTCAATGGCTTTTATTGACAATTACATGAAGTTAATGCAAAGAGTCAATATTTGCAGTGTTGACCCTTCTTTTTCAAGACCTCTGCAATCCGCCCTGGCATGCTGTCAATTAACTTCTGGGCCACATCCTGACTGATGGCAGCCCATTCTTGCATAATCAATGCTTGGAGTTTGTCAGAATTCGTGGGGTTTTGTTTGTCCTCCCGCCTCTTGAGGATTGACCACAAGTTCTCAATGGGATTAAGGTCTGGGGAGTTTCCTGGCCATGGACCCAAAATATCGATGTTTTGTTCCCCGAGCCACTTATCACTTTTGCCTTAATGGCAAGGTGCTCCATCATGCTGGAAAAGGCATTGTTCGTCACCAAACTGTTCCTGGATGGTTGGGAGAAGTTGCTCTCGGAGGATGTGTTGGTACCATTCTTTATTCATGGCTGTGTTCTTAGGCAAAATTGTGAGTGAGCCCACTCCCTTGGCTAAGAAGCAACCCCACACATGAATGGTATCAGGACGCTTTACTGTTGGCATGACACAGGACTGATGGTAGCGCTCACCTTGTCTTCTCCGGACAAGCTTTTTTCCGGATGCCCCAAACAATCGAAAAGGGGATTCATCAGAGAAAATGACTTTACCACAGTCCTCAGCAGTCCAATCCCTGTACCTTTTGCAGAATATGAGTCTGTCCCTGATGTTTTTCCTGGAGAGAAGTGGCTTCTTTGCTGCCCTTCTTGACACCAGGCCATCCTCCAAAAGTCTTCACCTCACTGTGCGTGCAGATGCACTCACACCTGCCTGCTGCCATTCCTGAGCAAGCTCTGTACTGGTGGTGCACCAATCCCGCAGCTGTATCAACTTTAGGAGACGGTCCTGACGCTTGCTGGACTTTCTTGGGCGCCCTGAAGCCTTCTTCACAACAGTTGAACCGCTCTCCTTGAAGTTCTTGATGATCCGATAAATGGTTGATTTAGGTGTAATCTTACTGGCAGCGATATCCTTGCCTGTGAAGCCCTTTTTGTGCAAAGCAATGATGATGGCACGTGTTTCCTTGCAGGTAACCATGGTTGTTAGAGGAAGAACAATGATTCCAAGCACCACCCTCCTTTTGAAGCTTCCAGTCTGTTATTCAAACTGAATTAGCATGACAGAGAGATCTCCAGCCGTGCCCTCGTCAACACTCACACCTGTGTTAACGAGAGAATCACTGGTCCTTTTGTGGCAGGGCTGAAATGCAGTGGAAATGTTTTTGGGGGATTCAGTTCATTTGCATGGCAAAGAGGGACTTTGCAATTAATTGCAATTCATCTGATCACTTCATAACATTGCCATCATACAAACTGCGGCAGCAGACTTTGTGAAAATGTATATTTGTGTCATTCTCAAAACTTTTGGCCTCGACTGTGCAAAGTAGATGTCCTAACCGACTTGCCAAAACTATAGTTTTTAACAAGAAATTTGCGGAGTGGTTGAAAAACAAGTTTTAATTACTCCAAGCTAAGTGTATGTAAACTTCCGACTTCAACTGTAGGACAGGCACTTCAGAACAAACTTCCTTTTAATATTTTTTGGGACCATCTGTTGTTCCATGTATTGAGTCTGTTATTCAATGTGTTTCTGTTGGCTAATAGCAGTAGTGCCAAATTCAATGTTTCATCCAATAATTTTTTTAAGTATTTTTTGTTGATACCTTAAACACTATTATTGCACACAGAGTGTGTCCATGCAACTTATGTGACTTGTTAAGTACATTTGTACTCCTGAACTTATTTAGGCTTGCCATAACAAAGTGGTTGAATACTTACTGACCCAAGACATTTTGGCTTTTAATTCTTTATTAATTTGTAAAAATGTCAAAAACATAATTCCACGTTGACATTATGAGGTATTGGGTGTAGGCCAGTGACTAATGTCAATTTAATCCATTCTAAATTCAGGCTGTAACAACAAAATGTGGAAAAAGGCAAAGGATGTGAATACTTTCTGAACACACAGTATATAGGGAAAAGGGTGCAATTTGGGACGCAGCCCTGCAGTCTATTTATTTTCCCTGTGCTGTGTGATCTCCAGGGAGCAGATGTGATTGGTATCAGCGCCCCCATCCAGCAGCAGCAGGCCACCAGGCCAGCCCCCCATCTCCGCCAGGGCCCAGTGAGGAAGATAACCCTGGCCAACCCCCCCGGAGGACAGCCCATACAGGGCCTGGTCACACAGGGGGACAGAGGGGGCCTGGGCAACAGGGTAGGTTGTTCTCCCTCCTCACACTTAGCACCATTACCACCACTACACAAAATACATAAAAACATTTAACATTTCCCAAATGGCACCCAATTCCCTACATAGTGCATTACTTTTGACCAGAGCCATATGGGGTGCCATTTTCAACAGAACATGTGTTTCCTCTGATGAAATGATACAAAATTGTCTAATACTGTCATATTTGTTAAGGACAGGTGTTGTGTTTTGGATAGGAGTGGTACCTAGGTCTTTCATCTTAAATATAAATGTAAGAAATCCTCTGAGCACATTGCTATTCTCTATATGTTTTTTATACCTCTGGCATTCCCCTGCCATTTAGTAGGTTTACCATTTGGAGTAGCTCTAGTAATATGACAGGCCATTATGCCAGGTATTGTAATGTTGACAAGCTGAGAGTCGGCGTGACACAGATGCTACACAGGGTCTCCTGGCATCTCTGCACGCCTGTCATCCGCCCGTCGTCTCGGCGGACACCCTCAGCTCGGCGACGCTGACCGGGTGAGTCAGCCACCATGGCGCCTGGCTGGTTCTCTTCTCTGTACTCTGGGGTCTCTCCCTGGATGCAGCAGATGCACACAGCGCGCAGGCAGCAGTCGTCATGGCTTGACGTTGATGCCGTATGTAGAAATATGATGAGTCAATCAAAAAAAAGCAGCTCAGCAGCCTGGAGGTGTTTGGGAAGATAGAAGGGAGGAAAACCATCCGGTTGTTGAATTTTCACTCATGCTGAAAAACAGTAGACCCTGGTAGATGTGTCAGACATCTCGTCTCCGCTCGGCTGGATACGGAATTAAAACATAAACATGCTTGCATAAGAGGTTCAAGCAGTTTCCTCTCTTTCTTTCTCTCTCTCTCTCTCTCTCTCTCTCTCTCTCTCTCTCTCTCTTCCCCCCCCCCCTTTGCTTTCCTCTCTGCCTGGTACAGGTGGTTGTCCCGGGGCGTGGCAGAGCCAGAGGGGCAGCGGGGGCAGGAGGAGCGGGTCAGCTGGGGTGTGGGCGTGGCAGAGCCAGAGGGGCAGCGGGGGCAGGAGGAGCGGGTCAGCTGGGGTGTGGGCGCCTGATGCCCACCAGACAGAATCAGCGAGGGGCGGGGACGGGGGACAGCCAGGCCTGCACTGTGTCCATAGACGGCCTGTCTACATCCACCACGGACACGCAGCTCCAAAACCTGCTCAACTCCATCGGCCCCATCCAGGTATGCCCCCCCCCCCATGTCTGTGTCCCAAACGACACCCTATTTTCCACATATAGTGTGCTACTTTCAACCAGGGCCCAATATGGATGAGAGAAGCTTGAGATGAGAGTAGCAGCAACTGCCCTGTTCTAAACACATGCTCTTCCCTTCTTCTGCTTATTCGGCTACAGATGTTCAAAATGCTGCCCCATCAGAGGAAAGCTATTGCCAAATTTCACAATCCCCAGCATGCCCTGAGTTTCCAAGTCAGCTTCAACAGGTAAATAAACCACTTTGTTTCACTCTCCCTTTTTAAAACCCACAAATCCTAATGAGGCCCATCTCTCTAAAATAGGGCCTACACCTAACGCCAAATTAGAACACTTACTCAACGAGACATCCTCCTTTTGTAACCATACAGGCATATGATAGATTTGTCGCACATTGACGTGTCACTGATTGACGGCTGAAGCGAGCGGTAGAGGGAGGAGGCGAGCGCCCGGTGCGGGGACGTCGCGTCAGATGCTTATTCAACCTTGAGGCTCCCGTGTACAGCTCCTTCAGCTAGATGTAACCACGTCCCTATGGAACACTAACCTACACCGTACCCTCATCCTCCTCACAACAAGCACCCCCAACCGCCTGGCCTGCGGACTATCTACTGTGGAAATCCTCAGCACAACGCAGCATGTCTTTTTCTCCTCGTGGTTGAATTGCGGTCAAGGGGGGAGGTTCAATGCCGGTTTCATGTGACAATATGTTCACGGTCGCCGGTCTGGTGACATTCAAACTGTGACAGAAGAAATCTGAGATATGAGAAAAGGTTTGAGTAAAAGGTTTGTGCATCGGGCACTTACGACAACAAGAAGTAGTGGCTGACACTGGATAATGGTTGCTCCCATCCTCGGCTCAGTTGTGAACACCATCGATATCAACAGTTAGAGAGAAGAGATCTGGAGATCTGCCTGTGTATAGGCTATTGTTTTAAGCTGTACCTCAAGATTTTGCTCATTTTTCTGAACAGGTCTTTTGGATTCGAGGAAAGCTACTGAGTAAAACAGGTGTAGAAGAGGAGCGAGGCTTGCCACTATGTTGTTTCCCTTCTGGCAGTGCCATTTTCCTCCTATAGATGGCAGCATTTGATAATGATTGTGTACAGTATGGGGGGGCTTTTTGGGTAGGGCCCTTCCTCAAGCAGCTGGGTAAATGGCATAGTTTCTGGGTAAATGGCACTGCCTAGTGGAGAACATGTAGGATCGTATTAAAGCCATTAACAAGAATTCTGGTCAAATGCAGTTTGAGGGTATGACGATGGGGATGATTCAAACTTACACATGCGTCAGGTAATGGTTCCATGGATTTTTGTTCGAATAGAATCTAGATTGACTGGCCATACAAAATAAAGTAAGATCTTATTCCTAACATTTAAGACTGGATAACATGGATAATAGTGTCTATATGTGAGGTTTTCTTCTGCACTTTTAAGTTAATTGACGTTAACTGGTATACTGGTTCCATTTTCCTTCTCACTCTAAAGAGTCCATTTTGGCCGGTAGCATTACTTGATCACTGAGCTTTTAATTTAGTCTTTTAATTGGTTAAACACGAGTAGGCCGCCTACATTGGTGCGATCTCTAAATGGGTTTTAGACATTATTTTACTTTTCTGATGCACTCAACTTTAGTTTTGTATATTTTTTTAGCATATTCTGATTTCATTGGTACATGTCAGGTTTAGTGGGTGTGCTCCAGAATAAATTATCGTTACAAGTTCTATTTTAAAGATTTTTGATTGTCATGGTCCTTTGGGATAATGATTGAAATGCTGAGTATGGCTGGTAGGCTATAAAACTATGTCAACAATATCTTTCACAGATTGATTGGAAAAAGAAAGACCTTATGAAGCTTCCCGATTTTTGCAGGGTACATTTTTACATTGTAGCAGATTTGTTTAAGTTGCTATAAATTCATATTTATCTGTATTGGATTACTGATACAATGAATGTTGTTGGCCGATTTCTATTATGAAAACTATTGATATGGCTCATTTAGGAACAGTTGGAAGCCTGGTTTGGTCTGATTTGCATGCCTTTCTGACTAGCTGATATTCATATAGAGCTATAATTTAATAGTAAACTTTCCTTTTGATTTAATGGTAAAACAAGGATACTGGTTTGTTGTTTTTGTGATTGGCCAGAGTTAAAAATGTCGTAGCAGTCTTGACAATCTCTTTGTAGTTTAGCATTCTGATAAGAACACCAAGCCGCAAAAGGAAAGAGGACGTTTGTGTTTTGTTTTACTTTCCAGAACAAATTGATTTACAAACTCTTTCTATGCTGAGTGATTATCTAGATTAATGAACACATACATAACACACACACACACACACACACACACACACACACACACAGGTCTTTTGATGTCATGAAGATGTTCCCTTCCTTCGGTAGTTAATTTGATTTAGTATTGATCCATTTCAGGTTTACGGAAACCTGGTGTCTGGTGCAGCAAAGTCCAATTTACTTCTGAAGACAACGTAGTACATGTCAGTGTTGCTGGATCACGGTCTAGTGAAGTTTTTATTTTGAAAATATTGTTGACATTTCCTTGCTTCCAAAAGTGGCAAACCTCGAGTAATAAGATATGAGAATAGAACAGTCGCAGTATAATTACATTATTTTGTATATTTTCGTTCAAGTCGTTCAGAGCAATACATTTTCGGAAGGTGTGGGGGCAACCATTATCAGTGTATTAGTAATGTACATAACACCAAACAAGTAGAACTTTCACCGAATGTTTATTGCTGTTCCAAACTTTTTGAGTTCTCATTATGTGCTTTGTTGTATCAAGTTAACTTTTTATATATGTCTATATAAAAAAAAACTGATGTGTCCAGACTTGAATTATTCTACTAGTGTTTCATTTGTGTGTTGAACCGAAACTAAAGAGACCCTGGACCCCGTTTCTGTTTGTTGATATTTGAAGGCTTTTTTTTAAGGGGAAATAAATAAAATATGGCCTATATATATACCATGAAGATATGGGTATGTGAAGCCGATTTAACTTCTCCAGCCCACAACTTTGTCTGTGTGTCTAATGTCTATGTGTCTTGTGCTTTACGATGAAGCTCAATTCTGATGCAAGCTGTCATTCATTGTGATCTAATATTTTTCTTAAGGTATTGTTTCGTTTTTATCCCCCCTGGTATTGTTTCTTGCATTGACTCCCCTCCCTGTGCTGTGTTTTACCAAATCCTTTAACAATTGCCTGTTGCGCAATGAAACTTGGGATCTAGGTGTATCAGTAAGATGAGGTACTTTTTAACGTAGGTTACATATTTCCATTACATGCCAATTTGGTACAATAATATGCCATTATTTGTGGCAAGGAATCTATTGTAGTAATTTATTTGAGTATACTTATTCATAGTATATATTTAATTACCCTCCAACACTCAGCACTGATAATTTATAAAGTATTTTAAATGCTAATAGTATTAGCTGTAAGTCTAAATCTTGCCGTTTCCTGCGAGACATAGAAGGGTACAGTTTTTAAGTGGTTTTGTTTGTCATTGTTCCCCTTTCGTGGTTTCACTTTGACTACTGACCTAGTTTTGTTTTGTTCCTTTTGTTTGCTTTTTCTAACTGTATTGAGTTTTAGTTCTGAATCCTATGGATTTTTGAAAGTATCGGCTATGCCATTTCAGTCACATTAGTATACGACATAAGTTATGTCTGGTAACGGAGAACAGGTTCATATTGGACCTATTTGTACCTTCTTTCTAAGGTTTTTACTGCCAATGTACTTGCATGAACTTTATGATGAACATAATGATTTTTATGTCCAGGTTTGGAGCACTCCTCTTTAGCGGTTTTAAATGTTGATGATTTTTTTAAAAGCTGCACTAATTTAGATTTTAAACAAGATGTTACATAGTGTCTTAGTGATTGACCGATCTGCTCATATTGTCTTATTGTTTTTGCTATTGGTTATTTTATTTGAAATGTCTATGGTTTTTGCCCTGGAACATCCAGTGAACTGCTATGCTGCTTAAAATGTTATCGTGGCCAAAACCTGTTAAACCTGAAGTTTAAAAGCTCTTCGAACGACTAACATTTCTTATTCTTCTCAGGTGTTCTGGATGGGATCCAGAAGCGCTTTGTGTTTTGCAGAACCACGGCTGAATAACCATAGTTGACTCCTTCTCTCCGTAATAGGTTGGATCCCGCCGACTGACACCTTGCGTCAATGCTAACACTGTTTGTTTGATTTGCAGGTCCTGTGAGAACACAATTGACAAATCTTTCTTCATCTTGATAATTCAGTCAATTTTGCAGCATGGTTTTGGACCTCAAACACCCTTGGCCAGACTTCTCCTTCTTCCAACCTCTTTCCCCCCCCCCCCCAAACCTCCGAGGTTGGCGTTGACTCAGTTGAGGTGTGTTGTTATTGTGGTGGTTGTTGCTGCTCTTAACCCTCTGTATCAAGCAGGGGCCTTGCCTGGATTACCTTTGTTTGTTAGCCCAATGGATGGAGGTTAACATCTCTGTGACGACACCCGGGGGTCACAGATCAGACACACTTAAAGCCACTCGCTTCCACTCCACCCAACTCATGCCAGCTATGCTCGGCATTCAAATGTTTGGTTGGATCGTGGAAAAGGTACTACACTGATTTCTTGTGCGGTGTGATATTGTCAAGCACTGGGGGAAAAAACGGACTTGAATCGTTGAAAGAAGTACCAAAATGTATGTTTCACATTTGTGTTGGAAGACATGTTGATCCGTCGAGATTGTTCAACCCCAGAGTTTGTGATGCGATGTTGTTGTTTAAGAACTTCAGTGTTTTGTCCGTGAAATGTTTGCCTGTGATGCGTTTGTACACTGAATATTGATGCAACACGTTGAACAGTTAAAATGATTTTTACGAAATATACAAGCTACAATGTAACTTTGTTGACTAGTTAAGTGATTCTTACCTAAATAAACACTTTTAAATGTATTTCGTCTTTTGTTTTTCTTGAAATAACTTTCAGATTGAAGACTGTGGGGTGTCTAGAGTGATGAAGATAATAGTAATAGTATAAAGAGCTTACTAGAAGCAGATAAGAAATATGCTAAAGTTAGGCTTATACACATATTTCTATGTTATTACCACTTCCTTTGAAGATTGTGGTTATGTACTCTTTCATGTGTTCTTTTGGGGCTCTGTGGCTTTTTCCAAGTTACTACCAAGCATCTACAGTGTTGTAGAGACACCTAGTGGTTGGTGGAAACATTAGATGCAACCCATCAAAACAGTTTCCACAAACATTTTTATGGAAACATCCATTTTCAAGCAGCCATAATTTAATCTGCCATTGCGGCAACATAACCCCTATGAAACCAAGTTGTGTTTTCAGAAATGCCAGACGATTGCTCATGTTGCAAATGTCACCAATTGTTGAAACGGTTGTTCAAACTGCAGCAGGCAGCAGTCAGACATGAGGCCTACACAGGGATTAGAGGGCTTTATTTACCTGCTCTGTGGAATGCTTTCGCTCAGCCGCTTTTGTATCTGCCAGAGACCCAAGGTCAACGCTCTGGAGGAGACGTGCCACATTGTCCCTCCCAAGTTTCCACCTCACAATATCAACAACAACACACAATGTAGGTGACTCGAGAGAAGGAAGTGAAATTCCTAGTCGTGTTGCAACAGTGTTCAGACTTCAGAAACCTTGCAGTGGCCCTACCTCTTTTTGGAGACTTAAGGGGCATTTACTCTTTCCCCCCCCCCCCATCCCCCATTTTTATTTTTGTCTGTTTGCTCTTACTCTCTGCTCAGTATAAGATGTAGAGCGCTGCTCAGTAGTACAGCATTACACATCAAATCAAATTTTATCGGTCACATATATACACATTTAGCAGATGTTATTCTGGGTGTAGTGAAGTGTTTGTGTTCCTAGCTCCAACAGTGCAGTAATATCAAACAATACCCAAGAATGACAAATAAAAAACATGTTTTTAGAAATGTTAGCAAATTTATAACAAATAAAAAAACTGATATCACATTTACGTAAGTATTCAGACCCTTTACTCAGTACTTTGTTGTCTTGGGTATTACGCTACAAGCTTGGCACCCCTGTATTTGGGGAGTTTCTCCCATTTTTTTTTCTGCAGATCCTCTCAAGCTCTGTCAGGTTGGATGGGGAGTGTCACTGCACAGCTATTTTCAGGTCTCTCCAGAGATGTTTCATCAGGTTGAAGTCCGGGTTCTGGCTGGGCCACTCAAGGACATTCAGAAACTTGTCCCTAAGCCACTCTTGCATTGTCTTGGCTATGTACTTAGGGTCTTGGTCCTGTTGGAAGGTGAACCTTCGCCCCAGTCTGAGGTACTGAGCGCTCTGGAGCAGATTTTCATCAAGGATCTCTCTGTATGTTGCGCCGTTCATCTTTCCCTCGATCCTGACTAGTCTCCCAGTCCCCACCAATGAAAAACATCCCCACAGCATGATGCTACCACCACCGTGCTTCACCGTAGGGATGGTGCCAGGTTTCCTCCAGACATGATGCTTGGCACTCAGGCCAGAGTTCAATCTTGTTTTCATCAGACCAGAGAATCTTGTTTCTCATGGTTTGAGAGTCCTTTAGGTGACTTTTGGCAAACTCCAAGTGGTCTGTCATGTGTCTTTTGCTGAGGAGTGGTTTCAATCTGGCCACTCTACCATAAAGGCCTGATTGGTGGAATGCTGCAGAAATGGTTGTCCTTCTGGAAGGTTCTCCCATCTCCACAGAGGAACTCTATAGCTCTGTCAGAGTGACCATCGGTTTCTTGGTCACCTCCCTGACCAAGGCCCTTCTCCCCCGATTGCTCAGTTTGGCCAGGCGGCAAGCTCTAGAAAGAGTCTAGGTGGTTCCAAACTTCTTCCATTTAAGAATGATGGCGGCCACTGTGTTCTTGGAGACCTTCAATGCTGCAGAAATGTTTTGGTACCCTTCCCCAGATCTGTCCCTCGACACAACCTTGTCTCGGAGCATTACAGACAATTTCTTCGATCTCATGGCTTGGTTTTTGCTCTGACATGCACTGTCAACTGTGGGACCTTACAGGTTTGTCCCTTTCCAAATCATGTCCAATCAATTAAATTTACCACAGGTGGACTCCAATCAAGTTGTAGATACATCTCGAGGAGGATCAATGGAAACAGGATGCACCTGAGCTCAATTTCAAGTCTCATAGCAAAGGGTCTGAATACTTATGTAACTAAAGTATTTGTTTTTTATGTTTTATAAATTTGCAAAAATGTATAACCTGTTTTCACTTTGTCATCAGTGGGGTATTGTGTCTAGATTGATGAGGAAAACATTTAATTTCATCCATTTTAAAATAAAGCTGTAACATAAATCATGTGGCTATATAGACCTTTTTATTACCGTTGATTCAGGTTAATATGCCTACCGCACTTTATTCAAGATTTGATCCCTCAGTTTAGTATTGGTGATCAGCCTCTGAAAGTCATTTCTTTTCTGTTACCTTTCGGTTAAACACTTTATATGAAAGGGGGTATACATAACACTATATGAAACCACCTTTTGAGTGTTTCAGTATTAAGTATCATTCATAACACATTAATTCAACATAACTCATAAGTCCCCTCAAATAAAACATTATTCATCCATTTTACAACTGAAATGTGTATTTTTAGTGTCACAGTACCCAATCTCCTGAAACACTTCACATAACCAGTTAGGAGCAGCACAGGGTCAGCCTTAAAGGGGTACTTTGGGATTTTGTCAATAATACCCTTTATCAACTTACCCAGAGTCAGATGAACTCATTGATACCATTTTTATGTCTCTTGAGTGCAGTTTTAAGGAAGTTGCTAACTAGCGTTAGCGCTATGGTATATACCAGAATGCCAGCAGTTACCATAGACTTCCAGTCAATGCACTAACATTAGTTAGCAACTTCCTTCAAACTGCACGCAGACATGAAAATGGTAATCACGAGTTCATCTGACTCTGGGGAAGTAGATAAAGAGGCTTCATTGCCAAAATCCTGAAGTATCCCTTAAAGACATTACCCCTATAACAGTTAAGAGGGTTAAATGCCATGCTGAAGGCCACCATGGCAGTAGGGGATGGCACCAGCCCTGGGTGTGTTATCTTTCAAATACATAAACTAGCTGTGCTTGATTGAGCTTTCCTGGCGCAATGGAATAGTCACTAAAGTGCAAACCCCACCTGACCCTCTGGCACTTCAGGAAGGCTCATTGAAAAGCTCCCAGTAGTTGAAAGATTTCAAATAATATTTGATCCCAGGTCTGGATGCCACCTGATCAATTGTTTGCTGCTGTAATGCTGTGAAAAGCATATTTAGCTGAGACCTGAAGCCTTATATTACATCCACAAACTAATGCCTAACCCTACCCTTGAACTCAGCAGGCTAACACAGTCTTGTGGTACGCAAGAGACCCGGGTTTGAACCAACATAATTAGTAACAGCAGCAACCATCTGGCTTAATCCTTCCAGATTATTTTATTTACGGAACTTTTTTGTACACTAATGAAGAGGGACTTTTATTTTGAAGACCCTTTATGAAGGATGTTGAATAAATCTTGTATGAATAAAACTGAAATGTAAAAGGTGTTATGAATGCCTTATGCATACCACCTTCATGTAAACAAGTGTTACCAACCTTCCTCACCTGGTGTGTTTGTGGAACGCATTCCTAATATTGAGTTGCACCCCCCCCCCCCCCCCCCTTTGCCCTCAGAACAGCCTCAATTTATCGGGGCCTGGACCCTACAAGATGTCCAAAGCGTTCCACAGGGATGCTGGCACATGTTGACTCCAATGCTTTCCACAGTTGTTTCAAGCTGGTTGTCCTTTGGGCGGTGCACCATTCCTGATACACACAGGAATCTATTGAGCATGAAAAACCCAGCAGCGTTACAGTTCTTGACACAAACCGGTGCACCTGGCACCTACTACCATACCCCGTTCAAAGGCACTTCAAATGTTTTGTCTTTCCCATTCACCCGCTGAATGGCACACATACGCAATCCATGTCTCAATTGTCTCAAGTCTTAAACATCCTTCTTTAACCTTTCTCCTCCCCTTCATCTACACTGATTGAAGTGGATTTAACAAGTGACATCAATAAGGGATCATAGCTTTCACCTGGATTCACCTGGTCAGTCTGTCATGGAAAGTGCAGGTGTTCTTAATGTTTTGTAAACTCAGTTGCCTTCAGTAAGTATTCACACCCCTTGACTTTTTCCACATTTTGTTGTGTTACAGCCTGTATTTAAATTTGATTCATTTAAGATTGTGTGACACTGATCTACACATACATACTCCACAATGTTAAGGTGGAATTTTGTTTTGAGAAATGTTTACAAATGATTTACAAATTAAAAGCTGAAATGTCTTGAGATAATAAGTATTCAACCCTTTTGTTATGGCAAGCCTAAATATGTTCAGGAGTAAAAATGTGCTTAACAAGTCAAATAAGTTGCATTTACTTACTCTGTGTGCAATAATAGTGGTTAACATGATTTTTGAATGATCACCCCATCTCTGTACCCCCACACATACAATGAATTATCTGCAAGCTCCCTCGTTCAATTAGTGAATTTCAAGCACACATTCAACCACAAAGACCAGGGAGATTTTCCAAAGCCTCACAAAAAAAGAGCACTTATTGGTAGATGGGTAAAAAATTTAAAAAGCAGACACTGAATAATATCCCTTTGAGAATGGTGAAGTTAATCATTACACTTTTGATGGTGTATCAATACACCCAGTTGCTACAAAGATACGGGCGTTCTTCCTAACTCAGTTGCTGGAGAGGAAGGAAACCGCTCAGGGCACTGAAGGAATACTGCGAAAAAATATGTCAAAGAAATTCACTTTTTATCCTGAATTCAAAGCATTATGTTTGGGGCAAATCCAACACCAAACAACACTGAGTACTACTCTTCATATTTTCAAGCATCATGTTATGGATATGCTCGTCGTCGGCAATGACTGAGTTTTTTTTAGGATAAATATAAACTAAATAGAGCTGAGCACATGCAGGCAGAATCCTAGAGGAAAACCTGGTTCAGTCTGCTTTCCAACAGACACTGGGAGACAAATTCACCTTTCAGCAGGACAATAACCGAAAACTCAAGGCCAAATATACACTGGAGTTGCTTACCAAGACGACATTGAATGTTCCTGAGTGGCCTAGCTACAGTTTTGACTTGAATTGGCTTGAAAATCTATGGCAAGACTTGAAAATGGCTGTCTAGCAAAGATCAACAACCAACTTGACAGAATTTGGCAAGTTTTTAAAAGAATAATGGGCAAATATTGTACAATCCAGGTGTACAAAGCTCTTAGAGACTTACCCAAAAACACCCACAGCTGTAATCACTGCCAAAGGTGATTCTAACATGTATTGAATACTTATCTAATCAACATATTAGTGTTTTATTTGTCATTCATCTTTTATAAAATGTAGAATTTTTCTTCCACTTTTACATGAGTATTTTGTGTAGATCATTGGGGGGGAAAGAAAATTACATACATTTTAATTCCAATGTGTAACAACAAAATGTTTTAAAAAATCAAGGGGTGTAAGTACTTTCTGAAGGCACTGTTTATGTCAAATATATGTCATATATGATGCATGCCAAATTACCATTGCACCACTTTCTCAGCTAGAGCCTTTTATAGAACAAGACCAGCAATTTAGCATTTACATTTACATTTACATTTAAGTCATTTAGCAGACGCTCTTATCCAGAGCGACTTACAAATAGCATCAGCAATCTCACCTACAGTTTAGTCTCCTGGGACATTCTACCAATTTACCTAAAGTTATATTCCTTCCTATATGCTGCTGGTCCGTCTTTTCTACTCACTCCTTTATAGGAATAGTAAATAAAGAATATTTAGACAGTTGAGAAGGTCAATGTGACGTTTTTAATCGTGATGGTGTTGCACCCCAGATTTAATTCATGGAGAGATGACGCTTGTTTTTCTTTGCTCTGTCTGTCGCCTGTGTACGGAAACATTTCAAATGCCTGATCCACATGGTGTCGCACTTGCACACGTTAACAGATTGACTAAAGACCGTTTTTATTGTGTAGAGTCCAAATCTGCGGATTTCATTCCTATCAGTCGGTGCCCAATCACATCGATTTGATTAATATCGATAATCGAATGGGTAATGATGACCAGGAGATAGAGACTTTGAAGGTTGACATGTTCAATAGCTTTTACCTTAAATATAAGCGAAATAATTTGCCAGCCTATCTTTCAGTTGTATGACCATGTGTAAAGTAAATATTGACTTCTAAACAATGTGTAGACTAGGTTCTTCAGCGTGATGAGGACTGCAGCTAGAAAGACTTCCAATAACTCGCCATTGTCTGAGGACATCAGTCGTTGTTTGTTGAATTGACAGGCATTTGTGTATTGTGTGGCAGTGAAATCTTCATAAGCAGTCAGGTCATTGAGCAAATATCTGATTTAACGACGTTTCCTGTAAATGGATTTGCCGCTATGCTCACAGTCTGCAAGCAGTTTTAGGGCTAACAAACACGGTCCTGTTTAATCTGTCTGCAAGTTTTTCAGAAGTTATTTGCGAAAGGCTAACCTCGTTAAATGTGACATGGGGTCTCTACATTTCGCAGGCAGACATTGGGCAGTTCAAAGCAGAGGAATCCCTGCACTTTTACCTCAATATGTTAAACTTCACATTTCATTTGAGAAAAAAATCAACGTAATTCATAGCTATATAGAACTATTCCATGGGTTGAGTCAAAAACGCGCGTAACTCGAATTTTAGAAATGCATTGGTGTCAAAATCAAATTTGCGCCAAGGTTATGCAATTGAAGCAGCATTTCGAATTCTAGATTTTAGTAGAAGTAATATTAATTTCATTTTGATAGTCTTTTCTTATGTACCCAGAATGTCAATTTACAAGAGCTACTGGAAAAAGACATGTAACAACTGCAGGTTTGAATATTTTCTTTATCTCATTTTGTAATAAACATATAAATAATAAACTCTAGACATTTTTGACACATCGCCCTGTTATGAAAGTTAACTGGAACGCTATTATATACTATCCAAACTGTGCATCTGCCGCATGTTATTTCTATAAAACTATTTCCCTATTACAAAATATGAAAAGAAAAATACATTTTAGTACATTTACAGGAGTTACTTTTTAATTTATTCAACGAAACGTTTTGTTCTGTACTACTTAAACTGTTACTGAATTGTCAGAATGTGCATTTCAAATTTTCTAAAAGAAAAATTGAAAAAAGAAATACAACAAAAGCTGAGGAAATAATTATACGAGGCAGAATATCTGTCCCAATCTGACAATTTAAATGAAACGTTTCCAAAATAATACAATTCTTAATAAACAAAACAGTACAAGATTTCCAAGACTTTTCCCAACTATTTAAATTAAAATATATTCTCGTATCTTACACTATTTCAAATAACGAAATGTGATTCGGTAACGATCTGTCAAAATCAAATTTACAATTCTGTGTATAAAAATATAATTTATGGACCCCCACGAAGTTTGTTTATCCCCAAAATATATCAGTCAGTTGCACATAATATGCACAGAACATTGCAACCTGTCAAGAAGTTTGCTCCTTTTACATGGTCTTCTTTTTCTTTGTGGTTTACTTGGAGATATACAAAAATAGATTCTGCACAATTTTGCTGGTCACACCGTTTTAGGATCCATCCGTGTGATACCAGCCAGTTCACATGAGAATAAATTATTCAAAGAAAACTTTTAAGGCTCCATTCATTCTTTAAAAGGGACACACATGTACAAGTCACTGAAATAAATATCCCAACTTCGCTGGGGGCTTTGTATTTTTCATTCTACTATTGTTTATTGTCTTATTTTGCTTTGCTTCAACTTGAGT
Source organism: Salmo salar (assembly GCF_965601325.2). Taxonomy (NCBI): domain Eukaryota; kingdom Metazoa; phylum Chordata; class Actinopteri; order Salmoniformes; family Salmonidae; genus Salmo; species Salmo salar. The sequence continues at coordinate 27,351,068 of NC_138309.1, read as the reverse complement.
TTATTGACATCCCCAGTGGGTGAAGCGCGTGGCTATCCAAGAGCCACGTTCCTAATTGATATAGAATTTTGGAGTACCAGTGCACTCCGTCCTCATGTAAGGTGGCGTTGGGCATGGAGTAGTCTTTCGGGGATAGCAACGAGGACAGCCAGTAGCTCAGTCTGACAGGTGCAAACGCCCAGTGCGCTAGATTATGGTCTTCAATTACCGCGTAACATGACGCAAGCACCTGATCAACAACGATGGTTCCTTGAACAGTCACCGGAGCAAAGGACCCCTCGTGCTCCTCCATGTAAATCCGTCCCACGGTGACCGACTTCAGTTGGTTAAGCAAATCATCAAAGACAACCACCTTTTGTCCAGGTTTGACTTTGCTCGCAAATACTGCTGACATGCTGTGGAGATCATCCGTTGAGTTGTTGACCAAGAAGAGGAGATGTGCAGCAGTAAGGGTAATTTTCTGAGCCGGTTCTTTAGTCTCTATCACATAAAATACTCGTCTAGTTGACGAGTCCTGGTCCATGAACATGATGAAGTCGCTGTATGCGAGGTCCCCATCACTGTTGGCACCTAGCACTTTGTCGCCAACTCTGAGGTTTTTCACTGCCTTCCTGCTTCCATCTTTGAGAGTCACCGAAGCGGTGCCTGGGAAGCAGCCGCCTGATTTGGCAGCAACTGAGTTTTCTGTTGAAATAAAATATTGTATTAGTGATGGTGAATATGATTGTAAATATACATTATATCCATATACTAGGCTATTTTATCTCCCCGTGAAAGCAGGACACGTTTTGGGCTCACCACTGTGGAACATATGCAGCCTATAGTGCATGTGCCTATAGGTCTATGAATGAACCACTGTCACATATAAGCCTATTGGCTATATCCACACGTTTTAAAGAAAAGAGGAATGAAAATTGTGATTTTGGTCCATATCTCTCATTAAAACGAACTTTAACTCAACATCATAGAGATTGCATTGTATGTTCCCGCATATAAAACATGGTGCCATATGCTTTCATTTGGCATAACGTGAATGTGGAACTCCTTCACAAAAAAACGTATTGGTTGCTTCTCATTGTGTGAGATGAGAAAACTGAAAGCTCTGGCTCCTCAAACGTTAATTAAAAACCAATAAAGAGCTGACATTGTCATTCTAAATCAGCTTGTGGACAGAGCCACTCTTGGAAAAGAACATTTACGCCTTTCCCAGCTACTCTTCCCATATTTGCTCAGGTGCAGAAACCTCTACGTGACAATTCACACACATAGCCTACTCAGAAAAAAACAAGAGCGCCGCAAACACTATTTACCCAGTGGAGCCACTTTTCCAAGCCTCTCAAGACGTAGATTTGAATTTAAATGAGGACCCAGACTCTAAATGCTTGCAGTCGACCAACATCAATGTCCCTTCTTTTTACCACTTCTCCCCTGCTTTGTTGTCAATCTTGATGACAATAATTCGGGTCTTGGGACTGGGAGAACCCTTCACATTCCGATCTCCAGGATCACAGTCAGTAAACACACACATCCACAGAATAGAACCGTCCCGCTCTGAATTTATGCATCTAATCTTCTTTTAAGATTCCGAGGCATGAAATAAGGTGACAATTGAAAACCTGATTTGCCCCTAACGAATTCAACTTTGCTAAGTCCAAATCCCTTTGGTAAAGTCACATGACCCCTAATGACACGGACTATATGATCTCAACGCGTGTGTGTTGCATTTTAAATCTAAGATTTTTCCATTCAATTCTAAACGAATATGTGCTCCACAGGAAGAATAGGCCTACGTTGATTTCCATAAGGCTTTTAGGAAAATCAAGAGATGATTTTAACCCAAAAGATTTGTCTAAAGTAGGCCGATTTTGGTCAAATTCATTAAGCTGCACATTTTGACGGACAACACTGACGCAAACATAGGCCTAGAATAGATGATTTCGATCGACAGATAATAATCTAAACATGTAATGTATTTAGTTCAACTCAAATAGCCTTCTCTTGACCTGCAGTGGTTTTGAATTCCATAGCCTATCAGTTGAACAATGAAAATACTTTTTTCCATATATGCAATGGTATTTTATGAGTGTGGGAATATGTTTTGTGATATAAATGGTCGTGGTTCCATCGAAGAGACAGTGTGGGGCGATATAAGATCATAAAATAGCTGATATGCATTAACAATGAACAAGCAGCAAACACCCATATAAATAACACGACTACTATGAAATACACATATAAATATATATTAAATATGGATATGAAAGGATAAAAGATCACGACATAACGAGTGTTAATAACAAGAGAACAGCGAGAGGACACATTGTGTAGAATTCTGACCTAGAAGGGGGTTGCCTAACGAGATAGCATCAAATAACATCATAGTTGTTTATTTCATTCCAATAATAAATGTTAATTCATTATCTAGCTGGAGTAGCCTATATTGTAAAAAAAATATATATATATATACAAAAAAATGTATAATGAGGCGGAAAACGTTATCACGTTTTCCAAGATATTGTATCTTTCCCATTCACGTTCGTTTTTGATGTCAGTGATGGCTACCAACATCTTTTTGACTTGACACCCTACCTGCTTTGACAGAGCAGTGGATGTGGGCCTTGGACTCGTAGTAGACCCAGTCGAACCCAGCCTCCACCGCTAGTCTGGACAGCGTGCCGTATTTGCTCTTGTCTCTATCGGAGGTCGTGATATCCACTGCCCTTCCCTCGTAGTGTAGCGACTCTTCGAAATGGTGCCCATCCTCGTCCCAGCCCTCGGTGACGCGGAGCTTTACCCCTGGCCACTGGTTCATGACAGAGATAGCCAGGGAGTTCAGCTTGTCTTTACATCTCTGGGGGAAGGAGCATGGAAGTTAGTCTATTACGATATATCAAATTCACTAATCATGCTCACCAGATGCCAATACCCTCCTGTAGGCTATATCAGGCCTGTGTATTAAGCCTACATTAGGCTCATATTTGATATATGATATTTAAGTGTTATGTTCCAGACAGCGTATATTCATTCATTGGCTCTTGATCTTAAACTTAATTCACAAGCCTGAAGGTATGTGATTTTGTAGATGCATGATTGGAGGCCAAAACCATTATCCTATAGAGTTGACATGATATAGTTCGTCTTCATATCTGCACTTTGTGGACCAGAGACCAGGATTGATCTGAAACAAGGTACACACACCACCACCACACCACTGGTTTATGGATGACATAATACAAATCACTCAAATAGTTAACATTTCACATCCCATTACATCTGGGGAACCAGACTATTCCACACTAAAGTTCCTCCATCTATTGTCCTAGATAGTGATGCGATTGGATATATGCCTACACACAACAATGGGAATGGTTTGTTTGAATAAGCTCGAATATTCTGTGTGAAGAGCAGAGTCAGAGGGCACAATGTCAAATAGAGAAGCTTGTGATGAAAAATTGATAAGGCATTGCATTCGCTTCACTGGCCTAAAACATATAGATTTGGTCCTTGGAAAGATGCGACCGCTCAATGGCCTATTTGTACTCTCTCCCAATATGCTACAACGTGATAGACTGTCCAATAAAACAAAATGCTGGAATTAATTACATATTTGAAATGCATCAGAATTGAGAAAAATATAGAACTATATTGAAAGCAAGAGTCTTTAGTAAGACGTGTGTTTTATTTGAATAAATAACTGATATTGAGTAGTCCTTTTATAATTGAGTTATAAAACAGTTGTCTTATATTGGAATGTTGCACTTCCTAACCTATCTAGGGACCCTTAGTGGAGATGCTTGGCCTCCTCCAAGACAACTCTGCTCGACACTTAACCAATATGTCAAATAAAACATTACAAAGAGTCTTTTCACCGCAACCAGAGGGAACGTTTCATTATTCTTGTCCCGCAAGTTCTTGGGACGTGACAGGACTACTCAACTGGAGGTGATTTGGTTTTCTTCCCTAAAGGGCTAACTATCTGTATAGAGCTAGTAAGCCCCCCCCCCCCCCCCCCCCCCCAGCCCTCCCCTCACACACACATCCCTAGCATGGGCCACCACTCTCCATCCTCTTTCGTTTGTTGGTAAGGATCCCCAATGCTGGTCATATGGTTAGCCTACCAGTGATATCGCAATTAGCCTAACCTGTCTTTCCTGCGAGACGTCAAAACAAACCAATATACTCGCACTTGTAGCAGGCAGTGGGTAGAAAAATGCCAAGGGACCATGCCAAAAAAACCTTTCCTGCACATTCTGAGTAGGACTGCCGGAGCCAAGAGCCGTGAAGCCTAAACTATTTATTAATTCATTGGGTCGTGTGCCGCAAATCCAGCCAAATTCTGTTCAACCACCGTGAAGCCCAGCAGGATCTCTCCGCTGGCGCTTTGTCCTCAGACTAAAAGTTTTTCAACAAGCCTCGCCCGCAGTCTGCCTCTTAATCTTCTCACAAATGAATTGGTTAGAGGAAACACTTATCATGTACCTGTCAGTGCAAACAACCCGCTGGTCCGTCTCAATTTCGCTTCGTTTGTGGGGCTATATTCAGTTCCCATTAAGCTGTGCTCGCTACAGACGACCATGTGACGTTTTTATTCGCGACAGAAACGTCCGGGACTGCTTCGCTAAAAATGTCTGTAAAGCGACGACCTCGTTAACTTTCCCAGAATGAACTGTCTTTGTAGTTGTTAGGGGGCTGCTTGGTTAACCCGCTTACTCAAAATGAGTTGGCGCAGCCAGGGGACATCACGCTTTTATAGTCGTCATCACTTTAAATGGAGTATGATTTACACAGGGAACCACAAAATACAGACGTCTAATCCCCATTGAAATTACACTTTGTTTAAACAGTTGTGAGACTGAGCTCTATTCCAGCTAGGAATCCATCCCATAGTTTACAACTGTCAGTGCACCTGTGCACCCACAGTGCGTCAGCGCCTTCTCCACGACAGCCCACTGGATTGACCTTTACGCACAACAGCCATTCAATATAGAAGATGGCAAACATATTCTAGATGCTAACCATTAGCTCTTCATATTATTCAGATACTACGTTCGTAGGCTGTAACAATCTCTCTAACTCATGATGTGGTTGCAGGTGCATCTCGTCGTTAGGGCTACGCAGTGCGCCACTAAACAGCACATACTTTAAGTACTCCATACTTAACACATGTTTTGTCTGTTGAACTTTGTTTATGCGTCCTCTTCTCATTGACCAAAGGTCATAAATTCAAATGCTCCCGCATAATGTAGGCTGGATGTCAGGTCGTGTTAAATGAATGGAGGGAGGGGGCATATTCCCACTGGGATGTTTGTCTATGAGCCTCCTTTTGCCTTGCCTGGTCTATATCTATAGCAAATATGTAATATTAAAAATATTTCACATTTCTATGAATTATAGCCTAGCACAAAATATAAAACAGTGAGCTTATTTTGCTATTAATATGTTGTTGTTTTTGTAAATTGTTTGGCGCATTTTTTTATGCAGTGATAACATAATACACCAAAATACATCCTCGACTTTCAGACCAATAAAGAAGGACGGTAAATGGAGATGAAAGCGCACGGTGTGTCAAAAAAGTGGAGACTTTGGCACAATTCCCTGTTCAACCACATCTTTAACTGGCAGTGGCCGGAGGGCTATAGACAGAATAGAAGGTTATATCTCTCACTCTAGCCTCCATTTGAAGTGTGATAACGTATAGGCTATATTAGAGGAAGGGAAGGGAGCGTTTAGAGATATGTTGAGACTGCACGCAGGGTAGGGTGAATATTTAATCTAAGCTCGTGCCCATGTCGCGGTACACGGTTCAGGGAGTCTGGCGCGCGCGCCTCCATCATCACACTCCTTCAGGTTCAGTGGCATTTTAAGGTGGCCGGACTGAAGTAATAGACGTTCTTATTAAAATAGCAACACAGCATTTGCAAAATACTTGCAACAGACACCCAATATAGGCTAACAGCAGGTGGAAATCAAGTAACCCCATGGGTGAGAGAAACGTGCTTTCCAGACTGCATTTCTGATCGATATGTTTATGGACAGTGCAAGATAGCCACCCAGAATCGTATAAAGAAATCACAGACAAGGATTCGACAGAGGGAAATCTGATTCACAGAAATTACAATGCTTGTTTGCCACTAATGCAGCCTTTCCAAAGCAAATGCATTACCGGAGGCGCAGTCGGTGCAGCTTGCTATATCATTGCACTAATTGGCCGCGTCCCACCCATTTTTTAAGTAGTGATAGTGTTCATAACATTCTCAAAGAAATGTCAATGTCTTCATGGGCCGATAAACACTATACTGCGAAAGGGTGAATAACAGTATGCAAGAAAATGTCTGAATGCGCCAACCATGCATACATAAGGCCACTGTTTTAGTCATATGCCAGATCAGATGACTGAAATGAAAGATTTAAAACAAGATGTAATCTAAATCTTTAACGGTGCAATTGCGGAATATCCGAATGCTATAGTATTGCATAAATAACCGATGTGCGACTGCACAAGGCCTTGATACAAATATAGATATGAGAGGACCACATAAATATTTCAAATAAACTGCCACAATCATGAAGGCCGAGTGTCCTACTGGTCTGCCAGTATGTCATGTCTCGGGTTTGATTATGAAAGCCTTACCCATGCAGGACCTAATCAAAAGTGCAATGCTCTGAGATTGAAACGGAACCTTTTCACACATCTATAAAAATAAAAAAACAGACTTGAGACCTAAATATGTATATGTATTTGTTTGTGGTGCGCAATCTGCATCCAATGTGAAAGGTTATGTTACACAGTGTCATAAAAGATGCGAGGCATTAAAAAGGTAGGCTATTCATTTTACCTGAGTCATGAGCCGGTCCGCACCGGTGTTCTCTTCATCCTTAAAGATAATGTCAGTATTGTAATTGGGAGTCAGTTCTTTAAATCGCTCGGAGTTCCGCGTGATCTTGCCTTCGTATCTGCCACTGGCCCCTAGGGTCTTCTCCGCGACGTTTGGGATGAACTGTTTGTACGCAAGAGGTGTCAGCTTCTTCGGATGTCTTCTCCTACCGTAGCCCCTGCCCGGTCCACAGCCCATCCCAGAGGACACCAAGGACAAGCAGATTAACCCGACCAGAACGATTCTCGTCAACAGCAGCATTTCGTCCATACAATCTAAATTACTCGGAGCCTCAGTGTGTTATCAACCAGCGGCCGTTTGTTTCTATATCTCTCCTCCTCGCGCCGCTGCTTCCACAATGTCCTTGTCTCCTCCTCTAGTTCGTCTGTAGGCTACGGTGCCCCCCGATCACTACCGTGGCAGGTGCGGAAATGAACGCCTCTGCAAAATGATAACGGAACACATCGAAGGGGAGACGTTGCTGCGTGGGTAAAAAGTGAGAAAATTAACAACGGAATCTCTGCGCAGTCGAGCTACAGCCGCTTGTGCGAGCAGACCGCGTTTACTGCTATGTATTATAGCACCGATCTATGGCAGGGGAGGGACCTGATTGGTTCGCCTAGACAAACCCTTCTGATGTTATCACACAAAAGAGTAAAAAAAAATCTTTAAAGATTTTTTCTACCTGAAGGGTGGGTTTAGGGGAGGGGCTGCACTCCATGGGAAAACATAAATTACACCTTTTCTCTCTCCTCTGTTCCTAAAGCGATTCCCAGTTGAGGAAAAACCCAACTCGTAGCCTATAGGCCTATGTTGTTATGTTATGTGACTTAGTGTGGGTGATTCGAATGTTGTGTCTAGAATTATTAGAATTATTACTTAGGTACATATTGACTTCCCACTCATGGGAAATAGCTTGAAAATGCATGTGCGCGCACGGATGCCCATGGACATGCATATCTCTGACTCTGGGAGTTTTTCACTGTGTAAGAGTCAATATTAGAGCGTCTGGGTCGATAGGCTGCATGAATAAGCCGAAAGTTGTCAAAAAGTTGTACAATTAGTTAACCATATAGCCCAGTATTATTGCTTCTCATATGTATCATTTATTCAGTGCGTAACCGCGCATTTGGATATAGCCTACAAACTAACTTTGGGAAAAATAATGGGTGAGTCACGGATTGAAAATTAGACGGGTCAGGGGGAAAAAAGAATACAGAATATAATTTAGGCTAAACTATGTCCAAATGTCCGTTGAATAAATCATTTGACTCGGGCATGATACCCCTTATTCTAGTTTCAGTATTGTAGATACATTTTCAGTCTGAACAGAAAGTAGCAGGACAAATTGTGTTTCAGTCTGAGATTGCATCAAAAGAGTACATCCTATGGGCGTATATGATATGTCAGTGGATGTGAAAATCCTTGCGTTTATTTTCTTGCATAGAAATACATGAAAAATATAAATGCGCATGACACTGCCATATGCCATGGCGCACACATAGGCTATGTGGATGCATGTCACGCTTTAGAGCCACCGTCCAATTGTTCTTTTAGATACAGCGTCGCATAGAAGCAAGCTTATTTGAAATGGACAAATCTGGCCAATGACGTCTAACTCAAACTCTAATTTTATGTTAATTATGCATGCGTAATGCGCGCTCTCGGTGCGCCTTTCCAAAATTCGCCAAAAGGTAATTAGTGGAACGCCACTTCAAACCACGTGGACACACAAATTATAATAGTAACAAACACTTTTCTTTTACTTTGTTACACCTGTTAATACAAATGTTGAATTACATTTACATTGTTACAGTACACTTACGTTGTGTGGAAGCATAGGCTTGTAAATACAGGTTCAGATTTTTAGCCTTAGATCTAGGGGAATTCCTTAGCAACAAACACTTAAAAAAAATCCTATTTCAACCTTACTCCAAACTAGTAACATCCTATTATGGAATATAATTATGTTTAGGCCTATCTTAATAAATTCCCCAAAGTCAATGGAACCATAATCCAAAACATATGGATAAAATCAGACAGGCACAAAAGGGTGTCCTGGTTTGGGGGGGACTTAGGGTGTTCTGAGGGTGTTATCCCAGGCCTCTCCTTCCTCCCAATCCTGGGCCATTGGTTATTGGAATTGGCTTGTCAAGTGTACACAAACGTGCTGCTGTCTGTTTGGGCCAGGGATCAGACCACAAAGCTTGTCCCCCAAAGTCCACTTCATTGACAGATTAAGCCATGGTAACCACTGTATTCACTGGTCCATAGCAGCAGGCGAGGTATGTGGTAATTGTCTTACTTTCTCTTGTCTTCACATGTTTGCAGGACCGCTCTCAAAGATGGTGGCTGTTTGTCTTGGGAGACATATTAATGCTCTGCTTCTGCTCCTCCATGGCCAGGCCTTTTTTAGCAGGCCCCTTTGCAGATAATGATTTGTTGTCCTCCATTGGATGCTTTTGGAGATGACCAAACCTCCAGTGTTCATCAGTGTCCATTTGATGCTGTATTGCAGACCATATCTGAGATTCACATAGATGGTGATCTTTTTAAATGGCTTTAATCACTATTTTCTGGGTTCATCTTAATAAAAGCCTTGTCTGTGACGTATCAATGAGTGAACCACTCTGGTCTGACACAATATAAAACATTGGGAGAGGCCTTGAAGATCTTGCCAGGATACTGCCACAGTGAATGACCACTGTAAAGGGAATATTATTTTTCTGCACTGATATATGTGTATTACTACATACAAAAGCAACACAGAAAGAATCCAAGGCTTGGTTGAAGAAAAGTAGATTGGGAGGAGCTTTGTATTTAATCACAAAACCCTTTGTTAAGTAAGGAGGTGCTGGGTCGAACAAACAATGGATTACTAATCATTTGGAGATTATTCATTCAAATGTCTATAAATATAAATCATATTTTGTGTCATTACATAATGTGTCCAGGGTGAATTGGTTAACATTGGTATTCAGTATCATAGTGATAATGCAGAAATATGAATAGTTCAGATGAACCTTTATTTGCATGCTAGAATAGGCCTGTAGGTCTTGCTTGTGCTTTGCTTTCCCCACATTCACCACGGTTGTGTAGCACATGAGATGGGGGAGATCCTGCCAACCACAGGAGAGACGGGTTAGGTCTAATTAAAACCTGCTCTGGCTGACCTCCAGCACTGCCAACAATGTGCCAGTGGTTCATGCCAGCTCAGTCAGGGCAGGTGAAGCTACCTACCGCTTAGTGTGCCCAGGAACGTGATGAGGCCCTTGCCAAAAGATGACCAGCGTAACTGGCAGAGCTCCAGATCAAACTGAGATTCCCCCTCTTCAGTGAGCGAGAAAAAAAAAACGTGATTAGCTACGTATAGCTGTGCGCATGCACATCCTTGAAATGCCTCTGTGTTATTTGTTTGCAGAGTGACAGGAGAATCTCAGTCGTCTTGGCAGTAGACACATTTCAGCAGCCGTCAACATGGAAGTCCTGAGTAAACACAGGGAGGACTAGCCTGCAGCTGCAGGAGACGTTCCAAAACCAAGGGCAGTGCTCGGGCTGAGGTCACAGGCAGTGAACAGGAGTTCAGGTATCATTACTCTGAGATATAGACCAAGGCAGGCATTCCAGTGATGCCACCCAGGTACCTCAAAACCACAGGGACAGACGCATGGTGTGGTGGGGATTGGTGAGGCCAGGTGGAGTCCTCACCCTCAGACTCCACCACCACATCCACCCTGGTAGCTGACGCTGTGACGTTACGCTTTGTACCATCGACCGTCAAACCAAAAGGGTACATTACCTCAATCACACGAGGAGAAGAGAAAAAGGCCTCCCTGTAAATGTGTAACATGTAAAAATGGTAAGCAATGTAAATAATGCAGACTGAAGGCCATAAATAATGCAACCTGTACAGACGACTAGGAGGCTGTGCTGCTGCCTGGGCTCCGAGGGAACCAACCAGTCCACTGGAAGCACAGCTGACAACAAGAACACATCCCAGCCCAGCATCTCTTCTCCGGCATCAACACAGCACAGAGGCCATGGCTTCCAGGATGACGTTTCCCCTAGGTACAGATCTAGGATCAGCTTCCCCTCCCCCAATCCTAACCTTAACCATTAGTGGGGGGAAATGCAAAACTGACACAAGTTCAGCATCTATGGGCAACTACACCCTATCCCGAGGCCATGGACAGGGGGTGGTGGTGGTAGAAATGGGGGAGGCGGCGTGAGATATCTGGATGATCTGAACACTGGGGCAGAATCTCAGCAGCATAATATTTATACAGCGGTAGAGACTACCCCATTTAGAGACAGCTCTCATAAATAGTAGAACATATTCACCAGGGACAGCAGAGCAGTAGCAGAATGCCATGCTAACTGCTACCGGGAGTGACACAGCAACATTGAGAATTGTTTGATGAAATCATTAAGGAGGGATTGAGGGCATTATAAATTGTGTAGCGCCGCAGGGCCTGTTGCATGTGATGGATAATCCACTGTGAGAAGTAGTGAGAGGGATGACTCGTCAGTTCTCTCTGTGGCCACAGGCAGTGGCGATGTTAGCATGTAAATCTTGGTGGGGCAAACTCCTCCCTCATTTTTTTTAGATGCATGCCAGCAAAGTCACAACACAACATTAAACAATACATTCATTGCACTATAACGGCGACAAGCAGTGCTCACAAACAGTTAGGCCCTATATAAAGCTGTCCCAACAGCAGAGCTTTCTTTTCAGCACCATGAAGTGAATCCTTACCACTGCTACACCTGGCTATCAGCGGAGCCTTGTCTGGCAGCGAAACAAGTCATTCAGCCTCGTTTACTGCCTGTTTAAAAAACATAGCTGATATGGCTGACCATATCTCCCTGGCGTATTATATCATTTATGCAGTAACATATAAGACATTTTTGGACTCACCTTGTTATGCGCGACGGTCCTTCGTTGGCAAATTCTGTCATCAAAGAAAAAGATTTACAATTCCGAGTTGGATGACCGTTCAAAATTTATTTTCCCTGTCTGACTTCCCAATTGCAATGCTTGCGGTTAGCCACTGTCACCGATTCCCTCCAAACCACTCATTGTTGAATTTGCGATTTCTAACTTGTTGTGTAATGTTTATGTCCAATGGCCGATGAGCACCGATATGTTTTATCTATCATTTATCTTCATTTTTTCTCTTCATATGACAAGGATTAAAAAGGATTTGCCAGTAGATTGTCTACTTGGTTCATGATGATGACGGCTAGCTAAGATTTCGAATGTAAGAAGTTGACGTGATCCGTCCAATCAAAGCTACTGTAGATATAACGTGATTTGGTGTCATTTTATCTGTGTCCAATGACCTTGAGCCTTCTTGGAAGGGCACTTCTAATGTAACTCTATGTATATGTATATATACACTGCTCAAAAAAATAAAGGGAACACTTAAACAACACAATGTAACTCCAAGTCAATCACACTTCTGTGAAATCAAACTGTCCACTTAGGAAGCAACACTGATTGACAATAAATGTCACATGTTATTGTGCAAATGGAATAGACAACAGGTGGAAATTATAGGCAATTAGCAAGACACCCCCAATAAAGGAGTGGTTCTGCAGGTGGGGACCACAGACCAATTCTCAGTTCCTATGCTTCCTGGCTGATGTTTTGGTCACTTTTGAATGCTGGCGGTGCTTTCACTCTAGTGGTAGCATGAGACGGAGTCTACAACCCACACAAGTGGCTCAGATAGTGCAGCTCATCCAGGATGGCACATCAATGCGAGCTGTTGCAAGAAGGTTTGCTGTGTCTGTCAGCGTAGTGTCCAGAGCATGGAGGCGCTACCAGGAGACAGGCCAGTACATCAGGAGATGTGGAGGAGGCCGTAGGAGGGCAACAACACAGCAGCAGGACCGCTACCTCCGCCTTTGTGCAAGGAGGAGCAGGAGGAGCACTGCCAGAGCCCTGCAAAATGACCTCCAGCAGGCCACAAATGTGCATGTGTCTGCTCAAACGGTCAGAAACAGACTCAATGAGGGTGGTATGAGGGCCCGACGTCCACAGGTGGGGGTTGTGCTTACAGCCCAACACCATGCAGGCCGTTTGGCATTTGCCAGAGAACACCAAGATTGGCAAATTCGCCACTGGCACCCTGTGCTCTTCACAGATGAAAGCAGGTTCACACTGAGCACATGACAGACGTGACAGAGTCTGGAGATGCCGTGGAAAATGTTCTGCTGCCTGCAACATCCTCCAGCATGACCGGTTTGGCGGTGGGTCAGTCATGGTGTGGGGTGGCATTTCTTTGGGGGGCAGCACAGCCCTCCATGTGCTTGCCAGAGGTAGCCTGACTGCCATTAGGTACCGAGATGAGATCCTCAGACCCCTTGTGAGACCATATGCTGTTGCGGTTGGCCCTGGGTTCCTCCTAATGCAAGACAATGCTAGACCTCATGTGGCTGGAGTGTGTCAGCAGTTCCTGCAAGAGGAAGGCATTGATGCTATGGACTGGCCCGCCCGTTCCCCAGTCCTGAATCCAATTGAGCACATCTGGGACATCATGTCTCGCTCCATCCACCAACGCCACGTTGCACCACAGACTGTCCAGGAGTTGGCGGATGCTTTAGTCCAGGTCTGGGAGGAGATCCCTCAGGAGACCATCCGCCACCTCATCAGGAGCATGCCCAGGCGTTGTAGGGAGATCATACAGTCACGTGGAGGCCACACACACTACTGAGCCTCATTTTGACTTGTTTTAAGGACATTACATCAAAGTTGGATCAGCCTGTAGTGTGGTTTTCCACTTTAATTTTGAGTGTGACTCCAAATCCAGACCTCCATGGGTTGATAAATTGGATTTCCATTGATTATTTTTGTGTGATTTTGTTGTCAACACATTCAGCTATGTAAAGAAAAAAGTATTTAACAAGATTATTTCTTTCATTCAGATCTAGGATGTGTTGTTTAAGTGTTCCCTTTATTTTTTTGAGCAGTATATATATATTTTATTTGGTATTTTTGGGGGCAGAAAATGTGGGGCTCAAAGCCCCACCTTCCCTGAATGACGGGTCACCACTGACTACAGGGACATACCTGTACTCAAATACCCAAATACAGCACTGGCTGTTTGAGCATGTTCCCCTTACCAGTTGGAGCCGGCATGCAGGATCTCAATTTGCCTCTGATCTGATTGAGTCAAAACAGGTGGCTAATTTCGCCCAATACAGGGATAACCAAGCATGTGGCGAAGCAGAAATAAAGAGGTTGAACAGAGCTTTTGCTGGTCCAAGTCCTTCATGACTGTTCTAAGTCCTCCTAATGTCTAAGGTTTTGAAATCCTGTTTGATGGATTAAGGCTGCAGAATATTCACACACACACACACACACACACACACACACACACACACACACACACACACACACACACACACACACACACACACACACACACACACACACACACACACACACACACACACACACACACACACACACAGCTCTCTGTTATGGTTTGTTAGGGAAAAGGAGGTTTCTTTATTCGACCCAATAGAAAACCATTACCAAGGACAAGGTTAATAGTTTCAAATAGCAGGTCCAGATTCAGGGCTTGAGGGCTTTCATCCTGGCCTGAACCTCTGACAATCTGTAAAGGTGGAACTGGCACACGTATGCCAGCTATCCCACAACCTTTTCCCAGGTGGAATTATTTTTATATCTACAGTACCAGTCAAAAGTTTTAGAACACCTACTCATTCAACTACATTGTAGAATAATAGGGAAGACATCAAAACTATGAAACACATATGGAATCATGTAGTAACCAAAAAAGTGTTAAACAAATCAAAATATATTTTATATTTGAGATTCTTCAAAGTTGCCACCCTTTGCCTTGATGACAGCTTTGCAAACGCTTGGCATTCTCTCATCCAGCTTCATGAGGTGGTCACCTGGACTGCATTTCAATTAACAGGTGTGCCTTGTTAAAAGTTATTTTGTTTGAGCCAATCAGTTGTGTTGTGGAAAGATAGGGGTGGTATAGAGAAGATAGCCCTATTTGGTAAAAGACCAAGTCCATATTATGGCAAGAACAGCTCACATAAGCAAAGAGAAATGACAGTCCATCATTACTTTAAGGCATGAAGGTCAGTCAATCCGGAAAATTTCAAGAACTGCAGTCGCAAAAAGCATCAAGCGCTATGATTAAACTGGCTCTCATGAGGACCGCCACATGAAAGGAAGACCCAGAGTTACCTCTGTTGCAGAGGATAAGTTCATTAGAGTTAACTGCACCTCGGATTGCAGCCCAAATAAATGCTTCACAGAGATCAAGTAACAGACACATCTCAACATCAACTGTTCAGAGGAGACTGTGTGAATCAGGCCTTCATGGTGAAATTGCTGCAAAGAAACCACTTCTAAAGGACTTCTAAAAGAAATACGAGCAAAGGACATTAGACCGGTGGAAATCTGTCCTTTGGTCTGATAGGTGAACGGATGATATGTGTGGTTCCCAACATGAAGCATGGATGAGGAGGTGTAATGGTGTGGGGGTGCTTTGCTGGTGACACTGTCAGTGATTTGTTTAGAATTCAAGGCACACTTAACCAGCATGGCTACCCCAGCATTCTGCAGCGATACGCCATCCCATCTGGTTTGCGCTTAGTGGGACTATCATTTGTTTTTCAACAGGACAATGACCCAACACATCTCCAGGCTATGTAAGGGCTATTTGACCAAGAAGGAGAGTGATGGAGTGCTGCATCAGATGACCTGGCCTCCATAATCACCTGACCGCAACGCAATTGAGATGGTTTGAGATGAGTCAGACAGCAGACTGAAGGAAAAGCAGCCAACAAGTGCTCGGCATATGTGGGAACTCCTTCAAGACATTCCTCTTGAAGCTTGTTGAGAGAATGCCAAGAGTGTGCAAAGCTGTCATTAGGGCAAAGGGTGGCTACTTTGAGGAACCTCAAATATAAAATATATTTTGATTTGTTTAACACCGTTTTGGTTACTACATGATTCCACATGTGTTATTTCATAGTTTTGTAGAAAATAGTAAAAAATAAAGAAAAACCCTTGAATGAGTAGGTGTGTCCAAACTTTTCCCTGGTACTGAATGTCTTTGAATCACTTAATACTATTCAATCAACCTTTTAGCGGAGACAACATTGGTCGTACTTTGCATTGAAAGGATTGATACTGTATGTCTTGTAGGCTTTTCTTTTGAGTTACAATGGAGATTGCACAATCACAGTACCTGGGATTGTAACTCTTAGTGTGTCACAGTGTCTGTAAAGACGTTTTATTTGCTCCCTGTAGCCGCTCCCAATACTTCAACATTAAGCGCCAAGGCTAGACAGGCAAACCCCCATGAACTACGGAGCAGGGTGAACCCAGCACGGGGAGAGGTGGAGGGGCATGGTGTCGTGATTCGGGGGGGGGGGGGGGGATTGAGGGAGTAAGGGAGCAAGGAGGCAAAGAATAGTTCTTCAGGTGTGTCAGAGGAGCCATGTTAGACTATCCAGGTCTTGACTGGGATAATATGTGATGAGGAGAGAAAGTCTCAGGCCTGGTGTTTTTAGCAATGCCACTTCTGTACTATTTCAACTTCAGTCCTAATTCCTACACTGGGAGTCACACAAATACACTGAACTAAGTTCACAAATCTGAACCTATCTATGGCTGCGTTTAGACAGGCAGCCCAATTCAGATATTTTGACCATTCACATCAGGTCTTTTCACATCAGATATGTTTCACAGCTGATCTGGTTGGTCAAAATACTTTTTATTGATCAGAATTGGGCTGCCTGTCTAAACGCATTCTTAGATAGTTTCAGATTTTGTCCGGTTTGGACTGGCCTTGATTTGGCTCAAATGTAAACCAACTGGTAGCCTAGTGGTTAGAGCATTGGGCCAGTAACTGAAAGATTGCTGGATTGAATCCCTGAGCTGACAAGGTAGAAATCTGTCGTTCTGCCCCTGAACAAAGCAGTTAACCCACTGTTCCCCGGTAGGCTGTCATTGTAAATAAGAATTTGTTCTTAACTGACTTGCCTAGTTACATTTTAAAAAATGGTTCAGATTTAGTCTGGTCCAGACTGGCCTTGATTTGGCCCAAACATAGACGTTTATGATTGGATCAGATTTGATTCCAAATCTGAACCAATCACAGACATCTACAGTGCATTTGGAAAGTATTCAGACCCCTTGACTTTTTCCACATTTTGTTACATTCTAAAATTGATTCAATTGTTTTTTTCCCTCATCAATCTACACACAATACCCCATAATGACAAAGCAAAAACAGGTTTTTAGAATTTTTAGCAAATTTATATGAAAATAATAATAAACTCAAATACCAAATTTACATAAGTATTCAGACCCTTTACTCAGTACTTTGTTGAAGCACCTTTGGCAGCGATTACAGCCTTGAGTCTTCTTGGGTATGACGCTACAAGCTTGGCACACCTGTATTTGGGGAGTTTTTCCCATTCTTCTCTGCAGATCCTCTCAAGCTCTGTCAGGTTTTGTCATTTTAATATTTATTTTGTATGAGGCTGTAACTTAACAAAATGTGGAAAAAGTCAAAGGATCTGAATACTTTCTGAATGCAGGGTATCTACACGCAACAGACCGAAGACTGAACACACACTTGTATCATTACCCACTGGGCAAAAACTGGTTGAATCAACATGGTTTCCATGTCATTTCAACCAAAAAAATCTATATGATGTCATTGAATCAATGTGGAAAACTGATTGGATTTGAAAAAAGTAATCAATGTAAGGGAATTTTGTATTTTTTTCACCAAACTTTTAACCTAAATCCAATGACATGGTGACATTTTTCACTAATTTCACGTTGAATTCACATTAGTTGACAACTCAACCAAATGTTAATCAAAACTAGTTGAACTGACCTCTGTGCCTTGTGGGTAGCAAAGAGAAAGAGCAGGTGAGCCAACGCAAGGCTGTATCGCGTTAGTGGAAACCAAGGCTAGCAGAAGTGACTTTTCGTAGCAGGTTAGGAGAACTTATGCAGCAGGTTAGGAGAGTTAAGGTGGCAGGTTAGAATAATTAACGTGGCAGGTTAGGAGAATTAGGTTAAGGTTAGGAAAGGGTTGGCTAAAATTGTCCCAGAAGATGCGATAACCAGGCCTGCCCTGAGAAGTGCCTTGGTTTCCACTAATGCTGACAGCATGAGGGAGTGAGAGGAGGGGGCAGGCAGAAATAACCGTGTGCCCATATGTCTTGGTAGTATGTATCTCTTGTCTTGTATGCCTGGCAAATTCACCAAGTAGCATAAAATGTGCCTCTTACTCTCTGGTTTTATTTAAATTACACACCTTTCACCAGACCTAGATAGCCTAGTTAGGCTAAAACTCAGAGAATAATATGTTTTGTGATAACTACACTGTGATTTAAATTTTGTGAAAGAAAAAAACAACGACATTGTTTTTGTTTTTAACTTTAAGGATCCCAATTTCATTTAAACATTTTAACATTTAAACATTCACACCCCTACTTAAATGTCCACAAAATACTTGTAATTTTTTATTTATTTTACCTTTCATTCAGAACCTAAAATGAACCTAACTTCAACATCTGGAAAGTACGTATTTTAGATGTATTTTCAACGTCATTTTGCTTACTGGGTTGGCCCTCTGCTGTGAAACAGTAATGGCAATGTCAGCAAGAGACAAAACACATGATAATTGCATTGGCGTAAGAAATCTGGATTTGCAAAACCAATGCTTATGGTGAGCAAACTCTGCTTCGACATGATCTGTTCAATCTGCGTTTTTTTCTAAACCCGAGGAAACAGATACTATCTGTGTAATGATCCCGAGTCCTTCAAGTGTGTGCCATATCACCTCAGGCCTATCAAATAGAGGCTATAATTCCCTCCTTAGTCAAATGAACCCCGGAACACAGAAAACACCAACATAGCTTAATTATGCCACAGGAACAGGCTACTGCGCTACCCCATGCCAACCACACTAACCACCCCAGTATCTGCTAGTCGTTAGGGTATGCTAACATGCCAGCCAAGCACACTCTCAATCTGCTCTTTCCCATCCATGTTGATGATTTCTGTCCTTGGAGCAACAATGCATCTGTCATCAGACTGGGTCTTTGCTGGTTCTTTGTCAGAAGTAAGCTTGCAGGAAATGTTCAACACTGTCCAGAATTGATTCCAAAGTATTACTCATGCTGTCTGAAGATACAGTTCGTCCCTATTTCCTAATTGATTATGATATTAACCAAAGGTAAAGTAACCATTAACTTCATGAGTCACAGACTGCATATTTGTAATGTCTGCTTAGACATCATAAAGCCAACGAGTCAAAAGTAGACAACTACCTCATTCCAATACGGACAGAGTTGCATCCAACTGTCCAGCTAGCGACAGTGACGATAACACAACTGTCCAGTTCTCTTCGCAGACATCACACCAGGAGTGAGAGCCCTTTACATAGTTCACACTTAACCTGCAAACGTCAAACGTCAAAACTTCCAACTGACAAACTCTCGGGAAGAACTGTGAGTTTTGTGAGTGTGTGTGTGTGTGTGTGTGTGTGTGTGTGTGTGTGTGTGTGTGTGTGTGTGTGTGTGTGTGTGTGTGTGGGGGATGTGTCTGTGAGGGTTTGCGCCAAGACTAGCTTTCAGAAAAACAGCGAAACAGAAGCTAATAAGGCGAGTGACTGATAGAGTGGGTTATGTCAATAGTGTGTGGCAGACAGGCAGTGAGGCTTATACTGAGGATGCATCCCAAATGGCACCCGTTCCCTTTGTAATGCTGTGTCGCTCCTGTCTGAAATGTAGAATATTCATTCAAATTATGTTATGGAATGTATTTTTTTGTAATGTCAGTTGAGTTGAATCAACAAATCACATCACATATTGATGGGTACACTTCCTGCTTTTACTTCCTGTTTTTACTTTCTGCTTTGCTCCTATGGGCAAAGATGGTGGAGAAATGAAGAGGTCGTATACCATTCAAAAATTGAAAAACATTGTCAGTTCCGGGTCTGCTTAATGGAGTGGCTCTCCCATAGACACCAGTGCGACAGCAGCTGTGTCTGGTCTACTTAGTTCATTGACTGTAACCAGAATTTTTGGGGGGAGTGGGGTGTCTCGCTTCCTCTTCCGTTTCTGCTATGGGTACATTCGCAATGGCCGCCAGTCCACCCATTATGCCCGCATTGACATGAATGGCCGCCAGTCCACCCATTATGCCCACATTGACCTGAATGGCCGCCAGTCCACCCATTATGCCCGCATTGACTTGAATGGCCGCCAGTCCACCCATTATGCCCACATTGACTTGAATGGCCGCCAGTCCACCCATTATGCCCACATTGACCTGAATGGCCGCCAGTCCACCCATTATGCCCGCATTGACTTGAATGGCCGCCAGTCCACCCATTATGCCCGCATTGACTTCAATGGCCGCCAGTCCACCCATTATGCCCGCATTGACTTCAATGGCCGCCAGTCCACCCATTATGCCCGCATTGACTTCAATGGCCGCCAGTCCACCCATTATGCCCGCATCAACTTCAATGGCCGCCAGTCCACCCATTATGCCCGCATTGACTTCAATGGCCGCCAGTCCACCCATTATGCCCGCATTGACTTCAATGGCCGCCAGTCCACCCATTATGCCCGCATCAACTTCAATGGCCGCCAGTCCACCCATTATGCCCGCATTGACTTCAATGGCCGCCAGTCCACCCATTATGCCCGCATCAACTTGAATGGCCGCCAGTCCACCCATTATGCCCACATCAACTTGAATGGCCGCCAGTCCACCCATTATGCCCGCATTGACATGAATGGCCGCCAGTCCACCCATTATGCCCACATTGACCTGAATGGCCGCCAGTCCACCCATTATGCCCGCATTGACTTGAATGGCCGCCAGTCCACCCATTATGCCCACATTGACCTGAATGGCCGCCAGTCCACCCATTATGCCCGCATTGACTTGAATGGCCGCCAGTCCACCCATTATGCCCGCATTGACTTCAATGGCCGCCAGTCCACCCATTATGCCCGCATTGACTTCAATGGCCGCCAGTCCACCCATTATGCCCGCATTGACTTCAATGGCCGCCAGTCCACCCATTATGCCCGCATTGACTTCAATGGCCGCCAGTCCACCCATTATGCCCGCATCGACTTCAATGGCCGCCAGTCCACCCATTATGCCCGCATTGACTTCAATGGCCGCCAGTCCACCCATTATGCCCGCATTGACTTCAATGGCCGCCAGTCCACCCATTATGCCCGCATTGACTTCAATGGCCGCCAGTCCACCCATTATGCCCGCATCAACTTGAATGGCCGCCAGTCCACCCATTATGCCCACATCAACTTGAATGGCCGCCAGTCCACCCATTATGCCCACATTGACTTGAATGGCCGCCAGTCCACCCATTATGCCCACATTGACTTGAATGGCCGCCAGTCCACCCATTATGCCCGCATTGACTTAAACGGGGACACCCGTTCTATTCATTCTATTCTTTACGGCGGCACATGCAGTCGGGAGCGGAGAAGAGGAGAAAATGTGTGCCTATTCGAACGGTTATTACGGTCATTTGGCTGTTCCAATTACCGTCATCCAAAATGCCATGACCGTCACAGACCGTCCCTGGTCAAGTGCACTATATAGGGGATATAGTGCCATTTCGGACGCACCCTGAGAGACCAGCCCAATGTGGCAAACTAAGTTGAAGAGAGCAGAGCTGTGAGCGGGTGTTGAAGGCAGATGTCAAACGGCGCTCTGGAGGATGAGTGAGGATAGTAGCGAGCTGATTCGACCCTGACGGCGCTGCGCTCTGAGTCACACTTTCCCAGTGACCCCTGCCAGTCATTCCTCATCCCCACACCCCATCTCCTCACCACCACACGGTATAATATAATCTCCCTCACAAACAGCACCTTATCAAAGGCTCAGTCTTCGTACTTCTGTTGCTGTTGTCTGTGGACTGTCTGTGGGTTCCTCCCAAATGGCACCCTATTCCTTAGAAAGTATTCCCTGACCAGAGCCCTATCGGCCCTGGTCAAAGGTCTCTGGTCAAAAGTAGTGCACTCAATAGGGAAGATGGTGCCCTTTGGGACGCACACTGTGGGTTAGCATGGAGATCAAGTTCAGACGTTCAAGCTCACCTTCCTTTCAGCTCTGAAGCCTGGTGGACACTTCAAACAACACATTAACTTTCCAAATCCCTTTATGATGGTTTATAAAAATGCTCTGTCTCCCAGTCAAATAACAACCAGGTCCCTGTTAAGAAGATGTGTTTATTACTCATGGTTCTTGTCATGTTTTTATGTTTTGGACCACATGTAAGTGATACGATGTAGACACTTGTGTTTAAGTACCTGTTGTAGTGGTTGTCCACCCGATTGTGGTTTGACCCTTATTAAAACAGCTTTGATGTCTGATTAGTTAAATAAAGGTTAAATAAAACATACAAATAAAATAGTAACTGTAAAAATGGATCTTCTCATGCTCGTGTCTTACGTGTCATAAGTAACTGTGGATGTTCTATTCTGGTACCTCATTTCAGGTAAGCAAACTGATTTCAGGGAAGAGGAGGTATTTAAACTAAAGCTACTGATGGAATGACTGGACAGACAGACAGACAGACAGACAGACAGACAGACAGACAGACAGACAGACAGACAGACAGACAGACAGACAGACAGACAGACAGACAGACAGACAGACAGACAGACAGACAGACAGACAGACAGACAGACAGACAGACAGACAGACAGACAGACAGTAAGCTATTGATTGAATGACTGTACATACAGACAGACAGTAAGCTATTGATTGGATGACTGTACAGACAGACAGACAGACTAGTGCTAGGTGTGTCCTTTTACAATGTCCACTCCACACATACCACACCAATAATACCCCTCTGATGAAAAGAGCAGAGAAAATCTCTCTCTGTCTCTTTCTCTGCCGCTCCATCTCTATCTGTCTCTCTCCTCTGGGGCTTCTCTCTCTCTCTCTCTCTCTGTCTGTCTCTGTGAATTATAATGCTGTTAGTAGAGATATAAAATTGGTGTGTTAGATTAGTGCTGGGATAAACTGCTGTAGAGTAGACATAGGCCAGCTACAGTGGCTCCAACCTAAAGAGCATGGCTATCGATCGCAGGCTGCTGCCATTGATTGCCCGTTCCCTTCTGTGACGTAATTGTGTTCTCCTCGTTATCTCTCACCAGACAGTGTCTGACTCCAATCCTCTGGTATTCTCCCAAATGGCACCCTATTTCCTATATAGTGCACTACTTTTGACCAGCAAGACAGACTTGACCTATGGCCACTGATTAAAAATAATGCACTGTAAAGGGAATAGGGTGCCATTTGGGATGTTGACTCTGAGTCCTGTTCCTCTACCTCCAAGTCAAACCAAACCGATTCGTTAACACTAGCCTGCCGGGATCATAGTCCAAAGAGCAAGGAGGAGCCCCTCCTTCCTTCCTGATGACTAAAGTCTTGCAGTAAACTCAGTAAGCTGCCACTAATCCTGTGGCGGTCGGGAAAACAACACGACACAAAAAACAAAATACACTTCAACGATTCAAAAACAAATGAGAACATTGTTTCAGGAGTGTAGAATATTTGTGTAGAGAGTGTTTGAACACATACTGTAAGCTTAGGACGTCAAATCTCCATATGTTCTAGTCCGTCATCAGATAAGGACGAACTTCACGACCAAGCCAATATTGTACACAACCACCAGTGCTATAAATCTTAAATTCTTGAACAAATCAGACATACGGTAAATTGGAATAAGGAGATAGTGAAGTATGGTGTATGTTATTACCGGAGCAACAGTAGTGTATTTTGTGACTGACATGAATAGTGGCAGTTGTGCTTATCTCAGGTCTCTTTGTGCAGGTGGGAAAACACCCCGCCCTTTATCTTTACAGCCTGGCAGCAGGTCGGTGCTTCGTCAGGTAAGGAGAGGGTTAGGTTTAAAGCTTTGTGCACTGCATCTTTAGGCTACTGTGGGTAGTAAAGTCTTTAAAAGCCCAGATCACAAGCTAAGGGGATCATCACAGGGGGACTAGACAGGTGCCAGCTGTTTGAGGAAAGGGATTGAGGCCTTTCCGATGCCGTGGACCATTAAACTATTAAAATACATCACGAGTTACGCCATCTTTG
Source organism: Salmo salar (assembly GCF_965601325.2). Lineage (NCBI taxonomy): Eukaryota > Metazoa > Chordata > Actinopteri > Salmoniformes > Salmonidae > Salmo > Salmo salar. The sequence continues at coordinate 27,327,017 of NC_138309.1, read as the reverse complement.
TAAAGACACATCATCATTATGATCCCTTACATATGATAACATGTAAAAGAAACGTGATAACATGAAACTACACATGTAGAAATGTGATCTTGTGAAATAAAATGTGACAACATGGGGATGCAAAATTTCAACATGTGGCAGTCGGTGCTGTTTAAGAGCATTGGCCTTACTTCTATTACAGCATATTGGATGACTGTCATTCATATTCCATTCACCCAGCTCAATGTAACATCAATAGGTTTAAGCTACCACACGATACTCAACATTTTCCCTATACCCATCATGAGGTTGCTACAACCTAGCCTATGAATGAAAGTTTACAAGGTAAGGACAACAGGTCGAGAGAAATTTGAGTAATCAAGGTGACAGACAGTGACACATTCAATACAGCCTTGCACACTCTTGCCTGCATCTAGCTGATCTAGGGTAAAATCATTAGTCCAACAGTTGCAAATGAGAGTTTCTATTGGACAAATTCAGGTATGTTTATCCCCGTTTGCTTCCGTTTAAAAAACGTTTTTCAACAGAATCGTTTTTCAACAAAATGAATACACCCCTGACTACACGCAAACACACTTCACTTTCATAGCAGTCACATACAAACATCATGTTCCCTTTGATCAATGCATTCCTTTTCGCATCTACACACTCTCCTCCTCTCACCTTTTCACTTCGCTTGTGGACTTCAGTGCCTCTGTACGCCTATGTAGCTATTCCATAAAAAATCTGCCATTTCCAGCTACAATAGTCATTTACAACATTAACAATGTCTACACTTTTTTACTGATCAATTTAATGTGCTTTTCTTTCAAAAACAAGGACATTTCTAAGTGACCCCAAACTTTTGAATGGTAGTGCATATTTCAGTTATCAGTTAATCGGACTATTCTCTCATCATCTGATTGTATAGTTGTCTAATGTTGGCGAGGCATATTATTCTGTTTTAATGTTACTCCTGGATCACTATGATGAATATAAAAGTTTTTCTTGAGTGTATTTTTAACAAAGCTGAGATTTACTTTACACTAAAGAAATTGCTGGGTTAAAAGCAACCCAATTCGCTTAAATATTGGACAGAACACACATTGGGTTATTTTGATCAAGCCAGTTGGGTCACAAACAATCCATTGTTTTCTTTAAGTTGGCTTGCTGATGCTGGGTCATTGAGCTATGATCCACCGGGTCAGATCAGAAGAATGGAGGAGTGTTTTATTAGTGGTGTGGCTTTCAGATAGTTATTTTTGGCCACCCGTGAGAGTAAATGTCATTCCAGTTAATCTGCTCTGTTCTATTGTCAACACATGTTAAGGTTGAGCACTGACAGTTTTGTAGGTTTGTTAAGGCTTACACAAGAATCATCACATGTGAAGTGTTCTAAAAACACATGATTTCACATATGGAAATTTCACATGTGAAATCGTGTGGTTCTTTCTCAAAGGGATAATCCTAGTGTTTCTCTATAAACTGTCAGTTTGTACAATGTCGATGCAGAAACTAAGAAATCAACACGCTCCAACCCCAGCCAGCACAGAACATTCCCTAATGATTCTTGGAATGTTGCTATGTTGGTTAAGGAGAATCACATATTTCTCATACATTGGTTATGGGTTTTTACAAATACAGACGTTTCAATCATGTACGCGTTCAGTTGAATTAATGTTCTTGGTACACAGTGTTTTGTCCTACCTCACCAAACTAAGAGAGGCCGGTTTCCGGCGACACTACAGTTGGGTCTGACCCGTGAGACTTTGCCACATCCTCTGCTTGCGAAGCGCCCTGAAAACTGACAGGGAAGTGTGTAAAAACTCACTCACTCGCTACAGACTGGACTTCGGCGCTACAAAATGTGTTGAATTTACTGCCCCAAATGCTTTTCTATAAATACATGTCTACCTCAGAGTCGATGAGAGGGATTCTTGTCATTTCACACACGAGTGGACTCTCAGGATTTCAGTGGAATGATTGTGATCATGGGGGCTATACCTCCCAGTCATCTCATTTAGAACTAGCTGGACCTGGTTTGGCCTAAATCTCTGCCTTTGTTAACTGGATGGTGAATAGACATGCCACTCACTGTTAAATGTGTCTGATTCGACAGTTTCATAAATACTTTATACTTCAACCATGCATTAGTAAAGAGAGACACATTGAGCAATTGAGTAAGTTTGACTTAATGTAATCAAGTTATTATGACTACTGCTTGTGTTTTGTGAGTTATCACTACTCAGTTCATTTAATTACTTAGACAGTTATATTTGACACTGTAAGTTAAACAAACAGACATGGGAAATGAATATGATTTTGAATTGTTATAGAGTACTGTAGGAGAGCTGGACAAGGCACGTTTCTATGTGGGAAGGAGGCCTACTCTCCTCTCCCTGTCTGTTTGTGGGACAGAGGGTCATACGCCCACCCTCACGGGTCAGGGTTGAAATAACGTGCACCGTGACACTGTGCAGGCAGACGGGAAGCGGCACTATACAGACAGACCAATTAGATGTGACTGTAGAGACCATTCAGCTGACTGGCATTGAGCATGACCCCTGGGACTCACAGGCAATTTGTATCTCCTCCCAGGGAACTTTGATGTGAGCCTCCAACCACCTTGACTTCCTTTGAAAGACATGTTTTATGACATCTTCATTCACTTCACAAGGCACCAACAGCGGCCCAAAATATGCTATTACTTAGTTCCGTCCAATTTCCATCCATTTGCACATAACATTATTTCTTTATCATTGTATTTCCATCATCACTGCTATATGAAGATTTACTATATGTGTTCCACAGTGAATCTGCTACCTTAACTTCTCCCACTTAATTTCTGAGATCTTTCATATGTAAACACTGTGTCAGGAATAACGGGGTTCTCCTAAGTGAACATGCTTTGGAAGGACATGTTGGGAGTCGGGCAATACATTTATAATGTTAAGGATTATAATGACTATAAAGGTTCCTAAGCTTGAGTCTGATCCCCAAACTATGTTAAGAGCCTTACTTTCCACTGAAAAAAACATGCACAAGCAATAACATAAAATCAGAACATGATCTTGAATATATGGAAATATACAACTATTTTTCATTCTATTAACATGACATGATCCGAAAAGGTTCCGTTGCATCACGTCGTATACCGCGTCCCAAATGGCACCCTATTCCCTATTCCCAAAGGGCTCTGGTCAAGAGTAGTGCACCATGTAGGGAATAGTGAATAGGGCGCACACCCTGGGTAGGTTGTCTTAATAATGGCTGCTGTCAACAGCTCTGAGAAATACACTCTGAGCTTATAGCAGCAGACTGCTGCAGCGGTTCAAGCCCCTACAGAGAAAAGATTGCACAAGGGGAGAAAAGGGACTGAATTCCTTTAATGGGTCTGTGATCAATGTGTAAGAATTGCAGAGTGTTATTGTCGCGGGAGAGGGATAGTGAGGGAGCGAGCTGATAGACAGGGTTAGAATTGGACCCTCGCTCTCACTATTCCCCATGATAATCATACTTATCAGGACACCTCACCTCACCCCTGCATCAAACTGTAGGGGTGGGGGGGGGGGGGGGGGGGGGGAGATGGAAAGAGAGAGGAAGAAAGAGAAAGTGTGCTCGTGGAAATGCTAATCACTCCATCAGGATTGTTTACAGGGAAGGAATCATTTAAAATCGGTATGTTTAATGATGAAGTGGAAGAAATCAGAACACCTCCAGCTATTTATTATCTTAGTTGTTGTCAAAAACACAATCTGTAACAATTTAAGAATGTCTCTAATCAAAGTGGATTTGACTATTTAGATAAAGTATTGACTATTTAGAGAAAGTAAGACTAGGTCCATGGAGGCAACAGATGAGTGGGGGGCCAATAGGGGGCACTGGGGGGCTAAGCCATGAGTTTGGGGAAGTGTGCCGAATTAGATGGACCCATTCTGTTGCTTCTTTTAAGATGTATAGCAATGAATATATGGTGTAAAAGAGGATGTTGTTCTTTGCAGCATGGTGCTCAGGGTCTATTGAAAATCCTGCAGGTCTTTGACATCCAATCAGCAGCTTGATTGGCATCCTCGGTGGTGATGCCAGTTAAATAATCAGAAGGTGAAGAAGTGGAGTGGGCTGTTTCCAGGGTCTCTGCCATCAGAGAGCATGCATTGTGTGTGTGTCCTAAATGCTACACTATTCCCTACATAGTGCACTACTTTTGACAACAGCCCTGGTCAAAAGTATTGCATTAAATTGGGAATAGTGTGCGATTTTGGATGCAGACAATGTGTATGCTCCCATCATTACAACCCCACAAAGTTCAATGTGCTGCTATGGATAGTCATGATGTAGGATAATAATTTGAGCTCTCTTTTGTTGCTGAGAACTTCTAGTGTAATTTACACTTTAAAATGTCAGACTTGATTTCCTCTAATCAAAAATATATCAACCCCTTCAAAAAATGTGTATTAATTATTAACCACTTAACCACATAATAATTCCCATTTCCTGTTGCTGCAGGATTATTTTCCTGCTGTAGCATACCGGCTGAAATTAAGATCATACATCTGTAAAAAATATGGGATCTGTAAAATGTATATAGGTTCAGGACTTTTGTGAAATAGCACAGTTACAAATATATGTCAAATAGAAATCAAACTGAATGGACATCAGAAATAGAGGAAGGCCAGGACTAAAAACAAACAAAATATAACTGTTGTAAAATAGATTGTGTCTGTAAAATGTGTATAGTATGTATAAACTGAAGGTAGAAGCCTAAATGTTATTGTTTATTAGTTTACTCCAATTGGGGGAGAGGTGGTGGGATTTGCAGGGAATTATAAAAGTATATATGTGTATGTATGTATGTATTTACCCCAGAAATATATGGGGGATTGGAAATTATGCAGACAATTACATTGATGGAAGCAGTAATCTATCTGCAATATTAAACCTGATCCACCCCCTAACTTTTAAAAATTGTTTTAAAGATCATACATCTGTATAAAGGTAGCTGTATATTGTACAAACAAGACATGAAAGCAGTGCAATGCAAAAGACCTAGTATTGTCTGTGAAATTATAAATTGTGTCCTTCCCAAATGGCAGCCTATTCCCTATAGGGAATAGGATGCCATTTGCGACATAGAAGGTGAACAGAGTGAACTGAGGCCTGGCAGGTTGACCACCCTGTTTCCTGCAGGCCTGTTGGTTACTAATGGAAACAGCAAGCCTAACATTTACCTTCCCCTTAAAGACCCTGCCTGCCAGACACAATAACATGCATAAACCATGAAGGGAATAACATACGTGTCTCTGAGGAGAGTCTTGACTAAGCTCAAAAATAGAGAGAACGAGAGAGAGAGAGAGGGAGGGAGAGAGAAAGAGAAAAAGGAGAGAGGAAGCAAGAGAGAGAAAGAAGAGAGAAAGAGCGAGAGAGAGAGAGAGAGAGGGGAGGGAGGAGAGAGAAAAGAAGAGAGAGAGAGAGAGAGAGAGAGAGAGAGAGAGGAGAGAGGAACAGAAAAAAACCTTCCCAACTCCTACTCCTTCTCCTCAGTGGTGACAAAGATTAATTAGGCAAAGAAAGAGAACAGCAGCCGACCCTCTGACATCAATTACGAGATTGATTATGCGGCTGAGAGGAGCAGACACTTGTCAATCAGTGCCATACAGGGGGAACTACAGGAAGGACGGACCTGGAATGCCGCAGGAACAAGAGGGATGTCTCAGGAGTACCATAGAGATGCACTGATCCATATGGAAAGTGCGCTCAACACCTCAGCAACACAAAAACACCAAAGGTGAAAAACACCACTCTACCACCACCAAACCCACAAAATGACACTAAAACAAATCTCAAATAGCAATAGAAGTTGAAACATATTGTTTCTGGTTCACAAAATCCTCTGGTTCATTGACAAACTGGGCTCTAAAGACCTCAGCGCTAGTTCCTTAGTGCGATGATAGTGTTTATACCTGGATGGGATTGTGACCATAGAGGTTGGGAGGGACTGTGTGTGTCTTTGTGCGTGTGTATGTATGTTTGTGCATGCACCCATAAATGTGTGTGTATGTGCATGCACGTATCATGCATGTGTGTGTACGTGTGTATGCTTGTGCGTGCACGCATGCATGTGTGCGTCTGTGATCCATGAGTTCCCGAGGGGTTGAGTGTGCAGCGCGCTGCTCTGATTGGTGACAGGCCTGTTCACCCTTCATTTAGCAAGGACACTCCAGCAAGGGCATCAGGTAAATAAACGCCAGCGCTAAATTTAGTGCTGCCTGACAGATGCAACGCCACAGTCCTCGGGAGAGATGAGAGTGTTCATCTATTTAACTTAGATTCACTGGATGACTCTGCTGCTACTGCTGCTGTAGAGACATTAGAGGGGATCTATAGGTATACACTGAAAATGTATGGTTACTGAACTAGTACTGGTTCAGTTAACTGAGATAATTCTGTTTCGGTTAACTGAGATAATACTGGTTCAGTAAACTGAGCTAATACTGGTTCAGATAACTGAGCTAATACTGGTTCAGTAAACTGAGCTAATACTGGTTCAGTAAACTGAGCTAATACTGGTTCAGATAACTGAGCTAATACTGGTTCAGTAAACTGAGCTAATACTGGTTCAGTAAACTGAGCTAATACTGGTTCAGTAAACTGAGCTAATACTGGTTCAGTAAACTGAGCTAATACTGGTTCAGATAACTGAGCTAATACTGGTTCAGATAACTGAGCTAATACTGGTTCAGTAAACTGAGCTAATACTGGTTCAGTAAACTGAGCTAATACTGGTTCAGTAAACTGAGCTAATACTGGTTCAGTAAACTGAGCTAATACTGGTTCAGTAAACTGAGCTAATAATGGTTCAGTAAACTGAGCTAATACAAGTTCAGTAAACTGAGCTAATACTGGTTCATTTAACTACATTTATAATGAGAGTGTTAATTTATATATCACATAAATTAGGTAGCTTCTTATATGGAAGCGACAGATACAAAGGCATATAGGGATTATATTATATTTAAGTCCAAACACACACAGGTGCAGTGCCTTCAGAAAGTATTCACACCCCTTGACTTGTTCCACATTTTGTTGTGTTACATCCTGAATTTAAAATGGATTACATTGAGATTTTGTGTCACTGACCTTCACATAATACCCCATAATGTCAAAGTGGAATTATGTTTTTAGAAATGTTTACTCATTCATTAAAAATGAAAAAATGTGATGTCTTGAGTTAATAAGTATTTAACCCCTTGGTTTTGGCATACCTAAATAGTTTTTAGTTGGTTTTTTTTCACCTTTAATTAACCAGGTAAACTAGTTGAGAACAAGTTCTCATTTGCAACTGCGACCTGGCCAAGATAAAGCACAGCAGTTCGACACAAACAACAACACAGAGTTACACATGGAATAATCAAACATACAATCAATAATACAGTAGAAAAATCTATATACAGCATGTGCAAATGAGGTAGGATAAGAGAGGTAAGGCAATAAATAGGCCATGGTGGCGAAGTAATTACAATATAGCAATTAAACACTGGAGTGGTAGGGTGTGCAGAAGATGAATGTGCAAGTAGAGATACTGGGGTGCAAAGGAGCAAGATAAATAAATAAATACAGTATGGGGATGAGGTAGATTGGACTGGCTATTTACAGATGAGCTATGTACAGGTGCCGTGATCAGTGAGCTGCTCTGACAGCTGATGCTTAAAGCTAGTGAGGGATGTCTCCAGTTTCTGAGATTTTTGCAGTTTGTTCCAGTCATTGGCAGCAGAGAACTGGAAGGAGAGGCGGCCAAAGGCAGAATTGGCTTTGGGGGTGACCAGTGAGATATACCTGCTGGAGCGTATGCTACGGATGGGTGCTGCTCTGGTGACCAGTGAGCTGAGATAAGGCGGGGCTTTACCTAGCGGAGACTTGTAGATGACCTGGAGCCAGTGGGCTTGGCGACGAGTATGAAGCGAGGGCCAGCCAACGAGAGCATACAGGTCGCAGTGGTGAGTAGTATATGGGGCTTTGGTGACAAAACGGATGGCATTGTGATAGACTGCATCCAATTTGTTGAGTAGAGTGTTGGAGGCTAGTTTGTAAATGACATCGCCGGGAGTAAGCATTTGCTTAACAAGTCACATAATAAGTTGCATTGAATCTGTGTTAATTGATAGTGTTTAACATTATATTTGAATGACTACCTCATCTCTTTACCCCACACATACAATTAAGGGTGTGTTTGTAAATTGCGCTCTGGGCTTCTAAATTCCGAGCTTTGTCAGATTGTCAGTTTGTAAATTCAGAGCGTTTGGTGCACACTGGACGCTCTGGTCGAGGAGTAGGGTTGATCCGAGCGTTCTGACTACACAACTGCAGTCAAGCACCCAAGCTAACTGGCTAACATTGGCTAGCTACTTCCAGAAACAAATGAGAGAACACCTCACTCTGAGCATTTTACACACCCTACCAGAGCTGGTTAGGCTGTTTTCATGTTATCCAGAGAGTTGGTGACTGTAACTGTGCTGCTGGAAACTTTTTAATTAAGCTTTTTTGCCAACGTTTACTGACACCAGCCATATTCAACGGGTGTTGAGTGTATGTAAATTCATCAGTTATTCTGTGAATTTACGAACGCACCCTAATTGTCTGTAAGTTCCCTCAGTCGAGCAGCGAATTTCAAGCACAGATTCAACCGCAAAGACCAGGTAGGTTTTCCAAAGCCTTGCAAAGAAGGGCACATACTGGTAGATATAAAATAAAAAAAGACATTGCATATCCCTTTGAGCATGGTGAAGTTATTCATTATATTTTGGATGGTGTATCAACACCCAGTCACTACAAAGATACAGGCATCCTTCCTATCTCAGTTACTGGAGAGGAAGGAAATCGCTCAGGGATTTCACCATGAGGCCAATGGTGACGTTATAACAGTTACAGAGTTTAATGACTGTGATAGGAAAAAACTGAGGATGGATCAACAATATTGTAGTTACTCCACAATACTAACCCAAAATGACAGTGAAAAGAAAGAGGCCTGTACAGAATAAAAATATTCCAAAACATGCATCCTGTTTGCAATAAGGCACTAAAGTAAAACGGCAAGAAATGTGGCAAAGAAATTGTCCTGAGATACAAAGGGTTATGTTTGGAGCAAATCCAACACAACACATTCAAGCATGGTGGGGGCTGTATCATGTTATGGGTATACTTGTCATCAGCAAGGACTGGGGAGTTTTGGGGGGATGAAAAGAAACTAAATAGAGCTAAGCACAGGCAAACTCCTAGAGGAAAACCTGGTTCAGTCTGCTTTGCAACAGACACTAGGAGACAAATTCACCTTTCAGCAGGACAATAACCTAAAACACAAGGCCAAATATACACTGGAGTTGCTTACCAAGACGACATTGAATGCTCCTGAGTGGCCTAGTTCCAGTTATGACTTGAATTGGCTTGAAAATCTATGGCAAGACTTGAAAATGTCTGTCTAGCAATGATCAACAACCAACTTGACAGAGCTTGAAGAATTTTTAAAAGAATAATGTGCAAATATTGTACAATCCAGGTGTGCAAAGCTCTTAGCGACTTACCCAGAAAGACTCACAGCTGTTGCTGTTGATTTTATGTATTGACTCAGGGGATTGAATACTTATGTAATCAAGATATATTCAGGGTTTTTTCTTCCACTTTAACATTAGAGTATTTTGTGTCGATCGTTGACAAAAAAATGACAATTAAATCAATTTTAATCCCACTTTGTAACACAACAAAATATGGAAATAGTCAGTGGGTGTGAAAACTTTCTGAAGGCACTGTACTTAGTTAAACCATCTCAATCATGTATTCTGTGGGGTACTTGAAATTGAGAAGAAAAGGGCACAATGTGATTTGTCTGGAGGAGAGAAGGAAGACAGATCATTATGTTCTGATTTTCTCCTCTGCTCTCCTCTCAAAATATATGGTCCACAGTCACTCTTAAAAGGATGAGACTATGACATCACCTCCTAGTCCGAATACCCGTCAATAAAATGAAAGAGTGGGAAAAAAAGGAAACAGGAACCAATTATTTTGACTAACAATGTATCATGCAGGCGCATAGGAGTGCAGGAGAAACATCAGATATGTGTGAGATGTGTGTGTGGGACATTTCTATTGGAGGGATGTCACAGAATTATAATTTTTCATTTGTACAAATGTTCACAACACACAAGAACACAGCCAGACAGCCATACAGATGCACACACAAACACTCTGGCCACATGATCCTGTGATCACCATGGCCAGGGGCGAAAATCTGATATCAACTTTGGAGGGGACAATTACATGAAATTTTCTCAAGAGCAATTTCTGAGGGGGACACCAAAAGTAGTGCTGTAACACATAGCCTACATTGTAATATGGTAAATGTATATTGAGGAACCAAAGAAATAAGGTGTTTGCCGTACTCCTAACTACCGGTACCCAAAACTACACAACTAATCACAACAGCAATACCATTGCCTTTAACAAATCTTAGTTCAGTCACCAGTTTAAGTTGAGAGTGGGGGTATCCATGGCATTTTCCAATTATGTTCCTATTTTACAAGTCAAAAAAATTGAGAACCTTTCATAATGTTGCCAAACAAAGACTCAACAAACTTACCTGAGACTCCCTGTCTCTGCCAGTCTGTCCCTGCATATCTGTCCCCAACTCTGCTGTCTGTGTGCCATCTGTTGCCTGCTCTGCCTAATGACATCATTGTGAAACATTTCCATTAGAATTTCATTTCTTTCTTATGAACATTTTATCAACTATTCTTTGAGATATTAGGCTACTAGGGTTCTTACTATGTGTTTTGGTGTCTTGAAAAATACTCTTTTATTTTTCTGCCATTTTTCTACCTGGCTGGCTGGCTGGCTACACACACAGTGTGTAGGTTATTTACAGTAGGAGATGGGCTTCTATCATCTTCAATCATTCTATTTGGGCTTCGATCTAAAAGATAGCTAGCAAATGTGAAACGGATTAAAATGACAAGAGTTGACAGCTGTATGAGTTCACCATTTACACAACATATGCTGCAACCTTTTGTAATTTTAATAGTTTGTTTCATATTGGCTGGCTTCCAACAATAGCTGAATTTGCAAAGCTAACGAGCACCAATTCCATTTCAGTGGTGTTTGCTATAATCTTTGCTACCCGGGTTAAATAAAGGTGAAATAAAATAAATAAATAAAAGTTCCCTTGCGACAATTTAGCTTTTGCAATGAGACCATTAAATATATTTAAGACAATGGTAGAAGAGAGTGTAGTTCTGTTCAGTTTGGATTTTAGTTTATCGCTAACCTTATCACAGGGACTTTGAAGCACTAACTTACAGTAGATACGACCTCTCTGTTACCTAGCAAGCTAAGGAACTGGCAGTGGATCAAACCATTGTGAGGCAAAGGGTGGGGGGGTCGCAATCTTTTGAAACTTAAAAACGCACTATTAAGTGTCTATAATCAGCACAATTGCTTTCATTGCGTATTATTAATATTATTTAAATTACATAGTTATGTTTCAGTGATATATTGGGGGGGACAAATCATATTTTTCCCAGGATGGGGGGGTCGTGTGTCCCCCGTCCCCCCCGGGATTTCCGCCCCTGACCATGGCACACATGCACACATACAGCCAGCCCACCCCCTGGAGGTTGTTGGGCCCCAGACAGCATATAATAGCAAAATGTGTAGAATTGCCAGAAATTTGCTCCGGGGCCCCAAATCCGGTAGTCCGGGACTGCACATAGTACACATACACAGGTACACACATGTGTAAACTCACTCACCCCCCGGAAACTCCCCAGACCCACACACGGCTCTGACCACAGCAAACTGATCCCATTCTCCAAAGCCCTCTATTTCCTATTACTAAACAAAGGCCGGGTCAGGAAGAATTCCAGATTGTCTATAAACCCCGTAAGTAGCCAGGAAAAATGTTAAGCCGTTTTAGTGTTCCTTTCTTTCCTTTTTTCACTTCTCATAATCATGCGCTCTCAGGCAGAGGTGTAACATTTTTCACCAAGAGGAAGTAAACATACACGCACTCTCTGCATCGCCTCTTCTCGCCTTTTCGTAACTGTGGGCGTGTTGTCATCTAAAAATGTGATATTTCACATTGAACATGACACACATGTATTCCAACAGTATGAGGCAGAAGTGCTCAGCGTCCTTACAGACCCCTGGGACTTATGCAGGTGAACACATACTCGGAAATACCACACTTCTACACGGCGAATGCGTCCCAAATGGCCCCCTATTCCCAATATAGTGCACTACCTTTTGAGCAAAACCCTTGTCAAAAGTGGTGCACTTTAAAGGGAATAGGGTGCCGTTTGAGAAGCAAGCAGACATTTCCTTAAAAGTAAACCCTGTCAACTAAGTGTCAAACCTATAACACATGATCAGACTGAACAACTATATTGCTTGGAGAAATCTAAACAAACAAAAGGGTAGGATTGTTACATTTCAAATTTCATCAATGTGGATCAATGGATTTCTCCTCTTGACTCCAACTGTAAATTAATGTTACATTGATGTAACCAGTATGGAAAAATAGTTTATTCCTCAAAGCAAATACATGACATGTTGACAACTGGAGTCCGTCTTGGAAGATGAACATTCAAATGCAGTGTCTCACATATCTCTCACTGCCTGGCTGACTGAAAGTCTACCCTTGGAGTAGCATGTTTTTTTAAGTCGAAGGCAGCACCATAGTGTCAAGCGGGGTCATCACAATAAACATTTTTTTCAGCTTTTCAGGAGAGACTGCCTTAGTCATCTCCTTTAAAGAAACCCAAAAGACGTGTGGACAGACACCTCAGTGGACCAGCTGAGCTGTTGCTAGCAGACATGCTCTGTTATGAACCAAGGCCACTTCAGTCAACAGGATATACCTGGCCCGAAAAACAAAAAAAGAGACGTTTCAAGATGTCCTCTTCTTTTTTTCCTTCTTCTAGCTCTCTCTATCCTCTAAGACTGATACACAGCTCTTGCTCCCTGCCATCTAATTCTCTCTCTGGCATGTCTGGGCATAATTAAAGCTAAAAGGTGAAAAGCACTTTATCAAATGAATGGCTAAAATACAGCAGACCGTTATTATTATCAGTCCAAATTGACTCGGTGGGTTCCTGTGAAGAAGACAGGGGTGCAACAGAGCAGCACACGTAATCTCTAACTGGATATAATTGCTAGTTGATGGGGGGAGGAAAGAAGGAGGGAAGGAGGACAGGGGATTGCCATATATGTTATGAAGATAAACACGATACTCTGTTTCTATGCTCCTCTCTTCACATGTGGTTTCTTCATATCGGGTCATCTAGCCTGCATCTGTTCTGAAAAAAGGCAACTGCTTGGAAATAGTTAATTATATATAATTAATTATATATAATTAATTATACGTTGTGTGGTTAAACTTTGTCTGGGTTATTGGTGTGGCAGCACGTTAAAATGTTTGCCATTCATAATTTCTAGGGCTTTTTTTGCTGTTTGAGGTTTACTACAGGACCAGGCTTGTTTACCTGTCTGTCTGCCGTGTTTAGTCGACCCGTGAAGGCCGCATCCCAAATGACACCCTATTTCCTACACTATATAGTGCACTACTTTTGACTACAGCCCTGGTCAAAAGCAGTGCATTTACATTACAGCAGACACTCTTGAAGTAGTGAGTGCCTACATTTTCATACCCCCCCCCCCCCCCCCCCCCCCCAGTACTGATTTCCCCCCCCCCGTGGGAATCAAACCCACAACCCTGGCCTTGCACATAGTGTATAGTGTGCCATTTGGGACCCAGCTGTTACGTCTTCTTTATTTGTGTATTCAGAAATAAAACAACGACCCTTTCGGGGAGTCCAGACAACACCCGCAATCCCATATTGAAGAGGAGACAGTCCTTTTCCGTCTAAGTGAGTTATGAACACCACCCGAACAAACATATTGTGTTGAGATTCTCATCATGCTAAAACTTCTGTCAAAGCCTTATTGGATGTGTAATTTACAATGTGGTTATCATCTGATATCAGTTTACTGTATGACTCAATAATAATCCAGTGCCATTGCCACACAAAATGATTGACATCTTAGTAGTTTGGTAATATGCTAATCAAATTATTGTAATTTTATGGGTGACACTGCAGCGACTTGTAGAGAATATCCAATTTCTTATGAGTTTCTGGGGAAAATCATCATCAGTCTAGTCTTAAACATGTGCTTGATATATGAGATATATTTCTGTCAAAAGGTTGGAAATGAGTAATCGTATTCATTTTGATTGAAATCTACCTCCATACTCATATGACTTTTCATGAGTTAGATTTTTAATCTCCATTTGATGTGTTCTCCCTGTGAGTAGCAGCAGCCCTAATGCACAGGTATCAAGAGGAATTACAGGACTGCTCCTGCCTGCACACTGTCAGACACACTTTCTTGTGGCTTCCTAAATAGAGTTGGCTGGCACAAAAGATGAAGGGACTGCTGTGAAGTTATACATAGAAGATCATGTCTCGTTTTTTATGTTCTCTAGCTCGACCCTTTGAACACAGGATGTGTTTGCTGGGTTGTTTTCAACTCAATTAGCTGAGAGCTTAGCCATATTCATCCTAGAACCTGAGAAAAAATGCTAAATGTTTTTGTTTGTATGATATTCCAAAATGATACAAACTAAATACAGCAAGATATTTTATATCATATTTTGGAGTAAAAAGTGCAAAATATGATATTTTGTACTTTTTGGAGTGATTACTTAAACGGTGACATGAGATCACTGTTGCCAACTTGATTTTATCCAGGCACTCTAAAAAACCCTCTACGACTGAGTTACAATTCAAATGCCTCATCTGAACTCATTGCCATGCATTCTCAGAGGGGGAAAGTGTATTAAGGAATATAAATTACAGGGATATAAAATGACGAAGCATTTTTGGTGTGTCCTAAAATAAGACGATAAACGATCTAGGCGTCTGGAACCTGGAGGGGTTATGTTTTAATTCATTCACATTAATTATTCTCATCATGGTCTGGAAAGTGTAATTAACTAGAAACATTCAAAGAATGGTGAACAAACAGGGCTGATTCTCTAATATCGTTTACATACGAACTGTCTATTATTCTGTAATGAGGTGGGAGGATGTCTTGAAACCAGTTTCTAAGAGAAGTCTTGCACACAACTCATTTTGTTGTGGTGTAATGAGACGGACCTGGCGTCTCAATTTGAATTTTGCCACACCAAATCCGAGGCTATAGTGTAAACAGAAAAGTTGGAATTCTGATGTGGATGAAAAGCAGATCTTACTTCACATATTTTGATAGTGTAAAAACGCAAAAATGTCTGTGTTCCATTCCCTCTGTGATCTGATCTGGAGTCAGTGTAAAGGCAGGTGTGAAGCAGGCGTCGTACTCTGGAGCATTGCTCTGCATTCCTCCTCCCCTCACAACTAGGAGAGTGAGAGCTTCTTGTAGCTCTGCCAGGATGTCACTCGATACAAGGGCTGAAGAAACAGTTTCAAGCTCCTTGACTAACAGCTTCCTCTGTCAAATGTGTCACAAGAGTTATGTCTCTCTCCCTATAACTCTCTCTCTCTCAGTCTTTGATGATGGTGGAGAGGGTCCAACTCAAGGAGGAGGAGGAGGGCGGTGTTGGTCGGGACACAGGTGAGAGTTTCTCAATCTAGAGGAGCAGGCTCCTGCAGCAGTAGGGATTCTGGCCTGGTGTTGGTGCTGCTGACAGATCCTTGTCTTCACTGGGGCTATGGCACCACTTCAGCCCAGCCTAGAAGCACCTGACCCGGGTCATGGCACCACTCGCACTGCCTGCCTACTTGCCCCAGGCTCTCTGCTCCTCCAGCTCCATTACACTAGCACAGCACACCCAGCTAGCACATTTGGTTCCTTGTAAGTTGTAGGAACGAAGCTATACGTTTCCTAAATGGTAAAACCATTTTTTTTAAACATTCTGAGAACAGAAATGAACATTTCGGCTGTTCTGGGAACGTTTATTTTTAGGTTGCAGGGAGGTTCTGGGAACATTTTACGCTGGTTCCTTGAAAATTTTCCTGAGAAGTTTTATTATAAACCTGATAATGGAAATTCTAGGTTATTTGGAGGTTTTCGAATAATTTCCAAAAAGTTCACTGAATGTTTCAATAAGACTTTAAATAACACCGCAAGCTTATTTTGGGTTAACTTTTTTGAACTCCAAGTACAGATAGAAATGTATTTCCTTAGGCATTAATCATGCAAACACATTTATTTTTAATTGTGACATGATATTAGTGAGATTCAAACCTATAATCTTCTATTTTCTAAGCATTTTCTAAAATTAGTCTGCTGCACCATCAGGATGGAGCTAGCATGCCATGTTTTTTTTATGCATACAAAGCTGTTCATTTTAGTCTATTCAAACAGACCCCATTTCAAATGAAACAAGCACTCATTAAGATCAAGTGTGGCCAATTTGTGGGGCATGGCTTGGAACACTGCTCGTCCAATCAGCATCCAGGATCCAAACAACCCGTTTTATAAATGTTTTTAAATAACGTTCTATAACCGTTACTCAAGTTTTCTTGTGGTTTTTATGGAAATTTTTCCTGAAAATTATGAGAACGGAATGCATGTTTTTAAATAACATTCTTAGAACATTCTCTGAATGTTACTAAAGTTTTCTTGTGGTTTTGATGGAACATTTTCTTAATGTCTCGGAACAATTTGAGTATGACTTTAAATAGAACCATGAAGAAACCTTTAAGAAACAAGAAACTGAAATTCCCACAGAAGAACGTTGTTTCTTAAGGTTCTCTGAACTATTTGAGAACATTCCAAATGTCAAACCAGTTGTAGAACGTTCCTAAAACATTACCAAAATTGAAATGTAGCCATGTTTGAACTTTTAGGAAGTAATGAAAGTTTGTCAAGTTCCTTAAATGTGCTGAGAATGCTCCAAAGCCAAACCACTATCATGCACCATTCCCAGAAAGTTGTGGGAAGGTTGCATGCAAAATAACCATAGAACAACCATGCTCTCACCAAGCTCTAAGAAACATATAGTTCTCAGAATGTTAAGTGCTATTTGTGCATCCACTCCCAGGTCGGCTTGCTTGCTGGCTGATTGAATGGCTGCCTGGTTGACTGGCTGGCTGACGCATGACAATAAAGAATCAACTTGGTCACAGTGGGAGTTGTTGATTCATAGCTATCTGCCACAGTGTCACCTTGAGCTGAGCTGGAGGTTCCAATGATGTAATCCTCACTTCACTCAGAGATAGTGTTAGGGTAAGACAAGATAGGAATCTGCTACTTCATCTACTATAACGGGGTGGCAGGTAACCTAGTGGTTAGAGCGTTGGGCCAGTAACCGAAAGGTTGCTAGATCAAATCCCCAAGCTGACAAGGTAAAAATCTGTCATTCTTCCCTTGAACAAGGCAGTTAACCTGCTGTTCCTAGGCTACTATAACAGGGTGACAGATAGCCTGGTGGTTAGAGTGTTGGGCCAGTAACTGAAAGGTTGCTAGATCAAATCCTTGAGCTGACAAGGTAAAAATCTGTTCTTGAACAAGGCAGTTAACCTCCTAGGCTGTCATTGTAAATAAAAATGTATGTGGAATGGGAAAAAAGACACCAACCTTCTCTTTGGCATCTTTTTAGAGTTGTAGCCTAACACAGACAACAGAGAAAACAAAAACACGCAGGATGATTGAGCCGTTGTAATGCTTTTAAAAGGTGCCATTGTAAACGCTCAGCGGCTTTTCAGATCTTTTTGAATATGGTGCTAATTTGGCAACGATGGCGTCTTTTATCGTATAGCAGACGCTTTTCAATTATGTGAAGTAGTGTGGGGAAAAGGAACAACTTGGGATGCCCATGAAGAGTTGGAAGAGGGGGAGGAAAATGTCAATGACAATGTCCAAAATGGCACCCTATTCCTTATATAGTGCACTACTTTATACCAGGGTCCATAGGGTAGTTTTCAGCAGAAATGCCTTCTGGCATCTGTAAATATGAATAAAATTGATCAATTACAAGCCTAGTTGGTTTAGCCATGGAAAAAGACAGGAACCTTCCTGTTGTCATGATTGGCTGAGATAACGGATGGGCTGGACATACCTAGAGACGAGTTCAAATTGGTCTGCCATGTAGCTCAGTTGGTAGAGCCTTGTGTGTGCAACACCAGGGTTGTGGGTTTGATTCCCACGGGGGGCCAGTACAAAAAAAAATGCATGAAATGTATGCATTCACTAATGTTAGTTGCTCTGGATAAGAGCATCTACTAAAATGAGGCACGCTTCTATCTATAACAGTAGCTGCTCAGTATGTGTAGGTAATCCTTTCTAACACAGCTTTTTTGAAAGAAATTACAAAGAACTGCACAAAATGCCTGTCTCCGGATTACATCTTCAAACTATGGGTAACCGTGACAGAGAAGAAGAAGCGTTCATCCATGTATACGGGTAAGAGAGCCTAGCTAGCTTCATTTTCAGATATTATACGTTTCTAGTTTTGTCAGAAAGTCTTTTTCATTGCAAGTTAAAGCATACTGTCAGTTAGCTAATGTTAGCTGGCTGGCTCGCTAACTAACGTTACGTGTATGATCTGTGTAGTAATATTATTCATATCTCAGAGCCATTTGCTAGCTAACATTGAACCTAGTTGGTTAGTTTTAGCTAACTGTAGATTCATGCTGGATAATAACGTTATGAGTTGGGATTATGGTTAACTGTTTAGCTAGCTAGCTACATGTCTAAACAAAATAATCCACTATGTGTAACGAATGCGCTGAGAGTTGGCAAGCAAGTACAGGGAGTGAGTGTTTTAATAAATAAAAACAAAATACAGCGCACGGACATGAAACAGAGTCCATAACACCTGAGGAATAAACCAAGGGGAGTGACAGATGTAGGGAAGATAATCAAGGAGGTGATGGAGTCCAGGTGAGTGTCATGAGGCGCTGGTGCGCTTGACGATGGTAACAGGTGTGCGGGATAATCAGCAGCCTGATGACCTAGAGGCCGGAGAGGGAGTATACATGACACTATGTAAGCAACCATTTTACTGTACCATTTACACCTTCTGTATCCTGTGCATGTGACAAATACACTTGTGAAGAACAACATGTATTTTCTTTCTTCTGGGGGATAGATCAGCTTTAATACTGCTGATAGATTGTAGCTTCCATCAACGTAGTTGTCTGCATCACTTCCAATCCCCATATATTATTTTGCAAATATATACATATAATATACATATATATATAATATATATATAATATACATACATACATACATACATACATACATACATACATACATACATACATACATACACACATACATACATACATACATACATACATACATACATACATACATATATATATATATATACATACATACATATATATATATATAAAAATAAACATACATACGTACATGTCTTGCACCAAAGTCAAATTAGGATATAACATAGACCAAGACACAGTTTCCAAGTTCTAAAATTCTCCAGTAGAATGCCCTGCATTTATTTCATCACACTCACCACTGTAAGCTAATTTCTGTAAATAATGATCTTGTTGTGAGTTTATTTTCCTGTAAAAATGAATACAAATGAGCTAAAGTTAAGATGTTGGTTGGTTTATTGGTGTTAAAATACACCAGTTATGTTATTTTGGACCACCAGGCAGCTGATGTCACGCAGCCTGTCGTTTTTGTGTTTATACTTTTTCATAACGACAACGTTCATAACGACAATGACAACGTTGTGTTTATACTTTTTCATAACGACAACGTTCATAACGACAATGACAATGTTGTGTTTATACTTTTTCATAACGACAACATCGTAATGTCGGACGACAATAGAATGTTCATGATGTCACTGCGGCAACTGTATACAGACATGTCGATAGACGTAGTATAAAACAGCCTTAGTCTTGAAATCTTTGGTTGTTTAGTACAATACCATACTCACTCTGTTTAGGACATGCCCTCACATGCGAATCATTAAAGAGATGGATGGGACTAAGGCTTAAGCAGGTGTGAACGAGGTAGAGAATGGTTGTAGACAAATAAGAGCTCTCCAGTAGGTGTACCAAGACATTCAAGGGCCATTTTCTCAAAAGTGAAGGGTTTATCAACTTTCAAAGCAGAATAACTTTCCCATTGTTCCTCAACTGTAGTGTATGATATACCATTTTCTAGCTCTGAGTCTTTACTTTTATCCAATGTAAAAAAACACAATTTCAAATGTTGCTACATAAGACCAAATCGAGCCGGTCTGTCACATTTTCACTATCTGCCGTTTGCACATCTGACTGGGGAAAAGGGAGACTAGATGCCTTTAAAGTTTGTCTCAATAATGAATGTTATGCCTGAGCAAATCACTGAATATTGTCAATGGAAATTATGTAGCTAACTCATTGTCTTGCACTCATTGAGGATTTGGAGTAGCTTTATTTTTCTAAATGTTCTTGAGGATTAGCCTGAATATAATCTTGGAAACCCAGAACCAGATTTTGCGAGACCAAATGCTCAATTTAGTTCTGTTTTAAATGATTCTCTCTTTTTTTGTACCTTTATTTAACTGATTTTGGATGGGGAGATGTTGAACTAGTGCGAGTGACGGAACCAGAGCACTTCCTCTTTGGTAGTTCACAACATTTACAAAAGATGCCAGGTGTAGGTGCACCCCCACAGTTCGAGATTCACCCAAATAACCAGTGACACAAAACCAGTGCACCAATAGAACTGTTCCTCGTTATCTGACAGATCCCAGTCTTCCGACAGAGGTAACGTGTTTTCTTTTATCACGAGAGACGAGCCCGAAATATTAACTTTCAGAATGGTTATGCAGTGCTATATTAATGATGATGTACAACAAATACAGTTGCTTTACATACATTCTCATACTTTGAACGTTTATGCATTGATCATTTAAAAAAAAATTTGAATGAAGAAGTACATTTACGTGTGGTTGGTAGACAAACTATTTGAGTAGAATATGTTAATATTCATTTGATAACACCGTGCGGCACAGCCACAGTGCCCTTACCCTGCTGTAGAAAGAATACCCTGCAACACAAACTCACATTATTTCTCTCCTGACTAATTACATTATGATAATTGATGACAGTAAAGGAGGAGACAACATTTAATGAATTCGGGTCAAGGAAACTGCATCTTTGTCTATTTGCCTTTAGCTGCAATGCTACAGGGTGTATAACATTTATTATGTTTATGCCTAAACCTCTGGCATTAAATTGGCTATATGCTTTTTATCAGATAGAAATTGGGCCCTATTGATAGGCTGATAGCATTGTCTTCCAAAAAAGCACTGCAACACCAGCCAGAGACCACACCTTCTCTCGACCAAGGTGGAAATCACTCAGCTAGCTACAATCCATCATGCTAAACCATCTGCAGCCTAAACGTTTTATTGGAACGGAAATATGTAATAAAAAGGTGATATGTACATCTCTATATAAATCAGCCTCTCTTATCTGAGTTGTAATCAATTGGCACATCCACATTTGGGATCAATCAGACATTCCTGTGCACTTTGTCAGAGCCTGCAGCATATTTGTATCCAGGGTCACAGCCAGCTAACCTGGGAGAAGGAGGATTGTCTTTCTGCTGGCGACCATTTGGCTCTGGATTCAGTTCAAGTGATTCCTGAATTCCACAGCGGTCTGATGGGAGGAGTGCTTTTAACTACTGTAAATACTCCCTCAAATACTGTACATACATGTCACGCCTGCTGCAGCTCTCTGATCCAATTAGTTACTCATGTGG
Source organism: Salmo salar (assembly GCF_965601325.2). NCBI lineage: Eukaryota > Metazoa > Chordata > Actinopteri > Salmoniformes > Salmonidae > Salmo > Salmo salar. The sequence goes on along the minus strand of NC_138309.1, from coordinate 27,305,255 downwards.
ATTAATGACTTGGATAATATTCAATTCAATAACTACTGTATTCACTGGGACAGTAAAATATGGGTGAGAATGTCTGCATCTCTCTCTGTCCCTCTGGGGGCAAGAAGAGGAAATACAACTCCTCTCACTCAACATCTACATGCATAACGCAATGCTGTGTGCACAGCAAGTGTCCCTGGTCTTGTCATGAGTAAACAATTTTACATAATAGGACATTTATCTATTTGTTTGAATATATGCCATCACGTTCTATTAAATAGAAATAGAAAGTTCTATTAAGTTCTATTAAATAGACAGTTAGATTTCTTTTTATAGAACTTTCTATTTTTTTGTTATAGAACGTTATATTATATTCTATTAAATTGAAAGTTCTATTAAGTTATGTTAAATAGAAAGTTCTATTAAAACTGGATTGGGTATTTTGACACCGCAAGTTCATTCCTCATTCTGAGGGCGCTGGACTGTAAAATGACTCGTAAAACGGCTCATAGTTTAGTATGTAATTTCCCATGGAAATGATAGATTGAGGATTATCTAGCAGTGACGATACTAGTCATCTCTGGCAATTATCTGTAAGTATCATCATTGTTTAGTTGAATACCCTCTGCTATTATTTTCTTTCACCATGAATTAGGGCCTATGAAAATTACAGGTTGGAGGCCTGTCTCACTGTATTATGGCCTGTAAGTGCTGATATTGATGGGAAGGTAATGGTAGTCCTCGGCCCTAAATGTAAACAGCATCTAAGGTGATATTTATTCTGCTCTCACGTGGAGTGCTGTGGAGCAGAGCACTGGGGTAAAGGCAGGACTGAGGCCTGTTGTGGATCTGTGTGGGGCAGGCCCTAGCCTCCATATTATACTTACCTCATGAGTGGCACAGGCCTGGCTAATAAAGATAAAGATGTAAATATGTAAAATGACATGTATGTAAATGTACATTTACAACGTCTGAAAATACGTAAGATAAAGATAAAGCGTTATGACGTAATGCCTAGAGGCTGACATTAAAACTGACATTGTCAGTCACAGTTGAATTTGCTAGCACTGCCTGTTGTGCAAAATCTTCAATAGAGTGCAATAGACGACAACTACTTAGCCAGGTAAGTATTTTTTCCTGTGAACTTTGTTTGTAGTTGTGAACCAGATATGAATGTGTGATCAAGAGATCTGGCAGTCATCCACAATCTGTTCAGCTCCTCTCCCCAGCTGAGATCTTAGTGACACTGAAACGCATCTACTACCTTGAGTGTTACTTACTCTCCAATCAATCTGACTGCCAGCTCCTCTATTCATGTTTAAGGGGCTGTTAAATTGTTATGGTTCATTTAAAACCGGGAAGCTCTTGTTACGCAACACCTCCTGAAACAGCTCTCTTGACACCCTTGCCGTGGTAAAGATATTCCGTTTCCATCTGTTAGTGGGTCGCCTTCTCTGGGAATGCAAACTGCATTCTCCGGGGTAGAACGTGGAATAGAATACGGCCGATAGCTTTCAATCAGAGCTTCTCTCAATGCAATCACACTGTCATTGTTCGTCTCATGTTGTGGAAAGCGCCTTTTGACAGAGCCCTGTAATGAATCACCTGGCCAAGTCTTTTGGAAAGGAGCGTTTCAGATCCCATCGGCAGCCTTTTTCATAGAGTTAGAAGTGAGGGGGGGCATTCAATTCATTTCTCATGCGCTTTTATGTCTGCTGCTTTTCATTGGAACACAGTGTTTTAAAAGTTATTCACTGCAGCATCCCCTCTCTTTTCTTCTCGCAGAGAATTCGCAAAGCAAATATCTAGCAGGGTAGTTCATAAAGAAGGGGTTTTACTTACTCAAGGTGCTGACGGCAGGGCACACTGTTATGTTGGAGGCTTAGAAAAACAAAACTTCAGCCAAACTGGCAGATGCTTCTAATTGTACCGCGTTCATCTGGCGAACAATTATTTGCTCAATCTTTTGTTTTGTAAAGCCGTAGCGATGAAGACATTTTTATTTATTTAACTTTGACAAAAAAATTAATTCTAATATCAACTTCCAAGAGTCAAGTATGGGGACAAATATAAACTTGCAGGAACAGCATGCAAGCACATGATCTCTGGTCCAAGATCAATGTTTTTCAAAAGGCTGAATACATCATAGGAAAACCAACGGACGGAATAGTGTAACTGACACTCCCTAAGACTAAGCAGTGAGGATGAGTTAAAGCACCTTTGATTTACAGTGCATTCGGAAAGTATTCAGACACCTTCCCCTTTTCCGCATTTTGTTACATTACAGCCTTATTCTAAAATTAATAAAATAAGAATGTTCCTCATCAATCTACACACAATACCCCATAATGACAAGGTTGAGACATTTTTGCAAAATGTATAAAGAAAATAAAAAAATTAAATACCTTATTTAGATAAGTATTCAGACCCTTTGCTACGTGATTTGAAATTGAGCTCAGGTGCATCCTGTTTCCATTGATTATCCTTGAAATGTTTCTACAACTTGGCTGGAGTCCACCTGTGGTAAATTCAATAGATTGGGCATGATTTGGAAAGGCACAAACCTGTCTATATTAGGTCCCACAGTTGACAGTGCATGTCAGAGCAAAAACCAAGCCATGAAGTTGAAGGTATTGTCCGTAGAGCTCCAAGACAGGATTGTGTCGAGGCACAGACATGGGGAAGGGTACAAAAAGATGTCTGCAGCATTGAAGGTCACCAAAAACACAGTGGCCTCCATCATTCTTAAATAGAAGAAGTTTGGAACCACCAAGACTCTTGCTAGAGCTGGACGCCCGGCCAAACTGAGCAATCAGGGGAGAAGGGCCTTGGTCAGGGAGGTGACCAAGAACCCGATGGTCACTCTGACAGAGCTCCAGAGGTCCTCCGTGGAGATGGGAGAATCTTCCATAAGGACAACCATCTCTGCAGCACTCTACCAATCAGGCCTTTATGGTAGAGTGGCCAGATGGAAGCCACTCCTCAGTAAAAGGCACATGACAGCCCACTTGGAGTTTGCCAAAAGGCACCTAAAGAACTCTCAGACCATGAGAAACAAGATTATCTGGTCTGATGAAACCAAGATTGAACTCTTTGGCCTGAGTGCAAAGCGTCACGTCCGGAGGAAACCTGGCACCATCCCTATGGTGAAGCATGTTGGTGGCAGTATCATGCTGTGCGGATGATTTTCAGGGACTGGGAGACTCGTCAGGATTGAGGGAAAGATTAACCGAGCCAAGTGCAGAGAGAAAACCTGTCCAGAGCACTCAGGACCTAAGACTGGGGAGAAGGTTCCCCTTCCAGCAGGACAACGACCCTAAGCACACAGCCAAGACAATGCAGTGGCTTCGGGACAAGTCTCTGAATGTCCTTGAGTGGCCCAGCCAGAGCCCGGACTTGAACCCGATCTAACATCTCTTGAGAGACCTGAAAATAGCTGTACAGTGATGCTCCCCATCCAACTGAGGATCTGCAGAGGAGAATGGGAGAAACTCCCCAAATAGAGATGTGCCAAGCTTGTAGCGTCATACCGAAGAAGACTCAAGGCTGTAATCGCTGCCAATGGTGCTTCAACAAAGTACTGAGTAAAGGGTCTGAATACTTACGTAAATGTGATATTTCAGTTTTTATATATATTTTGGGGGATTTGTCATAATGGGATTTGTGTGTAGATTGATGAGGGGGGAAAACGATTTAATCAATTTTAGAATAAGGCTGTAATGTGGAAGAAGTCAATGGGTCTGAATACTTTTCGAATGCACTGTACCTGTAATGTAATATGCATTCAATGCCTGTACAACATCACTGCAAACTGTTGTTTATGAGTGTTATTACACTAATATCATTGTAAAACATTTATATTATGCTCATTTAATTTAGACAAGCAATACACTTGCTTTAGCATTTAGCTACAATGGGTAGACCATGCCCTGCTATGCCTAAGTACACTGTTCTTAAAGGGGAACAAACGCTTGTCATAGTACACTGTAAGGTACGTCCTTTGTACCTTTAGTTATAGGTACTGTACATACAGTGACTTCAGAAAGTATTCATACCCCTTCCACATTTTGTTGTGTTAAAGCCTGAATTCAAAATGGATTCAATAGATGTTTGTTCTTACCCCTACACACGATACCCCATAATGACAAAGTGAAAACATGTTTTTAGAAATGTTTGCACATTTACTGAAAATGAAATAAGGAAATATCTAATTGACATAAGTATTCACACCACTGAGTTTTATTTTTTTATTTTTTTGGAGGGGAGGTACAGTGGGGGGAAAAAGTATTTGATCCCCTGCTGATTTTCTACGTTTGCCCACTTACAAAGAAATTATCAGTCTATAATTTTAATGGTAGGTTTATATGAACAGTGAGAGACATAACAACCAAAAAATCCAGAAAAACACATGTCAAAAATGTTATAAAATGATTTCCATTTTAATGAGGGAAATAAGTATTTGACCCCTCTGCAAAACATGACTTAGTACTTGGTGGCAAAACCCTTGTTGGCAATCACAGAGGTCAGACGTTTCTTGTAGTTGGCCACCAGGTTTGCACACATCTCAGGAGGGATTTTGTCCCACTCCTCTTTGCAGATCTTCTCCAAGTCATTAAGGTTTCAAGGCTGACGTTTGGCAACTCGAACCTTCAGCTCCCTCCACAGATTTTCTATGGGATTAAGGTCTGGAGACTGGCTAGGCCACTCCAGGACCTTAATGTGCTTCTTCTTGAGCTACTCCTTTGTTGCCTTGGCCGTGTGTTTTGGGTCATTGTCATGCTGGAATTCCCATCCACGACCCATTTTCAGTGCCCTGGCTGAGGGAATGAGGTTCTCACCCAAGATTTGACAGTACATGGCCCCGTCAAATGATGCGGTGAAGTTGTCCTGTCCCCTTAGCAGAAAAACACTCCCAAAGCATAATGTTTCCACCTCCATGTTTGACGGTGGAGATGGTGTTCTTGGGGTCATATGCAGCATTCCTCCTCCTACAAACACGGCGAGTTGAGTTGATGCCAAAGAGCTCCATTTTGGTCTCATCTAACCACAACACTTTCACCAGTTGTCCTCTGAGTCATTCAGATGTTCATTGGCAAACTTCAGACGGGCATGTATATGTATTCTTGAGCAGGGGGACCTTGCGGGCGCTGCAGGATTTCAGTCCTTCACGGCGTAGGGTGTTACCTATTGTTTTCTTGGTGACTATGGTCCCAGCTGCCTTGAGATCATTGACAAGATCCTCCCGTGTAGTTCTGGGCTGATTCCGCACCGTTCTCATGATCATTGCAACTCCACGAGGTGAGATCTTGCATGGAGCCCCAGGCCGAGGGAGATTGACAGTTCTTTAGTGTTTCTTCCATTTGCGAATAATCGCACCAACTGTTGTCACCTTCTCACCAAGCTGCTTGGCGATGGTCTTGTAGCCCATTCCAGCCTTGTGTAGGTCTACAATCTTGTCCCTGACATCCTTGGAGAGCTCCTTGGTCTTGGCCATGGTGGAGAGTTTGGAATCTGATTGATTGATTGCTTCTGTGGACATGTCTTTTTTTTACAGGTAACAAGCTGCGGTTAGAAGCACTCCCTTTAAGAGTGTGCTCCTAATCTCAGCTCGTTACCTGTATAAAAGACACCTGGGAGCCAGAAATCTTTCTGATTGAGAGGGGGTCAAATACTTATTTCCCTCATTAAAATGCAAATCAATTCATAACATTTTTGACATGTGTTTTTCTGGATATTTTATTTGTTATTCTGTCTCTCACTGTTCAAATAAACCTACCATTAAAATTATAGACTGATTCTTTCTTTATCAGTGGGCAAAATCAGCAGGGGATCTAATACTTTTTTCCCTCACTGTAAGTATTTTTTTGGGGGGGTCAGTCTCAAAGAGCTTTGCACACCTGGATTGTACATCTGTCCACCATTATGCTTCATTCCATAGTTAGAGGACTCCTGATATATCCAGGAGTGATAAGTACAGTGCATTCGGAAAAGTATTCAGACCCCTTCACGTTTTCCACATTTTGTTGCGTTACAGCCTTATTCTAAAATGTATTAAATGTATTGTTTTCCTCATCAATCTACACACAATGCCCCATAATGACAGTCCCTTTATTTGTTTGGCCCTAACCGAGACATGGATCACCCCAGAAAACACTGCTACCCCAGCTGCTCTTTCTTCATCTGATTATGTTTTCTCTCATAGTCTGAGAGCATCTGGTCGTCGCGGTGGTGCCACAGGTCTATTCATTTCTCCTAAGTGGAGATTTGATCTTTTCTCCCTTTCTCACCTGTCCATCTCCTCATTTCAATTCCATGCTGTCACTGTCACTTGTCCACTCAAGCTTAACATTATTGTAATCTATCGTCCACCAGGTGTCCTTGGAGAGTTCCTCAATGAGCTTGACACCTTGATAAGCTCATTTCCTGACGATGGCTCACCAATCTTCGTACTTGCCGACTTCAACCTCCCGATGTCTGCCTTCGATTAATTTCTTTCCAACTCTCTCTTTCCCCTCCTTGCCTCTTTTGACCTCACCCTTTCCCAATCCCCTCCAACTCACAGGGCAGGCAATACACTTGACCTCATCTATACTAGAAGCTGCTCGCCTACTGATTTCACTGCAACCCTCCTCCAGGTCTCTACTTTGTTTCATTTTTCTATCTCCCTTTCCTCCAACCCTAACCACTCAGCACTTACCCAGATGATCATCCGCCGTCGCAATCTTCACTCTCTCTCTCCCACTTCTCTCTCCTCTTCTATCCTATCATCTCTCCCTTCTGCTGATTCTGCTACTTCGACCCTACTGTCCTCCCTTTCCGCTTCCTATGACTCGCACTGTCCCCCTTCCTCCCGGCCGGCTCGGCCCTCCCCTCCTGCTTCGTGGCTGCGTGACTCTTTGCGAGCTTACAGAACAGGGTTGCGGGCAGCTGAGCAAAAATGGAGGAAAACTAAAGTTCCGGAGGACCTATCATCCTTCCACTCCCTCCTCTCTACCGTCTCTTGCTCTGTAGCCACTGCTAAAGCCACTTTCTACCTCTCTAAAGCCACTTTCTACCTCTCTAAAGCCACTTTCTACCTTTCAAGCTTCTGCCTCTAACCCTAGGAACCTCTTTTCCACATTCTCCTCCCTCCTTAAAAGGTGATGTCTTAAACCTTCCCAAGTTCTCTCATGTCACCCCGCTCCTCCACACACTCCACTGGCTTCCAGTCGAAGCTCGCACCCACTACAAGATCATAGCGTTTACCTACGGAACAGCAAGAGGAACTGCCCCTCCATACCTTCAGGCTATGCTCAAAACCTACACCCCAACCCGAGCACTCCGTTCTGCCACCTCTACAGGGTTCCATCACCCCAATGGTAGAACCAGCCTCCCCCTGAAGCTAGGACAGCAGTCCCTGCCCATCTTCCAAAAACATCTGAAACCCTACCTCTTCAAACAATATCTTAAATAATCCTCCTCCTCACCTCGACATAACGCTTTTATTAGCCATATTTTTTTCAGTATTACTTATGTGCCTTGTTGCAAACAGGATGCATGTTTTGGAATATATATATTTTTTCATTTAGATTAGTATTGTGGAGTAACTACAATGTTGTTGATCCATCCTCAGTTTTCTCCAATCACAGCCATTAAACTCTGTAACTGTTTAAAAGTCACCATTGCCCTCATGGGGAAATCCCTGAGCATTTTCCTCCTCTCTGGCAACTCAGTTAGGAAGTATGCCTGTATCATTGTAGTGATTGGGTGTATTGATACACCATCCAAACTGTAATTAATAACTTCACCATGCAAAAAGGGATATTCAGCGTCTGTTTTTTTTGTTGTTTTTGTATTCGGTGCATGTGACAAATACAATATTATTAAATGTAATTTCATTTGGAGTTAATATATCCAACAGTTGGAATTTGTATTCACCCACAACCTGCATTCAGAATGACTGTCAAGGTTAGGAACATTGATAAAGGAGACTACCTAAACCAGGGGTGTCAAACTCATTCCATGGAGGGCTAGTGTACGCAGGTTTGAATTTTTTCCTTTCAATTAAGCCCTAGATAACCAGGTGAAGGGAGTTCTTTACTAATTGGTGACCTTAATTCATAAATGAAATACAAGGGAGGTGCGAAAACCCACAGACTCCGTGGAATAACTTTGACCCCTGTGACCTAAACCCTTTAAACTGGAACCATTTCAGTAACGGGTGCAATAAATCTAACTAACTGACTGGACTGATACGTTTCGAAAATGTATGTTATTTATCTTTCTAGTAAATATAAAATAACAATGGACAGAATATTGATGAAGACTTAATTGATAGAATATACTGAACTGTAGATTATCATTGCTGCACAAAACCATCTGGTTTCAGAGACTAAAATAGGCAATGAAGATTCCAAATTTCCTGAAACGCTTTAGAGTATTATGGAGACTAAAAGCTAGCCACCTTGCTTTTCACACACACTCATCATCATCATCATGCATCATCCACACATGTACTGTATACTGTATACACACACACACACACACACACACACACACACACACACACACACACACACACACACACACACACACACACACACACACACACACACACACACACACACACACACACACAAACGCAATCGGGCAAGATTAATTTTCCTCATTGGTTTGTACCCTGGGAAACAGAAATGTACCTTCACCGTATGTTGAGAGAGTGAGATGATTGTACCTAATATATTCAACATAAAAAATATACAATTATACTACACTCCTAAAAATAAAGGAGCAAGTTGGAACCAAATAAGGTTATTGAGATTGATGCCATAGTTTCTGAAGAACCATAAATGGAATGGTTATTTCAAGACCCATACAAAATGTTTAGGTTCTCCAGAACTGGAATTGAATAGCCCTGCTGTAGGGTTCTAAGCCTTATTTCCTTATTTCCCAGGGTACCTTTCGTGTTAACTTTTTAGTTACCAGTACCACCTATGACCACCACCTTCACCAAGTGAGGGCTTTAGTAAATATGTTGTGAAAATTGTATCATTCAAGTAAAGACATTTCCTAAAGCCTTCTTTTGAGGGCCTAATTTTAACGTAACAAAATGGCATAAAACTAGTCTCATTATACTGGCTTGCAAAGTGTTCTGTAATTTCTATTAGAATCCAGTCAGAGTGCAGATATCCAACAGCTGCACTTTTTATTCAGTTGTACTTCTTATTCACCTGCAACCTGTATTCAGAGTGCAGCCAGGGTTGGGAAGAGTAAAATATGAGACTACCTTAAACATCTAAACTGGAACCACCATTTCAGTAACGGGAGCAATAAATCCAAGTAACCGATTGGAATAGCTTAGGAAAATGTATGTTATTTATATTTGAGTAACATAAGATTTTTTAATCAATGTACATGCAAAAACATAGATATTGAAACCAACAATTCAAAAAAATCTACCTGTAATAGAGCATGCTGGGAAATATGATAATGATGGGTGTGGTTTTGGTTCAACTCTGGTTATTAACACCTACACTGTTTTTGTTTTACACCACTGAATGTTAATTTAACTATTTACGGTGTTAATTTAACTCTTGAATAAACAATAGAAATGTTCCACTGAAAAATCAACACTAGTTAACACTGGCCAATTTGCTGTGTGCTACTAAAGGGACATCTGCAGGCTTCCATACGTTTGAAGAACCTTTTCGAATTCTGAAGAACCGTAGATGCCACATCAAGAACCCCACACTTAACTCAAAGGTTCTTTATTGGGCAAGAGTGCTCCAAAGAGCATTAAGAGCTGAGGAAAAACCATTTAAGAACCTTTATTTTTTTCAGTGTAGATTATCCATACAGGTATCAAACAGTACCATGTCAGATCATATGAGTGCCTCTGAAGGTACATTATGTGTATTTTTAACGTTTTGTGTACCCCCAGGGAACAATACTGTGCCCTAAGTGTACAGGGATTTTTCTGCCATTGAAATCCTTGGGCGGAGGCCTCCCGAGTGGTGCAGCAGTCTAAAACACTGCATCGCAGCGCCGAAGACGTGGATGTCGATTTAAGGCAGCCCCCCGCACCTGTCTGATTCAGAGGGGTTAAATGCATTCAGTTGTACAACTGACTAGGTATCCCCCCTTCACTGGCTCATCGCATTCTTGTGGTGGGCCGGGCGCCTGCAGACTGACTTCAGTCGTCAGTTGAACGGTGTTTCCTTCAACACATTGGTGCAGTTGGCTTCTGGGTTAAACGGGCGGGTGTTAAGAAGCGCAGCTTGGCCAGTCATGTTTTGAGGACGCATGACTCGACCTTCGCCTCTCCCGAGCTTGTTGGGGAGTTGCAGCGATAAGGCAAGATCATAATCATGAAATTGGGGAGAAAAGGCGGTAAAAAAATAATTATTAAAAAGATTCCTTGGGCGGGCTGCATAAGCTTTTTTTTGGGATGCCCAAGTCCAAACAGTGTAATTTATAAAAAATAAAAAATTAGATAAATATAAAGTCGGAATGGGTCTGCACTCAAAAATATGTTGCATAAAGCTTGTGTAGAAATGTGTAGAATTGCAGGAAATTGGCTTGAAAATGCAACATTTTCTCTGCAGAGAAAATTCAGGGTCACGAGGGGCCGACTACGGCCATTATCATGCCCCCTGCCACGACCAACACCTATGCCGCTTTTTGTTCCGAAAAAAATCCTGCTGTGCCCTTATTTCTAAGAGTGTAATGCTATAGAAGAAAGCTGTGGATGTGAATTAACATTAGAGGTTTGGAGGGGTAAGGAAAATTATTTAGGCCTTGCTTACTGAACAGCTAGGGACAGGATAAGGGGTAAATTAAGGTTGGAGTTAAAGGAAAGATTCACCCATTTTTTATGTTATTTTGTATTTGTGCAACTCAGAGCGATGTTCTATTGATTCCAGGGATAATTTCATGTTTTCGTGTGCATCTGAGCAGTTCTCCGTTCAATCAGGAAGAAATACAGTTGGTATGGTGCATTTTGCATCATTGAATACCTCTGATGCCTCATATGATGCAATACTCATCATACTGGCTGTTTTCTGCTTGCTTGAACGACGAATATGTATGAAAATATGAAATTACCCTGGGAATCAATAGAACATCGCTTAGAGATGCACAAAGACGATATAACATTCAAAATGGATGAATCTTTCCTTTAAGGTTAGGTATGGTTGTTGGTGTCTCTGCTTTATGACAGTGAGATATAATTTATACACTGAACAAAAATATAAAGATTTAACTGAGTTACAGTTCATATAAGGAAATCAGTCAATTGAAATAAATAAATTAGGCCCTAATCTATGGATTTCACATGACTGGGAATACAGATATGCATCTGGTCACAAGTAGGGGCATGGATCAATAAACCAGTCAGTATCTGGTGTGATCGCCATTTGCCTCATGCAGCGCGACACATCTCCTTCGCATAGAGTTGATCAGGCTGTTGATTGTGGCCTGTGGAATGTTGTCTTACTCTTCAATGGCTGTGCGAAGTTGCTAGATATTGGCGTGAAGTGGAAGACGCTGTTGCAGACGTCGATCCATAGCATCCCAAACATGCTCAATGGGTGACATGTTTGGTGAGTATGCAGGCCATGGAAGAACTGGGACATTTTCAGCTTCCAGGAATTGTGTACAAATCCTTACGACATGGGGCTGTGCATTATTCTTATGCTGAAACATGAGGTGATGGCGGCTGATGAATGGCACGACAATAGGCCCTAGGATCCCGTGACGCTATCTATGTGCATTCAAATTGCCATTGATAAAATGCAACTGTGTTCATTATCCGTAGTTTATGCCAGCCCATAACATAACCCCACCGCCACCATGGGGCACTTCGTTCACAACGTTGACATCAGCAAAACGCTCGCCCACACAACGCCATGCATGCTGTCTGCCATCTGCCCGGTACAGTTGAATCGGGGATTCATTCATGAAGAACACACTTCTCCAGCGTGCCAGTGGCCATTGAAGGTGAGCTTCACTTGAGTTGATTACAATGCTGAACTGCAGTCAGGTCCAGACCCTGGTGAGAACGACGAGCACGCAGATGAGCTTCCCTGAGACAGTTTCTAACAGTTTGTGCAGAAATTCTTGGCTTGTTCAAACCTTCAGTTTCATCAGCTGTCCGGGTGGCTGGTTTCAGATGATTCCGTAGATTAAGAAGTCGGATGTGGAGGTCCTGGGCTGGCGTGGTTACACATGGTCTGCCATTTTGAGGCCTATTGGACGTACTGCCAAATTCTCTAAAACGACGTTGGAGGCGGCTTATAGGTAGATAAATCAACATTCAATTCTCTGGCAACAGCTCTGGTGGACATTCCTGCTGTCAACATGCCAATGACACGCTCCCTCAAAACTTGAGACATCTGTGGCATTGTGTTGTGTGACAAAACTGCACATTTTAGAGTGGCCTTTTATTGTCCCCAGCACGAGGTGCACCTGAAGAATGATCATGCTGTTTAATCAGCTTCTTGATATGCCACACCTGTCAGGTGGATGAATTATCTTGGCAAAGGAGAAATGCTCACTAATAGGGATGTAAACAAAACTAGGCCCTCAAAAGAAGTCCTTATGAAATATGTAATGCCTTAAATAATTTCATTTTAATGGCAACATATTCACTTAAGATCTCACTTGGTGAAGGCCAAAGAACAAAAAAAATCATGAATTTAACAACTCTGTCACTAGTAAACACAGTCATGGGTGGTAATGGTAATAAATGCTCACCAACAGGGATGTAAACAAATGTGTGCACCAAATTTGAAAGAAATTTCTGCGATCTTTTCTTTCAGCTCATGAAACATGGGACCAACACTTTAAATGTTGCATTTATATTTTTGGTTCAGTGTAGATCCAGCCAGACTGTATCTGTCAGCTGTGCAGCGATCAGTCCGCACAGTCCTTACGACTGCAGGCAAAGTACCTGAGTGACAGGATCCAAACCTTGGATGGCCCCTTCACCTCGGGACACAGGGACTTGACCTTAGACAGACTGTTAGAGCACATTTCATTAACACGCCGATGTCATATGAAGTGTTCCACAACGGTTTTAGCTTCTTCTCTGCGTCTATATTTATCTATAAGAAATTCCTCAACGATGTTGCCAAGCACCTCAGGAGATGCCTTTTTGACACACCTGAGCAAATATACACTTTACTCCAGAGGCGTAGAATGCAATCATATTGTGCAAGGTGAATTCTGGGCTTGATGATTAATGTTGTTCGGGAAGAGTAACGCCACTGAGCTAGTAAAATAATTTGCACAATACATAAACAGCATACAAGTCAAGCATCAGATCTTTCAGAGTATCACGTTTGCATATACTGAAAAAAATAAAAGGTTCTTAAATGGTTCTTCCTCAGCTCTAAAGGTTCCTTGGAGAACTCTCGCCCAAAAAATAACATTTGAGTTGAGTGTGGGGTTCTTGACGTGGCAACTACGGTTCTTCAGAATTCTGAAAGGTTCCTAAAATGTATGGAAGCCTGCAGATAGCACACAGCAAATTGGCCAGTTTTAACTAGTGTTGATTTTTCAGTGGAACATTTCTAGTGTTGATTCAAGAGCGGTGTAAAAGTACACCAGTGTTGGTGTTAATAGCCAGAGTTGAACCATAACCCTTCATTATCATATTTCCCAGCATGCTCTATTGCAGGTTGATTTTTACAATTGTTGGTTTCAATATCTATATTTTTGCATGTACATTGATTGATTAATTAATCTTACGCTACTCAAATATACTGTAAATAACATACAAACAATTCCAATCTGTTACTTGGACTTACTGACATGGTGGTTCTAGTTTAGATATTTAAGGTAGTCTCATATCTTAGTCTTCCCAACCCTGGCAGTCATTCTGAATGCAGGTTGCAGGTGAATACAAATTCAAAATGTTGGATATCCAACAATTCCAATAAGTATTACACATAACTTTGCAGGCCAGCATAATGTGACTTGAGTTTTAGGCCCCTGTTTTAGGTTCAAACTAGGCCCTCAAAACAAAGTCTTATGAAATATGTATTGCCTCAAAGAATTGAATTTTAATGACAACATATTCACTTAAGACTCTGTCACTAGCAAACACAGTCATGGGTGGTACTAGTAAAATCCACTCGAAAGGCTCCCTAGGAAATATGCAAATAAGGCTCAAAACCCTACAGACCCTAAAATAGTTACGCTCTGGCAGAGGTGTCAAACTCATTCCACGTATGGCCAAATGTTTCCCGGTTTTTGTTTTTTCCCTTTCAATGAAGACCTAGACAACCAGGTGAGGGGGGTTCCTTACTAATTCGTGATCTTAATTCATCAATCAAGTAGAAGGGTGGAGCAAAAACCCGCAGACACTCGGCTCTCCATGGATTGAGTTTGACACGTGCCCTATGGCATCGCTCTCAAGAACCTTATTTGGTTCCAACTTGTACCTTTCATTTTAAGGGTGTAGGGCATTGCGACTGTGTATACAATTTTAAAGTGAATTATTTGTTCGACTCTAATCTTTCTGGTCTCAAACTGATTTTGTTACAGCAGCTTGTGTCAACATAAAGTAAGAATGAAATAATTTCCACGATTTTCACTATTTGTGTCACACTCAATCTTTATAACATAAAGATGTCAGAGCTACTAAAAAGGTTATCCATACCATCAAGACATTGACATGTGTAGACATGCAGGTTGAAGACCTGGACAAACCCTTTGCTGTCTCAGTTAGGAGGACTAACACCTGGGTAAACACTGGAGCCCAAATATCTTCCACCAGCTATGGAAACAAAGTACAAACCTGGTCGCTTTTGTCCACACACAAAATAAATTACTTCAAATTAATTTAGCACCGCATTCATCTGCACTGGACACTTAGGACCTTGTCTATGCTTGCAAAATGATAAGGGGTCTTCATTGGAGAATATTGGTTGGTTGATAAGCGCAGTAAAATGTTGTAAAAACATGGCACACTGACTGTTTTGTCAAGTGTCTGCATCCTGTTAATTTAGACAGTTGGTAATACCTTGGATCTAAAGAGCCCTCAGATAGTAATTCTGTATATACTCCACTTCTCTGATCTCTTGTGTTGAAGCTGTCCTAAAAAACGCCAGACCTCTTAAGGACATACAAGATAATTGTCCCTCAACGTTTCTCTCCCACGGCCAACTTCAAACAGAGAAATTCCAAATTCGAGATTACGTTAAGCGTGGTTGGTGATGACTTATAGGGATCTCTCAACGATGACATGTTTTTGTGGTCTTTAGTGTCTTTGTGACGCATTGTATAGACCTGAGGAAAATACTCATGCTGTCTGGAATGCAAATAATGAATACGGGGATTACATCTACAAACCCAAGGACTGAAGGCCTCATGTCTTCAAGAGCCCAAACACAGACTAAAGACTAAATGCTTTCCCTAAACTGATGATGGAACATCCATCTTCTCATCTGATATATTGTCTCAAGAATTTCATGAAAATGTATTTCATTTATGAAGCTAGTTGTCTGGATTCTGAGACAATTAGTGCAGATAATGAAGGGTAAATATAAGAGACAAATTTCATATTTCTGAGTAAATTGGCATTATCTGAATTTGAGAAACTACAAGCTGGCATAACGTTAAACTAGCAAAGGTCTTACATATATGACTTAAGTAGTTTGCCCAAGAATCTAATACATACAAAGAAGGTGACCTGAGTGCCATTTCCATGGTAACTCCTATTGGCTTGTCTGTAATCAGGGTGTAAGGCTGTCATAGTCAGCTATTCAGACAGTACCAGAGACCTTGAAAGTATAGGGAGAGAGGTGCTGTGACAAGACCCGTTGCTTTTCAGCAGTTCATTATATGGCACACTGCTCAGACTTGATCACATACAAAAGGAACTCATTTTAAGCTCTTTAAGCTACCCCATAATCCACCAATGTGTGCAATGTGACATGAATATTTGCAAAGAAAAGAAGACATGCTCATGCATTCATGTCGCCTAATTCATTGTCAATGTTATGTTACCCACATTGAGGTTCCTTTCTTCTCATAATGCAGACATTGAGAATTAGCGACCTAAAAAGGGTAGACATTGGAGACTATTTGGATCTGAAAGGAGTAAATAACTACAGTTTTATAAATTACAACATCTATTAGAGAGACCAGGGCCTGATGTACATAAACAAAGATGCCACCAGTCCACCAATCCCACGGCTTGCTTCCCTGTAGGTTCATTTTTTTGGGGAAAGGTTAGCCACAAGAGCAGATTAAACCCCCACCAATCATCCTCTAATACCAGCAGTCTCTATAGAGCCCTTGTTGGGTTTTGCCTGTTGAATGTGTGGCTTATGGCGGCTAAAGAACTCTCGAGGGGAATCCTGAGGGGATTACTCTGACGTTTCCCATAAAGTGGGAAATAAAAACAGTCTTGAGGATGATCATAAACACGCATCATCTCCAAGCCGCCCCCCACCCCGAACTAAATAGTGGACGCCCACTTTCTCCATTCAGCTTTTTCTGACACCCAGGGATAGAGACCTGACAAGGGGCAAGTCCACTTGGAGAGGGATTAGTGTAAATCCAACTGATAATGAAATCAAGGGCTGAGTAGCTCTTGTTGGATTTGATACAAAAGATGGGCGAATTACTTTGTATTTTTGGAAAATCCTCTATTTTCCTATGGTGAGAACTCTCTGATAAGTAGCCCAGGGATCCTGCACAGCATACGAGCCTGTGGCCCCATCCCTCTACCCAACGGACCAATAGACGCCTCCATCCACTCCACATTGCTTGGACATTTCCCCATCCATACAGAAAACTATTTATACTGATCTAGTGACCAGCTAATCGTATTGTTATTGCACTAATCTGCGATCCAAGGACATTTTGATTGGGATGACACAGTTTATCATTGTTGCCAACATGAACTCTCACCCCCAATAAATCATTATGCTAAGTGGATAGAAAACTGTGACTGTGCTATTGTAACTATCACTCTATGTATGCAACCACTGATACACGTTTCTCCACTGTCAGAAAGCTTGTCAAAATGTTGTGGTTTTCCTAGTGGTCTCTTGCTATATCAAGAAATTCCGCCAAAACAGACACAGCCTTTTGAGTATGTTGATATGAACAAAGGCAGAAATGCTTCCTTGCTTGTGACAATGCATGATTGCGGGTCAAGAAGAAGGTACATTTGAATGCAGAATATCAACACTATTAGCTGTTTTTTAAGAAACTACAGAGTGGGTTGTGTTGACTGAATGTCTAGTTATTCGTTCTCAGACAGCAGTTATTGGTCAAATTTGAGCTTAAGTCATGAGAGAATGGGCAGTCCCCACTGGGCACACACTGGTTGAATCAACATTGTTTCCACGTCACTTCAATTAAATTACTTTGAACCTAAGTGGATTGATGTCTGTGCCCAGTGGGTCAGTCCTTCCAATATATGACCGTATAAAAATAATACAAATACTGAGCTATATTTGCACTATATATGTATATACAGTACCAGTCAAACGTTTGGACACACATTTAAGGGTTTTTATTTATTTGTACTCTTTGCTACATTGTAGAACAGTGAAGACATCAAAACAATGAAATAACACATATGTAATAATTTATATTTTAGATTCTTCAAAGTAGCCACCCTTTGCCTTGATGACAGCTTTGCACACTCTTGGCATTCTCTCAACCAGCTTCAGCTGGAATGTTTTTCCAACAGTCTTGAAGGAGTTCCCACATATGCTGAGCACTTGTTGGCTACTTTTGCTTCACTCTGCGGTCCAACTCATCCCAAACCATCTCAATTAGCTTGAGGTCGGGTGATTGTAGAGGCCTGGTTATCTGATGCAGCGCTCCATCACTCTCCTTGTTGGTAAAATAGCCCTTACACAGCCTGGAGGTGTGTTGGGCCACAGTCCTGTTGAAAAACAAATGATAGTCCCACTATGCGCAAACCAGATGGGATGGCATATTGCTTCAGAATGCTGTGGTAGCCATGCTGGTAAAGTGTGACCTTGAATTAAAAAAAAATCACAGACTGTCACCAGCAAAGCACCGTCACACCTCCTCCATGCTTCATGGTGGGAACCATACATGCGGAGATCATCCGTTCACCTACTCTGCGTCTCACAAAGACATGGCGGTTGGAACCAAAAATCTCAAATTTGGACTCATCAGACCAAAGGACAGATTTCCACCGGTCTAATGTCCATTGCTCGTGTTTCTTGGCATAAGCCCATCTTCTTCTTATTGGTGTCCTTTAGTATTGGTGTCTTTGCTGCAATTAAACCGTGAAGGCCTGATTTCACGCAGTCTTCTCTGAACAGTTGATGTTGAGATGTGTCTGTTAGTTGAACTCTTTGAAGCATTTATTTGGGCTGCAATATCTGAGGCTGGTAACTCTAATGAACTTATCCTCCGCAGCAGAGGTAACTAGGGGTCTTCCATTCCTGTGGCAGTCCTCATGAGAGCCAGTTTTATCATAGAGCTTGATGGTTTTTGCGACTGCACTTCAAGAAAGAATTTTCCGCATTGACTGACCTTCATGTCTTAAATTAATGATGGACTGTCATTTCTCTTTGCTTATTTGAACTGTTCTTGCCATAATATGGACTTGGTCTTTTACCAAATAGGTCTATCTTCTGTTTACCACCGCTACCTTGTCACAACAAAATTGATTGGCATTAACCTATTAAGAAGGAAAGAAATTCCACAAATTAACTCTTAACAAGGCACACTTGTTATCTGAAATGCATTCCAGGTGACTACCTCATGAAGCTGGTTGAGAGAATAGTGTGCAAAGCTGTAATCAAGGCAAAGGGTGGCTACTTTGAAGAATCTCAAATATAAAATATATTTTGATTTGTTTAACACTTTTTTGGTTACTACATGATTCCATGTGTGTTATTTCATAGCTTTAATGTCTTCACTATTATTCTAAAATGTAGAAAATAATAAAATAAAGAAGAACCCTTGAATGAGTAGTTCTAAAACTTTTTACCAGTAGTGTGTGTGTGTGTATATATATATATATATATATATATATATATATATATATATATATATATATATATATATATATATGTGTGTGTGTTTTATATATATTAATACAGTTGCTCAGAGAAATAGATTTTGACGAAGGGTCAGAGCCTATAGGGAGGAGGTTAGAGACCTGATTGTG
This sequence comes from Salmo salar, assembly GCF_965601325.2. NCBI lineage: Eukaryota > Metazoa > Chordata > Actinopteri > Salmoniformes > Salmonidae > Salmo > Salmo salar. The sequence goes on along the minus strand of NC_138309.1, from coordinate 27,286,126 downwards.
TGGTGCAAAAACAACAACCTTCCATCAACGTGATCAAGACAAATGAGATGATTGTGGACTACAGGAAAAGGAGGACCGAGCTCACTCCCATTCTCATCGACGGGGCTGTAGTGGAGCAGGTTGGTTGAGAACTTCAAGTTCCTTGGCGTCCACATCACCAACAAAATAACATGGTCCAAGCACACCAAGACAGTCGTGAAGAGGGCACGACAAAACCTATTCCCCCTCAGGAGACTGAAAAGATTTGGCATGGGTCCTCAGATCCTCAAAAGGTTTTACAGCAGCACCATCGAGAGCATCCTGATGGCAACTGCTCGAACTCCGACCGCAAGGCACTACAGAGGGTAGTGCGTACGGACCAGTACATCACCGGGGCCAAGCTTCCTGCCATCCAGGACCTCTATACCAGGTGGTGTCAGAGGAAGACCCTAAAAAAGACTCCAGCCACCCTAGTCATAGACTGTTCTCTCTGCTACCGTACAGCAAGCGGTACCGGAGCGCCAAGTCTAGGTCCAAGAGGCTTCTAAACAGCTTCTACCCCCAAGCCATAAGAGTCCTGAACAGCTAATTAAATGGCTACCCAGACTATTTGCATTGCCCCCCCCCCCCCCACGCTGCTTCTACTCTCTGTTATTATCTATGCATAGCCACTTAATAACTCTACCTACATGTACCTAATTACCTCAATTACCCCGACACCGGTGTCCCCGCACATTGACACATTGACTCTGTACCGGTAGCCCCTGTATACAGCCCAGCTATTGTTATTTACTGCTGCTCTTTAATTATTTGTTATTCTTATCTCTTACTTTTTGGGGGGTATTTTCTTAAAACTGGTAAAGTCTTGTAAGTAAGCCTTTCACTGTAAAATGTTATTTGATTTTGATTTGAAATGTCACATATGGAAATCTACGTGAAATCATGTTATTTTCCCGTAAGGGTATCCTGTCTGTGGATGTGAGGAGAAAGAGGTGGAGGTGGGACAGAAGAGGGAGAGAGAGGAGGGAGGGGGAGAGAGATGAGGAAGGTGAGGGAGGGAAAGGAGGGAGGAGAATGGAGAGCGGGAGGAGGGCTGAAGAGGGGAGAGATAGGAGGCGGGGAGAGAGAGAGTCAATAGACAGACAGACTATCTATGTGTCAATATCCTGTCTGTAGAGTTGGGAGAGAAGAGGGGGAGGGAGGAAAAGAAGGAGAGAGATAGAATGTAGGGGGGAGGAGGGGGAGAGAGAGAATGGTGAGAGTGGGGGAAGGAGGGGGAGAGTGGAGGGAGGGGAGAGAGAGAGAAGAGAGAAAGAGATAGATGGGAGAGAGAGTGAGGTTGGGAGAGGGAGGGGGAAGAGGGTGCCGGGGGTAAAATAAGGGGGAGGGAGTTAGAAGAGAAGGAAGGGGGATAAAGAGGAAGTAAAGAGAGAGACAGAGGAAGGCAAAGAGAGAGAGCGATAAGTAGGGAGGGAGGGAGGGATGTCTGCGTGTCTCTCTGTGAGTTTATCTGTCTGTCTGTCTGTCTGTCTGTCTGTCTGTCTGTCTGTCTGTCTGTCTGTCTGTCTGTCTGTCTGTCTGTCTGTCTGTCTGTCTGTCTGTCTGTCTGTCTGTCTGTCTGTCTGTCTGTCTGTCTGTCTGTCTGTCTGTCTGTCTGTCTGTCTGTCTGTCTCTTTCACCTCTCCCTCCTTTTGCCCTCAGAACAGCCTCAATTCATCGGGGCCTGGACTCTACAAGGTGTAGAAAGCGTTCCACAGGGATGCCGGCCCATGTTGACGCCAATGCTTTCCACAGTTGTGTCAAGTTGTCTGGATGTCCTTTGAGTGGTGGACCATTCTTGATACACCCAGGACACTGTTGAGCGTGAAAAACCCAGCAGCGTTGCAATTCTTGACACCCTCAAACCGGTGTGCCTGGCATCTACTACCATACCCTGTTCAAAGGCACTTAAATATTTTTCTTGCCCATTCACCCTCTGTATGGCACACATACACAATCCATATCTCAAATGTCTCAAGGCTTAAAAAAAACTTCTTTAACCTGTCTCCTCCCCTTCATCTACACTAATTGAAGTGGATTTAAGTGACATCAATAAGGGGTCATAGCTTTCACCTGGATTTACCTGGTCAGTCTATGTCATGGAAAGAGCAGGTGTCCTTAATGTTTTGTATAATTAGTGTATATGTGTCAATACCTTCCCGCATATATTTTCGCATTGACTATTTATATGTTATCGGAATGAGAGTGATTAACAAAATCAATGTGAGCCCCCTGGAGGTCAGGGCCCCTGAGCATGTGCTTTGCGTGCCCGGTCAGTAAATCATCCATGATTACTACAGGGTTTAGATAGCTGGCTAGACTAACGCACGGTTCAGATGACGAACTCATGATGAGTCAAACTGAATAGAAATGAATAGCGGCTTGGCACGGTTGAGATCTTTGCTTGACATACCGATTGGTTTCATACAACCACTATCAAACCAATACTGCATACTTCCTCGTTGGTTTTGAGTCGATTTCAGGCATAACAGCGACCTTTTGTGTTAAAGAAACCACAAAGTTTATTGCAGTAAAAAGACAAATAAAGACAATTCACACACCTGTGCAGCAGTTGATGTTTGAAACAGTGAATATGATCAGTTTAATGTGTCTCTTCAGATTTCATAACTCCCTTTTACTAAGGAATCACAAAAAGTCTCCTCATCCCTAAAATAAAGAGGTTGGTTAGCGATAGTGATATTAGGCCTACTGTGCAACATAGATGTACTATTTTCTCCAGAGATAACAAAACAATTTGTATGTTGATGTAGTGCCCATCGGTTATGAATGTTTCAACCTCTGTGTTGAGAAGTTGTGTTTTAATGTGACCACCTGTGAATCTGAGTCCATGATTGTGCTTCCGTTTGGGTGTGGTGGTGAAGCAACCTTGATTTGCATGCAATTAACATATACAATGCATTATGAAAGTATTCAGACCCCTTGACTTTTTCCACATTTTGTTACATTACAGCCTTATTCTAAAATGGATTCAATTGTTTTTCTTCCTCATCAATCTACACAGAATACCACATAATTATAATGCAAAAACAGGTTTTTAGAAATGTTTGCAAATGTTAAAAAAAACGGAAATATCACATTTACATAAGTATTCAGACCGTTTACTCAGTACTTTGTTGAAGCACCTTTGGCAGCAATGACAGCCTCGAGTCTTCTTGGGTATGATGCTACAGGCTTGGCAACCTTGATTTGGGGAGTTTCTCCCATTCTTCTCTGCAGATCCTCTCAAGCTCTGTCAGGTTGGATGGGGAGCATTGCTGTCAGCCATTTTCAGGTCTCTCCAGAGATGTTCGATTGGGTTCAAGTCCGGGCTCTGGCTGGGCCATTCAAGGACATTCAGAGACTTGTCTGTGTTGTCTTGGCTCCGTGTGCAGGGTCGTTGTCCTGTTGGAAGGTGAACCTTCACCCCAATCTGAGGTCCTGAGCACTCTGGAGCAGGCTTTTGTCAAGGATCTCTCTGTACTTTGCTTCGTTCATCTTTCCGTCGATCCTGACTAGTCTCCCAGTCCCTAAAGCTGAAAAACATCCCCACAGCACGATGCTGCCACCACCATGCTTCACCATAGGAATAGTGGCAGGTTTCCTCCAGACGTGACGCTTGGTATTCAGGCCAAAGAGTTCAATCTTGGTTTCATCAGACCAGAGAATCTTGTTTCTCATGGTCTGAGAGTCCATTAGGCTGCCTTTTGGCAAACTCCAAGTGGTCTGTCATGTGCCTTTTACTGAGGAGTGGCTTCCGTCTGGCCACTCTACCATAAAGGCCTGATTGGTGGAGTGCTGCAGAGATGGTTGTCCTTCTGGAAGGTTCTCCTATCTCCACAGAGGAACTCTGGGGCTCTGTCAGAGGGACTATCGGGTTCTTGGTTACCTCCCTGACCAAGGCCCTTCTCTCCCGATTGCTCAGTTTGGCCAGCTCTATCAAGTCTTGGTGGTTCTGAACATCTTCCATTTAAGAATGATGGAGGCCACTGTGTTCTTGGGGACCTTCAATGCTGCAGAAATATTTTGGTACCCTTCCCCAGATCTGTGCCTTGACACAATCTTGTCTCGGAGCTCTACGGACAATTCCTTCAACCTCATGGCTTGGTCTTTGCTCTGACATGCACTGTCAACTGTGGGACCTAATATAGACAGGTGTGTGCCTTTCCAAATCATGTCCAATCAATTCAATTTACCACAGGTGGACTCCAATCAAGTTGTAGAAACATCTCAAGAATGATCAATGGAAACAGGATGTCTCATAGCAAAGGGTCTGAATACTTATCTAAGAAAGGTATTTCTGTTTTTAATTTGTAATACATTTGCAAAACAAAATTATGACCTGTTTTCACTTTGTCATTATGGGGTATTGTGTCTAGATTGATGAGGAATCAAATTAATTTAATACATTTTAGAATAAGGCTTTAATGTAACAAAATGTGGAAAAAGTCAAGCGGTCTGAATGCTTTCCAAATGCACTGTACATTTGGTCATGTAGTGTAGGTGCAGTGAAATGTGTTGTTTTACAGGGTCAAACATAGTAGTACGGCGCCCCTGGAGCAAAATAGGGTTAAGTGCCTTGCTCAAGGGCACATTGACAGATTTTTCACCTTGTTGGCTCGGGTAGAGTTAGGCGGATGAGCTATGTCCAAATTTTTTAGATGAGTTCCACGTTTGGTTATACAGATGGCCAGAGATACTGTATATAATGAAGAGATGCTTGTGTCTCCGCCCTAACAATGGGTGGAACAGAGCGGAACAGCGGGCTGTCAAGCTCCCGCCTATTCCTCTTTGGATTGGTGGATACCAGCGAAGGCTGCAGAGGGGAGGATGGCTCATAAAAATGGCTGGAAGAGAGCGAATAGAATGGTATTTGATACCATGTATTTGATACCATTCCACTTACTCCACTTCAACCATTACCACCAGCCCGTCCTCCCCAATTAAGGTGCCTGTGGTGGATACATCTTGTAATTTGAATACTTTTTTTATATTCGATGAGGGGTGATGACATCAACCTCCTGTATTCAATGGAGAGTGAGATGAAATTCTAGCCTCATGAATATGCATAGACCGTCTCCAATTTCAACAGGGACAACTCCGATATAAAAAGGAAATGCTCAAAGTTTCCAGGATTCACGTACATCACACTTATATCAGTGCACTCGTAACAACCTAACCATTACAAAACTTCTATTCGATCAAATAAGCCTCACATATCAAAATAGCAATTCATTTTTATCTCGACTAAATTCAATACTCTCTTATTGACCCCCATACAAACTCTGCACTTTCTTAATAATTCATGATCTGCTTAACATGGACAGGTTTTGGGCTGAGTAAACCCTCTCACTTTGCCTCTCCCACTCTGAGACGGGTCCTGGCAACTGCGTGTCACTTTGGAATGACGCCATCTGATGTGAGACAACGCACACAACCATAAACAGTTAGCTGTGAAAAGGAAGCTTACGTACTTGGTCTTCTTTAAAGTCACAGTTGTGGTGGTGAGAATAAAATAATTGCCTTGAAATGGCAATTCCTAATCCCGGGGAAACTGACCCGCGCCCTACGCATGAAAAGCCTGGGAGAAATGTAGGTCAAAAGCTAATTATGTGGTCTGGCAGTGGGGCTTATATATCAGGATATTTCACAAGGACTACTGGAGCTCCACCCGCACACGCTCACTCAAAACGTCGGTCATGCGATTGGAGGTGTTCATACCTCTTGTTTGGGTATGAAATGTCACCCCTGACCCCTGTGAACTAAGTGCGTTACTAAAGAAAAAAGCCTTCAAGTCTCCGGATTTAAAGACAGCAACAGCATCATAACAAGATATGTTGATTGGACAGTGAGATAATTGGGACGTAGCATGGGTCTGAAGAGGCATTATGGGTAGTGGTCTTCCCATCAACTCTTCCTGAACCCTAAAATAGTGGTCTCATAATGAGGCGGCAGGTAGTGGTTAGCGCATGTGGCCAGTAACCGAAAGGTTGCTGGATCAAATTCCTGAGCTGTCAAGGTAAAAAATCTGTCATTCCATACATTAAGGGAAAGGGGGATACCTAGTCAGTTTCAACTTAATGCATTCAACTGAAATGTGTCTTCCACATTTAACCCAACCCCTCTGAATCAGAGAGGGGCGGTGGGCTGCCATAATCAACATCCATGTCTTTGGTGCCCAGGGAACAGTGGGTTAACTGCCTTGCTCAGAGTCAAAATGATAGATTTCTACCTTGTCAGCTCAGGGATTCGATCCAGCAACCTTTCGGTTACTGACCCAATGCACTAACCACTAGACTACCTGCCACCCCATCGTGACATCAGTATTTTAGGGTTCAGGAAGAGTTGACCGGAAGACCACTACCCATAATGCCTCTTCAGACTCACGCTACATCCCAATTATCTCTCCTTCCTCAGAAAGTGTACATTGATTTGAAAGGAAATTACTGATGGAAAGTCCCGCTAGCCCATGTCTCCACCATTCCAATGCTTTAAGATTTATAATGTAGTAGGGATGGGGCATTTTCAATATTTTCACTATTTGAATAATATCATGATTTTTGGAGGAAATCTGGATAGTCTAAATACTTTTTTTCTAAACAGCTCCTGTTTGCTGAGCGACTCAGGAGAGCTGCAGCAGGTCGGGGGAAGGGCAGTGCCCGGTGACGGGAGGTAGAGAGAAACTAGTCATACTCGTGCTTATTAGACAAACTTGTTGCTGCCATATGTTATCTTTTGTACCATCTGGTAGCGCCTGTATTGACTGCATCAAATTGAGGTAAAGAAGCTAGCTGCACTAGCTTAGTCAACTAGCTAGCTAGCCAGGCTAATTGTCTACAACAACTCCATTCAGATTAAACAACAACCTACCTATTGGTTGCACATAGTCTACTCCTTCTCATTAAGATAACTTACTTGTGTAATTTTTATTTCATTTTGCATTTACTAGAAATATCCTACTTCGCATGCTAGGCTACATATAGAGCCTCTGGCTGTAGTGCCACTTTGATTGCCCGACAACAACAAGCTACACGTGTGAAAAGTGTGCAGGCTACCGATATGTATTTTTTATGGGGCGTTCTTCATTAAAACTATATTCAAAAGTGTGTTTTATTAAATTAAGAATGTCAAATGTCATGGTATATACTTGTATGTAGCAATGTCACATGGATCATTTTATTTATTTCTGACAAATTCCTTTTCATTTTAAAATAGGCCTATAATTGTTTTCTAAAAGAAAGAAGAGTACTTTTGCAAGTAATCGAATACTGACATCCATTTGGATATTTGAGTAATCAATTAACCGTGCACATCCCTAGAACGTGGTCAGTGTAAAAGCTGGCCATCTCAGAATTTTTATGTCACTGTTATAATGTTTTACCAGACAATTGTTTCTGTCAAAGCTATGCATAAGAGTGATGGATCTCCTAATCACAGCATAGTATGGAGATAGAGTTCTGTTAAAATTCACAGTGTTACTCATTCATCAAATCAAAATCAAATCAAACGTTATTGGTCACATACACGTGGTTAGCAGATGTTATTGCAAGTGTAGCGAAATGATTGTGCTTCTAGTTCCGACAGTGCAGCAATATCTAACAAGTAATCTAACAATTCCCCAACAACTACCTAATACACACAAATCTAAGTAAAGGAATGGAATAAGAATATATACATATAAATATATGGATGAGCAATGACAGAGCGGCATAGGTAAGATGCAATAGATGGTATAAAATCCAGTAGATACATATGAGATGAGTAATGCAAGATATGTAAACCTTATTAAAGTGACATTATTAAAGTGACTAGTGATCCATTTATTAAAGTGGCCAATGATTTCAAGTCTGTATGTAGGCAGCAGCCTCTCTGTGTTAGTGATGGCTGTTTAACAGTCTGATGGCCTTGAGATAGAAGCTGTTTTTCAGTCTCTGTCCCAGCTTTGATACACCTGTACTGACCACGCCTTCTGGATGGGAGTGGAGTGAACAGGCAGTGGCTTGGGTGGTTGTTGTCCTTGATGATCTTTTTGGCCTTCCTGTGACATCGGGTGTTGTAAGTGTCCTGGAGGGCAGGTAGTTTGCCCCCGGTGATGCGTTGTGCAGACCGCACCACCCTCTGGAGAGCCTTCCGGTTGTGGGTGGTGCAGTTGCCGTACCAGGCGGTGATACAGCCCGACAGGATGCTCTCAAATGTGCATCTATAAATGTTTGTGAGCGTTTTACATTTTGACAGAAATCTATCTCCATAGCTTTGGAGCAGACTATTGGTTTGTCAGCTGAAAACTAGGACAAACATTTTATGTAGACTATGTAGGCCTACCTTTTTATTTTAATTTAATTTTACTTTTATTTAACTAGGCAAGTCAGTTAAGGACAAATTCTTATTTTCAATGACAGTGGGTTAACTGCCTTGTTCAGGGGCAGAACAGATTTTCACCTTGTCAGCTCAGGGATTCAATCTTGCAACCTTTCAGTTACTAGTCCAATGCTCTAACCACGAGGCTACCTGCCATCCCAGTCACATTCCCAGTCACGTTCCTCAGTTAACACCATTCTCCTGAGTGCTAAGCAGATCCATCCAGTCTCAATAACACTGTAACACCAATGGGTTATTATGAGCTCAGTGGAATGCCATTCCCACAGTGAAAAATGTATATTTAATCAGAATGTTAGCTAGAAAGAAATGCCAGAAACTGCCAGATATCTGTCCTGGCCTAAGACAGTATTGTTCTTGGGCTGTTGCTATCACCAAACCCTTTTTGACTCGCCTACTTAACAAAGGATTTTATGGGGTTTTAAAATGATTGATGCATAGGTGTGGGTATGGTTCCTTAGAACAGCATGTCAGTGGAACAGTCTTTCTATGGCACAGTGTTAATGATTAAGCTGTTTTTGTCAAGGTAAATATACAAAGAAATTACTGCCAAAAGACTCTTTATCATTTTGATTCCTATACCATTATTGACTTTTTTTCACAAGTTCCTCCTTCAGATAAGACATTTCACACAATAAAAGTCAACAGGTTGCTTATTCAAAACAATGCAGTTGAAAGCTAGTAATTGGAGGTACCAAACTGATATATTCTCTAACATAGCTTTTCATCCTTTGAAGTACTCCAATGACAGAACACTATCAGTTACAGGAGAGCAAATGAGCTCTAACCATGACAGGGAAGTCAACATGCTCTTCTTGATAAAGTCAAGGCTAGATGTGACACTTTTCCCAAGGGATAAGAGGAATTGATTTGTTCACAGCTTGTGTATGAAGGAACTCCCACATCTAGAGATTAGAAACCATTCATAAAAGGATTGCATGGTTCAGACACTATTCCTAAACAACTATTATGTTTGATGAGTGAGCACACCCCAGCCCTTTCTGAGACCAGCGAAGAGCACTTAGCACTCTAAGATTTAGGCTAGCTAACTAGATGTCAATAGCACAATGAAACTATTTCAAAGGAAAGCATGTTCCCCAAGAGAGAACTGATGCATCACCCTCTCACCTCAGAAGTCAAAATAATACCACATATCTGTGAATGTAGAGATTGGTCATGATGATCCCATTTGGCCTGCTCTCAGGCCACCTCATAATTATGCATAAATCAAACTGAGCTGTGATATAACTGAGTCAGCAAAGATTTGTAAGGGGCTATAACTGAAAGAGAAGTGGATCACAAAAATGTAATTGCCGTATTCGAAAAAACTTACGAGTTAGTCACAGTAAGAATACCACCCAAGCAAATATTATTTCTAATGTAGTGTATATGTTATCCATCTCCAGCATGGAAATGTGTCAAAACGGACTTCGATTAGATCTGACGGCAAACTGGGGTTTTCAGCAATACAACGTCTTAGCAAAGCTCCCCGAAGAGGAATTCATCTTTTATTTATCAAATCTTATTAACCCATAAAAATACTGACAAATACAGACTGTGTTTCAAAAGTATGTCTCCTTATACAGTGGGTATGCAGACAGTCCAATACATGTGTCTGTGGTTCAGAGGTTCTCAAACGGAAAAAGAAACTGAATCAAAGATGATTTGCCCTTGTGCATCCCTGATCGGTTTTACGTAATCTACTTGTGCATCTAATTGGTTAATTATTTATTTTTTGTCACAGTATTTATAGTCAAGCTTTTGAGGTTAATGCCATTAAAAGACCAACTCTACTGAATAATTGAATTCCTTTATTTAACCAAGGTAGCACTCCCAACAGGGAGAGTGTTTCTTTAAAAGAGCGAGCGAGTCGTGAAGCTGGTCTGAACTGAAGCAGGGAATGCAACACAACTTCTTTTAATAGAACATCTGTAGCCAAATATACTTCAAATCTGTCTCTCCAGAGAAGCAAAATACATTGTTAAAGACAATGGCCCCTCAACAATTTGTCATAGATCTTTTCCTTCTCTTTTTACCAGTTGCTTAAAATACCTACAGACAAGCTTTTTTCCCATGCTATAATTGCATAATTGCAGGAAGAATAGCAAAGTATTGTAGGTGAAAGAAATCCTGAAGGTCAAGCCAATATAATTTCTGCTGACTTTCCATTTCAACTCTCCATTCTACCTAACTGCTCACTTATAGTAATAGGGATGTCAGTTAACAGGGGAAAAAAATCTATGAGGATATTTCTGAGCCACTGCAACCTCTTAAAGGCAGAAATTCTCCACAAGGTACCATTTTCTTCAATCAGGAGTTCGCCTGGGCCCTTGTCAAGTGTGGCTATTGCTATAGCAACCGCTGTCTGAACCTCTGCATTGAGATATGAACAATGCGGCAGAGCAAATGGAAAAGGCTGGCAGAGGAGTAAGGAGAGAGATAGAAAACTTCAGCTATAATGAAGATGCATTGAGCCTGGCTTAAAGGGACAATCCGCAGTTGAAACAATAACTAAGCCGACATCCCGCCTCTGTTTTGCAACAAAAACAATAACGTTTTGAGGCTACACAGTGTTATTTTACATTTACAATGTTTCAATTATGTTTACAAACATTGGAGTAAAACAAACGTATATTTTGGGGGTCTGATGGGGTCTCACTGGGCACAGACATAAATTCAAAGTCTGTTCCATGTTGGTTCAACGCAATTTCATTGAAATGACATGGAAACAACGTTGATTTAACCAGCGTGTGCCCAGTGGGGTGTGACACTTGAACTAAGCTAATGAGGCATTTATCAGTATATAATCATTAATGTATGCGTCCAAAAACCGGATGTAACAACTGCAGATTGGCAATTTAACGACGCTCATCCATTTTTGTCTTTTGTTGTTGTTGTTGTCTGTTGACAGCCTCGAGGGTGTGCATGTAGTCTGGAAGCAAAAGGCACTAAGGTGGATGATTTCCATAGGCATGTGGTGTTAATTTCACTGAATAGTCAATACTTAATATGCATTGGAGTTGACAACAGGATAAATGAATTGCATAAAATCTGTGCATGGAGTAACTTGCTCTGTGTTACACGCTTTAGTTCTGAGGGCACTTGGAATTATGCAATCTGTTATAAGGAGCACCGAAAAGAGATATATAAATGCATGGACAATGGGTCGATAGAAAGGCTGACACTACAAGGAGAGGGTTTGCTATACTGTACCCTGTACCAGTGTGAGGGACTATAATAAATATTTAAGAGTGCCAAACCCTGACATGATTATTTCATGTTACTCCGTACAGATGCTGAATATGTCATGGGGTTTCCAGATGTGACATCACTCTCCTAAGGAAACCCCTTTTCCTCTTGGTGGAATGAGTCAGGAAAATTCCTGAGGATCAAGATGGAACGCTGTGAATATCACAGTGAACACCAAAACAAATACTGGGAATTGGAATTTCAAAAATGTACCTTCTGATTGGTTATATGATATACATGCCCTGTAAAAGAGAGGGGTTCATCTACCAGGTTAGGCAGAACTAACCGTTCTCGTAATGCAACAAAGATGATTTTATGCATCACAAATCTTGTTGATGACGATGCCAAGGATTCAGATATGCTATAGGAGTAAGAATTATACCGAAATGGCTGCACACCTAAACCTGAACAATCAAAAGCATTCAAATCCTAATGCCTTACCTGCAGATATCTGAGTTATAAAAACCAAAGGTGGTCAAATGAAATCCCAGAGAAAACTTCTGTTTCCCAGAGGTGCAGATGAGAGAGAGAGAGAGAGAGAGGATTCATTTGTACTTTTAATTTGACACAGAATACCCTGAGGCAGTGTATGTCTACTCTGCCACAGATAAATAGCACAGTCAGTCTGAATCAATATGTACTGTCTGTATGAGAAGCCAAGAGATCTCATGATGCGGAGATCAGCAACACACCCTTAGAAGTAATATGGCAGTAGTAATAACACCTCATCAGAAAAGTTATAGTAAAACTATATTAGCACAGGATCATGTTAATAACTGCATCCTCTCAAAATATTTAATCAGAACATAGTTTTTTTTTTGGGGGGGGGGGGAGAATGAGAGGAGAGGAAACACCCTGTAGGTGACAACGAATTCCGTGATAATGGACAGACAACATAGTATAGAGGTCTAAATTCAATTTAAAAAAAGAAGGCCGGCCAAACAGAGCTCGCTCCAACACCATTGGTCCAGCCCTGATTGGATGACAAAGATAAAAAGGGGGCTTTGAGAAAAAAAAGACAACTTTTCAATATCTCAGACTAATGTTGTCGCCTTAGCCCAGACCGGCTGTTGCCCAGGGTGCGTGTGAAATGCTTGGTGTGGACAAAGTAAACCTCTGCCGGTGCCCATACACCATTGTCCCCAAAGCCTCCTAAAGAGCGCTCTTCACAGGTCCAGCAAACACACTCTCCAGACTCTTGGCATATCTCTGAAGATCCTCCCTTTGTGTGTGGAAACACATTACTCTCTCAAGGAGAGGAACAGGGAAACAAGGCAACACTAGTGAAAAGGCTTAAGTAGCTCACCCCCCCACCCCGGTCAGACCCCCCTTTCCTCGTTGCCAGATGATAATTGGTATTGAAACACTTTTTTGGTTTAGGCCTAATTCAGTGAGTAAATTGCAACATGGGAAAAACATGAATGGGGCCCAATCCTCTGTAGTGACTCAGCCATAGAGACGCAGAGGGCTTCTCTTTGTAGATAGCTACAATAGATGGGGAAATATGTTCTTTTAATCAGCATTTGTTCTATGAGCTGGCCTCTTGCTTTCCCAGATATTAATTAACGGAAACATTTACTGATGGAGCACGATAACAAACAAGACTGGTGAGTTGGATGGATGTCATGAATGATCTCGGTAGAGCATAATCAACGGTCAAGGAAAAAACGGTGTCAAGCCTTGTATGCATCTCTCATTGGAGGTAAACAGACACGCAAGAGTGTGTGGTTATGTGTGTGTGTGTGCGTGCGTGCACGTGTGTGAGCATGCACTAATTTATGTGTGTGAGACAGAGAGCACAGAGAAGGTGAGCGAGTTTGAGAAGAGTCTCTTTCTGCACAGTGTGTACGACATGTTGGTCAGTTCTGCTTTAAATCCCAAGAACTGGCACGGAAAACAAACCACAGAGCTGACCTGAACAGCTTATGCTGCATTGTTTCCCTTACGTCCATGAAAAACGCAAAGCAGATTAAAATGTAAAAAGGAATGTAAAATATGCCACACTGCAAGGATAAACAGCGGTCCAAAGTATGCAATTGCTAGACGCTTGTTTATCTCACAACATTGGCCATATTGCAGAGGTGAATGTTATACTGTATGTAAATCTGCAATTCCAGAGAGAGAAAGAGAGAGAGAGAGCTCCAGGACAGCAACACAATTAGACCCAACCAAATCATGAAAAAACCAAAAGAGAATTACTTGACACATATGGAAAGAATTCACAAAAAAACAGAGCAAACTAGAATGCTATTTGTCCCTAAACAGAGAGTACACAGTGGCAGAATACCTGACCACCGTGACTGACCCAAAATTAAGGAAATCATTGACTATGTACAGACTCAGTGAGCATAGCCTTGCTATTAAGAAAGGCCACCGAAGGCAGACGTGGCTCTCAAGAAAAGACAGGCTATGTGCGCTCTGCCCATAAAATGAGGTGGAAACTGAACTGCACTTCCTAACCTCCTGCCAAATGTTTGACCATAGAGACACACATTTCCCTCAGATTACACAGACCCACAAAGAATTAGAAAACAAATCCATTTTTGATAAACTCCCCTATCTATTGGGTGAAATACCCCAGTGTCCAATCACAGCAGCAAGATGTGTAACCTGTTGCCACAAGACTCCAAGAATCACTGTAGAAGCATGATGTAAAGTAGATCCTCAGAATGATTGTTTTGAAAAGAATAGTCACATACAAGTGAAACAAACAACCAATTCCAAGTTCAAATAATTTAATGTACTGGGAAGAAAGATAAGAGACTGATTCACAATAAGAAAAATACTGCAAGGCTAATACTACAATCAGGTAAAACATGATACATTTTTGTGCAAAGCTGAGCATGAAAAAGCCAATGGTTCAAAAATATCTTTGAACATCTAGAAAACTAATTTGCTCAAACAGTGTGCAAAAGCCTATATTTATTTCTCTATAAATGTTTCATATATAATGTAAAATTCAGAAAGGTCAGCTACCCTGGCACCGATGGAAACTTTTAAAACACACACAGATGGGCTAAATCAAGCACGACAGACATGAGTGCATTTAACTGTATTTTCGAATGAGAATGTATATCTTCAAAAATAGTGGTGTGGTGGAACTGAGACTGTGAAGTAGAAGTGTCTCAGAGCACTAAAGAACCTGGATATGCAGCTGTAGTTGTAAATATAGTGTCAGCTCAACACTGGCTGGGGCTGGAGGAAGGTGATGACTAACTCCAAGAAGCATCATTTTGGAGTCAGATGTTACTGTACAGCAAAAGAAAAGGCAGCAAATGGAGCTTGTCTGGACTTTGAGAAGGCATCAGTATGACCATGGTACATACAGAAGGGCAACTCTAAATGTAGGTCCCAATGCTATGTGGCATATGGATTTTTAGCATACTGTATATTTAGATTTTATTGTAAAAAAAAATATTTTGTCTTTATTCAAAAAATATTTAGACTTCATAAAAAAATCATTAATTTAACTTAAATCTACAAATATTTAGTCTTTATTCTCGAAATATTTAGACTTAATTCTGAAATATCTGAACTTCATTCCTGAAACATGATTTTGACCTTAATCTCGAAATACTTTTCATGTTTTGAATTATAATGCTTAGAAAAATATATGTATATTTGTACTTAAGCTTCTTCCAGAAAATGTATTTTACCTCAAAGTTGCTTTTTGTTTGTGTCTTAGAGAAACTATTTTCTGCTCTGAAATGCATTATTTAAAATGCTGCCATTTAAAGGAAAGCTATTTCTGTTAAGAATGAACCATGGGAAGCTTCTGTTCAGTTAAATGTAGTGTTTGTTCATTGAGCATCAGAGGATATGACTGTGATATTCATGAAAACCAGAAAAAGAGAGACAAATGTGAATTTCCTTCTAGAGCTATTTAGTCATAAAATGCCCCCTAAAACAGAGAGAAATACTGCAACTGGCAAAACAAACATGATTCTTAAAGCTGCATAACTCACCAACCACGTGGCATTTCTACTCAGCAATCTGAAGCATGTCTCACCACCACTCTATGTTGAGTCTCGTCAGACTTGTGTCAGGAGACAGGAAATGTTTGTTAAGATATTCTGACTAAGGAAAGCATCTGAAATAGGAAGTAACTCTTTTGAGAACCAAAAAAATGGTAAACCATTTATGGACACCTGTGATACACAGAAGCATGACATAAGAATGAATGACAGACCGTCTCTTGTTGTAAAATTGACTTGTGCCAGAAAATCTCGTTATCAAATTGATTGGATCCAGCAAAGAGCAAGAATCAAACATGTGGAAACCGCTCAACCCCAGTCAATTTGACAATTAGAGATTTGCCAGCCCCAGTCAATTTGACAACAAGAGTCTTTGGTTGACCAATAAGAATGCTGCACCATTATAATGCAATTTTGTGTAGACCCAATACATTTTATTTGGGGGGGGGGCGGATATTATGAAAAACTATCATTCCACTATTAATGTAGATATATTAAGGACATTTTCTGAAATGACAATGCAAAACTATTACACATAGCTCTATGTACAGTATTAAATATTATACTGTACCAAAACATAACTCTAAGATCCACTAATTAATCATCATTCTCGGGTAGAAACATTTGTCTTCTCAAGTAAAAAAAGTCCAAAATTACATTATTATAGCTACATTCTGCATTACGCATTTATGTTTTGAGGTCAGAGTGAATTCCACAGTGACATTATCCTTACCATAGTTTCAGAGGCATGGAAGAAAGGTAACCTAAGATAGTACTGTAACTCATGGCACCTTGCTAAATGGCCATTATTCAACAGAGAAGATTCAATAGAGATTCAACAGAGAAGACAGGTCTGTCTATACAAAACCACTCATTACATCAAAATAATAAGGGATCAACATAACTATTTATAACTATTAATCACTGGATAAGTAAGTGCAGACTCAGAAATTGTTTCGATGACAGCACAGATCTAACTCTCCAGGGTCGTAAACATGTCATCAATGCAGGACATGATCACCTCATCAACGAGTCGTCTTGCATCCATCCCCAAACCCAGAATATCACTGAATACTCCACATGAATTCAACAAAATAACAGAACTTCAGCAATTTGTACCTGTAATATACTATTACAAGTCTTTAACTGGAAATTATAATTGTTGCACAATGATACTTGCTATCGTTTCTCATTTCATTTGTTGTGGAAGGCAAAAAACACACACAAAGGAGTGCAGAACTAATCAAAATGCACCCTCACCTCATAGTCATAAAGTTACAGGAAACAGGTTGAAGATATGAACAAGAAAGTACAAAACTATAGCTTTGGGCTGTCTAAAGCAATAATTTTCCAAATTGCTAGTCTTTTCTTTCCCTGTCTCACCGTAGAAGTTCAAATCCCTCACCCAGACAGGTCTCTTATTACAACTTACTGAATCTAACTTGAGTGCTAGAATGCTATTTTCAAGTGGAAGCGACTTAATCAAGCCACACTAGCGGTTCACTGACTGTGAGATGCTCAGTGACACTGTCATTCTAGGTGAGCGAATTCAATGAAATCTGGAGTGATGGGAATCTTTCATGAGTTATCACACAAATGAATCTAGGCATGTCTGTATTTTTGTTACATTGTTATATTATTTTTATAAAGTATATTTTGTAGTTGTCAAAGACCTGTGAAAGATTATTTAACTAGTGAAAGATTCCCATCACTCCAGATTTCATTGAATTCGCTCACCTATTGACGTTGAAAGCTTCAGTGAAATACATGCACATACGTAATTAAAATGACCAGACCGACCGACTGAGAGACAAAATAGATCATCTCCCTGGAATTCCAAGGGACCTTTTCTTGTTTTCGAGGCAAGGAGCGTCGGACAGTGGGGTTGAGAGGTCAACAGGACCAGTTTGCTGAGGACCAGCTGTCGGTCTGCTCTGTATACGCATCATCCCTGAAGTGAAAGCAAGCGCCTCAAGAGCTATCCTGTTCTCATAACACTACACCACTTCATAATGGAGGAGGAGAGAGAGTCCTCATGCTCTGAACCCAGCAGCCTACCGACCAGGGCTGCACTAATTCAACATCTAACAGGGCTGTAACAAGGTATGGATAAAAGATAGAAGTCTCAGACGCCATTTCCTTATTTATGCTACGTATTGCTTTGAATACAGAATGATGCATATCTTATTGTTAAAACAATATTTTGAAGGCGAGTTGAAGGCGAGACATCATGATTCTACTATACACGTTCTAACCTGGAGGCTACCAGGCCTAAAATAAGTATTTCCTAAATGGTATTTTGACTCAACAATGTGTAGTTTCATTCACAAAATCTATGATTACACATTTTAATGATATGATTCCAGGCCATGACAGAAACCATAGTGGGTGTACTTATTTTGTTTTACTGAATATTAAAAGGTAATATTTTAAATGAGATAGTTTTCCTAACGATTTGAAACGCTGATACTGTATTTAAAGCAAATTGTGCCTGCACTTGTGAAAAAATTACAGTGCTCACTATGTATTTAAGTCAAGCTGAGTACAGTAAGAGAGCAATATGAGAATACCCCATGACCACATAAAACAGCAGAATATTGACTGACTTCAAAGGGGCAAAGCCAGGGCACCAGGAGCAAGCACCGACAGCAAAAACAATAATTTAATACATGATTATAAATATTAGGTGAAATTCTAATTTATCTCATAATCTTTAAAGTGGGATTTTATTATGTTTACTCTGTGTAATAAGAGGTTATAGGATAATTAAGGTGTCACTTGAGAGAGACCCATCTTGTGGGCTATATTTGATGAGATTACTCACTTTTTACCTGTACACTTAGCAGATTTTGAACTCTATGTGGTTACATAAAGTGGCTAGCTTACACTTTTCCGATTAATGTTGGGGTTGATCGAACTTTGTAACCCTACCCTTGTTTTGATGTGATTGAATACACCAAATGTTTGTTTAAACAGTTTTGAGTGATTGTTGAGGTTTATATCACACACTGTAAGCCCCATGGCATGATTAACTAAAATAATTCTATTAAGTTGAACTGAAAGTCAATGAAAAGTAATTATTACTTAAAATGTTTATGTGGTACTGACTCAAAACTAAATGAGGAGTTTTTTGTAAATTATGATAACAAATAAACTTTTTCCCCAGCATGCTCTAATGCAGGTTTATTTGTTTTTGACATCTGTATTTTTGCATGTACAGTTGAAGTTGGAAGTTTACATACACTAGTTTTTCAACCATTCCACACATTTCTTGTTAACAATCTATAGTTTTGGAAAGTCAGTTAGGACATCTACTTTGTGCATGACACAAGCAATTTTTCCAACAATTGTTTACAGACAGATTATTTCACTTATAATTCACTGTATCACAATTCCAGTGGGTCAGAAGTTTACATACACTAGACTGTGCCTTTAAACAACTTGGAAAATTCTAGAAAATTATGTCATGGCTTTAGAAGCTTCTGTTAGGCTAATTAATGTCATTTGAGTCAATTGGAGGTGTACCTTGGGATGTATTTCAAGGCCTACCTTCAAACGCAGTGCCTCTTTGCTTGACATCATGGGAAAATCAAAAGAAATCAGCCAAGACCTCAGAAAAAAAATTGTAGACCTCCACAAGTCTGGTTCATCCTTGGGAGCAATTTCCAAATGCCTGAAGGTGCCACGTTCATCTGTACAAACAATAGTACGCAAGTATAAACACCATGGGACCACACAGCCGTCATACCACTCAGGAAAGAGGCGCGTTCTGTCTCCTAGAGATGAACGTACTTTTGGTGCGAAAAGTGCAAATCAATTCCAGAACAACAGCAAAGGACCTTGACGTTGCTGGAGAAAGCAGGTACAAAAATATCTATATTCACAGTAGAACGAGTCCTATAACGACATAACCTGAAAGGCCGCTTAGCAAGGCAGAAGCCACTGCTCAAAAACCGCCATAAAAAAGCCAGACTACGGTTTGCAACTGCACATGGGTCAAAGATCGTACTTTTTGGAGAAATGGCCATAGTTTGGCCACAATGACCATCGTTATGTTTTGAGGAAAAAGGGGGAGGCTTGCAAGCCGAAGAACCCCATCACAACCATGAAGCACAGTATCATTTTGTGGGGTGCTTTGCTGCAGGAGGAACTGGTGCACTTCACAAAATAGATGGCATCATGAGGCAGGAAAATTATGTGGATATATTGAAGCAACATCTCAAGACATCAGTCAGGAAGTTTGGTTGCAAATGGGTCTTCCAAATGGACAATGAACCCAAGGATACTTCCAAAGTTGTAGCAAAATGGCTTAAGGACAACAAAGTCAAGGTATTGGAGTGGCCATCATAAAGCCCTGACCTCACTCCTATAGAAATGTTGTGGGCAGAACTGAAAAAGTGTGTGCGAGCAAGGAGGCCTACAAACCTGACTCAGCTACACCAGCTCTGTCAGGAGGAATGGGCCAAAATCACCCAACTTATTGTGGGTATCTTGTGGAAGGCTACCCGAAACGTTTGACCCAAGTTAAACAATTTAAAGGCAATGCTACCAAATACTAATTGAGTATGTAAACTTCTGACCCACTGGGAATGTGATGAAAGAAATAAAAGCTGAAAGAAATAATTCTCTCTGCTATTATTCTGACATTTCAAATTCTTAAAATAAAGTGGTGATCCTAACTGACCTAAGACAGGTAATTTTTACTAGGATTAAATGTCAAGAACTGTCTAAAACTGAGTTTAAATGTATTTGGCTAAGGTGTATGTACACTTCCGACTTCAACTGTATATTAAATGATTGATGAATCTCACGCTACACAAAGAAACATAACGTACATTTTTCTAAACTAATCCAATCATTTAGTTTTTTGCACCCGTTACTGAAATAGTTCTTCCAGTTTGTTCCTAACCCCGACAGTCATTATGAATGCAGGTTGCGGGTGAATAATAATTTCAACTGTTGGATATCCGAACACTGGCTGGATTCCAATAGGAATTACACATTACTTTGCAAGCCAGCATAGGATGGCAAAATTCTGGTAAATTGCCCAGGTTTTCCAGAAATCCCAGTTGGAAGATTCCTGAATATCCTTAAACAAGGATGTTTGGAAAATCTGAAAATTTTGGAAAAGTTACCAGACTTTTGCAGCCCTATTTGCAGGCCTGATGTCACCTGTAAATCCTGAGTTTCAGGCTGCTGTATTAGGGTAAAGCTAGGCCTCAAAATAAGGCCTCATAAGATATATAATTTATTGTCATATAGTGTTTATTTATACTGATAACATTTTCCTAGGAACTCACTTGGCGTAGGCCACAGGACTGAAAAGGAATGAATTCAACAACCATGTCTCTGTCACTAACAAATACAGTCATGGGTGGTTACTCTACATTTCACTCGAAAAGGCAAGGCACACTGGGAAATTATATTGGAGGCTTGGCTTAGTGGGGGTGTTACTCAGAATATGATTATTTGTCAAACGGCAGTCAAGCATCGATCATAATGTCACCAGAATAAGCCCCTCGATACTTATTGAAAAAGAGCATCAAGCTCACCCCCGTGCACTTTCACCATCCTGTGAAGTTCATCATAATTTATTTAATCTGTAGCCTAATGCCACGTTCAAGAAAACTAGGAACTCTGAAAAAAAAACTATCTCCGACTGAGATTTTTTTTTTTAATAGTCATCCAACTCAGAATTCCAAGGCGGAAACTCTTTCTAGAACTCTGACTTTCTGACCTGAAGATCACTGACGTCATGATTTGACCTTGTTTCTTTCCGAGTTCCCAGTTGTCTTGAAAGCACCATCACTGCATGGTTTTCTAAATTGTATTTTTTATTGAATTTTTATAAAAAAAATTTTATTTCACCTTCATTTAACCAGGTAGGCAAGTTGAGAACAAGTTCTCATTTACAATTGCGACCTGGCCAAGATAAAGCAAAGCAGTTCGACACATACAACAACACAGAGTTACACATGGAATAAACAAACATACAGTCAATAATACAGTAGAAAAATAAGTCTATATACAATGTGAGCAAACGAGGTGAGATAAGGGAGGTAAAGGCAAAAAAAAAGGCCATGGTGGCAAAGTAAATACAATATAGCAAGTAAAACACTGGAATGGTAGATTTGTAGTGGAAGAAAGTGCAAAGTAGAAATAGAAATAATGGGGTGCAAAGGAGCAAAATAAAAATAAATAAATACAGTAGGGGAAGCGGTAGTTGTTTAGGCTAAATTATAGATGGGCTATGTACAGGTAATATCATCATGTGACTCTAAGTTTACTTCGATATGTTGGTTATTATATCAATATTTGAGCATAAAGGCATTTTTCTACCACCATTTCTTGCATAATTATTTTTACTGACACAGAAAGATCCCACTACGTCGAACAAACAAATGATGTCTGCATTTATAAAATTCTACAGAAACTTCCTGTTTCCATCACAGCTGTCTTGATTTTTTTTTAATAATATGACTTTACTCGCATAAAAACTGTGGATGGAAATGTGGTTAATGAGGCTGAGTCTTCAGAGATAACCTCTCTGGCTGAGTTGTGTAAACCAGGGAAATTCCTATTGTTGGCAGAAGTACCAGCAGGCCTCAGACGTCCTTAGGCATTTAATGTGCAAGTCTTGGCTACACAAGACACTGCCTGGGGAGCTCAGACAGAATATACAGACCCCAAATACAAAAAAAAAGAAGGAAAAAAAATTGAAAATATAAACTGTCATTCCATCTGGCTCCAAAAGGGCATAGTAGTGTAAATTGTTAAATGCTGTCACCTCTACCCCTATCATCTATCATATACTTTTGAAACAATCACAGAATGTGTGAACGTAAACATTGTAAAAGTAATAAAAGCAAGGACATGAAACATCTTCTTGAACATTTAGACTAGCTTTGTATACATGGCAGACAAACTGAGCAAGTTCAAGCTTGTGCTCATGAACTGTTTAATAAATCTTACATTGAAGGATGAAAACACTTAACAGACTGATTAACCGCTGACAGCTTTATGGCAAAATTACTATTGTTGCACTTTGAGCACTCATCATTAGTTAAATCAATGATAAGGTACAATCATTTATACTTTTACCACACTTCTTGTGTCTGTTTCTCCCCTTTGATTTGGTCCCACTCTATCACCATGCCACTGCAGTGCAACAAGCAGACACTCATAATCGCCCCAAATATCCTATGACAAAAACAGTCATATGACACTTAATAAGTAGGCCTAGCCTATATCATATCTCAGCAATGTACAGTATGGGAAATCTGAAGGTCCCAAACACAAGGGGGGAAATAACACAATCATAAGGAAGCCTAGGAGCATTGAAAATAATATATTTTGCCAAAATAATTTTTAATAATTCACGTTTCGCCAACCAAGTATGATCCAGCTCACCTGTGTTGGCTGTGATCTTGTCCCAGGCAGCATACAATACGTCAACTCCTGCTCGGTTGGAACTACAGCATCGTAAAGTGGTAAGAAACAATTTTTTCAGCTATCATTAACATAATAGGCATATTCCAATTGTGTTTTGACCAAGAATATTAGATATTTGGAACATCCTCTTTTTATAAATTGTCGTAATTAACTCAGTGACGCAATTTAATAATTAGCCTAGCTGTAGGAAACAGCCGACATAAAACAGTCTTTTAGGTCGCAAAAGATGAATATGCCCACCTCTAGCCTACACAGTAGCCTACACACTAAAATAAGTAGCAAAGCAATCTTCATGATGAGAACAACCTTCATTAATTTGCTGTGTCTAATGACAATGACGCCATGTAGAGATGAACGTATTTTCTTTCTTTTTTTATCCAGTGAAATATCTAAGAAATGCAAGGAATGTCTTTTGTTGGGCTTCCTATATTGATCAGCCCTACTCAAGAGGCTACTTGATGTCCTCTCTTTGTGGGTCTTTGGGCCGGACACTAAAGCCTGATCCCATAGATGGGTCTCAACCCTCCACTTCTGTTGAGAAAGGGGCGACAGAATACCCTAGCTTGCTCAGATAATCTTCTCTGGACATGCGGCTGCAGAGAGGGGCTTTGACCACTGCAGAGTCTGGATCCAGGCTTGCAAGGTAGACGTTCTATGAGCTGTGAGTGATTATCTCCCTCACTCCCATCTTCCCTTCGTCCCTCCCTCCCTCACTGATTCAAACCTTACACAGCAACTCTCCAAGACTGACAGACATACAGTCATAGAATTAGGAATTTGGAATAATAATAATTTAATAGGATCTACAGTATATGCATACATTTTTTACATTTACATTTACGTCATTTAGCAGCGACTTAAAAATTGGTGCATTCACCTTATGATATCCAGTGGAACCACCACTTTACAATAGTACATCTATATATCCTTTCTGGGTGGGAGGAGGGGGGGGGGGGGGTTAGAAGGATTACTATATCCTATCCCAGGTATTCCTTAAAGAGGTGGGGTTTCAGGTGCCTACAGAAGGTGGTGATTGACTACGCTGTCCTGGCGTCGTGAGGGAGCTTGTTCCACCATTGGGGTGCCAGAGCATCGAACAGTTTTGACTGGGCTGAGCGGGAACTGTGCTTCCGCAGAGGTAGGGGTCCAGCAGGCCAGAGGTGGATGAACGCAGTGCCCTTGTTTGGGTGTAGGGCCTGATCAGAGCCTGAAGGTACGGAGGTGTCGTTCCCCTCACAGCTCTGTAGGCAAGCACCATGGTCTTGTAGCAGATGCGAGCTTCAACTGGAAGCCAGTGGAGAGTGCGGAGGAGCAGGGTGACGTGAGAGAACTTGGGAAGGTTGAACACCAGACGGGCTGCGGCGTTCTGGATGAGTTGTAGGGGTTTAATGGCACAGGCAGGGAGCCCCGCCAACAGGGAGTTGTAGTAATCCAGACGGGAGATGACAAGTGCCTGGATTCGGACCTGCGCCGCTTCCTGTGTAAGGCAGGGTCATACTCTGCGAATGTTGTATAGCATGAACCTACAGGATCGGGTCACCGCCTTGATGTTAGCGGAGAACGACAGGGTGTTGTCCAGGGTCACGCTGAGGCTCTTAGCACTCTGGGAGGAGGACACAATGGAGTTGTCAACCGTGATGGCGAGATCATGGAACGGGCAGTCCTTCCCCCGGGAGGAAGAGCAGCTCCGTCTTGCCGAGGTTCAGCTTGAGGTGGTGATCCGTCATCCACACTGATATGTCTGCCAGACATGCAGAGATGCGATTTGCCACCTGGTTATCAGAAGGGGGAAAGGAGAAGATTAATTGTGTGTCGTCTGCATAGCAATGATAGGAGAGACCATGTGAGGATATGACAGAGCCAAGTGACTTGGTGTATAGCGAGAATAGGAGAGGGCCTAGAACTGAGCCCTGGGGGACACCAGTGGTGAGAGCATGTGGTGCGGAGACGGATTCTCGCCACGCCACCTGGTAGGAGCGACCTGTCAGGTAGGACGCAATCCAAGAGTGAGCCGCGCCGGAGATACCCAACTCGGAGAGGGTGGAGAGGAGGATCTGGTGGTTCACAGTATCAAAGGCAGCAGATAGGTCTAGAAGGATGAGAGCAGAGGAGAGAGAGTTAGCTTTAGCAGTGCGGAGAGCCTCCGTGACACAGAGAAGAGCAGTCTCAGTTGAATGACCAGCCTTGAAACCTGACTGATTTGGATCGAGAAGGTCATTCTGAGAGAGATAGCAGGAGAGCTGGCCAAGGACGGCACGTTCAAGAGTTTTGGAGAGAAAAGAAAGAAGGGATACTGGTCTGTAGTTGTTGACATCGGAGGGATCGAGTGTAGGTTTTTTGAGAAGGGGTGCAACTCTCGCTCTCTTGAAGACGGAAGGGACGTAGCCAGCGGTCAAGGATGAGTTGATGAGCGAGGTGAGGTAAAGGAGAAGGTCCACCTATCTCCTTAGAAAATGTATGTAATCAAAGCATCATGTATCCTATCTTTCTATGAAAGCAAATCAAGCGTATTTATTTTAAATTAGGCAAACTGGTGGATAAAAAGTGTAAAAACAATAGAAAATTGTTGCCTGCATCACACTCGGTTGGTTAAATCAGCTTTAAGGAAGAAACATTCACCACCAACAGTGTAATAACACACTGACTGGAGAGGGGCTTAAACCATGCCAAAACACTGCAACAACTCAAACAATGGTCAAATGTCCTCACTCTTTGTGTGCCATCAGGTTTAGACATCTATTTAGCATTAAGATGTTGAAATAGTTTACTTGAACATTTGTTTTAAATTAATGCCAATAATCTGAATGTAAAGAAAGCAATCTTTCATGGTGAACTCAACGTTTTGTGATGTTAAGGTGTCCAGGTTTGTCCAGGTATTTGTAGTACCGTGGTGATAGCTGACTATTTCCTCATTGTTTTTGAGGTCGATCATTTACTTCAGGTCAGGTGAGAGTGTTTTCAGTAATCAATAACAAAGCCCATTCTCAAACGTCAGGTACAAAGTTGGCACCTCTATGGATGTATAAGACATGAGAAAAGACACCTTCAATGAGGACAAAGAAGTTCTTATCAGGTGACACACTGTCATTATAACCCTGAAGAGAACCTATAGGGAAGTGTGTGTGTGTGTGTGTGTGTGTGTGTGTGTGTGTGTGTGTGTGTGTGTGTGTGTGTGTGTGTGTGTGTGTGTGTGTGTGTGTGTGTGTATACCTGTGTATTTGAGTATCTTTAAAATACTTTTTCTGTGTATTTGAGCATTTTCAAATACACAGCCCAAAACAAGTACCGTAAATTCCGGACTATAAGCCGTAACTTTTTTCCCAGGCTTTGAACCTCGCGGCTTAAACAATGACGCGGCTAATATATGGATTTTTCCCGCTTTCAATTTTTTTTCTCCAAAAAAACACATTCTGTGACGTGCTCAGTTTTTTGGCGGCATGAAGCTTTCATTCGACCAATGAAATTGCCGAACAGGTTAAGGTCAAACAACTTTTTTGTTTACTGTTTAGATTAAATCGAGCGCTCTCAAACTTCCCATCATTCTGATTACGGTAGTCATTTTGTCACCCTCATCATGGCAAAGACATGGAGAAATGCATATGATGCAGCTTTCAAGTTGAAGGCGATTGATCTGGCTGTTGGAAAAGGAAATAGAGCTGCTGCACGGGAGCTTGGTCTTAATGAGTCGATGATAAGACGTTGGAAACAGCAGCGTGAGGAATTGACTACCGGTAAAGCTTACTGCTAATTTTTAATTTTTTGTTACAAGCCGTGTTTCGTTAAAGCCTATTTATTTTTGTTACAAGCCATGTTTCGTTAAAGCCTGTGTAAAGTTCATTTGTTTCAATGTACCGGTAGGCACCTGCGGCTTCAGTGGGTGCGGCTTATATTCAGGTGCGCTTAATAGTCCGGAAATTACGGTACTTTTATTTGAGCATTTGAATGGTTATTTGTAAAAACCAAATAGTCTGCCAATTTGTATTTGACAGTACGTTCAAATACTTATTTCAAATACTATTTTCGAAAACCTGGGTTAAATGCTTGGGAGTGTATTTGAGTCAGTGTATTTGAATTTTTCAAATACTTTCCAAGTGTATTTCCAAAAACATTAACATATTCAACTACTTGTCTTTTCAAATAAAAGATATCTGAATACTTACTTTGAATGTATGTGAACGTACATGAGATATTTGAAATAGTATTTGAATCCAGGTCTGGTGTGCACCTTTACTTGTATGTACATGTGCACATGTGCGTGTAGAACTATGCCAGCTGAACCTTCTAAATTCACTCCACACGTTAGCCTTTCAAAGGGCAATCTAATATGACCTCAGCCTCGGGTCACCCACTTCTTCCTCATGTTATTTCAGCAACACAGACCGATCTAAAGCAGTTAGTAACTTCATCTCTGGACATATTCTTTCACAAAAGGTGTGTTTGTTTACAAAACCCTGCAAACGTGACACTTACCCAGTCGGCGGGTACAAAGCCCCAGTCGTGTGAGTCGAGTGATCGCGGCACAGGGAGTGAAAGATGAAAGCTGGACTGAGGCTAGGGCTCTGCACACGTCGGGATGATGCTCTCACCGGCCTCATCAGCCTTCAATTAGACAGGTGGAAGAGTCAGCTGTAGAGAGGTCTGGGGGGGGGGGGGGTGCACGGGGTGGGGTTAAACCCAGACCGGTGTTGGTCTAAACTTATTTTGGGGGTTTGATGCACTTTGATATGTACACTCCACATGAGCAGCCCAGACTGTGAGTGGTGCAGGGCGATGAGCAGGGACTTGTCGGAAGCTTTATGGGATGCAGCGTTTGTTTATTAATCACTGGGTTCTGTGATGTGTCTCTCATCACTCCAACAGGTATAATTAAGCTTTAAAGGGCATGGGAGGCTTGATGTGTCTGAGATACATTTTGTTTTATCTCCATGTCTCTTTTGAAGTCAGTGGTGCAGCGTGAGTGCGTTGTGTGTAGTGTGTAGTGTGTGTTTGTGTGGGGGAGACTACTCAGCTGGGGTTGCCATGTTACATGTTCTTCAAAATGTATGCAGCAAGCTTTTTACACGACACCTTGTTAAGCCTTACATAACTTACTTAGCACAATTCATTCATTGAATTGAAAAGATTGATAGTTCAAAAACCGTTAGTTCATCAATGGCCAGAATGGGGAATAATTGTTCCCATGACATCCTTGATTTCCACCAGACAGCTGTGACAGACTGTTTCCCAGTGAAAGCTTCTGACAAACGTTGGGAAAAAACCAACACCTCATCCTCAGAACCTGTGCAGCTTGACTGTCGTAGCCCAATTGACCCAATCGAAAGGTCAAGCGAATTGGAAGATACATTACAGGACATGTTTGAATTTCATAAGTTCTTCGTCACTTCATCTCATCTAATATTGATTTACGGCGTCAAGCGGGAGATGTTGAGTGGGACATCAGAGAAGAATGTAAACACACTGCCCGTCACGGGCCTTGATCTTCCATTTCACCTTTCCACCTTAAGGACCGGTCCTCTGCCGGACTGAAGGGCGACATATCTTTTTCGCTAATATATATTTTTCAAGATATTTTCAGATTTAGGATAGCTTTGTAGATAGAGGAGAGAGAGAACGTGAGTGGCCTAGCAGGGGATCAAACCAATGTCTACAGGGGCTCGAAGCACAATTCTCTTTCTTTTTTTGGAATACACTTCAAACAGAAGTTATCATGTTTGTCAGAGGACACCAGAAAAAAGTCCAATCTGGTCAAGCGCTTGAGCTACATATAGCCTTGCTAGCTAGCGTTTCAGGACGCAGAACGAATGGTGGTTGGCTACGCAAGCTAAAATTAATTCTACAAGTTACTGGGGTACATTGTATAAAATAAGTGATTTCATGTGTGAAACCAGGTAACTTTAAATAGTAAAAAAGGTACATTTGCTTAATTTTGGTTGTGTTCCATGTGCTTGATCAAGCTGTCATAGAGCTGGAGCAGGGGAGGTGTGAAGAGATGAGAAGCTCACCTGTTTACTTTGGCAAGGAAGATAGAGCAGGCAAACAGCCAATGAGCTGTCACCTCTCCAATTCGATCACACGGTAATGTCCCTTCACATGTGAGTGAGTGAGCGAACACAAACCTTACAGAAAATGCTATCTGACACTGCACATAATAAAAATATAGTGGGCATTCATAATCTGAACGTAGTCTGAACGTAGTCTGGACGTTTCAGGAACAGTCGAGTTCGAGGATGTCAATGTATCTATGGCAATGAGGCAAATTGGCTAATCCAACTGAACATTTCGTAAGCCTAGAATGGACCCCAGCCATGTTCTCAAACATACAGTTGCTTTATTAATTCATACATTTAGCCTTTAGCGCCATAGTGGCATATTAGCGTGACATCTTCTTGAATTTTTAGTGAGGAAGCTTTGTTGATGCTAGAGGCACATCCTAACACCTGACCAGTAATCAGAATGACATTAAGAAGTCTATTGACTTCTTATTAATACTTAATAATACTGTAGCTGGAAAGTTACATGACTGAAATACTCACTAAGTTGGAACACAAGTACAGATTGAAACAAGTCCTGCTGAGATTGAAAGAAGTCTGGCCTATTATGGACACCGTTAAGGAGGAACAAATTGCAGACAGTATACATTGTAGATCAAAGACATATAATGACACACTGTATGTGCAACTGACTGGAGATTGAACTCAAGTTTTGGATTTGACTAATGATCATGTTAGCCTACTGAGCTAAAGCCTAGGCATTAGCTTAGGGAGCTAGCACAAGTTCTCAGGTGCCGTTACTCACTCATGTGACCATAACTGACCAATGAACTTCAACCTTCTTTGACCTCCTAAACATAACACAAATGTGACCAAAGAGGTATAAACCAGGTTTGCGAGAATAAAACAAGACCATATTATCATTATATTGCCAACTCCTGTCCTGTTCACAAACTGAATTCAAAGTGGTGCACTACATATTAGACTGAGTGTACAAAACAAGGAGGACACCTTCCTAATAGGACGACACCTTCCTAATATTGAGTTGCACCCCCTTTTGCCCTCAGAACAGCCTCAATACGTTGGGGTATGGACTACAAGGTGTCCAAAGCGTTCCACAGGGATGCTGGCCTATGTTGATTCCAATGCTTTCCACAGGTGTGTCAAGTTGTCTGGTGTCTTTTGGGTGGTGGACCATTCTTGATACACACGGGAAACGGTTGAGCAGGAAAAAGCCAGCAGCGTTGCAGTTCTTGACACACTCAAACCGGTGCACCTGGCACCTACTACCATACCCTGTTCAAAGGCACTTAAATCTTTTGTTTTGCCCATTCATCCTCTGAATGGCACACACACAATCCATGTCTCAATTGTCTCAAGGCTTCAAAATCCTTCTTTAACCTCTCTCCTCCCCTTCCTCTACACTGATTGAAGTGGATTTAACAAGTGACATCAATAAGGGATCATAGCTTTCAGCTGGATTCACCTGGTCAGTCTATGTCATGGAAAGAGCAGGTGTCCTTAATGTTTTGTACACTCAGTTTATTTTTAACAGTATGACTTCCATTTGTCTCTGACACAGGCCGATACATCCTATGTCTGTATGCGTGTACTACTCATTCAAACCAAGAGCTTTGTTTTTGCAATGTTAACAGCCTGCAACAGAGCAAATCAAACTATCCTGCCTCCTAGTCACCAAGCCGATGTTTCAAAGTCTTCGTCACGGACCTGATGAATGCACCATGAGAAATACAATTATGAGGTGACAATCAAACGTCCCAACTGCAACATCAACCCTCACTGATCCACCCTTTGTTACAGAAGAATCCCTTAACCAGAGAGTGATTTGTACTGACCTCATGTTCATAGATACACATTTGTGACACATTCACAACATGTCCAAAAACAGAGAAGAATGAAGAAACCACTCAGGTTCCATGAAAATAAAGCGCGACAGGGCGGTGTAGTACGGTCCAATGAGAATGAACTGTTCTTCACAAACATTTTTTTTTGGTTTCTTCAGTGTTCTATGCAGCCTGGAGTGGTGTGTTCCTTGCCACAGATAAAGAAATAACAAGAATTGTATCAGCTTTTTGGGAAAAGTCTTGTTTTGTGGCTCACATTCATATCAGATGTCTAAGTGCAAAGTGCCATAAACTTTGAATTGTGTAATGAGGTGAATGATTTAGACCAGGGTTCTCTAACCCTGTTCCTGGAGAGCTACCCTCCTGTAGGTTTCCGCTCCAACCCCAGTTGTAACTAACCTGATTCAGCTTATCAACCAGCTAATTATTAGAATCAAGTGTGTTAGATTAAGGTTGGAGTGAAAAGAATGGTAGCTCTGCAAGAACAGGTTTGGAGAGCCCTGATCTAGACATAATTTTTTGAAAACATAACTGATCTCTAGACAAGTCATTATATCTAGGCCTCATTTCACCACAAACCGAGGTTGAGGTTCATATATAATCATTAATCACATGATTGAAGGGGAAAAACGTGTGATCAGACAGATAACGGAAACGCAAACACAACGCGCTGTACCTTTGGCGCATTGAAAAATAAGTAAATATGTGTTGCTACTTTACCTTTCATCGCTGTTTGAAATTACAACAAGAGGCCAAAAGACTGCTTGCATTTGGCACAACCTCAACATGCTTTGAAGTATTAAAGCTGTGGTGAATGACTTGCCTCCTGAACGGTTAAGCAACATGTGTCATTTAGACTGTGGGGGTTTTATGTTTTTTTTTTTATGATGGGCTTGGCTTTTGACAATCAAACCATTTAGATTTTTTGAGTGAGGGAAATGTTTGGGAGAGGTTAATCCTGTGTGCTGTATTGGCACGAAAGTGTAACCAATGCCAAAATATATTGTCATGTATAATGGGAAATGTGGTAGCACTGAGTTCACTTGTGGTGGCACTGGCAACAAAGGTACACCTGCCACAAAAACACCTTTTACCTAAAGACATTTGCGTTTTCGAGTAAGCACAGTAACACAGAAGACCAGAAAACACAAAACATTAAAGTAATGTGCCGCGATCTGTCAGTCTATTTTGAAATGTACATCTAACCACAAACCTCAAGTACCTTCTTAAAATTGCACCACTGCTGTTGTTTTGAGCAGTTCAGAAATCCTGTGTTTTGTTGTTGAATTACTTTTGACTGACACAAGAACATCTCTACCATGTTGTAAGCTCTCATCACCTGAACATGTATTCATACAAGCAAGGCGGAGGAGACAGTGGGGTCCTGTACTGCAGACGCGGAAAGTCCCCAATTATGTGGTAATTCTAGAGAGTGGTTGGGATATTTATTCTTATTGCCCAAAGAACTTGGCATTTACGAGACTCACCACAAAACACATTCCACCAAGCACAGCACAGGCAAACTTGAGGCTCCCTCACTCACTCACTCAGATGAAATAGCTACTGATTTATGGTGTATTTTGAAGGAAGTCTCCAGGCTTAGTTTTTAATTCTGACGCTTTTTAAAATGAAATCAGTTAATTACCTTTTCTTTGAGGAGTGGTTGGCAATATTAACGAGTATGCTAATAAACTACAACAAACAACCTGCAGTATTTTCACGACACCGCCACCCTTCAATATGCCCCCCTTAGGTAGGGTGTGAAAACCATAGAAGTACATATAGATAATAGGATCTCCATGGTGAAAACATTGCTGTAAATTACATGATCTCGAAATGGTCATTTACTTTTGCGTAAGACAATTTACATTTTTATTGATTACATATTTCATGTATTTTCCAATTGTTATAACGCTTATTTCTAAAGTCACTCCACAACTAGGAACAGGGAAAGTCCTGTTCACTGTGCTCACAATGTTTTTTTAGGATTGGACCAATGGACCTCAGTGCTAAAGGTATAATTTGAATCATTTCTATGTGCCATATATGTAATCAGCATGCAGTCAAGGATAAGTACAAAACCCCTGTATGGAAGTTTCAATGCCTTTCAGACACAGCAGGGTTGGTCAGATTTTCTCGAATAATTCCTTCCTAAAGCACCATTTAAGGCCATTATGTGACTCTATTTTTGGTCACAGAGATGGATTCTGCTCAATTATTGTCCATTATGGAGAGAGATGGCCTAACATGCGTGACATGAATTACTGGTAACGGCTGTGACATCCACTGTGAAATCCACTTTGCACATTTAGCTCAGCTCATCAACAAGTTTGTATTTCTAATTCACTTATGTGTGCAATGGCTGGTGGCTGCTTTCATGTTGTCTTCTTCCATTCTCATATTAGGTATCTGTACAGATGTGGGATCTTCATTTGACCAGTTTCGTCTCAGGTGTAAAATAATCCTGCAGCAGGAGGATTGGACTATAAAAAAAGGGGTTCATTTGTAACGGGAAATTTGTTTTGATAGGCTAAAGTAGATTATAGTTCTTGGTGTGAGATCTAGTGAGAGAAAGAGAGCTGCTCGTTTTTTTCTGCGACAACAGATACTACACCTGTAGTTTATCAATTCATTGGTAAATGCTCCACATACTCAACATAATTGTACCTATGATGAATAGGTACCCATCACGTATAGCCTACCAACTCTCCTTATAGTCCAGGGTTATGTGAAAATATCATAAAAGCAGGAAACTTGGTACAGTTTGGGGCATATATAATGCTATTTGCATAACCTGCAGTGGTACTTGTCTTATCAAGACTAATAGAACAGAAACAGGCAACAGAGGTTGAGTTAGTTCCTATAACTCTTCTCCTGGCGCTAGGGCACTGCAGTGGATGGCGTCTTGCCAGGGTTCAGTCACAGCAGTCAGCACAAACTGAAGCTAATTGAGAAGGAAAAGTGGAAACAAGTTCTACCAGAGGGCCTGAGAACAACCCCGAGAGCCACCAAGGCCCCCGCCAGATATGAATCAAAATGGTCGATCAATAACTTCTCAAGTGCTAATAAGCGCTGGCACATTTGGTGATATGTGAGCCTGTTCGTCATTTGAACTGCGCAAAGAGTTATGGGAAATCCATTGTTAGGTCCAAAGTATGACGTAATGTAGCACTTAGTAAATGAAGGAAAACCAAAAGCCCTCTGTGATTTGTATTTCATTTACAAAGGACAAGTCTAATCATTAGGAGCTCCATCTCTTCAAAACGCATAGGAAATGCTAGAATGACGGCCATGTTTTTTTATAGCCGACTTAGTCAGCAATGAGCCAATGACACAGGAGATTACAGCAAATAGTATAGCCTTTCTGTCTTCCATCTTTGATTGGTTCCTTCTCAGATAACCAGGGGATGGATTCCTATTCACCATAAGGTGATTAAAGTCATATTAGGAAAGCGTTATGGGGGAGTCGTAAAATTATTTGATTTCTGTCCTCTCCACTGTCTCCTATCAAAGTGATTGGTCTACTAGGTCATCTGCAGTGTTTGACATAATTGTTAATTAGCCATTATGGCCTGGCCTCTCCCCCCCAGAAATGTAATCTCTGGCCAATTATTAATTTGAAAACAATGCCTTATATCACAGTGTGATGTATGGATAGAGACCATTTTTATTACCACAGACTGACATGACACAGTGGCCTGAAATGGTGATATATTTACACTCCAGTCTAGACATTACATTACATATTGATTGCAATATGAAAATTAAATCATAATATGGCAAAAACTGCAAGTCATTCCCAGTATTCCTTCACTCATGCTGCCAAACATATTGTCGTAAAACTGACTATCCTGCCGATCCTTGACTTTGGCGATGTCATTTACAAAATAGCCCCCAACACTCTACTCAGCAAACTGGATGTAGTCTATCACAGTGCCATCTGTTTTATCACCAAAGCCCCATACACTACCCACCACTGCGACCTGTATGCTCTCATTGGCTGGCCCTCACTACATATCTGCCGCCAAACCCATTGGCTCCAGGTCATCTATAAGTCTTTGCTAGGTAAAGCCCCACCTTATCTCATCTCACTGGTCACCATAGCAACAGCCACCCGTAGCACGCGCTCCAGCAGGTATATTGCACTGGTCACCACCAAGCCAATTCCTCCTTTGGCCGCCTTTCCTTCTAGTCCTCTGCTGCCAATGACTGGAACGAATTGCAAAATCTTTGAAGCTGGATTCTTGTAACTCCCTCTCTAACTTTAAGCATCAGCTGTCAGAGCAGTTTACCGATCATTGTACCTGTACACAGCCAATCTGTAAATAGCACATCCAACTACCTCATCCACATATTATTACTTACCCTCTTGCTCTTTTTCACCCCAGTATCTCTACTTGCACATCATCATCTGCACATCTATCACTCCAGTATTAATGCTAAATTGTAATTATTTCGCCTCTATGGCATATTTATTGCCTACCTTCCTACTCTTCTACATTAGCACACACTGTACATAGATTTTTCTATTGTGTTATTGACTGTACGTTTGTTTATGTGTAACTCCGTGCTGTTGTTTTTGTCGCACTACTATGCTTTATCCTGGCCAGATCGCAGTTGTAAATGAGAACTTGTTCTCAACTGGCCTACCTGGTTAAATAAAGTATTTTATAAAGAAATATATTTCAACTGTCAACTTTCAATTTCCCCGCATATTAAATCGTTCGGTCCAGCTATACTCATCAGATATAGTACTATATCACTGTTCAATGCCTTGTCCATCCAAGTAAGCACAAGGCTTATGTTTTATTAAAGAGAGACCCAGTTTATAGAGAGGAAAATGGAGGTTGGAAAAAGGCTGTGTGACCATGTGGATACATACCAGTGATATGGGTCAAGTCCAAGGTCAAAATATGTGAAAACGAGAAGACTGCTTCCTTTAGAGAGGCAATTCGGATTGACAAGACTAAAATGAATGGTTGATATCAAAATCATGGGTCACCTGACTTTAATCAACAACGATGTAAAACAAATTGTATCAAACAGATTATTTAATAAGTAGATTTTTGTCATCCTTTCAGTGAATATTCTTATAGACTTTTATTTACCCGTATGATTGTACATCATTGATTGAATAAACATATGATATCATATCACCCATTATAACATATTTTGTTTGTGTTCCTGGCATCTGGGCATGTTACTAATCACATCATGTTGATACCCTGCATGTCTTTTTCAGCATAGATAAATTGTGGGCTTATTTTTTTTCCTATTCAAGTCTGTCGTTGGCTCACACAGTTTGCAAAGGGGTACAGCAAAGGGCTCTTTTTCAAATTATTACCACTACAAAGCACCTTTTTTAACCTTTATTTCAGTCATCAGCTTTTTGCACGACAAGGTGAGTTTTTCTTTTCAAAATACCACAGATCAGGTAAAGAGATTGGGGGGGGAAGAAAGTTAAATAAAAGGCTCTTTAACATGGTATTTATAAAGAAAAAGACAAACAGTGTCCCTGTTGAAAATAAAAGTTCTGAAATGTTCGGAAATCCATTCTGATGACAGTTGGAAGAATGCAGAGCTTTATGAAGGACTTGAGCCCCATCTTTGCCATATCTTTTAACCATGATTATTTACTTAAAAACACAAGCAAGGGCCCTAGTCTGGCATTGTGGACGGCAGTCCTTTGATAAGGGCTCTAGGCTTGAATTCTTAACTAATAATTTGTTCCACGCCTTTGTCTGAGGCATTAACGGCAGTGGTCTGCGTTTTTCTTTCTCTAATCTCAAGAATGTGCCAGCCTCTTGAGAAGTGCAGGGCTTCCCTCCTCTCCCTGAGCGGGCTCCTGGTTTTGTTTTCTTAGAGGGCTCCCCAGATTGACAAGCCTCATCGTTGGGCCCTCTCCTCAGCCATCTGTTTTCACTGATTCTGTCCCAGCACATCAAAGTCAATCAGAGCAGCAAAGCATTTTAAAAGACACACACCAACCCCGCAGTGTGTGAGAAATAAGGCTAACTTTCATCAACCCCACAGAAAAAGATTGTTAGGATCTCATTTATGTTTGTGTGTACGATTTTCCATGTTGGGGGACCTGAGAGGGATTCCTTAGCTCACAGCATAGGTATGAGCAGCTAAGCTTTGTTCATCTCCAACTCTGACGACAGCTCGGTGAGTAAATTCGTCCCAACATATACCATAGACTTAGATAGACATCGCATCAATATATCTGTCCCATTATGCTGTCTCTGAGGCCATTTCCCTTTTGAAGTAGTCAATTTTCTTATTCTACTAACTGAAAGGGTACACACAAACAAACTGAAAGGGTACATACTGCCACCTGGAGTGTGTTGTTTGAACAGGTATAAACCCTCCTGGTGACCTGGATGGAATGATGGGATCCTTCCTTAACCCATAGGAAATCCCACCCAGCTGACTACTTCAGAATTGTGAAAATCATCAATGGTACTGCACATGCTAAAACAGGCTTTTTGGCATTAGAGTCCTCTATTTATCTCTATGACATAGACTGAATTTTTTTGGTAATGTATTCAGTGACATCTCTTGACAATGAAGGAATCACCTGTAGTGAAGACAGAAGTCAGTTCAATTATGTTTTTGTAGGAAAATCATATTTTTTATTTAGGTCAAAAGAAAAACATGGCTTTATATAGTGACATGAAAGATGAATCCTAGTTGACTAATGGGACTGGCTGGGGCTATTGTACCACAAGAGTGTATTAGCCCACTGTGCGAAAGCCTAGGAATTAGCACGGGGAGCTAAGACAAGTCTTCAAGTTTCAGACAAGGTTACTTAGGCAAGCGTAGTTCACCTAACCACATCTGTGTGAACCAGTGTTTTTTATGGGCTCTGGTGTGAACCCATTAAGTATCATAGCAGAAATTTTAGATTCTGTTGATACAATACATCAATGGATCTTTCTTCATGGAATAAACAGCATTTTATGATGTGTGAATGTGATGATTGGAAAACAGATGTTCTATTCAAGTTCAAACCCTAAAGGTAGCTCGACAGTTAGGGCTCAACAACAACAAAACCCAAACATTACTATTATTATCATGCTATTACAGCCCTAATAAAAAAAATGTTTAAAAGCATGAACATTTTAGGTAGTCAAATCTGGGTAGCCTGGTTCAGACTTGTAAAACATTCTCAATTTCCATCCAGTAACCAATAGGCTACGTATATGTAGAAGACAACGGAAATACCATTAAACCATTACAAAATATATTCTAGTGTTTTCTAGCAGGTTAACAGCACAAGGCAAATAGACTTATTCTCAGCCCAATCGGTGATTCACTTGACCAAGGAACTTGTTGGAGGTGGATGGGGAGGAGGATGTGATGGGGGACTATTATTAAATTATTAAAGTATTCTAATTCCTAATTCTGTGGGGCAGATCATGATGAAGGTTTGGATTTTACTCTTTGTATGTGTCTTGTTTTCGATTCCTGTCAATCATGAAATCATTTTTGCAACAATCGTAGCAACTGTTCTTTCCTGACAATCTTTCAGACGCATGCATATTTAGCTAGTCCTTTAGCAAGCTATTTAGATCTCTAAATGTAGCAATGTTACAATGCAGCTAGCTTGCCGACTAACAAGTCTCAGTTGGGCATCTTTCAGCTAGCTGAGTGACATAGTAACGTGATCTGACTGAGAAACATATGTTTGAACATAATAAAGTGCATTTGTCATAGACAATGTTTTAATGTATGTTTTGGAGTCCAACTATAAGAGACATTTATTTGTCTATCATGAAGCAACTAACCAGATGCATGTCCCATTTTACTAAATACTTTTTCTACGTGTGCACATTTCCACATCAAATGTCAGATTTGAAAAGTCTTTATATTAATGCAAAGATACTACATTAGGCTATGTGAATACAAGTTCTTTAAAAAAAATTTTTGGTCTTATTTGTTCATTCTAAAATAGATGCAAACTTCACTATCACAGTTCAAGAGGGGTTTCTCTCATTTTACCAGGCTTGAACTCAAAAGCAACCAGTGGAAAGTTAGCGATCACCACAACTGCTCTTCAAGACCATATCATATAAAACTTACTGTTTCAGAATGCGTCACTGTGTGACCCTGTGAAGACAAGACGGTGCAGAATAGCCTCCACAGACGCCCACTGCAAAAGAAACCATGTGAAAGGAACTGTGAAACAGAAAGGTCCTCATTGTCCCCAGTCACACAATGGACCAGAGGAGAAACATTATGTGCTAGGTAGCCAAAAAAATCGATCAATCAATTACATTCATTTTACAGTAGTCAGTTGGGAACAGGGGAACTAGTTCAACAACACTTCTGAACTAACAAGTCTCATTGTGAAATCAAATCTGCATTTTGGTGCTTAGGCTACTACAGAGCTATTTCATTTTTCACTTGTTGTTTGATATTTTGCCGTTGTCTGCCGTTGTCTGCCTCCCCAGGCCAGAAATTGGGTTTGGTGGAATCCCCGGCCAGGAGACTGATGGTGGATGAATGGAGTTGGGTCAAATCGAGGTCTATTCACAAGGGAGACTTCAAGCAGCCCTGTGTGATCTGCAGGGAGGAGCTTCACCTACAGACTCTGGTATTCCTCCATACACAATACCTGTTGTTTATTCTCAGTCAGAGTCAGTCAGAGGACCCTTTTTGAACGTTTTCAACGTCCCTCACCCTCCCCTAGGGCGCCCCCTCTGACTCCCCAACACCCTCTCTACCCCTCCCTCTGGTTCTTGTATTTTCTAATCTGTGTAGACAACTGTACAAATTTCCCATACTGCCTTGGAACTCAACTGTGACGCGATGATGTAGCAATCAGTGTGTTACTGTGAGGGGCATTCAGTCTTACATCTTTCTGGTCCCCTTTTAAGATGCCAATCTCAAGAATGCGGGCTAGAATAGACTGCCTCACAAAGCACAGTTGCCATACATGCCTGCGTAAATGTTAGTTTGACTGGAGGGACATTTTTTAATTAGAGCCTGGAAAGTGACAAAAGTGAATCTTTGTTGACTTGTTGATGTGTTTGGCAAAAACATGTTAAATGGGTTTGTTATTAGTGAAACAGTGCAATTATTTGAAATGGTCGAATTTCCTGTATTCTAAAATGCTCCCTTATTTCATACAATGTACATTTTTGCAGATTATGCTTTCAGCTATTTAACATTGTACTAACACCAAGTACAGACCATACCATCTATATATAGATATAGACTGAGCACTGCAGTGAGCCCTTTCACTGGTGATATAGTATGTTGGTCAGGCCAAAAACAATGGGAAATCAATATGGCTCCCCTGCCCTCTAGAGCTTGGAGTACACTGGTTTGTGTGTCCCAAGCCCCTTAGCTGGAGCTACAGACTCCTCACTCTCCTTGTGAGAGCAGACGACAAAAGAGTCTGTGGCAGGTGGAGCAGAGGAGAGGAGACTGCAGTCCCAGGTCCCAGCCCTCCCAGCAGGGGCTCGCTGACTCCCACTGCCCCCTGAGAAATAGCACTCACACACACACACACACACACACACACACACACACACACACACACACACACACACACACACACACACACACA
This sequence comes from Salmo salar, assembly GCF_965601325.2. Lineage (NCBI taxonomy): Eukaryota > Metazoa > Chordata > Actinopteri > Salmoniformes > Salmonidae > Salmo > Salmo salar. Next base: position 27,245,628 of record NC_138309.1, on the reverse strand, counting down.
CACACACACACACACACACACACACACGACACACATATCTCTCACAGGGCTCACCAGAAACACTTAGAGAGATGTGAAAAACTATACATATGCTCCAGCAACCCCATGAGGCTCTGCATGCCACAATCATCTCAAAAGTCATTCAATCGGTAAAATGCAGAGGGTATTTCAGATGGATAAGACCAAACAAACAAACCAAAAATCTAATCTAATTATAAGGCTGAAGCTGATTAATTTAAACTATATATATATATATATATATACACGTGTGTTTATAATTTATAATTGTGTGTATAATATTCAAAAATCAGCACTAATGATATTCATATTGTGTCTAGGTTTTGATGTCCTGTTCCCATGTGTTTCACAGAGCCAGTATGCAGGCCTTTGAGAGGTTTTCATGTAGGAAGTTCTGTCCTCTGTACAGGAAGGAGCAGTATGAGACCAGAAATTCACGATGGAGCTCGTCTCTTCAAAGAGAGGTGTGCCATCAGGTTAACTTCTCCAGAGATTGGACTGCATGTTTCCCTCTATTTATTGGGTTGTTACACCAATTTGGTGCCTTTTCTTAGGTGTAACTTAATAAAACATTTAAAAAGAGTTTAATTTCACCAGATTATACCATTGTGCCATAAAGACCACATGTTCAACTTCATTAAAAACACATTTTCCCATCTCAAGAGGTTAAATTTAAAAAAAGACTATAATAAGTGCCTATTAAGTGCCAAATAAAGTAATTGTTGGGTTGACCTTAACAGGGTTGAAGGTTTTTGTCAAATATTACCTGGGGATTTTAACAAAGCAAATTTGAGAACAAGGCTACCTAAATTCTATCAGCATATTGACTGTAGCACTCGCGCTGGTAAAACACCCGGATCACTGCTACTCTAACTTCCGCAATGCATACAAGGCCCTCCCCCGCCCTCCTTTTGGCAAATCAGGACTCCATTTTGCTCCTCCTTCCTATAGGTAGAAACTCAAACAGGATGTGCCCGTGCTAAGGACTATTCAATGCTGGTCTGACCAATCGGAACCCACGCTTCATTATTGTTTTGATCACGCGGACTGGGACATGTTCCGGGTAGCCTCAGAGAATAATATTAACGTATACGCTGATTCGGTGAGTGAGTTTATTAGGAAGTGTATAGGAGATGTACCTACTGTGACTATAAAACCTACCGTAACCAGAAACCGTGGATAGATGGCGGCATTCGCGCAAAACTGAAAGCACGAACCACCACATTTAACCATGGAAAGGTGACTGGGAATATGACCGAATAAAAGAGTGTGCAAAGCTGTCATCAAGGCAAAGGGTGGCTACTTTAAAGAATCTAAAATATGATATGTATTTTGATTTGTTTAACACTTTTTTGGTTACTACACGATTCCATATGTGTTATTTCATAGTTTTGATGTCTTCACTATTATTCTACAATGTAGAAAATAGTGAAAATAAAGAAAAACCCTTGAATGAGTAGATGTGTCTAAACTTTTGACTGGTACTGTGTATTAAAAAGCAGATTTATTGAATTCTCCATGTGGTCTATATTAAAGGGCACTTTATTTAATATAACAGGCTTTTAAAATGCAATACTGGTGCACAATTTCAACTTAAAATATCAAAGTTACACAAAAGGCACTTATTTCGTTGAACGACCCTACTATATACTGAACAATGCCATGACGGCTCAAAACACTTATCTGGTGAGTCTGTCAACTGGTGACCACCAGGTCACATTGCTGAGGCTTTTCCCTACTCCTATAAGTATGTGTCGCAAATGTCACCCTATTCCCTATATAGTGCACTGCTTTTGATCAGAGCTCTATGGGTCCCGGTCAAAAGTAGTGCCCTATAAAGGTAATAGGGTGCCATTTGGGATGCATCCTAAGTCAGCATTCTTCCTGAAACTCACCCGCCAGACATTCCTCACCTATTTAGCAGTGGTGGACTTTAGGTTGCTGTGATTGATGGACAGACAGCCGATCTGATCACAGGTCAGTGTGGAGTGGACATGGGCCTCAGTGGAGGTGGAGGGCCGAGTAAGGGGGAACTGAACCTTCTAAGCAGCTCCAGAGGGCCTTTGATGCCGTGTGAATCATACACTGTTTGTAAACTAATTATGGAGAGTGTGTGTTTTGGTCAAACAGTCTGGACATTCCAGGGTCAACACAAAAGCAAGTGTTTGTCTGTGTGTTTTGCCCCCAATGCATATCGGGGGCAGGTTCCCTGGTTGTCATTTGCATTAGCTTTTTTCACTGTCCCACTTTAAGAAGGAAAATATTCCATTGGATTTCACTTTGATCTGAGGAAAGAATACACATTCTAAAGGGTTAGTCCTTTCAGCTTTGGCTGGCTGGTTGCGGGATCTAGCAACTGGAAGGGGGCCTACCGACATTAAGGCCACTCTGCCTTCTCTAGTCTGTGGCTCCCTGGAAAAGGAAAGATTGCCACCTAGTGAGACTGAAATCTCCCCCTCCATTTTACTTACTTACCTCTGACTGGAGTGCAGGTTTGCAGAGGTTTGCAGGGACAGGGCTGAATAGAAAACACTGAACATGGCTACTATTGAGCTTTTCACTACATTTGGTTCTACCTTTACCAGTCGGCACAGTTGTTCACTGGCTATGCCATTTTCCCATCAAACAGACAAGTTAAAACTTGAGTAGCACATATACTGATTTGACTGGTATATTTGTCGTGTGAGCTTTGGTTTCTGTCCAAATGCATCCCTTTTGGGCGGTAAGTAGCCAATTGGTTAGAGCGTTGTGCCAGTAACCAAAAGGGCTCTACGGTCTCAAGGTGTCATCGGTCTCTCTGAACCCATAGAGGCACTCTGATTGATTACGTAGAGCCCTAGAGAGACCGATGACACCTTGATTACGCCCAACTTGTAATGCGCTCGGAGAAGTCCATCACCTATAAACCCTGCCTTAGAATGTCACTTAAACACCGAGCAGACATTATATTGGTCTCATTAACTCTGTTGGAACTCATTAGCCCCGTCCAGGGTCCCATCCTGGTGCCAGTGACGGCCACGTCAAGGATGGGGATTGGCGGCTCCAAGAAGATTCTGAGATAGAGTAGGACATCCTCCATCACACAGAGACAGTTTGAGTCCCAAATGGCACCCTATTCCCTATTTAGTGCACTACTTTTGACCAGAGCCCTATAGGCCGAGTTGCACCAAGGCAGCAAAGCCTTTAAGACGTTCTAACAGTTTTCACATTCTTATCAGCCGACTGCGATGACCAGCTTTCCATTTGTACCTTTTTGACGTCCGACCCTAAGTCAACACATTAAGGAGGATAACTGGTGACATCAAAATGGATTGCAGTGAGATAACGCGGCACCCTCTAGCCCCTTTCTTTGCCCCCCTCGTTCCATCCCTATTTCTGTCCTCTGCGTCTGCAGTGAGACAAGGCAAAGTTCACCAGGGTCCATGTTTTTTGGATTCGCTGTAGAAAAGTCAGCTCATAAAACCTCATCTGAATGCTTAACAGTTGTTTAAGTTGTGATAAAAGCCCAGCAATAAAGCACTTGTGATGTCACTGTGACATGAGCGAGCTCGGTGGGGCAGCCTGAGGGATCGCTTGTGTGTGTGTGTACACGTGTGTTTGTCTGTTTCCCAGCACCAGCTATCCTATTACTGGTTACCATAAATGTTCCATGTAAGTCTGAGACGTGCCGGTATCAATCTGGCCTGTTTAGCAACTTGACTTTGTCAGCAGGCTTCAAGCATTACAATACAGCAGCAATTAAATCTGAGATAAAAACAGAACTCTATTTGGTGTCCAATTGAAGGATGACCCTTTGTACAACTAAATGGTTTCCAATTAGTTGCAGGGGTGGAATGACAGCTTTGTCCAATACCTCCACACAGACGTGGAGGCTTTCCTGAATGATATGGATGAGTTGTGTCATCGAGCTGAAGAGTGTTCCATCAGTTTGAGAGAGAGCACATGTCAGAGCCGCAGATGGATGATTGGAGGAAAATACAGGATAAGATTTGGGCCCTGACTGTGGAAAAGTGTTGAAAAATTCCTGGAACATTCCCAAAATTCCCAGGTTTTCCGGGAAAATCTCCAAGCAGGATTTCTGGAAAACCTGGGAATCTTGGGAAAGTTACAGGAATTGTGCAAACCCTACTGTGGAAAAACTCACCATACAATTACCATAGCGCACTATCAAAGAGAATCTCATAAAGTTCTAACCCTGGTCTAATTCTCCCTGTAGCCAAGCCATTCATTCAACATGCTAACGCTTGTCCAGGAGAGGCAGCTGCTACACAAAGTCAAATCTCCCAGAGATGATCATTCACTTTTCCAAGTGAATGATGGAAATACTTCTCTGTGTTTACAAAAAACTGAGCGAGTCTTATAATGCACACCAGGGCTTTCATCGCCCCGTCTGAACCATCTGTACTGTGGTTCGAAATTAAAAGAGATCTAGATTTGCTGTTCCATAGGCTCTGTTGTATATAGGTATTTTTAATGCCAGCCAATGTAGTTTCCCACAATCCCACAGGAGGTGAAAAAGGGTATGTTTCTTTATCTTGTGTTAAAAGGTTGTGCGCAGGGCAACAGGTATTGCTCAACCTTGACTCGTACAGAGAGAATCAAACGGTGAACTCAGGGTGTTAACCGCACACAGTGCACCTTCCTCATGAAGGTAAACACTATAAATGTCGCAAAGCTCATTATCAAGCGTTTAAGCCTCGAGGGTGTTGACCGTTTCTGAATAAAGGAAGCTGTCTCAGAGTTAATCATTGGTGGAGTTGCAGCAGACACCTGCCCCCCCAATGGTATCTCAGAGACACACGGCCAAACAACCAAGCTTGTGTGACACGCTAAACCAGATAATGTCAACTGAACAGGGGTGTGTAAGGAGGCTTTTGTGAGAGAAGATAACCATTATAAGGTTGGGGTCAATTCCATTTCAATAGCGGAGGTGCATTAATACGGCCCTTGCACTTACAACAAATTGCTAATTTTGTTAAGTTTGCCATATTGTACACTGCTCTCCGTTACTCTTAATTGAAGCTTGTGCTGACTTATAGGCACATTGAACCATGTTACACACCATAGTTTAAACAGTCAGTGCCATGACGTGATATCTGAATTCAGCCATTTTTATACACGTTCGCCATTGTCAATTCAGGAAGTAGACTGATTCTAATTCCCCAAAATGTTCATAGGCTTTGAGGAAAATGTGAGTTCCCTTCCTTAATCGAAATGGAATTGACCCCAACCGTATGTGGTGGTGTGGTAATGTGTTGTGGAAATGTATTGAAGACTTATTTTGTAATGCTGGTCCGTCCCTTCAGGTAACAGCCCTGTCTGTCACAGGTCATCCAGAGAGAGACACGGGAGTGTCCAATTTGCCTCACCGCATCCCCAGACTAGGGACGGACGCAGGGATGAAAGAACAAAATACTGGTTGGATTTTACTTCAAAACACACACACACACAGTACCAATCAAAAATATGGACACACCTACTCATTCAAGGGTTTTCTTTATTTAGACTATTTTCTACATTGTAGAACATTAGTGAAGACATCAAAATGATGAAATAACACATATGGAATCATGTAGCAACCAAATCAAAATATATTTTATATTTGAGATTCTTCAAAGTAGCCACCCTTTGCCTTGATGACATCTTTGCACACTCTTGGCATTCTCGACCAGCTTCATGAGGTAGTCACTTGGAATGCATTTCAATTAACAGGTGTGCCTTGTTAAAAGTTAATTTGTGGAATTTCTTTCCTTCTTAATGCGTTTGAGCCAATCAGTTGTGTTGTGACAAGGTAGGGGTGGTATACAGAAGATAGCCCTATAAGACAAAGTCCATATTATGGCAAGAACAGCTCAAATAAGCAAAGAGAAACGACAGTCCATCATTACTTTAAGACATGAAGGTCAGTCAATTCAGAAAATTTCAAGAACTTTGAAAGTTTCTTCAAGTGCAGTCTAAAAACCATCAAGCGCAATAATGAAACTGGCTCTCATGAGAACCGCCACAGGAAAGGAAGACCCAGAGTTACCTCTGCTGCAGAGTATCAGTTCATTAGAGATACCAGCCTCAGAAATTGCGGCCCAAATAAATGCTTCACAGAGTTCGAGTAATAGACACATCTCAACATTAACTGTTCAGAGGAGACTGTATGAATCAGGCCTTCATGGTCGAATTGCTGCAAAGAAATCACTTCTAAAGGACACCAATAATAAGAAGAGACTTGCTTGGGCCAAGAAACAAATAATTCTCTGTGTTTACAAAAAACTGAGTGAGTCTTATAATGCATGCTACGGCTTTCATTGCCTTATCTGAACCATCTGTACTGTGGCACATCTCAACAACTGTTCAGATGGGACTGTATGAATCAGGCCTTCATGTTACCTGGGGTGGCATGTAGCCTAGTGGTTAGAGCGTTGGACTAGTAACCGAAAGGTTGCAAAATCGAATCCCCGAGCTGACAAGGTGAAAATCTGTCGTTCTGCCCCTGAACAAGGCTGTTAACCCACTGTTCCTAGGCCGTCATTGAAAATAAGAATTTGTTCTAAACTAACTTGCCTAGCTAAATTGCCTAATTGCTGCACCAATAATAAGAAGAGACTTGCTTGGGCCAAGAAACATGAGCAATGGACATTAGACAAGTGAAAATATGTCCTTCTGATGAGTCCAAATTTGAGGTTTTTGGTTCCAACCGCTGTGTCTTTGTGAGACGCAAAGCAGGTGAATGGATGATCTCTGCATGGAGGAGGAGGTGTTATGGTGTGGGGGCACTTTGCTGGTGACACTGTCTGTGATTTATTTAGAATTCAAGGCACACTTAACCAGCATGGCTACCACAGCATTCTGCAACGATATGCCATTCCCATTTGGCAAATCTGACCACAATTCTATCCTCCTGATTCCTGCTTACAAGCAAAAATTAAAGCAGGAAGCAGATGCTAAGACAAAAGACTGTTTTTCTAGCACAGACTGGAATATGTTCTGGGATTCGTCTGATGGCATTGATGAGTAAACCACATCAGTCACTGGCTTCATCAATAAGTACATCGATGACGTCGTCCCCACAGTGACTGTACGTACATACCCCAACCAGATGCCATAGATTACAGCCAACAACCGCACTGAGCTAAAGGGTAGAGCTGCCGCTTTCAAGGAGCGGGACTCTAACCCGGAAGCTTATAAGAAATCCCGCTATGCCCTCCGACGAACCATCAAACTGGCAAAGCATCAATACAGGACTAAGATTGAATCGTACTACACTGGCTCCGAACCTCGTCGGATGTGGTAAGGCTTGCAAACTATTACAGACTACAAAGGGAAGCACAGCCGAGAGCTGCCCAGGGACACGAGCCTACCAGATAAGCTAAAAACTTCTATGCTCGCGTCGAGGCAAATAACACTGAAACATGCATGAGAGCACCAGCTGTTCTGGACGACTGTGTGATCACTCTGTCCACAGCCGATGTGAGTAAGACGTTTAAACCGGTCAACATTCACAAGGCCGCAGGGTCAGACAGCTTACCAGGACGTGTACTCTGAGCATGCGCTAACCAACTGGCAAGTATCTTCACTGACATTTTCAACCTCTCCCTGTCTGAGTCTGTAATACCAACATGTTTAAAGCAGACTACCATAGTCCCTGTGCCCAAGAACACGAACGAAACCTGCCAAAACGACAACTGACCCGTAGCATTCACACCTGTAGCCGTAAAGCGCTTTGAAAGGCTGGTCATGGCTCACATCAACACTATTATCCCAGAAACCCTAGACCCACTGCATTCGTGGTTCCCAATTCGCATACCGCCCCAACAGATCCACAGATGATGCAATCTCTATTGCACTCCACACCGCCCTTTCACACCTGGACAAAAGGAACATCATTAAAACTAGTTTTTCAACCACTCCACAAATTTCTTGTTAACAAACTAGAGTTTTGGCAAGTCGGTTAGGACATCTACTTTGTGCATGACACAAGTAATTTTTCCAGCAATTATTTACAGACAGATTATTTCACTTATAATTCACTGTATCACAATTCCAGTGGGTCAGAAGTTTACATACACTAAGTTGACTGTGCCTTTAAACAGCTTGGAAAATTCCAGAAAATGATGTCATGGCTTTAGAAGCTTCTGATAGGCAAATTGACATAATTTGAGTCAACTGGAGGTGTACCTGTGGATGTATTTCAAGGACTACCTTTAAACTCAGTGCCTCTTTGCTTGACATCATGGGAAAAGCTAAATAAATCAGCCAAGACCTCAGAAAAAAAAATGGTAAACCTCCACAAGTCTGGTTCATCCTTGGGAGCAATTTCCAAACACCTGAAGGCACCACGTTCATCTGTACAAACAATAGTACGCAAGTATAAACACCATGGGATCACGCAACCGTCATACCGCAAAAAGTGCAAATCAATCCCAGAACAACAGCAAAGGACCTGGAGATGCTGGAGGAACCAGGTACAAAAGTGTCTATATCCACAGTAAAACGAGTCCTATATCGACATAACCTGAAAGGCAGCTCAGCAAGGAAGAAGCCAATGCTCAAAAACCGCCATAAAAAAAGCCAGACTACAGTTTACAATTGCACATGTGGACAAAGATCGTACTTTTTGGAGAAATGTCCTCTGGACTGATGAAACAAAAATAGAACTGTTTGGCCATAATGACCATCGTTATGTTTGGAGGAAAAAGGGGGAGGCTTGCAAGCCGAAGAACCCCATCCCAACCATGAAGCACGGGAGTGGCAGCATCATGTTGTGGGGGTGCTTTGCTGCAGGAGGGACTGGTGCACTTCACAAAATAGATGTCATCATGAGGTAGGAAAAGTATGTGGATATATTGAAGCAACATCTCAAGAAATCATTCAGGAAGTTAAAGCGTGGTCGCAAATGGGTCTTCTAAAATGGACAATGACCCCAAGCATACTTCCAAAGTTGTGGCAAAATGGCTTAAGGACAACAAAGTCAAGGTATTGGAGTGGCCATCATAAAGCCCTGACCTCAATCCTATAAAAAATGTGTGGGCAGAACTGAAAAAGGGTGTGCGAGCATGGAGGCCTACAAACCTGACTCAGTTACACCAGCTCTGTCAGGAGGAATAGGCCAAAATTCACCCAACTTATTGTGGGAAGCTTGTAGAAGGCTACCCAAAACGTTTGACCCAAGTTAAACAATTTAAAGGAAATGCTACCAAATACTAATTGAGTGTATGTAAACTTCTGACCCACTGGGAATGGGATGAAAGAAATAAAAGCTGAAATAAATGATTCTCTCTACTATTATTCTGACACTTCACATTCTTAAAATAATGGTGATCCTAACTGACCTAAGACAGGGAATTTTTACTATGATTAAATGTCAGGACTTCTGAAAAACTGAGTTTAAATAAATTTGGCTAAGGTGTATGTGAACTTCCGACTTCAACTGTATGTGAGAATGCTATTCATTGACTACAGCTCAGCATTCAACACCCTAGTGCCATCAACGCTCATCACTAAGCTAAGGATCCTGGGACTAAACACCTCCCTCTGCAACTGGATCCTGGACTTCCTGACGGGCTGCCCCCAGGTGGTAATGGTAGGCAACAACACATCCGCCACGCTGATCCTCAACACGGGGGCCCCTCAGGGGTGCATGCTCAGTCCCCTCCTGTACTCCCTGTTCACTCATGACTGCACGGTCATTAAGTTCACCGACAACGATGAGACAGCCTATAGGGAGGAGGTCAGAGACCTGGCCATGTGGTGCCAGGACAACAACCACTCCCTCAACGTGATGAAGACAAAGGAAATTATTGTGGACTACAGGAAAAGGAGGACTGAGCACGCCCCCATTCTCATCAACGGGAATGTAGTGGAGCAGGTTAAGAGCTTCAAGTTCCTTGGTGTCCACATCACCAACAAACTAACATGGTCCAAGCACACCAAGATAGTTGTGAAGGGGGCTCGACAAAACCTATTACCCCTGAGGAGACTGAAAAGATTTGGCATGGGTCCTCAGATCCTCAAAAGATTCTATAGCTGCACCATCGAGAGCATCCTAATGGGTTGCATCACTGCCTGGTATGGCAACTGCTCAGCATCCGACCGCAAGGCACTACAGAGGGTAGTGCGTACGGCCCAGTACATCACTGGGCCAAGCTTCCTGCCATCCAGGACCTGTATACCAGACGGTGTCAGAGGAAGGACCTCAAAATTGTCAAAGACTCCAGCCACCCTAGTCATAGACTGTTCTCTCTGCTACCGTACAGCAAGTGGTACCGGAGCGCCAAGTCTAGGTCCAAGAGGCTTCTAAATAGCTTCTACCCCCAAGCCATAAGACTCCTGAACATCTAATCAAATGGCTACCCAGACTATTTGCATTGCCCCCCTCCCCCTCTTTTACACTAATGCTACGCTGTTATTATCTAGGCACAGTCACTTTAATAACTACCTACATGTACATATTACCTCAACTAACCAATGCACCCACACACTGACTCTGTACCCCCTGTATGTAGCCTCGCTATTGTTATTTTACTGCTGCTCTTTAATTATTTGTTACTTTATATATATATTTTTTTTTTGTTGTTGTTAAAACTGCATTGTTGGTTAAGGGCTTGTAAGTAAGCATTTCACTCTAAGGTCTACATCTGTTGTATTCGGCGCATGTGACAAATAAAATGTGATTTTATCTGGTTTGCCTTTAGTGGGAATATAATTAGTTTTTCAACAGGACAATGACCCAACACACCCCCTGGCTGTGTAAATGCTATTTGACCAAGAAAGAGAGTGATGGAGTGCTGCATCAGATGATCTGGCCTCTGCAATCACCTGACCTCAAGCCAATTGAGATGGTTTGGTATGAGTTGGACTACAGAGTGGAGGAAAAACAGCCAGCAAGTGCTCAGCATATGTGGAACTCCTTCAAGACTGTTGGAAAAGCATTCCAGGTGAAGCTGGTTGATAAAATTCCAAGGGTGTGCAAAGCTGTCATCAAGGCCAAGGGTGGATACTTTGAAGAACATGAAATATAAAATATTTGTTTAACATGTTTTTGGTTACTACACCATTCCATGTGTTATTTAATAGTTTTGATGTCTTCACTTTTATTCGATAATGTAGAAAATAGTGAAAATAAATAAAAACTGTTGAATGAGTAGGTGTTCTAAAACTTCTGACCGGTAGTGTATATAAGGTCCCACAGTTGATAGTGCATGTCAGAGCAAAACCCAAGCCATGAGGTAGAATAAAGTGTCCTTAGAGCTCTGAGACAGGACTGTGTCGAGGTACAGATCTGGGGAAGGGTACCAAAACATTTCTGCAGCATTGAAGGTCCCCAAGAACAGTGGCCTCCATCACTCTTTTTTATTTAACCTTTATTTAACTAGGCAAGTCAGTTAAGAACAAATTGTTATTTACAATGACTGCCTTGTTCAGGGGCAGAACTTCTTAAATGGAAGAAGTTTGGAACCACCAAGACTCTTCCTCGAGCTGAAAATCGGACCAATTAAGGGAGAAGGGCCTTGGTCAGGGAGGTGACCAAGAACCCGATGGTCACTCTGACAGAGCTCCAGAGTTCCTCTGTGGAGATGGGAGAACCTTCCAGAGAGACAACCATCTCTGCAACACTCCACCAATCAGGCATTTATGGTACTTGTCAGGAGTTGGGGACACTTTTTGTGTGTGACTTGTCAGGAGTTCATACAGCCAGATAGTACCATGGTAACAGCAAGCTTACTTTTGCCAAGTCTGCCCTTACATCTCAAAAAGAAGCCTGTGATGTACGCCACAAATGTAAATGTGAAATTAAAAAGCAAACGTCAACATAAACATGATTTTCATTGTTTAATTTGCAAACAAACCAACATCGTAAAACAACAAAACACACATATAGCAACTCAGAAAAGAACAAGGTCAAAAAAATATACATTCACAAAAATGGGCAGGAAATTACATGCAGACACAGAAAATCAAACAAACAGACAAAACTACCAGCTACTCAACTGATAGCACAGGCCACCCCTCAACATTTCAAACCCTCTGCGAGTGAAAATAAACTACAAAAGTGTTCCCTTAGGTTGGAACAGACCCCAACTGTGTCCTCCACAGAAACTAAGTGGAAAAGTCAGATTGTAATCACTGGTGTACTTCTTCAACCAATAATACATGCAGCATAAACATTGTCTGAAATAGCAATAATACTGATTTTTTTGTTAAGAATAAAACTGATAAGAGGAACACAGAGGGGGTCACAGTCATCAAGGAAACACCAAACAGACGTTATTAGCCACAGCAGTAATGGGTTTTGGTTAGTGATTTTTTTAAATTCTGGATTTTCACAGTATCATTTATCATCAGCATTACCAAACCAACCTGAGATGTGAAATTGGATCGCTCATAATCTTGCATTTTAATGAGGGAACACAGACAGAACACAGTACAAGGCTTGGCACTGCGAACTCCAGAATCTAAGGTGAGCCTTGTGACAGACAATAGCTACTGCTTTCCTTTCAAATTACTTTTAAATTTCATCCAAACTATTACTGTATAATGCATTCCTTAAAAAATAAAAAATAAAACACAGTCCCTGTATAAAACAAGAAGTCTCAAATGCATTTTTAATAAAAAACGTTAATCGTACCTCCTACCATTTGCATCATGACAAGTCACAATGAAAATACATCAACACATCATAAAAACAGTCTATGACACATTATTGGGGCCCATCACCTTCCATTTTCACAAGTGCTCAGGTTATATCTTGTAATTCGTATTTTTGGAAGCCCACAATGCTATTTGAGTTAAGAGGAGATTATATACTACATTCATCGCAAAGGACAATGAAGAAGTTCAAACTGGTTTGCAATTGAAATCCAGAGACAAGGTGTTCACAGTAAAGTTGTCTTTTTTTGAACAAACATACCTACACGTGTGCGCACGTGAGCAAACACACACACACAAATTGGAGCCTCCTATAAAGACTGGTGAATTCCTCCTCTAGCTAAGGCATAAAAGGTGCTTCTAGTGACAAGTAGCATCACAGTCCAAAAAGAGCTTCTGTAGACTTATTTACAACAAACACTTGAGGCTTAACGGCAGCCCACTATTTACATCCAAATAATGCAAAAGAGGTATGAAACATAAATGGTATGTACAAATACAACATTTATAATAGGAAGAAGTTGAACAAAGCTTAATGCCAGGTGAAATAAGATACCCTTTAAAATAGCTTAATAGTTATTTGGGGAGATCGAGATCGAGATCAAGTTTACCAACGCACAACATTTTTAGAACATCCACCCACAGGATCAAACTCTGAAAGCTCTTTGGGACAAAAAAAAGCATCAGTTTTCCCATCTCTAGAGTGATCGAAATCGACAGCACCGAAAACAACATTCATTAAATCAAGACAAAATAATTAACTCCATCTTTTATGAAATTAAAGCACAGTAGGCCTACAGACTACACGGGAAATAAAAAAAGAGCACATTGTTACACCTTCACAACTGGCGTGCGACAACCAGAAAGATGAAGGCTTGGCTAGTCACGCCTCCACAGTGCCTCCCCATTCTTTCTGTGTCAACGGAGGAGACACTGACTGACCTCCGGTGTGGTCACTGTGGTAAACGGGTACTAAATATACCGGCAAGAAGTGGTAATACACAGGCACTTGTGAGGACAAGCAAAGCAACTGGGTATGACGTGTAAAATGGCTATGAGTAATAAGTACGATTTATTTTTCATGCAAGGTGCTTTCAAAGCAAGTCTATCATAAAATGGCATCATCTTTTCAAATTTTTTGCATATTATCTTCTGACATAAACAAATAAAAATGTCCACTTATTTAACCAGTAGTCATCCATACTTCACACATATAAATATACATTATATGACATACTGAATTAGATGACTGTTGGAGACCAACCAGTATTCACATATAATACAGGTAATCTATTGTGAATGTCCCCATGGCCACTGATCCACATCACATTTACTTTCTAATTCTGAAATGGAATTGTCTTCTCATTAAACTTTGGTGAGGCGGCATTTTTTTTCTCTCCCCAAATAACTTTGAACTGCATTTTATAACTAACATGCATTTTAAACTGTGGTGGAAATAGAACAGGGTGGAAATAGAAAAGGGTGGAAACAAATAGTAGACGTAAGTGTAAAAATGGCCACTAGTCTATCAGCGAGCATCTCCTCAGCCTGGAAAGGTTACATTGCGTCTTCCAAGACAATACGGCATAGCGCAATGGTTAGGCTATGGGGGAGAAAATAACAGATAAGAAGTGAATTAGGCAAGCACGAAACACAAGAGGTTAGAATGAGATTGGTTAGAGCAGAGCTCTCCAACCCTGTTCCTGGAGAGCTACCCTTTCGCTCCAACCCCAGTTGTAACTAACCTGATTCAGCTTATCAACCAGCTAATTATTAAAATCAAGTGTGATAGATTAGGGTTGGAGTGAAAACCTACAGGACGGGAGCGCTCCACAAAAACAGTTAGAGGGTAGAATGAGATAAGAATAGACAAAGAGAGAGAAGAAAGTTGGTGCTGAGGGAAAATAAAGTCCCCCAGACATCGGCTGTGGCCCATGGTTACAGTCACTGTTGAGGTCAACATCAAGGTCACTGTTGTGAAGACGGCAGTCTGTCAGAGGGCTCAAACCAGTCCCTGTCCTGCATCCATCCATCCATCCATCCACGAGGAAGAGGATGGAATGTCACGAAGCTAAATTGCAGTTTCTTCTCAGTTCGCAAAGCCCGTCAGACACTGTGGGAGTATACTAAGTCGCTTCCACAGACTCAATCACCTTCTGCTGTGGAGTTCAGTACTATCAAAATCTCCCTTTGGCTGCCGTATTGTGTGTGTGTGTGTGTGTGTGTGTGTGTGTGTGTGTGTGTGTGTGTGTGTGTGTGTGTGTGTGCGTGTCGGTTGTCTCTTTTACAGAGTCTTCTGATGCCCGTTGGCCGAGAGCTTCCCAGACTCCGGGTCTGTGGGGCTGTTTGACAGTTGTAATTTATCCAGACCTGGCCAGGAAGAGATAAGGGGCAGAAATGTCAATAAAATAAACACAGTTAACCTTCAAGACGAGGAATGGAAAAAAATAAAACCCGACTGCCTCCGTCGTCTGACATTTTCTACATCAGACATCCTGGGCCTGTCACAACAAGCTTGAGAGACGTTCCCCCTTCGCCTCATAATATTCACTGTCACATATCAGTCCTAAGGCACATTGGATTTTGCCGTCATTTCCCCACTTTGTCACTTGAGGTGTGTGTGACAGGAATCAACACTAGGCTATACATCTCTCTGGCTGCAGCCACAGTAGTCATATTGCTGCCTGAGTTCCACAGAATGCAGACCCAGCTAGCCCCTGCAGACTTGGAACCGGTTAAGAGTTATGATAATAAGTCATAGGGAGACTGACTTCTATGTAATTAATGTTGATTATTACTGAAATTAACAAAAACCTAAAAGTTTACTTCTTGTCAGTGCAAATAACTACGGTAAAAATGTGACGATATTCAAATCATACAGCATTCATTTGGTTCAATCTGAGTATAAAGCGTAATAATAATAATAATAATGTAATTATTATAATACAATTATTAATTTGGGACAATTCAT